>NC_048582.1:38665742-39320242 GCF_013265735.2 Oncorhynchus mykiss | reverse complement strand
TATTGTGTTCTCCACTGCTCAACGAGAATAGCCTATGCAGAGTGGGGCGTGTAGCTTGCTTTTGTCGGCCAATCACAAGTCATCAAAGCGCCAAGTCATAGAGCCTCCGTGTGTGGCAAAGCAAGTTAGGAGATGATCTAATCAATGAAAGATGGAATTAGTTTAAATGAGAAGTATATGCTATGTGTTATTTGTAACTAACTGTAGGACAGGAAGAAAGTGCATGCAGACTCAATTAGCCTAGCTAGCTCTTAGCTAGCTATTTTAGCCAACTAGCTTCTCTCGGTTTGATGCAGTCGAGAGGTACTACGTAATTATATTGGATGATAAATAACCTAGCTATGACAAGCTAGAAGTTGGTCTACTCGCGCAAGTCGGCTCGGTTGGTTGCTGCCTCTCCCTCCTTCCTTGCTCCCGTTTCACTTCCTTGCTCCCGATCACAGGACACACACCGCATGGTCTGTCCTCCGCCTACTCTCCTTCACGCTGTATCAGCTCTGGTTAATAAAATAGCTTACAAGTGGACTTTTCTGCTGCTTCCCTCACTCTGATCCGACCACGTCTATACAGAACTGGTCATCCTCGGGTCTGTTCGGAAAAGATCTCTGTATTGAAAAATATATTTATGCACATTTGTCTTGGTGGGAATGCCCCAGGTCCATTTCGGAACGTGTCCAACTTTTTAGACCTCTACTTGATGGCTAAAAGACAATGCCAGGAACATTGTGAATGATGTCACAGAAACTGTGCCACAAATAGGGTGCTTTTGAATTTTGCTAACTAAAGTAACTGTTGGAATTTTATTTTACTGCTGTACCGAAAACTGAACCGTGACCCCAAAACAGCAACAGGTGGGTTTGGTGAACCATTACACCCCTACTTGTGGGTGCATCTCAATGGTCTGAAATAGCTTCCTCTCCTTGCCGCCCGGGGTGGCTCAAACTCAAGGGTAAGAATGGATTAGGATGAGGCCTGAGATGAAACAGGGAGTGGACAGCCAGGGAAGAAGGTAAATTGGTGGTTTCGTGACTACACAAGGCAGGAATGTCAGGTATCTCCCACCCAAATTGAGGGAATGACCCTCAAGCTCCACACTACAAAGACAAACATGTACACTAAAGTAATAGTAGTTAACACCGTTATTAATTCCCAGGTGACAGCCATGAGACTCCTTTCAAATAGAACACCTAAAAATGGCAGTAGTGATTTAGTGTTTCACGCTATTCTACATTTTCCAAAGCAACGTCAAGAACTCCCTACAGCAATTTGTCACTTTCTGGAACCCACTTATGTAATGGTGGGAGAAACACCGGTTGGGTTAAAGAGACTATGTGTTTTGAGCACAGGGTTACAATTTTCCTTCAAAGTTTTCTGACCTACAAAAAAGCTTGAAAATGATACCGCCTGTGAACTTGCCCTTCGGTAGTCACTGTCTACGCAGTATTGTGCGACGGAGACAAAAAAACGAGAAATGGCAATGCAATTCAGCACGAAGCACAGTGGTTTCATCAGCACATCATAGATTAGCTGAGTCAGACAGTTCCTCATTTTTACTGAACAGTATGTGGCTTCTTTGTCTATACGGGGAGTCCCCTAAAGAGGAACAAGATCGCTGTGAAACATTCTGATACCCTACGTACGCAACACAAGCACGCTACGCAAAACGACATTATTGCGTCAAGTTATGAATGACTGGGCTGCACGAGTCTACGTAGTTTCTCTACGCAATACCATTTTGTGTAGCTACTTGTAGTTCTTCCATGCGTACATGTGGTATAAATCAGGGCTTACTTAGTTGACGACATGGTTCCCTTTGACCACCTACCACTGTAAGTACCACACACTGTTCTGTCAAGGGAACCAAAGTGAGGGGTTTTCATGTGTATGTATGTACATACAGTTGATGTCGGAAGTTTACATACACCTTAGCCAAATACATTTAAACTCAGTTTTTCCACAATTCCTGACATTTAATCCTAGTAAAAATTCTCTGTCTTAGGTCAGATAGGATCAGCACTTTATTTTAAGAATGTGAAATGTCAGAGTAATAGTAGAGAGAGTGATTTATTTCATATTTTATTTCTTTCATCACATTCCCAGTGAGTCAGAAGTTTACATACACTTAATTAGTATTTGGTAGCATTGACTTTAAATTGTTTAACTTGGGTCAAAAGTTTCAGGTAGCCTTCCACAAGCTTCCCACAATAAGTTTGGTGAATTTTGGCCCATTCCTCCTGACAGAGCTGGTGTAACTGAGTCAGGTTTGTAGGCCTCCTTGAATGCACACACTTTTTCAGTTCTGCCCACACATTTTCTATGGGATTGAGGTCAGGGCTTTGTGATGGCCACCCCAATACCTTGACTTTGTTGTCCTTAAGCCATTTTGCCACAACTTTGGAAGTATGCTTGAAACAGCATAACCATATTCCTGTATCCACACCTGTACCATATAGATTCAGTAGTTGTAAAGATGGGGAGAGGTCTGTCCGTAATAAAGAGGTGCTCTGCTTTTTTGACACTACACTCCAAAAAGCAAGTCTTGCAGGCTCTAGTTTTGTCTTAACGTGATTATTGTCCAGTCATATGGTCAAGTGCAACAAAGAAAGACATAGTTAAGCTCCAGCTGGCCCAGAACGTCTTGCTCTTCATTGTAATCAGAGGGTTAATATAAATACTACGCATGCCAGTCTCTCTTGGCTGAGAGTTGAGGAACGACTGACTGCGTGACTTCCTGGTTTTTATAAGAAACATTAATGTGTTGGAAATTCCTAATTGTTTGCATAGTCAACTTACACACAGCACTAACTCACACACTTACCTCACCAGACATGCCACCAGAGGTCTTTTCAAAGTCCCCAGTCCCAGAACAAATTCAAGGAAACGTACAGTATTTTAAGTGAACTGCAAACCTGTTTTTAAAAAGAAAAAAATAAATAACACCTCATGGCACGACGCCTCTCCCTCATGTGACCTACTTGTGTGTATGTATTTGTAACTGATGGATGCACACACACACATCGCTCATCCATATATTATGTTCATATTCTTATTCATTATTTTACACACGTGTGTGTGTGTAAGGTAGTTGTTGTGAAATTGTTAGATTACTTGTTAGATATTACTGCTCGGTCGGAACTAGAAGCACAAGCATTTCGCTACACTCGCATTAACATCTGCTAACCATGTGTATGTGACCAATAAAATTTGATTTGATGTAAACCAAACCAACACACACACATACAGTGCCTTGCGAAAGTATTCGGCCCCCTTGAACTTTGCGACCTTTTGCCACATTTCAGGCTTCAAACATAAAGATATAAAACTGTATTTTTTTGTGAAGAATCAACAAGTGGGACACAATCATGAAGTGGAACGACATTTATTGGATATTTCAAACTTTTTTAACAAATCAAAAACTGAAAAATTGGGCGTGCAAAATTATTCAGCCCCTTTACTTTCAGTGCAGCAAACTCTCTCCAGAAGTTCAGTGAGGATCTCTGAATGATCCAATGTTGACCTAAATGACTAATGATGATAAATACAATCCACCTGTGTGTAATCAAGTCTCCGTATAAATGCACCTGCACTGTGATAGTCTCAGAGGTCCGTTAAAAGCGCAGAGAGCATCAAGAAGAACAAGGAACACACCAGGCAGGTCCGAGATACTGTTGTGAAGAAGTTTAAAGCCGGATTTGGATACAAAAAGATTTCCCAAGCTTTAAACATCCCAAGGAGCACTGTGCAAGCGATAATATTGAAATGGAAGGAGTATCAGACCACTGCAAATCTACCAAGACCTGGCCGTCCCTCTAAACTTTCAGCTCATACAAGGAGAAGACTGATCAGAGATGCAGCCAAGAGGCCCATGATCACTCTGGATGAACTGCAGAGATCTACAGCTGAGGTGGGAGACTCTGTCCATAGGACAACAATATTGCACAAATCTGGCCTTTATGGAAGAGTGGCAAGAAGAAAGCCATTTCTTAAAGATATCCATAAAAAGTGTTGTTTAAAGTTTGCCACAAGCCACCTGGGAGACACACCAAACATGTGGAAGAAGGTGCTCTGGTCAGATGAAACCAAAATTGAACTTTTTGGCAACAATGCAAAACGTTATGTTTGGCGTAAAAGCAACACAGCTGAACACACCATCCCCACTCTCAAACATGGTGGGGGCAGCATCATGGTTTGGGCCTGCTTTTCTTCAGCAGGGACAGGGAAGATGGTTAAAATTGATGGGAAGATGGATGGAGCCAAATACAGGACCATTCTGGAAGAAAACCTGATGGAGTCTGCAAAAGACCTGAGACTGGGACGGAGATTTGTCTTCCAACAAGACAATGATCCAAAACATAAAGCAAAATCTACAATGGAATGGTTCAAAAATAAACATATCCAGGTGTTAGAATGGCCAAGTCAAAGTCCAGACCTGAATCCAATCGAGAATCTGTGGAAAGAACTGAAAACTGCTGTTCACAAATGCTCTCCATCCAACCTCACTGAGCTCGAGCTGTTTTGCAAGGAGGAATGGGAAAAAATGTCAGTCTCTCGATGTGCAAAACTGATAGAGACATACCCCAAGCGACTTACAGCTGTAATCGCAGCAAAAGGTGGCGCTACAAAGTATTAACTTAAGGGGGCTGAATAATTTTGCACGCCCAATTTTTCAGTTTTTGATTTGTTAAAAAAGTTTGAAATATCCAATAAATGTCGTTCCACTTCATGATTGTGTCCCACTTGTTGTTGATTCTTCACAAAAAAATACAGTTTTATATCTTTATGTTTGAAGCCTGAAATGTGGCAAAAGGTCGCAAAGTTCAAGGGGGCCGAATACTTTCGCAAGGCACTGTACATACACACTACATGTAAATGTATTTAAATTATAAAGTATTTTGTCTGTATTCAAATTGAAATGGTCACATACACGTGTTTAGCAAATGTTATTGCGGGTGTAGCGAAATGCTTGTGTATATCTCCAACAGTGCAGTAATATCTAACAATTTCACAAAAGCACACACAAATCTAAAGTACAGGGATGGTAATGTATTTTTCGTTATGTGTCGGACCCCATTGAGACTAGCTGTCGCCATTGGAGTCAGCTAATGGACATCCTAATCAATGAATTGATGTAGGACTACTGTGAGTCCAACCATCTGACAGGTGTGGCATATCAAGAAGCTGATTTAAAACAGCATGATCATTACACAGGTGCACCTTGTCCTGGGGACAATAGAAAGCCACTAAAATGTGCAGTTTTGTCATACAACACAATTCCACAGATGTCTCAAGTTTTGAGGGAGTGTGCAATTGGCATGCTGACTACAGGAATGTCCACCAGAGTTGTTGCCAGATAATTGAATGTTCATTTCTCTACCATAAGCCACCTTCAACGTCTTTTTAGAGAATTTGGAAGTACGTCCAACCGGCCCTCACAACCGCAGACCATGTCTAACCATGCCAGCCTAGGACCTCCACATCCGGCTTCTTCACCTGCGGGATCGTCTGAGACCAGCCACCCGGACAGCAGATGAAACTATGGGTTTGCACAACCGATGAATTTTGGCACAAACTATCAGAAACCGTCTTAGGGAAGCTCATCTGCGTGCTCATTGTCTCGACCTGACTGCAGTTCGACGTCGTAACCAACTTCAGTGGGCAAATGCTCACCTTCGATGGCCACTGGCACGCTGGAGAGTTGTGCTCTTTAATTTAAGTCTCTATGGGGGTGCCACAGGGTTCAATCCTCGGGCCGACTCTTCTCTGTATACATCAATGATGTCACTCTTGCTGCAGGTGATTCTCTGATCCACCTCTACACAGACGACACCAGTCTGTACACTTCTTGGACACTGTGTTAACTAACCTCCAGACGAGCTTCAATGCCATACAACTCTCTTTCCGTGACCTCCAACTGCTCTTAAATGCAAGTTAAACTAAATGCATGCTCTTCAACCGATCGCTGCCCACACCTGCCTGCCCGTCCAGCATCACTACTCTGGACTGTTCTGACTTAGAATATGTGGACAACTATAAATACCTAGGTGTCTGGTTAGACTGCAAACTCTCCTTCCAGACTGACATTAAGCATCTCCAATACAAAATTAAATCTAGAATCTGCTTCCTATTTCGCAACAAAGCCTCCTTCACTCATGCTGCCAAACATACCCCTGTATAAAACTGACTATCCTACCGATCCACTCTACCCAGCAAATTGGATGCAGTCTATCACAGTCCCATCCGTTTTGTCACCAAAGCCCCATATCCTACCCACCACTGCGACCTGTATGCTCTCGTTGGCTGGCCCTCGCTTCATATCCGTTACCAAACCCACTGGCTCCAGGTCATGAATAAGTTGTTTCTAGGTAAAGCCCTGCCTTATCTCAGCTCACTGGTCACCATAGCAGCACCCACTCGTAGCACGCGCTCCAGCAGGTATATCTCACTGGTCACCCCCAAAGCCAATTCCTCCTTTGGCCACCTTCCTTCCAATACTCTGCTGCCAATGACTGGAACGACCTGCAAAAATCACTGAAACTGGAGACTCATATCTCCCTCACTAGCTGTAAGCACCAGCTGTCAGAGCAGCTCACAGATCACTGCACCTGTACATAGCTCATCTGTAAGTAGCCCATCCAACTACCTCATCCCCATACTGTTATTATTTTGCTCCTTTGCACCCCAGTATCTCTACTTGCACACATCTATCACTCCAGTGTTTAATTGCTCTGGCTTGGCCACTCAAGGACATTCATGGACTGATATTTTGCTCCGTTCATCTTTCGCTCAAACCTGACTAGTGTTCCCAGTCACTGCCGCTGAAAAACATCCCCACAGCATGATCCTGCCACCACCATGCTTCACCGTAGGGATGGTGCCATGTTTCCTCCAGACATGACGCTTAACCTTCAGGCCAAAGAGTTCAATCTTGGTTTCATCAGACCAGAGAATCTTGTTACTCATGGTCTGAGCGTCTTTAGGTGCCTTTTGGCAAACTCCAAGCGGGCTGTTGTGCCTTTTACTGAAGAGAGGCTTCCGTCTGGCCACTACCATAAATGCCTGATTGGTGGAGTGCTGCAGAGATGGTTGTCCTTCTGGAAGGTTTTCCATCTCCACAGAGGAACTCTGGAGCTCTGCCAGTGACCATCGGGTTCTTGGTCACCTCTCTGACCAAGGCCCTTCTCCCCCATTGCTCAGTTTAGCCTGGCAGTCAGCTCTAGGAAGAGTCTTGGTGGTTCCAAACTTCATCCATTTAAGAATGATGGAGGCCACTGTGTTTTTTTGGGACCTTCAATGCTACAGAAATGTTTTGGTACCCTTCCCCAGATCTGTCTCGGAGCTCTAAGCACAATTCCTTCGACCTCATGGCTTGGTTTTTGCTCTGACATGCACTGTCAACTCAAGTGTGCACCTTTCCAAATCATGTCCAATGCATTTTTTGAATAAGGCTGTAACATAACAAAATGTGGGAAAGTCCAGGGGTCTGAATACTTTCCGAATGCACCGTATAGCTGGCTATTTGGTTTGAAGTAATGCATCATGTTTTTTTTTTATCTGCTTGGAATTGACGGCAACAACTGCATGCAATGTCCAGGGATGGCAGAGAAGGCTAAAGGACTGGTTCCTAACTACTATCAGTGTGGAGTCTTCTTTGAGCGCTTGTTCAGCAGCCGTGGCATTACCCAGTTGCCACATTTTCGGCAATGGAGGACCAGTACCTGCAGAGAAGCGGCTCCTGCGGATGAACTGAAGGTCAGAGAAACCCGTGTTGGTGCCCTGACGAAACGCTCCGGGCCTGTATTTGTTTCTCCCTGGATGTACCGACGATGCCCTCCACTCAAGCTATACTGCCTTTCCAGCCCACTGCCTCAACTCCCTTACCATTATCCGGAACCGACTACTAGAGAGACTTTTCATTCGCCTTTAAAAATATACATATATATATTTTTAGGGACTACAATGGAAATCAGTCTGACTTTTTTTGTGATATCCCTGTCACTTTAAAAAAATATATATGCTGTGTATGATTTAAAAAAAAAAAAATGTTTACTGGAAAATAAATTCTAAAATACATTTTAAATCAAAACTCTACATGTTATGAAATCCCTAATGATTGATCCTCTATCTGTCTCTTCCTCAGGTGTTTGATAACTATGCAGTGACAGTGATGATCGGAGGGGAGCCCTACACTCTGGGGCTGTTCGATACAGCAGGTAAAACAAAATTGCTGCTCTCTGTCTCTCTCTCTCTCTCTCTACGTGAGCGCTTCCTAACTACAGTGTCTTGAGCCTCGACTTGTAATACCTTCTTCTCACTCACCTTGGTCTGCCTGTTTTACTTTCACACGGTGCTTACGGATCGTGTTTCTCTCCAGGCATCTAAGCATTTAACATTGCATGGGTAACTAGCCTATGTAGTTATAGCATTTACCATCGTGTCTAAACAAGTTTTTGTGTTTTGTGGGTTAGTCTGCTTGTGTTACTCCACCAAGCTCAAATATAAACTAGATCATGTAGAGTCCATTGTGTAGTTGTCTTATTTAGACTTTTCCTTGCATATGAAAGGAATCCTTGATGTAAAATCCCAAAAAATGTTGCTGTCTCTCTCTGTCGCCCTCCCCAGGTCAGGAGGACTATGACAGACTGCGACCACTCAGCTACCCTCAGACAGATGTCTTCCTGGTGTGCTTCTCTGTCGTATCACCTTCCTCTTTTGAGAACGTCCGTGAGAAGGTGTGTGTGGAATACAACTTTATTGTCCATTTGCTAGAACATAAATTAGTTTTCTGCCCTTCCCAACACCCCCAAAACACAACACACACACACGTGTGACTTCTGTTTTCAAGCCCATGTCTTTACACCTAGGTTTCTCTGTAAACATAGCATTGTGTGTGTTTTGTTAGTTGGGGTTAATGTTATTTTTCTCCCCTTTGCCTTGATGACAGCTTTGTGCACTCTTGGCATTCTCTCAACCAGCTTCATGAGGTGGAATGCTTTTCTAACAGTCTTGAAGGAGTTCCCATATATGCTTAGTATTTGTTGGCTGCTTTTCCTTCACTCTTCAGTCCAACTCATCCCAGACCATCTCAATTGGGTTGAGGTCGGGTGATTGTGGAAGCCAGGTCATCTGATGCAGCACTCCATCAGTCTCCTTCTTGGTCAAATAGCCCTTACACAGCCTGGAGGTGTGTTGTGTCATTGTCCTGTTGAAAAACAAATGATAGTCCCACTAAGAGCAAACCAGATGGGATGGCATATCGCTGCAGAATGCTGTGGTAGCCATACTGGTTAAGTGTGCCTTGAATTCTAAATAAATCATTGACAGTGTCACCAGCAAAGCACCATCACATCACCTCCTCCATGCTTCAAGGTGGGAACCACACATGTGGAGTTCATCCGTTCACCAACTCCGCATCTCACAAAGACACAGTGGGTCTTTGCAGCAATTCGAAAGCCTGATTCACGCAGTCTCCTCGGAACAGTTGATGTTGATATGTCTTTTACTTGAACTCTGTGAAGCATTTATTTATTTGGGCTGCAATCTGAGGTGCAGTTAATTGCCGATTTCTAAGGCTGGTATCTCTGCAGCAGAGGTAACTCTGGGTCTTCCTTTCCTGTGGAAAGAGAGCCAGTTTCATCAGTGCTTGATGGTTTTTGCGACTACACTTGAAGAAACTTTCAAAGTTCTTGACATTTTCTAGATTGACTGACCTTCATGTGTCATGCTGTCGTTTTTCTTGGTTCTGTATATAACATGAAACCCTCCCATACTCAATCAACATAATATATCCCAAGATCAAAACCTGGGTGTGACCCAAATATGCCCTCCCCCCTCTCCCACAGTGGGTCCCAGAGATCTCCCACCACTGTCCGCGTACACCCTTCCTGCTGGTGGGCACCCAGATGGACCTGAGGGACGACAGCAACACAGTGGAGAAGCTGGCTAAGAACAAGCAGCGGCCCCTGGCCCCTGAGAGCGGAGACAAGCTGTGCCGGGACCTCCGGGCCGTCAAATACGTTGAGTGCTCCGCCCTCACCCAGGTGTGTGTGTGTGTGTGTGTGTGTGTGTGTGTGTGTGTGTGTGTGTGTGTAAACACGTGGGCAAGAGACACAATCTCTATCTACTAAGTCTCTGGCCCTCATTCAGGCAAAACAGGAAATGGTAGGTGTAAGTGACTTGAATGGTTTCTGAAAAGTAACTTCCTCTCACTCTGTCGACCTCTGTCCTTCGTTGTCTTGATGTCATACTTTCTCACTAGGAACTACTAGCGGATGATGGCGACTGTCGACAGCCTTTCATAGTGCAACTGTGGATATTGTGAAACTAGAATAGTGGATCAATGAGTAAATTGACTTCTCTCTCTCTCTCTCTCAGCGAGGTCTGAAGAACGTGTTTGATGAGGCCATCTTGGCCGCGCTGGAGCCGCCAGAGACCAAGCCCAAGAAACGCTGCGCACTCTTATAAAATATTTTAAATTGGGCCAAAGAGCCAGGAGAAAGAGACAGGCGGACACGGAGAACAGATAAAGCTGGGAAGGGTGTAATGGGAGGGAGAAAGAGAGGACGAGTGAGACATTTGTTTAATAGTGCCTTCAGCGATACAGGTGGGGAGGGGCGACGTTGCGTGGATAGGTAACAGAGACCTAGAAATACATCCTAATATGTAATAGAATGTATATCTATGTTTCTTGTAACAAGCTGATCAATTCTCTTCCAGACCAGAAAAGTCCTTCTTAAAAGGAGACCGACAGAGCAATATAGGGAAGAGACAAGGTTTTGAAACCTCTATTGCCTTAAAGTTACAGTACAAACAAAATAAGTTAGACAAAAGGAGGAAGAGACCGTGTGGAGTTTATTTTGTGTTTGATGATACTTAAAAACTGACTGGAAAAATGTGCTTAATCTGTGCAATCTAGACGCACACAGGCGCCAGTGCTTTACTCCCTTCAACCCACAACTGAACTCTTCTTCTTCACACACTATCTGACATCACTGCTCCCATGGAAACTACAAGCGCTTTTTCTTCCTCTTGGGATTTCACTGCCCCCTAACATGAACTGAATTTCCACTTGCTTCCTTTTTTTGACATTTTATTGTTTTAGAGATGATGGTATATTAATGACGATAATAAGAGTATTATTTTTTTGCCCCTTTATTTCCGGGGACACCCCTAGTGGTTAGCGGTTTGGACAATTGTTTTTTAAAAATGTGTTTTAAAAAAAAAAAATTATGGTTGTGTGCCAATGTGTTGAGTGTCACTGGTTTCATTTGACATAACAATCATAATATGCCTCTAATGACTACGTAGCTGGTTGTGATGTCAGTAGTAATAACAGCAAATAGCAATAATGGTTATGAGTGACAGTAATAGCTGTATTGACGCATCATCCAGTTGTTTGAAATAAATAAAAAATAACTTGAAAATGGTCTCTAACTTTGAACGCTTCTCAATTTCCCCATAAAGCATACTATAATTAAACAGTAAGGCCCGAGGGGGTGTGGTATATGGCCAATATACCATGGCTAAGGGCTGTTCTTGCACAACGCAACACAGAGTGCTAGGACACAGCCCTTAGCTGTGGTATATTGGCCATATATCACAATACCCAGAGGTGCCTTATTGCTATTATAAGCTGTTTACCAATGTAATTAGAGCAGTAAAAATAAATGTTTTGTCATACCCATGGTATACAGTCTGATATACCACGGCTTCCAGCCAATCAGCTTTCAGGGCTCGACCCCACCCAGTTTATGATAGAATATTTGTACAGTGCCTTCTGAAAGTATTCAGACCCCTTGACTTTTCCACATTTTGTTATGTTACAGCCTTATTCTAAAATTGATGAAATATTTAAAATATCTGCAATCTACACACAATACTCCATAATGACAAAGCAAAAACTGTTTTTTAGACATTCTTGCAAATGCATTAGAAATAGTAAACAGATACCTTATTTACATAAGTATTCAGATCCTTTGCTATGAGACTCGAAATTGCGCTCAGGTGCATCCTGTTTCCATGGATCATCCTTGATGTTTCTACAACTTCATTGGAGTCTACCTGTTGTAAATGCAATTGATTGGACATGATTTCGAAAGGCACACCTGTCTATATAAGGTCCCAGAGTAGACCGTGCATGTCAGAGCAAAAACCAAGCCATGAGGTCGAAGGAATTGTCCGTAGAGCTCCGAGACAGGATTGTTTCGAGCCACAGGTCTGGGGAAGGGTACCAACAAATTTCTGCAGCATTGAAGGTCCCAAAGAACACAGTGGCCTCCATCATTCTTAAATGGAAGAAGTTTGGAATCAGCAAGACTCTTCCTAGAGCTGGCTGCCTGGCCAAACTGAGCAATGGGGGAGAAGGGCCTTGGTCAGGGAGGTGACCAAGAACCCATTGGTCACTCTGACAAATCTCCAGAGTTCCTCTGTGGAGATGGAAGAAGGTTCCAGAAGGACAACAGTCTCTGCAGCACTCCACCAATCTGGCCTTTATGGTAGAGTGGCCAGACAGAAGCCACTACTCAGTAAAAGGCACATGACATCCCGCTTGGAGTTTGCCAAAAGGCACCTAAAGGACTTTCAGACAATGAGAAACAACATTCTCTGGTCTGATGAAACCAAGATTGAACTTTTTGGCCTGAATGCCAAGCGTCACATCTGGAGGAAACCTGGCACCATACCTATGGTGAAGCATGGGGGTAGCAGCCTCAAGCTGTGGGGATGTTTTTCAGCGGCAGGGACTGGGAGACTAGTCAGGATCGAGGGAAAGATGAACGGAGCAAATTACAGAGAGATCCTTGACAAAAACCGGCTCTATAAAGCTCAGGACCTCAGACTGGGGTGAAGTTCACCTTCCAACAGGACAACGACCCTAAGTTCTCTGGATGTCCTTGAGTGGCCCAGCCAGAGCCCGGACTTGACCCCGATCGAACATCTCTGGAGAGACCTGAAAATAGCTGTGCAGCGACGCTCCCCTCCAACCTGACAGCGCTTGAGAGGATCTGCAGAGAAGAATGTGAGAAACTCCCCAAATGGTGTGCCAAGCTTTTACCGTCATACCCAAGAAGACTTGAGGCTGTAATTGTTGCCAAAGGTGCTTCAACAAAGTTCTGAGTAAAGGGTCTGAATACTTATGTAAATGTGATATTTCAGTTTCTTCTTTTTTATAAATTTGCAAAAAATGTCTAAAAAGATGTTTGTGCTTTGTCATTATGGGTTTATTGTGTGTAGATTGAAAACCATTTAATCAATTTTAGAATAAGGCTGTAACGTAACAAAATGTGGAAAAAGTCAAGGGGTCTAGATACTTTCCGAATGCACTGTATATACACTACTTTTGTCCTTCTAGACAGAGTTCTTCTGTCCGGTGTCTGTGTTTTCCCATCTTAATCTTTTCTTTTTATTGGCCAGTCTGAGAAATGGCTTTTTTTGCAACTCTGCCTAGAAGGCCAGGATCCCGGAGTCGCCTCTTCACTGTTGACGTTGAGACTGGTGTTTTGTGGGTACTATTCAATGAAGCTGCCAGTTGAGGACTTGTGAGGCGTCTGTTTCTCAAACTAGACACTCTAATGTACTTGTCCTCTTGCTCAGCTCTGCACTGGGGCCTCCCATTCCTCTTTCTATTCTGGTTAGGGCCAGTTTGTGCTGTTCTGTGAAGGGAGTATTACACAGCGTTGTACTAGATCTTCAGTTTCTTGGCAATTTCTCGCATGGAATAGCCGTCGTTTCTCAGAACAAGAATAGACTGACTTGTTTCAGAAGAAAGCTCTTGTTTCTGGCCATTTTGAGCCTGTAATCAAATCAAAGTTTATTTGTCACGTGCGCCGAATACTTACAGTGAAATGCTTACTTACAGGCTCTAACCAATAGTGCGGAAAAAAGGTGTGTGTGTGTGTGTGTGTAGGTAAGTAAAGAAATAAAACAACAGTAAAAAGACATTTGAAAATAAGACATTTGAAAAACAGACACCGATTCGTCAGGCTTATTGAGGTAGCCTGTACATGTAGGTATGGTTAAAGTGACTATGCATATATGATGAACAGAGAGCAGCAGTAGCATATAAAGAGGGGTTGGCGGGTGGTGGGACACAATGCAGATAGCCCAGTTAGCCAATGTGCGGCGGGAGGTAGGATGTAGTGAACCCACAAATGTTGATGCTCCAGATACTCAACTAGTCTCAAGATGGACAGTTGCATTGCTTATTTTATCAGCGTAATAGTTTTCAGCTGTGCTAACATAATTGCAAAAGGGTTTTCTAATGATCAATTAGCCTTTTAAAATGATAAACTTGGATTAGCTAACACAATGTGCCATTGGAACACAGGAGTGATGGTTGCTGATAATGGGCCTCTGTACGCCTATGTAGATATTCCATGTAAAATCTGCCGATTCCAGCTAAAATTTGTAATTTACAACATTAGCAATGTCTACACTGTGTTTCTGATCAATTTGATGTTATTTTAATGGGCAAAAAATGTGCTTTTCTTTCAAAAACAAGGACATTTCTTAGTGACCCCAAACTTTTGAACAGTAGTGTATGCATGTGTGTGTATATACAGTTGAAGTCGGAAGTTTACATACACTTAGGTTGGAGTCATTAAAACTCGTTTTTCAACCACTCCACAAATTTCTTGGCAATAAACTATCATTTTGGCAAATCGGTAAGGACATCTGCTTTGTGCATGACACAAGTAATTTTTCCAACAACTGTTTACAGACAGATTATTTCACTTATAATTAATTGTATCACAATTCCAGTGGTTCAGAAGTTTACATACACTAAGTTGATTGTGCCTTTTAAACAGCTTGGAAAATTCCAGAAGATGATGTCATGGCTTTAGAAGGTTCTGATAGGCTAATTGACATAATTTGAGTCAATTGGAGGTGTACCTGTGGATGTATTTCAAGGTCTACCTTCAAACTCGGTCGGCAAGGAAGAAGCCACTGCTCCAAAACCGCCATAAAAAAAGCCAGACTATGGTTTGCAACTGCACATGGGGACAAAGATAGTACTTTTTGGAGAAATGTCCTCTGATCTGATGAAACAAAAATAGAACGGTTTGGCTATAATGACCATCGTTAAACCTGACTCAGTTACACCAGCTCTGTCAGGAGGAATGGGACAAAATTCACCCAACTTATTGTGGGAAGCTTGTGGAAGGCTACCTCAAACTTCTGACCCAAGTTAAACAATTTAAAGGCAATGCTACCAAATACTAATTGAGTGTATGTAAACTTTTGACTCACTGGGAATGTGATGAAAGAAATAAAAGCTGAAATAAATCATTCTATCCACTATTATTCTGACATTTCACATTCGTAAAATAAAGTGGTGATCCTACCTGTCCTAAAACAGGGAATTTTTACTGGGATTAAATGTCAGGAACTGTGAAAAACTGAGTTTAAATGTATTTGGCGAAGGTGTATGTTAACTTCTGACTTCAACTGTATCTATGTATGTATACTTGAGGGAAGGCGGGGGACTATTTCTGTCTTTAATAAAGCCCTTTTGTGGGGAAAAACTCATTCTTATTTTCTGGGCCTGGCTCCCCAGTGGGTGTGCCTGGCTCACAAGTGGGTAGGCCTATGTCCTCCCAGGGCCACCCCTGCCGAGTCATGTGAAATCAATGAATTGGGGCCTAATGAATTTATTTCAATTGACTGATTTCCTTATATGAACTGTAACTCAGTAAAATCTTTGAAATTGGTGCATGTTGTGTTTATATGTTTGCTCAGTGTGTATGTACAGTGCATTCGTTAAGTGTTCAGACCTCTTGACTTTTTCCACATTTTATTCTAAAATGGCTTAAATTGTATTTTTCCCACAGCAATCTACACACAATACCCCATAATGACAAAAGCAATAACAGGTTCTTAAAAATTTTGGCAAGAAAAAAAACATGTACATAACTATTCAGACCCTTTACTCAGTACTTTGTTGAAGCACCTTTGGCAGCGGTTACAGCCTCGAGTCTTCTTGGGTATGACGCTATTAGCTTGGCACACCTGTATTCGGGGAGTTTCTCGAACTCTTCTCTGCAGGTCCTCTCAAGCTCTGTCAGGTTGGATGGTGACCATTGCTGCACAGCTATTTTCAGGTCTCTCCAGAGATGATCGACCGGGCTCAGGCTGGACTTCTCAAGTACATTCAGAGACTTGTCCCAAAGCCACTCATGCGTTGTCTTTGCTGTGTGCGTTGTCCATTATAACTATCCTTGTTTTGCAGACTTTAACCACACGCATCAAACAACTATTTGACTTCATCTATTTGTCACTCGGTTAGTGCCTCTGTATTAAACCATGAAGCTCCATGAGGATGTTTTTAAACTGAGGCAGTAACTGTATAATCTGCTTGTGATATGTTTCAGGCAAGTCCCTTCTCTTGAAATAGTTGGGGAAAGTGTCCAGAGAGGAAAATCAAAACTAGACGCAATAGCAAAGTTGGAAACATGCTGTCAGAAAGACAAGTGGTGAAGGAACAAAGTGGCTGCTTTGAAACTATAGTCCGCTTCTGAGTAAATAGTGTTTAAATCCACGCTATCTCTTGGCATGGTGAAAATGCTAAATATAACGACTTGGTTAGTGATGGGTGAAGTTCCTAGTTTTCTTAATGTCATGTCCCGTACTATTTATTTAACTTTCACTGAATCCAGAGCAAGCAATGCAAACACTTCTGAGAAACAGAAGATGTATAGAAAAACAAACCTGCAATGTCCTTCAATACGTTTATCTGCCCTGGGCTGTTTAATCATTTCCATATGGCTGCTCATCATGGGGGATTAATGAGGGTCTGTAGCAAAGTCAGCAGGATTTAATGTATGTATTTTATGCATGATTTTTCATTCATATTAAATGGAAACAAGTGTCCTAACCAGTATCGTTTTCCCAGAGATTAATAGCGCTGAGACAAGTTGATGAAACCAGTGGAACCAGTATTTGAAGTGGTTGGACAAAGTGAATGAATACGAATGTACACGAGTAACCCTGCCATTGGAAGGTTGAGGGTTACTTTGTTACATCTTATTGCCACTAGAGGGAGGTATGCCATCTGTTTTGAGTGGAGCTCATCACTCAAGTCCCATTTTGATTGGTGATCTAAAATGGATCTCGTTTCAATGAAACGAAGTGATGAAATGAAGAACCACTGGCTTTAGAGTCTCCATGTGGGAAACAGTAGTGGAGAGATTTGAGCAGAGCAAAATGGGAGTGTGTTGGTTTGTGTGATTTGATTAAGTGAAAATAAGTTCTTCGAGTGAGTTTCCCTGAAACAAAGATCATCTTTAGCGTTAAAGATCACTGTTCATCCATTGCATAGTGCATACCAATGGAATGATCTTACTGGTAAATATGATCTTTAGGTTTTTGGCGAAACTCAACCCTGGATGGCAAATACATCGGGGAACCTAACTCCGCAAGTAATTGTGTAAGCAAAGAGCCACAAATGGCCTCCACTGACAAACGAAGGTCCCAGTTCACCTCCATATCTTCAACAGAATGATGTGTAGTGCGATCTTATGTCACAGTCAATGTGTATCAGTCTGACATACTGGTCTCTAGTCTCTTTCACCGTACCTCCCTCCCAGATGGGTTTCCCTCCATTACTAAGCTAAACTAGAGCCCCTGTACTTTATTTTACATGTTCTTCTCTTTTGTGAATTGAACGTCTTCTAACGTCACAATAGGGCCATTGAAGGTAAAGTCTCTTGTCTTTTTTAAAATGTTTTTTTATTTATTTAACTAGGCAAGTCATTTAAGAACAAATTCTTATTTTACAATGAGGAGCCTACCTCTGGCCAAACCATCCCCTAACCCAGACGACGCTGGGCCAATTGTGCGCCGCCCTATGGGACTCCCGATCACAGCCTGATGTGAGATACAGCCGGTCCTCACAAGTGAGGCTACACTCAAGATCTCTGTCCTAACGTAAGCCTCTTAACAGCCTGCACCCACTCCTACTGTGGGCCTACGTGTTAATCGTTGGGAATGCAAAGTGCTCAATGTAATCACATCCTGTCATCAGTGAGGGTAGAACCTATACTCTTACCAACCCTGTATCTTCAGTTGGTGCATTTCTAAAGCATCGCTCGTGATTACTGTGTCTCTGTTTTTCAGAGACAACGGTCCGGAGAGTCACTCGCCACAGAGCCCAAGTGTCTTGATGTGGTTGTGTCTGGTCCACTTAGTGAATGCTCCCATGGGCTACTTCACCTACAAAAACATGTATTGATAGTGGCCTTTCTGTGACTTGTGTAGGACAACCAACTACCTGTCAAATACAATCCAGAGAAGTACAGATGTCAGCTCCCTTTTATAACTAAGTCGATGAGCCTGATGTTAAGGATTCAAGAAGGGTCTGGTGAAATAAGGGTTCCTGAGCTATCCACAGAGAAATTAGACGTGTCAGCCTTCTTGTGTGGTCATGTGGGTGGAGTTAGCCGGTGTCACATTGTCTGCTGTGTGTCCCACACTGCCGGAGTCAGATTGGTTAGCGCATATTATGGGATGGCAATTTGACCTCATTATAAGAATGTTGTCAGGGGCAACAGTGGTGGGGGGGGGGGGGGGGGGGGGGGGGGGGGGGGGGGGGGGGGGGGGGGGGGGGGGGGGCAGAAGAGAGGAATTATGGGATAGAAACCTAACCTCTCGGTTTGCCTAAACAAAAGGTACGTCCCAAAAATATTGGGAAATTGAAATGGCATATCTCTCTTGCATCCGAAGGACAGTATCTGTTTACATCGGTGATATATACAATATACACGTTCATAAAAACATACATGGAGACATTTACACATACACGGTTAACAATAGCATATACATTTCACCTATGGTAAATACTCATTGTTTACAGTCTGTATGTGAACTGCCTAAAGGCTCATGCGTTGGTTTGTATGTCGAAAGTACAGTCAAGCGTCACAGTCCCTCTATCTCTGACATAACCGGTTACCATGCATACTGTGACAGCGAGGCGGCCCAACGGTGATATTATGGGATGTTCTTTGTTTTGTCACTACGATGGTGGGGGAAGGGAGGGGGGGGGGGGGGGGTAGAGATAATGGTGATGTGTGTAAGGCCTCTTGAGTGGAACTGGGAGCAAAGAGAAAGCAACCTTTCTCTGGATGCAAGGACTCAGATCTCCATGGCATTCTTATAATAGGGCCCATTACACCATTTACCCATTCAGCCCCTATGACCGTTGCCCATCTCCCTTAGGTGACTCTCAGGTTGAAACAGCCCCCAAATAGCACAAACAACCTGAGGAAATCACACAGACTGCGACGTGCGCATGGTACACCTATGCCAACGCTTTGGTGTGTGCATACATTCAACCATACTGTGGTTGTATAAAGGCTGCCAAGAGAAAGATACAATAATAAGAGAGAAGAACCCTTGAGCATGATGAAGTTCGTTGCAGACGTCACGGGCAGCACGCAGTGTATTTTGAGCTCTGGGGCTCCTGTGTGCCCCCAGCTTCAGTAACAAAAAAATGGAAGACTCTGTAAGGAGTGCATATGAGACAGTAGTGAGACAGAGCTGGTGAAGGCGAATTAACACTCCGATTATTATGGAGTGGCAGCGGATATGGGGGAGGGGGAAGGGAGGGAGGGATGGTGGGCAGCAGCTCTGCATATTATGGTGTGCCGGGCGTTGTTAGGCGGGGGGAGGGGTGGGGGCGGGAACTAAGGCAGGGGGGTGAGAGGGGGGAGGCGGGGTGGTGTGAAAGTGAAGAGGGAAGGGGGGATTAGGGAGGGAGGGGGTGGTTGGTTGAATATTATGGTCTGGCCTAGGCCTGTTTTTGAGTGTTGTGCTGTAGGCCTCCCTCCTCCCTGCCTGAGAATGTGTCTGTGTTACCAAGGGAGCCCTGAGTACGCATCGAGATCAAGGCTCCACTACATGTTGCGTATTATGGGATGTTTATCCTCAGGTGTGGGTTGAATAAAAAAGGAGACAGACCTGAGAGACAGAGAGGGACTAAGAAGAGAGACATTTGTCTGTCTGGGAAACTCAGTCTGGGCTTGTGGGAAGAAATCTGCCAAAGTACGTCTTCTGCTCATACTGTCTCACTATTCTTCACATAGACCTTGAGCAAAGGTTGGAGATCTTTGCTCTATGAAACCAGGATGTATATATTCATACATTCGCCCCATTGATAAGAACAAAGGAAAAGGGTTAACAAGCCAATGAAATGCAATGTACAATAGCAGGGTGAAACCTTGTCACTGAATTCCAGAAGTTATATTGACCAGAAAGAGACATCATCATTGCACTGGTTTTCAAAGTTCTTGTACCACAGGTGAAATTGAACTTGACATCAACGGTATTCCATTCCTTGGCTATCTGTCTCTGCTATTGTCCTATCTCCATAGATTCATTCAGATGAATTACATCCGTCCTATTTTTGAAGACACATACAGCTCAGGATGTTGGAAATGAATGATCATAATGGCTATGCAAATAGGTAGACTGTACCTATTTTTGTCCGTCAAACAGGGCATATTGTTCTGTTTTCACAATGCAGTATGTGCATTGACTCGTTAGCAAGCCAATACCTCCTGTGTGCACGCCATCACGTGTGTCTACCTGTCCGACTGTCCGTCAAGCGGTTGCTTTCTTATCTGTCTGCCGGTGTGCTTTCTGCTTATATCAGTGGGTGTGTATGATCATATCCATATGAACTCCTTTGCCTAGTGACAGTGTAACATTAAAGGATCTCTGGAATGGAGAGGGTGTGGAGGGAGGGGGGACTGGTGGAGGGTGAAGGAGTATTATGGTCTGTATTTTGGCTTACGTGGTAATCTGACCCCGCCTGTAAACCCCACCCCCTCGCGGGTGCTTATCTCCATAGCGACAACTGGGACAGGAAGGAATATTATGGTCTGTACTTTCTTTTTACTCTGAAATTATATTATGGGATGTTTAGTGGTGCGTCCCCCGGTGTGGGGGAGGGGCAGGCTGCGTGCGGGTATCCTTGACAACCACCCCATATCCTTATGATTGGTGATTATGGGATGTTACCCCCACCGCCCCCTCCCTGCACACACAAACACTGTGTCCACAGTGAAGGAGAGGAAGGGGGAGGGGAGGAAAGAGAGAGAGCAAGTAAGATAGAAGAGATAGAGAATGTGCTTGTGCTTCATTTCCGCTGTTCTTTGTGCCGGCACTCTGCCTCACCATGAGAGAGAGAGAGAGCAAGAAACCAGGAAGAAGTGTGAGAGAGAGAGAGAGAGAGAGAGAGAGAGAGAGAGAGAGCAAGAAACCAGGAAGAGGAGAGAGAGAGAGAGAGAGAGAGAGAGAGAGAGAGAATGAAGGTGTGCTGAGTGAGAGTGGAACTGTAGGCTAAAAGAGAGAGAGTGAAAGGGGCCAAGAAAGAACTGCAGTGAATCCATCAATCACATGCTTACTTACGGGCTCTTCCCCCCCAATACAGAGAGAAAATAAATAAATAATAACTACATGAGGAATAAATACACAATAAGTAATGACAACTTGGCTATATACATGGGGTACCAGTAGGGCCAATGCAGATAGTCCGGGTAGCTATTGGTTAACTATTTAACTAACTACTTAGCAGGAGTCTGACCATTTTTAGGGCCTTCCTCTGACAGCGCCTGGTATAGAGGTCCTGAATGGCAGGGAGCTCGGCCCCAGTGATGTACTAGTTCATACGTACTACTCTGTTGCGCCTTGCGGTCACTTTCAATGGTGCAGCTGTAGAACTTTGAGGAACTGAGGGACCATGCCAAATCTTTTCCGCCTAAGGGGGAAGAGGTGTTGTTGTGCCCTCTTCAAGACTGTGTTGGTGTATGATGATTCCTTAGTTATGTGGACACCGAGGAACTTGAAGCTCTCGACCTGCTCCACTACAGCCCCATCGATGTGGATGAGGGCGTTCTTGACCCTCCTTTTTCTGTAGTCCACGATCAGCTCCTTTGTCTTGCTGACGTCGAGGGAGAGGTTGATATCCTGGCACCACCCTGCCAGGTCTCTGACTTCCTCCCTGTAGGCTGTCTCATCGTCGTCAGTGATCAGGAATACCACCGTTGTGTTGTCGGCTAACCTTAATGATGATGTTGGAGTTGTGCGCGGCCATGCAGTCGTGGGTGAACAGGGAGAACAGGAGTGGACTAAGCACACACCCCTGAGGGGCCCCTGTGCTGAGGATCAGCGTGGCAGGGTGTGTTGTCCTACCATCACCACCTGTGGGCAGCCAGTCCAGGATCCAGTTACAGAGGGAGGTGTTTAATCCCAGGGTCCTTAGCTTAGTTTTTATTTATTTTTATTTCACCTTTACCAGGTAGGCCAGTTGAGAACAAGTTCTCATTTACAACTGCGACCTGTCCAAGATAAAGCAAAGCAGTGAGACAAAAACAACAACACAGAGTTACACATAAACAAACGTACAGACAATAACACAATAGAAAAATGTATGTACAGCGTGTGCAAATATAGAAGATTAGGGAGGTAAGGCAAGAAATAGGCAATAGAGGTGAAATAATAACAATTTAGCATTAACACTGGAGTGATAGATGTACAGATGATGTGCAAGTAGAGATATTGGGGTGCAAAATAACAAAAAGATAAATAACAATATGGGGATGAGGTAGTTGGGTGTGCTATTTACAGATTGGCTGTGTACAGGTACAGTGATCGGTAAGCTGCTCTGACAGCTGATGCTTAAAGTTAGACACCAGCTTCAGAGATTTTTGCAATTCGTTCCAGTGATGAGCTAAGGGCGAGAGAGAGGGTTGAAGGATAGACAGAAAGACTGTGGAAGGTACCATTGGAAATGGATTGTGTCAAAAACTATATGTAGGCCTAGAGTTTATACAATTCTAACATAAGGTATTGATATACTTGAATAGCTGTCCACTTACACAACCCAGAATCTGATCTGGAAAAGTACATGGCTGAAGGTTCATACACAAATCATATCCACACGGGTGGGGTGAAATCATTTAAATTCAAGGCCATTCAAGAAAACTCATTCAAATTCAATTCATGACTTGAAGAATAATAGAATATGTCAGAATGGGAAATGTTCCATTTCAGTTCACTTCCTGAATAGGCTGGAGTTTAATTAGAATGGTTTGAACCCTGACTATATCAGTAATTAATAAAACCGTAACCCCTTTAATTTATGTACATTTTGGGATGGATTTCTGTGAAGGTCTACGCTTTGGCTGTGCTAAATGCGGTGTTTCACACAAACTACATTTGCCACAATGCAACACACATGGTGGTAGATGCAGTCTGTCTTTTTGCCAGTACTGAAAAAGGCCCATTGCATCACTTATGAGCTAATTGCATAAGCCTGCATTTCATATCCACATTGTACATTATCAATGCTTTGGCTTAGCTTTATATGCAGTACTTTGCACTCTAATAACCATGCAGTGCGAAGCACTACAGAATCATGTTAGGATTCAAACAATTTTCCCACCATTGAGTGCAATACAGTACAGGCCTTCACAAGACCTACTTCGCAGACCCTGGGTCTCAGCCTTTGGTTACACTTTCTAGGCTAGATCTAGGAAGATACAGAGGTCTGATTGAGACATAGCTTTGAAATAAGGCTTCATTAGTCTGTGTCTATGATGCATGGTGACCTATCAATATACCTAAGGCCATCATTACAGCAGGGTTTCCCTGAGTTAATGGCACTTCTGTTTTGCCTTTGTGTCTGCTTAGACTGGAAACAACATGTTTTTATTTGACTCATGGTGGTTTGGTTTGTGTGTAGATTAAATAATGGGGGTAGAGCAAATCATTGGAATCATTCAATGGTTTTCAAGTGGGTCTCCCCAAGTTCACAGTAGAGCGTTTACCTGAGTGTGCCCTGTGGTGACCCTCCACAAGGAATGTAATGGTTTATAAGTGTTCATATGGCTCCTATATATCATATGCGTCTGCATGCTTTGTGTCAGTAGATGCTGAAATATGCTCCTAGGCTGTACAGTACAGTGTCTCTACATACATGTAGATTGTGACACAGAAGTTACATGCAGTCATGTGGAGGAGTTGCCATGTGATGTCTTTTTTTCATCCCTCTCTCTTTTTGGAGTTATGCTTATTGTGGGATGTCAGTGACTATGCTCATTATTATTATGGGATGTTGGGTGGGGGTGAGTGTTCCCATAGTAACGTTGGTTGCTAGGGGGGCACGGAGGAATGGGGAAGAGACTCCATGTGAGGGAGGAGGGGGGTGGATTATTATGGTCTGTATGTTGCAAGGTAACTATGCAGAGTGGGGGAGGGGTGTGTGTGTGGGGGGGGGGGGGGGGGGGTTATTATGGGATGTCTGCCCCCTGATCTCTTTGTGTGTGTGTGCGCGGGTGTTTAATGCGAGAGAGGGAGACGGCGACGTCGTGTGCATCGCCAGGCAACATAAGACAAATACTGCATTTTAATTATTGGAACTAACGTTAGCTAGCTATTGTAACCCAAAATAGAAAAACTGTTGAAAGAAAGGCAAACGTTTCCTTTCGTTGTTTCTGTTTTCAAACAGTGGAACCATTCAACTTGTGAGTAACGTTACTGTAGTTTGTTTAGAATTGTATTTGCGATATTGGACCATTCAAAAATCAAATTAAAACAATTTAAATTCGTCATTTATTGATATGTTTTGGGACGATATGTTTTTGTTGTGTGACTCGTTTCTGAACCTAGCCGGTGATTGAGCTGGAGTTAGCGGGCTAGCTAACCAAGTGTGGGACGGAAAACTAGTAGCACGACGATGGCATGTCTAATGGCTAACTAGCTAGCTATAATGTAGCGAGACTACGCATAGATTGAAAGGCTGGTAGTCTTGAGTAGCCTAGTGTTGGCTAAAACAATTGACATCAGAAGTTATTTCACCTACTTAAGAGGCAATTTATGTATTTATATTGTTCAATCCACGAAATCAGTTCTGAATATTCACTTCAATTTTCTTGTTTCTTTTTTATTTCCACCTCCTTGCCGACCTTTTATTTCCACCTCCTTGCCGACCCGACTCCACTTGGACGGACTCGATACTGGGACAGGACTCTGGAGGCAACACGGAATTAAACTTTTTTTAAGTTAGCTAACTAAATTTTAAAGTTAGCTAGCATTATGTCTGGAAGCGAGGACGATAGGGATGATTTTGGAGCCCCAGAGGACCGGTCTCTAATGCAAGGTAGGACCACTTCAACAAATGTTTATTGCAACGAAATTAACTTATCAAAATGTTATATACTTTATGTAAATAATGCGAGTTAATCGTAAAACTGAGCCAAAGATGTAAAGAACTTGAAGGTGACGTGAATTTGAATATATGGATAACTAGCTAACATACAAGTAGGTTGTTAGTTGATACTGGTTGTGGTTAACTTGTCAGGTTGTGGTAAGCTAACGTTATTTAAGCAAGAATAATCACAGTGTTTACGGTTAGTTGGTCAACTAGTTATGGAAAAGTTAACTAACTAGCTAAGTAGTTGCAGGAACAGTGGACACCAGCCTCTAAGCTGTGGTAGTTGAGTGACTGACTACTGTAGCTAGCCGGCTAACGCGTTAGCCTAGCTTGCGTGTGCTAACAATGCTGGTTAACGTTTTGTTTCGGTTTTTATTGCAAGCCGTAGCCGTTGAAATGTAAGTTTGCAAAACGGACAGATGTTTTCCCGTACGGAAGCAATTTACAGAACTTCAACTTTTGGCTACACAAACCATGCCGACCCACCGGCATATTCTTGCGGCCTAGCAAATGTTACCGGTATTTTTACGTGCCCGATGACAAGATGGAGCCAGCCAGTTAGCTTGAAAGATGGCAGATGACGACGGCGACTTTCTCCTCCTATCATCGGGTGCTTGGTAGCGCCGCTTTGCGTGGTAGAAACAAATGCAGCCAATTCACTCTGTCTGTACATTTTACGGAACGTGTCACTCACTGCATTTGACTTATATAACGTAGATGGCTACATTAGCTGGCGAAGGACAATAAAACCGTTAGGCTAGCTGGCTACTTTGTTTACTACACAACAGGTTCGGATATGACGGCAATGCATATCCCATTAGAATCCTCGATGGGGGAAGTTAAGGCGATGGATTTTTCCGATTTTACACATAGCAGGCGTCACCAGGCCACCTTTTAGATAGTCGTTAGTAAAAATTAAAAATATATATTTTTGCATTCAAACCTCTCACATGTGAAAATCATTGACCATATATAACCCGACTCTAATCCAAATAATAACTTGGAAGAGCCATCTTTTCCAATTTGTTTGTGGGACATCCAATTCTACAATTGGGCTAACTGGACTCAACCATAACCCAGATAATGATGATATGGCATTCAGGTGGCATTTAATTAGACACCCAGCACCCCTCATTTTGACTTACAGACAGTTTATCACATGTCAGACCATGGCTACTTGGTACTGATTTCAATGCCAACAGCCATTTGCTTACATCTATCATGAGCAATTACATAATAGGCCTTGGAACCCGATTCCATATGACTTTGCAGCTACCAAGATTGCAAGGATATTCAATTGACCTTCTTCGTTACAGCTATTATTAAGCTGTGTCTCTGACCTCATTGCAGATGAGGAAGAGGAGATGTCAGAGAATGAGGCCCCGAAGGTGAAGAAGAAGAAGGCCAAAAAGAGCCGGGAGAACAAAAGCAGCAAGAGGCGGACCTCTCGCAGAGAGGTAGGCTAGAGTGACATGACCACGTCTCTAATCATATCTGTACGTTCTTGGGACGCACCATGTTCCGTTTGTCTGCCAGTGGAGGGACCCGCCACCTGTCGGAAGCCAATGGGCTTACTCATAAGCCCCCCCCCATGTGTCCTCTCCAGGATGTGCCAATGAGCTCCCCTGAGCCCATGGAGACCCCCGAGGTGGACAGGGACGAGGAGCGAGCGGCGCCCCGCTCTGACAGCGAGGGCAGCGACTACAACCCGGGGAAGAAGAAGAAGAAGAACAGGGGGAGCACCTCCAAGGAGAAGAAGAGGAGCAGCACCAGCACTGATAGAAACGGCGGAGGAAAGGACAAGAGGAAGGACCCTGAACCCGAGGAAGAGGAGGATGAGGACGACGACGACGATAGCTTGGTGAGTTTTTTTTAGTTCGAGGGTGGAGAGAGTTGTGGAGGGGGGAGATGCCATTAAAGTTGACCAAATAATATTTAATGGTGTTAATTTAATTGTCATTATGCAACTAAAACTCAGAGCTCCCGAGAAAGTGATTGAATAAGCTACTTGTAACCTCTAGATGTAGATAAGTTATCAATACTACCATGCTGAGTTGACTACCACTAGGGTGACTGGTAAGTGCACTTATGCAAGGACATACTGTCACCGTGGCAACACCAAACTACCTGCCATTGGCCCTTTGTCAAGGCAAGCTCTTGCCACATGGTATAACTGCATGCGGCTTAAAATAACCAATGTTCCCCAATGGTGGGAGGAAAGTGCTTTTGTCCAAAGCCGTGCGAGAGTTAACAAAGACCCAGTAGCTATTGAACACAATGGCAACACTCAGAGGGCAAGAAATAGTCCCACCACAATAGACCAGTCAGTAAAGAAACAAATGGAAAGAACCGCATTTTAAGCAAACGTTCATGTTGAATTGTCTCATCTAGGAGCCTAAGACGTCGTCCCAGCTCCTGGATGACTGGGGAATGGAGGACATTGACCACGTCTTCAGCGACGAGGACTACCGCTCCCTCACCAACTACAAGGCCTTCAGTCAATATGTCAGGTAAATGAGATTGTCCATGTCAATGCTTGCTGCATGAATTATATTTTAAGCTTTTTCACCCCACTTTCTGCTCTCTCAAATATGTTGTCTCTTTTCTCCCCCTGATCTCGTCTACCGCTTCACTCTTTTTCCGTATTTTTTGTTGTTGTTGTCCTCATTACTCACCATCCACCCCCATCTCTCCCTCAGACCGCTCATCGCGGCCAAGAACCCCAAGATTGCCGTGTCCAAGATGATGATGGTACTGGGTGCCAAGTGGCGTGAGTTTAGCACCAACAATCCCCTGAGAGGCTCCGCCGCCGCTACTGCAGCCCTGGCCGCCGCCAACGTGTCTGCCGCCGTGGAGAGCATGGTGGCGGAGGTCGCTCCCACCCCGGTCGCCGAGCCCCAGCCACCGGTCGCCCCGCCTCTGAAAAAGGCCAAGACCAAAGAGGGCAAAGGTCCTAATGCTCGTAAGAAGTCCAGGCCCACCCCCAAGCCCGCAGAGAAGAAGAAAGTGGCTACAAAGAAGGTAGCTCCGCTCAAGATCAAACTAGGAGGCTTCAACAGCAAGAGGAAACGCTCCTCGGTAAGTGCTTGGAACATCGCGTCGCAATGCATATAGAATTGTGAGAATCGCAATACATATCGTATCAGGACATAAGTATCGTGAGGTCCCTGGCAGTTCCCGACCCCACTGTTTAGTCACCTCTTTCTTGGCTCATATTGACTTTGTTGTTGATGACAAAACATTTTTTTTGTCATTTGGCATAGAGGCCTTCAACCTAGACACATTTCTCCTTACAACGAAGTTCCTAACCATTCTCTATCTGGCTGTTCCTATCAGAGTGAAGAGGATGAGCCTGACGTCGAGAGTGACTTTGACGACGCCAGCATGAACAGCGTGTCCGTGTCGGACGGCTCCAACAGCCGCAGCAGCCGATCCAAGAAGCCCAAGAGCAAGCCCAAGAAGAAGAAGGGTCTGTACTCTGCAGGTGTGTGTGTCTCTTTCATGGCTCTGATACATATCTCAACCCCAAGAAGTTGTGTTTCATCCATGGCTGTGATGCAGTATGTCTCAAACCCAATTTAAAAGTGGTCTTGAGTTGCTAGACTCCACAGCTGTAGTTTGGATGTGTGTGCATGTCCAATTAGCTTTGACTCAGCCAGTACCACTCAGTCTTACTGAGCCACTAGAAGATTGTACGTTTTCAGCAGGGCAGCATGTTCTGCCTTTACAAAAAAATAGTTTGTCACACACTGATGTATTCAGTAGACAAACTCTTCCGTCAGAGTATCGATACATATCGCCCAGGAGTTTGAAATGCTTCCTAGATTGCATATGAATGACTCCACCTGCACAGTAAAAGGGAGCGATGAACAGCAATGTCCATTCCCTAACGTTTCATTCTACAGCACTTTTATAAAATGCATTCTGATTGATTAAAATGTGCGTTCCTCACAATATGTAACCGCTAAAGTGTTATAGCCTCGCTGGTATTTCATTGGGGTGCTTGTCAAACAACAAAAATGTTGAACATGCATTCCTTTTTTTGGGGGGGGGGGGGGGTATTCAGGGAATGTACCATATCTAAGTTTGAATTGCTCTCACCCACTTCTGTCCTTTTGTTCCTTCCCTCCAGTCGAGGAGGACGGTGACGGTTATGAGACGGACCACCAGGACTACTGTGAGGTGTGCCAGCAGGGAGGGGAGATCATTCTGTGCGACACCTGTCCCCGGGCCTACCACATGGTGTGCCTGGACCCCGACATGGAGAACGCCCCAGAGGGCACCTGGAGCTGCCCACACTGCGTGAGTGACACCTTCCTTAGCCAATGAACGGCTCTGTGGAGTAAGTGACCGGGCAATATGGTACTGGTCAGCCAACCAGAATGATCAATCGGAGTGACAACAAAATACAGAGGAATCTGGTCGAGGGTAATGAGGAGCTATTGATATTGACAACCATTAGTCAATGATCATAAACCGCTAGCTGGTAGTACTGTGGTATATGCTGGTACTGTTAGCTCTCAAATTGCTCAAGTGTGTAACCATCTTTGCTTCCCTACCGGTCAAACAGTTAACCCTTTCCAGTTGCTCAACGACCATCCACGTGAACCCCTTCCCTCTCCCATCCACAGGAGAAGGAGGGCAAACAGTGGGAGGCGCGGGAGGAGGGCTCAGAAGAAGAGGAGGAGGAGGTGGAGGCAGAGCCGGAGGAGGACGACCACCACATGGAGTTCTGCAGGGTGTGTAAGGATGGTGGCGAGCTGCTCTGCTGCGACTCCTGTCCATCCTCCTATCACATCCACTGTCTCAACCCGCCCCTGCCTGAGATCCCCAACGGAGAGTGGATCTGCCCACGCTGCACTGTGAGTGAAACATGAGTAAATCAATGGGGTGGGACCCGGAGGGTGATTGACACGGGGCACAGCCAGTTGTTACACATGGTAAAGTGAATTCTACTTCCCAAATTTAAATCTAGCTCCCTACCCCCTTGGGTAGTGTATTGGGAAAACAAAACAACTAAATGGTTCAACACCATGAATGTAACATTACCTAACCTATCTGTAGACGAGGAGTTTTCACCATGTCGTTATGATCCGTTTGTCCTGAAAAGGGAGCGGGTTTAAAGACATTTGACCTCTTCACTGACGCTTTCCTCCCCTCCCCAGTGTCCACCCATGAAGGGCAAGGTGCAGAAGATTCTGACGTGGCGCTGGGGCGACCCCCCTCCGCCCACGCCCATCCCCCGCCCCCCAGACCTCCCGGCTGACCAGCCAGACCCCGCCCCTCTGGCCGGGCGCCCTGAGAGGGAGTTCTTCGCCAAGTGGAGCAACATGTCCTACTGGCACTGCTCCTGGGTGTCTGAGCTGCAGGTATGTACACACACACACACAGGTACGCAGGCTTACGCTCGGCCACCACGTTGCAGGCAATCGCACCCATACACACCTACCCTCATTTTGAGTTGTTGCTCATCTTAGTTTTGTTTTTCAGAGGCGCGGCGCACACTGAAACAAACACACACAAGAAATGTTGAGACGCTCGCTTCTTTGTCACTGAAATGGATTAGAGAGGAGCGTTGTCGCACCAACGTTCGACAACCCACACACACGCACACACTTCTCCCTCACCCACCTTTCCCTGCCTCCAGTTGGAGCTGCACTGTCAGGTGATGTTCAGGAACTACCAGAGGAAGAACGACATGGACGAGCCGCCTTCAGTAGACTTTGGCGAGGGCGACGAGGAAAAGAGCACGAAGAGGAAGGCCAAGGACCCGCTCTACGCCAAGATGGAGGAGAAGTACTACCGCTTTGGCATCAAGATCGCCTGGATGATGATCCACCGCATACTCAACCACAGGTCAGACGAAGCTCCCGGACTGGCTGCTAAATGGGGTTCAAATGTGTTTTTAGTCTCATTGAGAGTTAACATTTCCAAAATAGCAGCAGATTTTGAGTAGCAAGGCCAGACACATAGTCTTACACTTTTTGTGAATGAGTGTCTAGTCAGGATTTTCCCTTCAATGGAAAGGAGAACTCCTGCACACTTGATGAAATCTGCATGTTTTGTTTGTCAGGTAAAGGGTTTCTCCTTGTGATGCAAATGTCTCATGGGTCAAAGCAATCATTTCAACCAATCAGTTTCAGATACCTTTGGTCATGTAGTATATGTGGGCATCTGCTTGTCGAACATCTCATTCCAAAATCATGGGCATTAATATGGAATTGGTGCCCGCTTTGCTGCGATAACAGCCTCCACTCTTCTGGGAAGGCTTTCCACTACATGTGGGGACTTGCTTCCATTCAGCCACAAGAGCAGTAGTGAGGTCGGGCAGTGATGTTGCGCGATTAGGCCTGGCTTGCAGTCGGTGTTCCAGTTGGCACTATGCATTGGGGCAGGTAGTGTTCTCCTGGCGTCTGCCAAACTTGTGATTTATCACACCAGGGAATCTGTTTCCACTGCTCCAGAGTCCAATGGCAGCGAGCAAAACACCACTCCGGCTGACGCTTGGCATTGCGCGTGGTGATCAAAGGCTTGTGTGCGGCTGCTCGGCCATGGAAACCCATTTCATGAAGCTCCCGACAAACAGTTCTAGTGCTGAAGTTGCTTCCAGAGGCAGTTTGGAACTTGGTAGTGAGTGTTGCAACCGAGGACAAACGATTTTTACGCGCTATGCGCTTAGTGCTTGGAAGTCCCGTTCTGTGAGCTTGTGTGGACTACCACTTAGTGGCAGAGCCGTTGTTACTCCTAGACGTTTCCTCTTCAGCACTTACAGTTGACCGGGGCAGCTCTAGCAGGGCAGAAATGTGGAAAGGTGGCATCCTTTGACGGTGCCATGTTGAAAGTCATTGAGTTCTTCAGTAAGACCATTCTACTGCCAATGTTTGTCTATGGAGATTGAATGGCTGTGTGCCTGATTTTTATACTTCTGTCAGCAACGGGTGTGGCTGAAATAGCCGAATCCACTAATTTGAAGTGGTGTCCACATACTTTTGAATGTGTATGCATGCATCCATCCATGCATGCATGCATGCCTACTGGATTTAATTGGCAACGTTGCTAACCAAGTTTTGTCTGTTTGAGCTGCAGTCAGGACAAGAAGAATAACGTACACTACCTCATCAAGTGGAAAGACCTGGCCTACGACCAAGCCACCTGGGAGGCTGAGGACATGGACATCCCAGAGTTTGACGTCTTCAGACAGCAGTACTGGAACCACAGGTAACTAATGCATTATTGCCACCTACTCTACATTGTATAGGTGGAATGGAGAAGGAGTTTCTTCTTTGTCTGTTTCCGAGGGTAACAATGTTCTTTCTCGTCTGTTTCAGGGAGCTGATGATGGGCGACGAGGGTAAACCAGGGAAGAAGATCAAGGTGAAAGGCAAGACGAAGAGGATGGACCGGCCTCCTGAGAATCCTGTCGTTGATGTAAGTGTTGACTGTTGTCATTTTTATTGGATTGGCGACACGGCTTGTCTTTTATCAGAGATATGGTTTCTCGTGATTTACCGGGTATTCCTGGTCGTCATAAATTGCTCAGTATCTTACCGTTAAAATTGACTTTTAGCATCTCTTTTTCTGCAGCTTTATGTTATGTCAAACACATGATAAATCCCTTATGGTGCATATTTCCCGCTTAGTGGTGTGTCTTGACATCAACAGTAACTCACTGTTCTTCTCCATCTTCCCCCTCTTCAGCCCACCATCAAGTTTGAGCGGCAGCCTGATTACCTGGACAGTACGGGGGGCAACCTGCACCCCTACCAGCTGGAGGGTCTCAACTGGCTGCGTTTCTCCTGGGCACAGGGCACAGACACTATCCTGGCTGACGAGATGGGACTGGGCAAGACTGTGCAGACTGCCGTGTTCCTCTACTCACTCTACAAAGAGGTGTGTGTGTGTGGGAGAGAATAAGGGTGAAAGTGGATATGGGTCTTTCTGTTTACTAGGGTACCAGGGAGGATTTCATTGCTGGATAACTTGTTACAGCTGTTGACAAGTCATTGATAAAAATCTGCCATTTTTTCCCCCCCATGTCATTACATTAAGATATAAGGGGGAACCATGACTCAGTAAAATTCCTGAGGTGATTTAAACCCTAGAAAGATGCATGTTCAACTATAGTTTCTTCCATTTTACTTGTTGATAAATGTCATTGTTTACTTTTTTTGTTGTTATTTTTTATAAGACCAAATGGTAGGCATTATTTCAACAGGAACTGATCAGAATTGCCACTAGGCAGCCCTTTAGACCAATACCAACCAGCCCAGCCAGTTTGTATAATATGTCAGGTGAAATCTGACGACATATAGCTTGAGCTTTGTGTTAACACTCTTTGGTGGTGATCACATGGAGACTACTGCCACCTATTGATCGGAGTGTAGAATGCAATGTATTTGACGACACAATATTTTAACATTAGAATGATAGAAATTTAAATGTTACATGAGAAATTATATGTTATTAAGTTAAATTAGCTGTGGTTCAGTTAGTAGAGCATGGCACTTGCAACACCAATGGTAGTGTGTTTGATTCCCGCTGGGGTCACCCATACAAATTATCTTATTTTCATTAACTTTTTTCTTTCCCCCTTATAGGGTCACTCCAAGGGCCCGTTCCTGGTGAGCGCCCCCCTGTCTACCATCATTAACTGGGAAAGAGAGTTTGAGATGTGGGCCCCGGACATGTACGTGGTGACCTACGTAGGAGACAAGGACAGCAGAGCCGTCATCCGAGAGAACGAGTTCTCCTTCGAGAACAACGCCATCCGCGGAGGGAAGAGGGCTTCTAAGATGAAGGTGAGAATTACGGGGGGAAATGTTTTTAAAAAGAACCGATGAATTAGAACTGTTTATCGACAAAGGTAATATATTGACAATTTTATTTGAAATGTATCACTCCTTCAATGATATGCTGGTGTGTGTCACGTTTTTAACCGTTCCCCATGTCGTGGCCTTGTAGAAAGACTCATCAGTGAAGTTCCATGTGCTGCTGACGTCCTATGAGTTGATCACCATCGACATGGCCATCCTAGGTTCCATAGATTGGGCCTGTCTGGTGGTCGATGAGGCCCACAGGCTCAAAAACAACCAGTCCAAGGTGAGAGATTAGAGTTGTGTTATGGAGGTAGTTTACCTGTTATGTGCAACATATTCCCTTATTCAGGAACTATCAATTTGGAAATATAAGGGCAATGAGGAATCCCAAATTCTATTTTTCATTAGTTGGATACCCTCATTGTACAATGAAACTCCAGCTAAACTGGTATGGCTGAAAGTACTATTGACAAATACATAAGTGTTTCATTTTTAGATGAATAATACTCTTTCTCTCCCCTCCAGTTCTTCAGAGTGCTGAACAACTATCCTCTCCAGCACAAGCTGCTACTGACCGGTACACCTCTACAGAACAACCTGGAAGAGTTGTTCCACCTCCTCAACTTCCTCACGCCAGAGAGATTCAGGTGTGTGTGTGTGTGTGTGTGTGTGTGTGTGTGTACACACACATTCTGTCCACATTACTTTCCCACTCAAACCCAATGACCACTTCACCTGTATCACACCCCACTCATCTTAGACGAGCTATTTTAGAGTTAAACCTTTACTTACTTCCCTCCTCTCTCTGTGTAGTAACCTGGAGGGGTTCCTGGAAGAGTTTGCTGACATCGCCAAAGAGGACCAGATCAAGAAGCTGCACGACATGCTGGGACCCCACATGCTCAGGAGACTGAAGGCTGACGTCTTCAAACACATGCCCTCCAAGACGGAGCTCATCGTCAGGGTGGAGCTCAGCCCCATGCAGAAGTGAGTGAAAGTGCATGGAGGGATAGGGTGTGGTGAAGGGGTACATTTGAATAGTGGTTGACCTAGTTGTATGTGCTGTCTAACTTGGCTAAAACGGTGATGGGATCAAATATATAATTAGAATGATTAGTCATCGTCCATAGACTGTTACTTAAACGCAATCTTCCCTTGGGATACTCAACTCACGAGAACTGTACAATATAATTGGACTGTGGAAGGGGTATTAATTGTGGACTTAAAAAAAATAAAAAAAATCTATTTTTAGGAAGTACTACAAATTCATCCTCACCCGTAACTTTGAGGCCCTGAACACGCGCAGTGGTGGAAATCAAGTATCCCTACTCAACGTGGTGATGGACCTCAAGAAGTGCTGCAATCACCCCTACCTCTTCCCTGTGGCTGCCATGGTATGACCCACTTATTAATACATTTGAATGGGAATGGACCATGCTATTGTGATTTTCCTGTAAGGCTCTATACAGCTGAAGCTCTGACTCTTGATTGGTTCCCCACCCCAAACAGGAAGCCCCAAAGATGCCCAATGGGATGTACGACGGTAGCGCCCTCACTAAGTCTGCCGGGAAACTGACGCTAATGCAGAAGATGATGAGGAAGCTGAAAGACGGCGGGCACAGAGTACTCATCTTCTCTCAGGTTAGTTAACCAACACACACGCACATTATCAATATTTTATTTGAGTCCACGAATCACATTACGTCAAGAAGGATCCAAACATTTCAAAGTTCTTGGATACGAAAAGCACACACCTCACACGGGCCCATTCACTCCCTCTGCCGTAGATGACCAAGATGCTGGACCTGCTGGAGGACTTCCTGGAGAACGAGGGCTACAAGTACGAGCGTATCGACGGCAGCATCACCGGGGGCATGAGACAGGAGGCCATCGACAGATTCAATGGTGAGGCTCACACCACACTAACTTCCTCATTCAGTCTCTAACTAGATCACTATGTATACTGCAATTTCAGAGTGACTTATATATTTGTAGTTTTCAGATCTAAATTAGGTGTATATATCATATCATTGTTTTAATATCACGAGGGATTTATATACAGTACCAGTCAAAATGTGGACACGCCTACTCATTTAAGGGTTTTTCTTTAGTTTGACTATTTTCTACATTGTAGAATAATAGTGAAGACATCAAAATTATGAAATAACGCATTTGGAATCTTGTAGTTAACCAAAAAAGTGTTAAACAAATCAAAATATGTTATTTTAGATTCTTCAAAGTAGCCACCCTTTATCCTTGAGGACAGCTTTGCACACTCAACCAGCTTCAGGAGCTAGTCACCTGGAATGCTTTTTCAACACTCTTCAAGGAGTTCCCACATATGCTGAGCACTTGTTGGCTGTTTTTCCTTCACTCTGCAGTCCAACTCATCCCAAATCATCTCAATTGGGTTGAGGTCATGGGATTGTGGAGGTCAGGTCATCTGATGTAGCACTCATCACTCTCCTTGGTCAAATAGCCCTCACACAGCCTGGGGGTGTGTTGGGTCATTGTTCTGTTGAAAAACAAATGATAGTCCCACTAAAAGCAAACCAGATGGGATGATGTATCGCTGCAGAAAGCTGTGGTAGCCATGCTGGTTAAGTGTGTCTTAGAATTCTAAATAAATCATTGACAGTGTCACCAGAAATGTACCCTCACACATCAATCACACCTCCTCCATGCTTCACGGTGGGAACCACACATGCGGAGATCATCCGTTCACCTACTCTGTGTCTCACAAAGCCAAGGCTGTTGGAACCAAAAATCTAACATTTGGAGTCATCAGACCAAAGGACAGATTTCCACTGGTCTAATGTCCATTTCTCGTGTTTCTTGGCCCAAGCAAGTCTCTTCTTCTTATTGGTGTCCTTTAGTAGTGGTTTCTTTGCAGCAATTTGACCATGAAGGCTTGATTCACAGTCTCTTCTGAACAGTTGATGTTGAGATGCGTCTGTTATTGAACTCTGTGAAGCATTTATTTGGGCTGCAATTTCTGAGGCTGGTAACTCTAATGAACTTATCCTCTGCAGCAGAGGTAACTCTGGTTCTTCCTTTCCTGTGGCGGTCCTCATGAGAGCTAGTTTCATCATAGTGCTTGATGGTTTTTGCAACTGCACTTGAAGAAACTTGAAAAGTTCTTGAAATGTTCCGGATAGACTGACCTTCATGTCTTAAAGTAATGATGGACTGTCGTTTCTCTTTGCTTATTTGAGGTGTTCTTGCCATAATATGGACTTGGTCTTTTACAAAATAGGGCTATCTTCTGTATACCAAACCTACCTTGTCACAACACAACTGATTGGCTCAAACGCATTAAGAAGGAAAGAAATTCCACAAATTAATTTAAGAATACAAACCTGTTAATTGAAATGCATTCCAGGTGACTGCGTCATGAAGCCGGTTGAGAGAATGCCAAGAGTGTGCAAAGCTGTCAAGGCAAATATAAAATATATTTTGATTTATTTAACACTTTTTTTTGTTTGTTTTGTTTACTACATGATTCCATATGTGTTATTTCGTCGTTTTGATGTCTTCACTATTATTCTACAATGTAGAAAATAAAGAAAAACCCTTGAATGAGTAGGTGTGTCCCAACTTTTGACTGGTACTGTTTATTTGAAGTGTTAATTTTTATTTTAATCAAATGAAATGACATTTATGGTGCAACATTTTGAATGACCTAGTCTGCAGAACTATTAGGCTACTCCTATTCTTACAGTAAGCTATTTTACATTCACCAGCCTTATGTTTTCTGAAGCTCCTGATTTAGTTCTTCATTTCAATTGTGCGGGAATAGACAACCTAGATGGCCGTCTGATATCAATGTACGATTATCTAAAGCGCTGTTTTATTCTTGTGGGGTTTTCGTTGAAATCGGGCTTGTTTTAGTACGCAGGTGCATGCAATCTCAAGTTAATTTGGTCTTAAGAATAATAGCGATTTTAAAACAGGGCTCCAAAGAAGTTCTGAGTCTTTGTTGCAATAGTTTTTGGGGGAATTTGTTATCCTCCCTGACTGTCTAGCTTTGGTTAGTTCTCAAATGTGATATTAATACAAAATATATAGTTTATTTTTAATTTTTTACACAGTTTGTATTGGGTTTTAGTTGTTTTTAGAGATGGAATTCTCAGTAGGTGGAAACGGCGCCGCTGGCCGCCCCCCACAACCCGTTGTTGTTGAGGGGCGGCATACCTTATTTTGCAGCACATGTTGTGCTCTTCTGTCGCGCGTGCAATGATGTCCGAGGAGAAAAACAGTGTTCGTTGTTTACTACTTTGTTGTAATATTGCAGACTTACTGTTTCACCACTAAGGAGTCCAGCTCTAAGTTTAAACACGCATTTTTCCATCCTGAAAATAATAATTATTATACTTTTATTTTGTTTTGCTTGTTTGGATTTTGGCGGGCCAGAAAAAACAGAATAATCCCTGTAAAGTGAATGATTGTAGAGAGAAAGCAAGTGATTTGATGTAAATATAGATAGTTGTTGATGTAGAAAGTGATTGATATATATACGTATAGTGATTTGGTCTGAGTGGTTGATCTGTTTTGTTCCTTAGCTCCTGGAGCGCTGCAGTTTGCCTTCCTGCTGTCGACGAGAGCTGGAGGTCTGGGTATCAACCTGGCCACCGCCGACACCGTCATCATCTACGACTCCGACTGGAACCCCCACAACGACATCCAGGTAACACACTTGGAACCATCACACACCGGCCCAATCCCAAATCAAGCCCAATGATCTTCGAATTAGATTAGTAGAAGTACTATGGTGAACCTTCCACCTAGCCTGTCAGAGGGCAAGGTGGAGCTATTACCATATTGCTTACACCTGTCGAATGCTTATGGATCAGTTTATGATTGGGCCATTCACCATCTCCTTGTTCTCTATTATATCAACTTTTATTAAGGTGGTTGCAAGGATGAAAGGGTCATATACTGTTTGTCTCTTGTCTTCCTCATCTCAGGCGTTCAGCAGAGCTCACCGTATTGGACAGAACAAGAAGGTGATGATCTACCGCTTCGTCACAAAGGCCTCTGTGGAGGAGAGGATCACTCAGGTAAAGAGGCTGTCCCCTCTCCTGCAACATCACAATGACCTCTTCACGACGCAACACGGCCGCCTGTATCATAGAATTGCTAACTTGTTGTTGGATCCAATGAATGTGTGTGTGTGTGTGTGTGTGTGTGTGTGTGTGTGTGTGTGTGGAAGCGAGCCTCGTCTGTCGTCAGGGCAACTCATTACATTTCCTTGGCCCATACGGGCAGGAAGAAAGTCGACGCAGACACTGAAACGTCCCACGTTCCCTCCCTCTCCAGGTAGCCAAGAAGAAGATGATGTTGACCCACCTGGTGGTGCGTCCTGGTCTGGGCTCCAAGACGGGCTCCATGTCCAAACAGGAGCTGGACGACATCCTCAAGTTCGGCACGGAGGAGCTGTTCAAGGACGAGCTTGGAAAGGGGGACAAAGAAGGTATAACAAAATAAAGGGCTGTTGTAAACATGGAGGGATGATGGATGGAGTGGATAGTTGTTCATCTATCAAATCACTTCTCAGTTGTCTTGAAAGGGAGCAATGAAACGTTGTCTTATTGTATATTTTTTATTTTATTTTTTTACCTGCCCTCAGCAGGTTACTGGAAGCGTGTTGCAGGTGAACAGAAAACAAGCAAATGCCAGCAGATACGAACAGTCAAATAAGATGATAGTTTGTTGGTTATTACTTATTCGTGCTTATTAGGTGAAATGATCAACATTTTGGGTAAACCGATGTGACAATGTCTAGAACAGATTTAGTTCGAGATAAGGTAATGACAATGTTTATAACACATTCATAACGTTCTGATAATGTTTGGACCATGTTCTGAAAATGTTTAATGTCCCTCAGGTGAAAACAAGGAGGAGGACAGCCAGGTGATCCACTACGATGACATGGCAGTGGACAGGCTGCTGGACAGGAACCAGGAGTCCGAAACCCCGGAGGAAACGGAGATCGGGAGCATGAACGAGTACCTCGGCTCCTTCAAGGTGGCCCAGTACGTGGTCAAGGACGAGGAGGAGGCGGTAAGTTGTGTTTTAGCGGACACTTTGACCCAGAGTGACGTTTCACATTTTTAGAAGGTTGACTCCCAAATGGCCTTGCTGTAGCCCAGACGGTGTGTGTGTGTGTGTGTGTGTAACTGACGTGTCTCATTTGACACCTGCACACTTGATCAATGACTCTCCTTTTGCCCCCCTCTCTCTCCTTTTGCCTCTCTCCTTTCCCTCCCCTCTCTCTCCTTTCCCTCCCCCCTCTCTCTCTCTCTCTCTCTCCTTTCCCTCCCCCCTCTCTCTCTCTCCTTTCCCTCCCTCCCTCTCTCTTGCCCCTTCCCCTCAGGAGGAGGAAGTGCAGAGGGAGATCATCAAGCAGGAGGAGAGTGTCGACCCAGACTACTGGGAGAAGCTGCTCAGGCACCACTATGAGCAGCAGCAGGAGGACCTGGCCCGCAACCTGGGCAAGGGCAAGCGCATCCGCAAGCAGGTCAACTACAACGACGGCTCCCAGGAGGACCGAGGTAGTAGACGGGGTAACAACAACAAGCGCCATTACTTACTTACGTGTGTGTGTGTGTGTGAGAGAAAGAGTGGTGGGTGTGAGTTTCACTGGGGAAGTCTTAGTAACTGAGTGGTGTCAGGTGTTTGTGTTGGTTTGATTACTCCTCACCTCCTGCATGAGGTACGTCTCTCCAGTTGTGGTGGCAATTAGAATTTTCCTCCCCATTTGCCTCACCTCTTCAGAAAGCCTCTGTGTCAGTTCTCAGAAAGCCTGGTAAATCTTCCGACACATGCTCGTGATCTTCTATTCCCAGCAACAATCCAAGCTATTCAGAATGACATTTAACGTGAGTGGGGTATATGTTCCAAGTCCTAGTTCGTTTTCTGTTGGAATGGCAGCTTTCCTTGTTGACCTTTGACGCCTGAATACAATGCATTGCAGTGGGCGTGACCTGCACTACCCACAATGCGCTGCACGGCCACCATGATCTCAGGCCCCTCACCGAGAGGATGAAAATGGCCCTCTTTAATCCTAGAACCCTAGGAGATTCGAAGAATGAGTTGGCGTGTGTGACTGAATTGCGGTTGTTTTGTACCCCTTCCCTGTTTTGAGTCGGGGAAACAGTACATCTCTTCTCGGCTCCTAACTGTACACATACTAACTTAAACAATGTCCCACATGTGGTTTGAGTCAGCTACTCACACTCGTGTCAACTTGCCCACAAGCAGTGCCCATCACCCCCATATCTGTGATGTTGGTTTCCTTCTAGCACTCTGTGCTTGGTCTGGTTGTCAACCTTTTACTCAAAGTCCACTTCCTTGTAGAATCCCCCCCCCCCCCCCCCCCCCGTAAATGTTCATCTTTTAATAACTTCAAAGAAGTTTCTGGACTGTGTACTGAAATTGCGCCCTGTGTCTTCTGTCTCCAAGCAGATTGGCAGGATGACCAATCGGACAACAACTCGGACTACTCTGTGGCCTCCGAGGAGGGTGACGAGGACTTTGATGAGCGGGCAGAAGGTAAGCGAAAGTGTGTGTGGACAGATGGCGTCTCTGTCGGTGGTGTTTACAAGAGTGGGTGGGTGGGTGTGTTTGTGAAGCTTAAGAGAATAACTTTTCGTGCTTTCCTTTTTCTGGCGGTGCAGCCAACTCTCGCAGACCCAACAGGAAAGGCATGCGGGGCGACCGGGACAAGCCACTGCCCCCCCTGCTGGCCAGAGTGGGAGGCAACATTGAGGTCAGCTCTCAATGTCCATCGATCACTGCACTCTGAACCACTGCTCTGCGTGATCCTGAAATGTGTTTGCAATTTAGCTTATCTACAGATGGGCCGACCCACCACTTGTCTCTTGGCATTCAATTGGCTTGTATAGAAATAGAGGTCAGGGGTCAATATGTGGACTACCTGTTAACTCCACGCTAACCCTGCCTCTCTGGTGTTCAGGTGTTGGGCTTCAACGTTCGCCAGAGGAAGGCCTTCCTGAATGCAGTGATGCGTTATGGGATGCCTCCTCAGGACGCCTTCACCACCCAGTGGCTGGTCAGAGACCTGCGCGGGAAATCTGAGAAAGAGTTCAAGTGAGTAACTAACATGTTATAGTGTAAATCCACAATAGTAATGCCCTGACATTGGTTGAATTTGTCCTCTATATTTTGTTTTACATCGGATCCTCTCTCTCTCGCAGGGCGTATGTCTCCCTCTTCATGAGGCACCTGTGCGAGCCCGGCGCCGACGGAGCCGAGACCTTCGCCGACGGCGTCCCCCGCGAAGGGTTGTCGCGGCAACACGTACTCACCCGCATCGGTGTGATGTCGCTGATCCGCAAGAAGGTAGAGCCCAGCTCCTGGTTTGGGATAGTTGGGAGGAATTCAACTCAGCCGCCGTATGCTGAAGTGAGAGTGTAGCGTGTCCCTGACCGTGTTTCCCACCAGGTCCAGGAGTTTGAGCACGTCAACGGCCAGTGGTCCATGCCCTGGATGATGGAGCTGGAGGAGAGTAAAAAGGCTGCGGCCGCTGCAGCTGGAGCCCGCCCCGACTCCCCAGGGAAGACCCCCTCCACGGGCACGCCTGCAGACACGCAGCCCAACACGCCCGCCACAGGTACAGCCCGCTACGTACGCCCTCTTCCACAACCCTCTCCCCGGTCCTTGCTCTTCCTGCGTTTCCTAGGGCTAATCCGTCTTTCCCTGCTGTAGTGACCTATGGTCTGTAACCCAAAATCTCTGCAAGTGGGTCCCACGTCTTTGCAGAGTGTAGGCCCTCTCCTGCGATGATGCTTTTAACCCCTGTTCCCCTCTGTGTGCTCGCCCTCCCCAGCCCCCAAAACTCCCTCCACTGGCACACCCGCAGACACGCAACCCAACACGCCTGCCCCAGGTAAACCAACTCTGTCCCCTCCCTCCCCCTGTCTTCCTCCACACCCTCTCACTGTTCCAGGCCTCTTGACATGCAGGGTCAAACCACTGACTCAAGCGCTGCTGCTGCTATGCTGGTTTTAGTGAAACCACCCTGGAAAAAGTGGCGCTTGCTTGGGTGTGTAAAACGTGTAACTGTCAATCAGTGCTTGGAGATGTGGAAGGTGGATTAAGAGCTGATGTCCTGTCGGTTTAGCAGACGATCCTTCGAAGACGGAGGACGCCGTGAAGGATGGCGAGAAAGAGGAGAAGAAAGATGGCGAGGTGGAGAAGGAGGAGTCCAGAAAGACGGAAGACCGAGAGGTAAAGAATGATACACTTGATCCACATTGGTCAATAGACTAGAATAAGCCAATGGCTGACCAAAGCCAACCAATCTATCATACTTGTACATGGGGTATTGATACCACAGTAAATATCATTGTTGTGAAGTTTGAGATGGATCTCCTTGTCCAGAATGGTTCGTTTTTAGTAAGTTTTAAAATGTCTGCTGTTCTCTGTGCTTTCTGGTTTGACGAAATGTTCCTCTCTTTCAGGTAAATGCGATCCCCGATAACGAGGAGAAGACTCCTTCCCCTGAACCGAAAGAGAAAGATGAAGGAGAGCCCATGGAAACAGACAAGCCTACCAACGGAGAGGCGGAGAAGGACGGCGAGACTGCAGAGGAGACTGCTCCGGGAGGAGAGGAGACCAAGTCTCCAGCAGCAGAGGCCAAGATGGACGTGTCCGAGGTCAAATCGGAAGACTCCGAGGCCAAAGGTGATGGCGTAATAGAATATGGTTCAGCTCAATTTTTCCACAGTGCCATTTCTATTGCATTCTATTAGACGCTCGTTTTGGTGTTTACTAATGTCCCCCCCCCCCCCCCCCCCCTTCTCTCCATCCCTCTGGATTTGCAGCAAAAGAGAAGACGGAGAAGATGGATACCACTCCTGCCTCAGAGGAAAAGAAAGGTAGCTCCTCTCGCCATCGTTCTCATTTTGCACTCGTCAATCCACAAACTGCAGTAAGGACATACTGTTGGTCCCGTGCCTTGTGTCGGTCCACGTTTCTGCTTCACTCCGTTCTCTCACTCGCCCCATTTTCAACCTCGTTCTTTCTGCAGAGCAAAAGGAGGAGAAGGATGGCGTGAAGGCGGAGGAGCTGGCCAAGCTGCAGAACGGGGACAGTGTGAAGGAGGGAGCGGCGGCCGGAGTCAGTGAGGAGAAGAAGAAAGCCAAGACGAGATTCATGTTCAACATCGCCGACGGAGGATTCACAGGTAAGAGAACTGGAGTGTCAAGAGGGAAAGCATACCACAAACACACACGCATGCACAGATCTCCGCACGTTCTCAACTGATTTTTGGTTGGTTTCATACATGGTTAAGCGCTACTCTTGGACTAAATAGCATTTTCAATGGTCTCAATTGTTACTTCAGGGAATCACTCTTTTTCTCCCCCTCTTACAGAGCTGCACTCCTTGTGGCAGAACGAGGAGAGGGCCGCCACCGTCACCAAGAAGACCAACGAGATTTGGCATCGTCGCCATGACTACTGGCTTCTGGCTGGCATCATACAGTATCCTTTTATACCACTGTTGACAAACCATGCGGCCCACCGTGGCTCTTTGCAAACAAACATCAGTGGTTTACGGTCACATTTTTCTCTTCAAAATGTAACCAGTGCAACGCTCATTAGAAAATTGCCTCCACGGCGGAGTGCCTTTAGGCAGGAAAAAGTACAGTCTCAACAGATCTAATAACTATGGCCAGCTTCAAGTATTGGTTAATTGTCACATACATTAGGCCAATATTAGGTCATACCGCAAACAGTGGGGCCAGTCTGTTTTAGTTTTTTTCCCTTGACTCTGGCGCCCCCTAGACACGGCTACGCGCGTTGGCAGGACATCCAGAACGACGTGAAGTTCGCCATCCTCAACGAGCCCTTCAAGGCTGAAATGAACCGAGGCAACTTCCTGGAGATAAAAAACAAGTTTCTGGCCAGGAGGTTCAAGGTATAAAGGCCTTTATTAACCCTATATTAGCCATGGACATTTATACACCACCCCCCTCCCAGGCCTGTTTGTCAGCAGTTCTCATTTTCACTCGTATCGCGTAAAGTTTTGTTGTGCTCCATGTACACGCTGCTCATTTTGTATTGCTCTATTCTCATCCACCCCTCTGCTTCGTCCCTCCTCCCCCTAGCTGCTGGAGCAGGCCCTGGTGATCGAGGAGCAGCTGCGCCGGGCGGCCTACCTCAACATGTCGGAGGACCCTTCCCACCCCTCCATGGCCCTCAACACGCGCTTCAGCGAGGTGGAGTGTCTGGCCGAGTCCCACCAACACCTCAGCAAGGAGTCCATGTCGGGGAACAAGCCCGCCAACGCCGTCCTGCACAAAGGTAAGCTAGCCAGCTGGAACTCGCCTAGTACGCCCGGTTCGAGTTCATTAGGTCACGCTGTAGAAAAAATGTTTGGCAACGGAAAATTCAAATGGATCCTATGGTACCTCACCATTTTTAACTTTGTGTCTGACCGTTTTGTGCCTACTGAACGTGACCCTGTGCAAAGAAATAGGAAGAATTGCGTCTTTGCTGACAAACAGACCGTAATGCATTTATCAACCTAACCTAAAGTACCTTGAGGCTTACCGTAATTGCTGGACTATTAAGCGCGCCTGAATATAAACCGCACCCACTGAATTATTAAAAAATATGTATTTTGTACATAAATAAGCCGCACATGTCTATAAGCCGCAGGTGCCTACCGGTACATTGAAACAAATGAACTTGGTCACTATCTTCCTCCTCCTGTGCTCTGAAACCACTGAAGTCATCTCCTTCGGTGTCGGAGTTGAATAGCCTCAGAATTGCTTCATCCGATGTTGGATCGTTTTCATTGTCGCTCTCGTCACTTTCATCCGGAGGCAAATTCCCCGCTGAGCTCATGCTGCCCCCTTCAACACGCAGCAGTCCAGCCTTTCGAAACCCGTTGATGATAGTGGATTTTTTGACAATGCTCCACGCTGTCAGGACCCACTGGCAGACTTGACCATAAATTGCTCTTCGCATGCGGCCCATTTTAGTGAAGGATTTCTCCCCACTTGTCATCCAAGCCTCCCACTGAACAAGGAGCGCCACCTTAAATGCACGATTTACACTGATGTCGAGTGGCTGCAAATACTTTGGGCCATCTGCTTTTCTTCCCTCTGAAAGCTTTTGTGGTCTTTTTGCACTGAGTCAGTTCCTCACGCTGCTGTTTCCAACGTCTTATCATCGACTCATTAAGGCCAAACTCCCGTGCAGCAGCTCTATTTCCTTTTCCAACAGCCAGATCGATCGCCTTCAACTTGAAAGCTGCATCATATGCATTTCTCTGTGTCTTTGCCATGATGAGGGTGACATAATGACCACCGTAATCAGAATGATGGGAAGTTTGCGCGCACTCGATTTACGTCACATTATGTGACGGTGCTCAGTTTTTTGGCGGCATGAATCTTGTGAAAGCGGGAAAAAATCCATAAATTAGCCGCATCATTGTATAAACCGCGAGGTTCAAAGCGTGGGAAAAAAGTAGCGGCTTATAGTCCGGAAATTACGGTAGTTGAAGATTTGTAAAGGTGATGATAATAATAATAGATGTATTTTATACAGCGCTTTTCATTCCAAGTAAGAAAGGAAGTAACTTAACAGGAGGGAGCATAATTGTAGAGCCAGGCAGGGAGGTAGAGATATCATTCATCGGGCACCTCGTCTTCCATAGTCACAGTTCCTCCTCCGTAGATAGGCTGGATCGTCCACTACTGAGATGTGGCACCCACCTGGATGACGCTTCGGCGACTGTAAAAGCACCAGTAAGACCACCACACCTCAGCAGTGGTCCAGAAAAGCCCCCTACAGAGCAAGCTTCTGCATCTCCGCACACCGCTGTCCACTTGCCTCTAAGAACTGGGGCAGGAGGCAAAAAGCCAAGGCTGGGTTGCTGAGTCATTCAACACATACTACAAGCTAGCTAGCTAGTTAGCCAAGCCAAATATAAACTGACTTACCATAATCAGTCCTGCATTTTCGCGGGTCACACCAGATACTACAGTTCATCTATAAACATTCTAGAAACCTCTACAGTCCTGATCGGCACAGCAGAAGATGATGCGTCCAAGCTTGAAACCACGGCCCTTTATGTGAATATATATACAGTACCAGTCAAAAGTTTGGACACACCTACTCATTCAATTTTTCTATTTAGAATAATAGTGAAGACATCAAACTACAAAATGGCACACATGGAATCATGTAGTAACCAAAACTGTGTTAAACAAATCAAAATATATATTTAGATTCTTCAAAGTAGCCACCCTTTGCTTTGATAACTGCTTTGCACACTCTTGGCATTCTCTCAACCAACTTCACCTGGAATGTTTTTCCAACAGTCTTGAAGGAGTTCCCATATGCTGAGCACTTGTTGGCTGCGGTCCAACTTATCCCAAATCATCTCATTTGGGTTGAGGTCGGGTGATTGTGGAGGCCAGGTCATCTGATGCAGCACTCTGTCACTCTCCTTATTGGTCAAATAGCCCTCACACAGCCTGGAGGTGTGTTGGATCATTGTCCTGTTGAAAAACAAATGATAGTCCCACTAAACCAGATGGGGTGGCGTATCGCTGCAGAATGCTGTGGTAGCCATGCTGGTTAAGTGTGCCTTGAATTCTAAATAAATCACTGACAGTGTCACCAGCAAAGCACCCCTACACCATCACACCTCCTCCGTGCTTCACGGTGGGAACCACACATGCAGAGATCACCTACTCTGTGTCTCACAAAGACAAGGCGGTTGGAACCAAAAATCTAACATTTGGAGTCGTCAGATCAAAGGACAGATTTCCACTGGTCTAATTTCCATTGCTTGTGTTTTTGGGGCCAAGCAAGTATCATCTTCTTATTGGTGTCATTTAGTAGTGGTGTCTTTGCAGCAATTTGACCATAAAGGCCTGATTCACTCAGTCTCTGAACAGTTGATGTTGAGATGTGTCTGTTATATGAACTCTGAAGCATTTAATTGGGCTGCAATTTCTGAGGCTGGTAACTCTAATGAACTTATCCTCTGCGGCAGAGGTAACTCTGGGTCTTCCTTTCCTGTGGCGGTCCTCATGAGAGCCAGTTTCATCATAGCGCTTGATGGTTTTTGTGACTGCACTTGAAGAAACTTTCAAAGTTCTTAATGTTCCGGATTGACTGACCACCTTGTCTTAGTGATGGACTGTCGTTTCTCTTTGCTTGTTTGCGCTGTTTTTGCCATAATATGAACTTGGTATTTTACCAAATAGGGTTATCTTCTGTATACCACCCCTACCTTGTTACAACTGATTGGCTCAAATGCATTAAGAAGGAAAGAAATTCCACAAATGTACTTTTAAGAAGGCACACCTGTTAATTGGAATGCATTCCAGGTGACAACCTCATGAAGCTGGTTGAGAGAATGCCAAGAGTGCAAAACTGTCATCAGTTGGCTACTTTAGGGAATCTATAATATATTTTGTTTTAACACTTTTTGGGGGTTACTACAGGATTCCCGTATGTGTTATTTCCAAATGTTTACGTCTTTATTCTACAATGCAGAACATTTTTTTTAAATAAAGAAAAACCCTTGAATGAGTAGGTGTCAACTTTTGACTGGTACTATATATGTGTGTGTGCATTCATAAAGTAATCAGCCCTCTTGACTTTTTCCAAATTTTTGTTATGTTACTGCCTTTATTCTAAAATGTAGTAAATACATTTTTGCAAATGTATAAAAAGTTTAAAAATATCACATTTACATAAGTATTCAGACCCTTTACTCAGTACTTTGTTGAAGCACCTTTGGCAGACTCGAGTCTTCTTGGGTATGATGCTACAAGCTTGGCACATCTGTTTTTGGGGAGTTTCTCACTTCTCTGCAGATCCTCTCTCAAGCTCTGTCAGGTTGGATGGGGAGCTTCGCTGTACAGCTATTTTCAGGTCTCTCCAGTGATCAAGTCTGGGCTCTGGCTGGGCCACTCAAGGAAATTTAGAGACTTGTCCCGAAGCCACTCCTGCATTGTCTTGGCTGTGTGCTTAGTGTCGTTGTCTTGGTGGGAGTTGAACCTTCACCCCAGTCTGAGGTCCTGAGCGCTCTGGAGAAGCTTTTCATCAAGGATTTATCTGTACTTTGCTCTGTTCATCTTTCCCTCTATCCTGACTAGTCTCCCAGTCCCTGCTGCTGAAAAATATCCACACAGCATGATGCTGCCACCACCATACTTCACCGTAGGGATGGTGCCAGGTTTCTTTCAGATGTGACCCTTGGCATTCAGGCCAAAGAGTTCAATCTTGGTTTCATCAGACCAGAGAATCTGGTTTCTAATTGTCTGAGAGTCTTTAGCTGCCTTTTGGCAAACTCTAAGCGGGCTGTCAGGTGGAGGTCCTTCTGGAAGATTCTCCCATTTCCACAGAGGAACCTTGGAGCCATGTCAGAGTGACCGTTGGGTTCTTGGTCACCTCCCTGACCAAGACCCTTCTTCCCCGATTGCTCAGTTTGGCCTGGCAGCCAGCTCTAGGAAGAGTCTTGGTGATTCCAAACTTCTTACATTTAAGAATGATGGCGGACACTGTGTTCTTGGGGACCTTCAATACTGCATACATTTTTTTTTATTTTGGTACCCTTCCCCAGATCTGTGCCTCGACACAATCCTGTCGCGAACCTTCGACCTCATTGCTTGGTTTTTAGTCTGACATGCATGGTCAACTGTGGGACCTTAAATGGATAGGTGTTGCCTTTCCAAATCATGTCCAGTCAATTGAATTTACCACAGGTGGACTCCCAAGTTGTAGAAGTGTCAAGGATGATCAATGGAAATAGAATGCACCTGAGCTCAATTTCAAGGCTTATAGCAAAGGGTCTGAATAATTATGTAAATAAGTTATTTCTGCTTTTTTTTTTTTTTTCTTCATATAAATACATTTGCAACAATTTCTAAACCTGTCTTTTGCTTTGTCATTATGGGATATTGTGTATAGATTGATGAGGAACATTAAACACTTTCAGAACAAGGCTAATGTAAGAGAATTTGGAGAATACTTTCTGAATACACTGTATATAGGCATATGTATGTTGGCAAGCACTTCCAGGTTCTCATTCTCTCTTTCCCCTCTCAGTGCTGAAACAGCTGGAGGAGCTTCTCAGTGACATGAAAGCAGACGTGACCCGTCTCCCGGCAACCATCGCCCGGATACCCCCGGTCGCAGTGAGACTCCAGATGTCCGAGAGGAACATCCTCAGCCGCCTGGCCAGCAGAGGCCCCGAACCACAGCCTCAACAACCACAGGTAAGCGCCCACCCCAATGAGGGATGTGTGAATGTTTTGTGCACAAGTCTTGTCACGTTTTGTAATGTTCTTGTTGTGTTCTTTCACCTACAGCTGTCACAACAGTAGCCTGGCTTAGCCCCCTTGAACCTCACCACCTCTACATTCCTGATCGGCACAGCAGACGATGATGCGCCCAAGCTTGAAACCACGGCCCTTTATATAATATGGACTTGCAGCGTTCCTACAGGCTGACTCCTGGACACTGTGGAAATAATAGCTATTTTAATTTTTCCTTTTGTTTTGACTTTATTAATATTATTGATATAATGTTATTATGATGGTTTTTTTGGGACCTAAATAAAAATGTAATAAAGGTTTTTGTTTGTTTTTTTTTATCATGTGATTTTGTGTGGGTGGGGGGGGGTTGGAGGGAATGATTCAATGGTGTATAAGCAAGTCTAATAAAAATATACAGAACAGGGTGAGTAAAATGGTCAGAGTGGGGTATTCTCTCATTTATGTCTGGAAGTAGCTGGCCAAAGTTAGCTTGGGTGCTTGACTGCCGTGAGGTCAAGACCGCTCCGATCAACCCGGCTCCTCTGCCAGAGCGTCCAGCGTGCACTCTAAACGCTATGATTTTATGAAGGCTTACAAAGGCCCAGAGTGCGCTCTGGCACTTCAGAGTGAATATATGAAAGCTCATGAAGTAGATTTTGGTTTCAAAACTAAGTCTTAAACACATGCTTAGTACTGTTAAAAAGGTCAACACTGGGATTCAGATAAAGGTGTCAGAAACAATGTGACTACGACAGAGCCCAAGATGCAGCAGACCAACAAACAGTACATTTACTTGGGGTTTTATTTTTCAGGGAGTGAGGGTTCCACCCCCAATTGTCCCCATGTTGGGGAATAAGAGATTTGAAAGTCTAGGTTTGAGATCAAATATGTCACCAATTGCTGTTCCAAAATAAATTAGCATGTCAGATCTTTTACCTAATGGAGGTGCTCTAGACATGCACAAATTCCCATTGGAACACAGCCACTTTAAAAGTGCAGGGCTTGTGCAACGTGCCACACCTTCATCTCACAGGAAGCATATATATATGTGAGGAGAAAGCTGAAAGCTCCATCTATCCATTGCTGTAATATATCCTCTAGCCGATTCCCAGTTCGTCCACTAGATAGCAATAGGAGATCACATGTCTCTTGGCCACTTATTTCTCAGCATGGGGGTTTCTTATGACAGTAGTAGGATTTGATATCGATTTCCCAAAAAACAATGCCTGTAGCTTTCAAATAATATGTAAATTTATATTTTCAAAACAACCGCTCAGAGTTTGACTTGTTAATCGGGTTCACTTTATTATTAGAAATTTGATTAAAATCTGATCCCATTTATGCAGAAATACAGAAAATCTTAAAGCGTTCACAAACTTTCCCCTTACCACTGTAACTCTGCTGGCTAGGTTAATTTACTAACTGTGTTATAGATACAGAGGTGGAGGCATCAGAGTCAAACTACTTGGAACTTGTCCAAACTTTTCTAGATGACCCAAAAAAGAGGGAACACTTCCAGGTTGGTGTGAGAACTATTTCTAAAACAGACATTTAAATCAAGGAGGTAAACTAAACCGCAGTGCATGCGCAGTCTATTCCACTGAAATCCTTGTTACTGGCTTACTCAGTACTGCTGAACCTCAACTTGTATGCATTACAGAGGAAACGTGCCATAACGACAGCGGGTGATTGCTTCAGACCAAAACACCAGTTGTAATTTGATGTTCAGTCTTCTAGGATGTTTTTCAGAGGAATCCGGCCCCATGTTTGACACATCCCTGATGTGGGAGTTCCTCTCCAGACTGGAAAAGCTGCTTCCAACTCCAACATTTCAACAGGTAGGTTCAATTTGGGAAGAGAGAATTGTGGCAGTCTTGAATTTCTGATGTCTTTGTCTGGTAGTACTAACAGGAAGTTTGCCCCACTGAGTATTATGTTGTCATATTGCTAAGTGTACCATAAATTCTTGTTACTTGGTCAATTGAATTGGTTGCACATTTAAAACCACATCCCGTTCTCAGACTGCATCCTGGCTCAGACCTGCCCCCTCTATGCTGAAGGAGTGTGCACAGTCTGTGACTCAACCTCAGCCTTTGAAGATTCTCCTCCAACACCACAGATGCCATAGCCATTTGTTTGCTAATGGTAGGCTTTTGTGGCAAATAATCATAGTTGCATACCACCTGCTAGAGACTCACACGTCAACCACTGTTGAAAAGCTCCCACTAATCAATGACACTTGTTATACCGGCTGCAGACAACATGTGTCTGGAAGACTGATGGAGTGGTTTTGATCTGTAAGACATGCCTCTGTTAATGTTAGCAGTCAAACAATTACCACAATGGACAATTATGTTTTTGTTTTGAAAAGACCAATATTGGGCCTCCCGAGTGGTGCAGCGATCTAAGGCACTGCCTCACAGCGCTAGAAGCATCACTACAGACCCGGGTTCGATCCCAGGCTTTAGCACAACCAGCCGTGATCGGGAGTCACATAGGGCGGCGCACAATTGGCCCAGCATTGGCCCAGCTTCGTCCATGTTAGGTGACGGTTTGGCCGGGAGTGCTTTACTTGGCTTATCGTGCTCTAGCGACTCCTTGTGGCAGGCCGGGCACCTGCAGGCTGACCTCGGTCATCAGGTGAACAGTGTGTCCTCCGACACCTTGGTGTGGCTGGCTTCCGAGTTAAGCGGGCGGGTGTTAAGAGGCGCGGTTTGGTGGGTAATGTTTCGAGGGACGCATGACTCGACCTTCGCCTCCCGAGTCCATTGGGGAGTTGCAGCGAGGAGTGTTGGGGAATAATCAGAATTAGTTGGTAACATAGGTAAGATGTTTTATATTCATCATATGTTTGTAAGTTACTTCTCATCAGAATGTTATTTTTGTATAATACTGTGGCGGGGTTGCAGTATCTGTTCTATGTCAAGACTAAGTTACTTGGGCCGGAGAGAGGGGTGAGGTCAAGTGTGTATCTCTTGGCTCCACAATGTCTGTGTGCTAGTCAGTGTGTCTCTGTGATCTTGTCAAGATAGGATGGATTTGATATATGGCTGTTGATATGGAGGATTTGTTTATGGTTCTGAGTTTGAGAAAAAAACATAGTTTAGGAGACAAAGCTGAACGATAAATTATGCCTATGCTGTCTAGCTATGTGTGTCTCTGCTATAAAGGATCTCAGTTGCAATGTGTAAGGGACTCTCAGAGAATTCATTGATAGACACTGAATTGATCTGAGAGTCACAGGGTTGTGATAGAGCTCATATAATTAAAGATGGACTTTGATAACTAACTCTGACTTGTGTATGGTTTGCTCACGTGATTTGGTAAGAAGAGGAAATTTCCACGACAGGAGACAATTGGTCAGAAAAAGGGGGTAAAGATTAAAAATAATAAAAAGAAAAGACAAATATTTGATTGCGTATGTTTTCTTTTTCCTTTCAGGTCATTCATCTTGTCGATGATTACTTCCTCTCTTCTCTGTCTCACTCGCTCTCAGAGAGGGTGGAAATGGACATTGATGAAGCACACTCACATAGCCAGTCTGTAGCCATATGTGCACCCAGAAAAGAAAGCGACACTTTGATAGAGCAATATCATGCAGAGAAGGAGCTGGGGATGAGTTTGGACACGGTTAAGAAGGCAGTGGAAATGACTGATAGAAGGAACGAAGAATGGGGAGAGAAGAACTATGAGGAGAGACTGCAGCATCAGTTGGCTGATAATGTTTTAAAGGTAGAGATCATCGATAACAGCCGACAATGTCGGACGGACCTGGTCTCCGGAGGAGACAAAGGTGCTAATGTCCACATGGTCAACCAAACAAACAGATTATTCAGAAGTTTGAGCAAAGTTATAGAAACAAACACGTGTATAGCAACATTTTGGAGTGGATAAACGTCAATAGCTGCAAAAGGACTTGGAAGCATATGTTCAAGCAAACCGATTCTTCAGGAGTTGGAGCACAGTTATAGAAAAAAAACATGTGTACAGCAACATTTCAAAGCAGCTGAAGGACCTTGGTTTTAAAAGGACTTTGAAGAAGTGTCAAATTACAATAGAGGACATGAAGAACAGCTACAGACAAACACTGAGGAACCCTAGCAGTAGTGGCATTCCTATTATGCCTGGTTCCAAGGACACTGTCAAGGTTGCAGATGGAGTCATGTCTTCAGATGAGGATGAAGGGCCTTCTGTGGATGTCGAGTCGGAGCATCTATATGAAGAAATGGTTTCTAGAAAAGGGAAACTCAAGACACTCACCAGGGAGCAAACGGTAGAAAGAAAGGGCCATGAGGTGTTTCACAGTCCTCAACGTCACAGTATGAATATTGGATGGAAAAAACACTGTTGCCAACAGGTGGTTGACGACGTGTGATTTAGTGCTGCTGACCCAACTTGATGACAATGTTCTGATGACGGGATGACAATGTTCTGATGACATTTCTCCAAAAAGTACAATCTTTGTCCCCATGTGCAGTTTCAAACCGTAGTCTGGCTTTTTTATGGCGGTTTTGGAGCAGTGTCTTCTTCCTTGCTGAGCGGCCTTTCAGGTTGTGCCGAAATAGGACTCGTTTTGCTGTCGATATAGATACTTTTGTACCCGTTTCCTCCAGCATCTTCACAAGGTCCTTTGCTGGTGTTCTGGGATTGATTTACACTTTTCGCACCAAAGTACGTTCATCTCTAGGAGACAGAACGCTTCTCCTTCCTGAGCGGTATGACGGCTGCATGGTCCCATGGTGTTTATACTTGCATACTATTGTTTGTACAGATGAACGTGGTACCTTCAGGCGTTTGGAAATTGCTCCCAAGGATAAACCAGACTTGTTGAGATCTACATTTTGTTTTCTGACGTCTTGGCAGGTTTCTTTTGATTTTCCCATGATGTCAAGCAAAGAGGCACTGAGTTTGAAGGTAGGCCTAGAAATACATCCACAGGTACACCTCCAATTGACTCAAATAATGTCAATTAGCTTATCAGAAGCTTCTAAAACCATGACATCATTTTCTGGAATTTTCCAAGCTGTTTAAAGAAACAGTCAACTTAGTGTATGTAAACTTCTGACCCACTGGAATTGTGATACAGTGAATTATAAGTGAAATAATCTGTCTGTAAACAATTGTTGGAAAAATGACTTGTGTCATGCACAAAGTAGATGTCCTAACCAACTTGCCAAAACTATAGTTTGTTGCCAAGAAATTTGTGGTGGTTGAAAAATGAGTTTTAATGACTCCAACCTAAGTGTATGTAAACCTCCGACTTCAACTGTATCTCTTTGTAGTTTTCTCCGTTAATCTTTCGCATAAAACATAGAACCACAGTCCCTGCCGCTCGCAGTCCCTGCCACTGAAAAACATCCCCACAGCATGTTTCCTCCAGATGTGACGCTTGCCATTCAGGCCAAAGAGTTCAGCCTTGGTTTCATCAGACCAGAGAATCTTGTTTCTCATGGTCTGAGAGTCCTTTAGGTGAATGTTGGCAAACTCCAAGCGGGCTGTCGTGCCTTTTACTGAGGAGTGGCTTCTGGAAGGTTCTCCAATCTACACAGAGGAACGCTGGAACTCTGTCAGAGTGACCATCGGGTTCTTGGTCACCTCCCTGACCGAGGCCCTTCTCCCCCGATTGCTCAGTTTGGCCGTGCAACCAGCTCTAGGAAGAGTCTTCGTGGTTCCAAACTTCTCCCATTTAAGAATGATGAAGGCCACTGTGTTATTGGGGACCTTCAATGCTGCAGAAATGTTGTGGTACCCTTCCCCAGATCGGTGCCTCGACACAATCCTGTCTCGGAGCTCTACAGACAATTCCTTCGACCGCATGGCTTGGTTTTTTGCTCTGACATGCACTCTCAACTGTGGTACCATATATAGACAGGTGTGTGCCTTTCCAAATCATGTCCAATCAATTTAATTTACTACAGGTGGACTCCAATCAAGTTGTAGAAACACCTCAAGGATGATCAATGGAAACAGGATGCACCTGAGCTCAATTTCGAGTCTCATTGGAAAAGGTCTGAATACTTATGTAAATAAGGTATTTCTGTTTTACTTTTATTTTTACAACAATTTCTAAACCTGTTTTCGCGTTGTCATTACGGGGTATTGTGTGTAGATTGATGAGGAGAAATAAATAATTGTGTCAATTTTACAATACAACTAACGTTACAAAATGTAGAAAAAGTCAAGGTCTGAATACTTTCCGAATGCACAATATACAACAATACAGCAGTTTGTTAATATCAAAAGTGTCACTATCTCAAAAAAATACAATATTGTATCGATATTAACCGGTTTTGTATCAGTACTGACCATTTCAGGTGTGGCAATTTCTGCGTATTTTCCACTTTTCCAAATCAATGGATGCACAATTCGAAAATCATATTATACAATCCAGAATATCCGAATGTGTATATAATTGAGAAATGATACACGTCCGGTTTTGACACTTCTTGACCACATTTAGATTTTCAGAGTTTAGCTCATTCTCAAGCAGAGGCACACATGATAAAGAATCTCAGCTCAGTGACCATAAGGTCAGTTGATCCTCTTAAAGGGGCAGTGCAGTCCAAAACGTGATTTTCCTGTGGTTCATATATACTGTATTTGTTTCTACAGTATGAGGTTGGAATAATACTGAACTTGTGAAAATTATAATGCCCTTTTAGTGTAAGAGCTGTTTTAAAAAGACTGCCTGAAATGTCTTGTTTTGCAAGGCAGCGGGTTTGGACTGCCTGGCGACATCACCAGGCGGTATAAGTTAACAGACCAACAAAGACTTTGCCCACCTGCCAATAATAGCTATACATCAGATTACATGTCCCTCCCATTAGGCTCCAATTAAACACAAGAATGGAGCTATATACAGGGAGTACCAGTACCAGATCCATGTGCAGAGAGGTACGAGGTATTTGAGGTAGATATGTACATGAAGTCAGGGTAAAGTGACTAGGCATCAGGATAGATAATAATACAAGTAAAATAAAAACAGCAAATGATGAGTGTAATGTGAGGGAGTGTCAATGTAGTGTGTGTGTGAATATCAAGTAAAGTCTAGTAAGTGTGCATAGGATCAGTACAAGATAGTCAGTGCAAATAGTTTGTGTACCATTCATTGACTATATAGCAGTATGGCTATTTAGCAGTCTTATGGCTTGGGGTTAGAAGTTGTCTTGGAGCCTGTTGGTCCAAGAGCCGACGCTCTGGGACCATAGCCACAGGAAGTAGTTTGGGGGTGCTGCAACTTTTTCCCCGCCTGCACTACAGATGGCTATCTCGGTCCGATTATACAGGACTAGTAAAGGCCCAGTGCACTACTGCAGCACCCCTACTTCCTGCGGCTATGTGCCGGAAGGTAGCAGAGTGAACAGTGTATGGCTTGGGTGGATTCTTCGGCCTCCCTCTGACATATAGGTCCTGGATGTTAGGGAGCTCGGCCCCGGTGACACACCTCCGTGTCAAGGTTTTCAGAAGGCACTCCTTCAGAGAAGTTTTCAAAGTACATAATATACATAAAATGTGGAGCAGAAATGCTTCCCGGTAATGTGGAATTATGTCAGACATGCTATGATTGGATTGATACTATCTACTTGGCTGTTTTGCAGAGAAACGGCCAACTGATGCTGTCCTTCGGCAAGTCCGTTTGTATTCCTTTCGTTCTATTTCCTAACATCTTTCGATATGGCAATATTCAGATACGCAGGACGACTTCAAAGAGGACCACCTGGAACTCGACCATTGCTTCTTGTAGATGACGTCATGTTTGGAAGTAGCCCACCACTTTGTTTAGGCGACCAAAGGTATTGAATGTAGCTACTACCACTGATATTAACCATGTGCTAATTTACTAGATTATGTATGCTACCATCAACAAAACTAGATCAACATTGTCGACAATGTCATTGGCAGACGATGTCGAATGGCCATGGTCGCCGGTGGAGACAAAGGCGCTGATCTCTGTATGGTCAGACGAACAGAATATTCTGAAAATGGAGCAAACGTGTAGAAACAAACATGTTTACAGGGAAATTTCGGAGCGGCTAAATGACCTTGGCGTCAAACGGACGTGGAAGCAGTGTCAAAATAAGATGAAGGCCTTGAAGTGGAGATACAGACAAACACGCAGAGACCCAAGCAGTAGTGACCTAACAACCTTTCCATTATTTTCCGAACTGGACGAATTTCTCGCCGCCATGCCTGATCTGACTGAGTCCAAGGAAACTGGCGACGAGGAAGATGGTAAGCAAAGGTTAAATGTGTAGTTTTCAGTGACACACCATCATCGCTAATTGCTTTCTTGAACTATGTATGGATTTAAATTACAAAAAAAATGGAGTAACATTATTTTATATTTCATCAAGATTTTCAAGAGTTTTGTTTTCCCCGGGTAAGTGTCTGAATTAGTGTGTGAGCGATGTCACAATTTAGGCCAGGATATGGGTGGGTATAATTTGTAGAACGTTCCAAAAACGTCTAAAGTACAAGGTTGCCAACAAACAACGCATACAAAGTAGCTTGATCAATTCACCTAGATAACTAGTTGCCGAACAGGCATCAACTCACCACGTAGTTTATTCTTAACGTTTGTCCAGAGTGAGGACAGAAAGGTTTAGGAATAAACGTGGCGAGTGAAAAACGTAATTCAATAGCCCACGCACTACCCGGAATCTTATTCTGCCGCTATACAACTTTGTATTTACTTAGTTTTTGGAACGTTCCACAAATTATACCCACCCTTGTCACTTGGTTAGAATGGAAATTCGTCCTCAGCCTTTCCCAACACCCCAGACACACACGTTAAAGGTTCAATACAGCCGTTTTTTAAAATCGAAATATCAAAGTGCCTGGATTAGGACCTGCGCTGCTTCTTGTGTTAGGTAGAGTCATACTCAACCCATCTTGTAGAGCATGAACCTACAGGAGCGAATTACTGCTTTGATGTTTGCAGTGAACAACAGGGTGTTTTCCAGGTTCTTTGCACTCTGGGTGGGGGACACTGTGGAGTTGTCAACCGTGATGGAGAGGTCTTGAAGAGGGCAGGCCTTCCCCAGGAGGAAGAGCAGCTCCATCTAGTTGAGATTGAGGTGGGTGTCCGACTTCCAAGCTGAGATATCTTCCAGGCACTCTACGTGTTGCCACCTGGATGTTAGAAGGAGGGGAGAGAAAAAACCTAGTGTCATCCGCATAGCAATGAAAGGAGAGACCGTGTGACAATATGACTGAGCCAAGCGACTTGATGAATAGAGAGAAGAGGAGAGGGCCTAGAACCAAGCCCATGTCACCTGATAGGAGCGGCCTGCCATGTAGGATGCAATCAAAGAGCCTGAGACGCCCAGCCCTGGTGGGCCACAGTGTCAAAGGCAGAGGGTACATCTAGGAGGATGAGAACAGAGGAGAGCGAGTCAGCTTTGGCAGCGCTGAGAGCCTCTGTTACACAGAGAAGAGCTGTCTCCGGTTGAGTGACTCGTCTTGAAGTTTGACCGCTTCGGGTCGAGAAGATCGTTCTGAGAGAGAGATGGCGAGAGAGTTGGTCAGGGAAAGTATGCTCAAGTGTTTTGGAAGGAAAAGAAAGAAGGGATACCTGTCTGTAGTTTTTTAAGTCAGAGGAGCCGAGTGTTGGTTTCGTGAGGAGCGGATGTCGTGTCAACCTTTTCAAAGGGATTGACCATGTCATCCGCAGAAGGGGGAGGGGGGGGTGATGATTAAGGAAACAGGAGAAGGTGGAAAAGAGTATCCTAGGGTTAGAGGCAGAAGCTTGACATTTTGAAAATAGAAAGTGGCTTTAGCAATGGATACAGAGTAAGAGAAGCTAGAGAGGAGGGTGGGAAAGAATGACCGGTCCTCTGTAAGTTTAGTTTTCCTCCATTTTCACTCAGCTGCCAACCGCCCTGTTCTGTAAGCTTGCAATGAGTCACTCAGCCACAGAGGGGAGGGCCAAGCTGGCTGGGAGGAAAGGGGACAGTGTGAGCAGTGGAGGCTGGTGGGAGGAGCTGTAGGAGGATGGGCTCTTTCTTTTGGCTGGAATGGAATAAAAGGAACAGAGTCAAGCACGTGGTTTCCATATGTTTGATACCGTTCCATTTATTCCACTCCAGCCAATACAACGAGCCCATCCCCCTATAGCTCCTCCCACCAGTCTCCACTGAGTGCGAGTCATAGGATGCGGAAAGGGAGGGGAGTAGGGTGGAAGAGGCAGAATCAGGATACAGGAGGGAGAAGGATTTACCAGAAGGTAGATATGATAGGATAGAAGAGGAGATAGTAGTGGGAGAGAGAGAGAGCGAAGATTGTGACAGTGCATTACCATCTGGGTATCTGGGGGTGGGTTTCAGTGAGATTAGTAGGCAAAAGTATTGCCTGCCTTGTGAGTGGGAAGGGACTGGGAAAGGGTGAGGTCAAAAGAGGCAAGGATGGGAAAGAGAGCATTGAAAGAAATTAATTGAAGCCAGATGTTGGGAGGTTGAAGTCGCCGAGTACGAAGAGTGGTGAGCCATCGTCAAGAAATTAGTATATCATGGTGACCAAAATTCCATCCCACCAAAACAGGCTGATATTTCAGGTGTTATTTTCATACAGCTTTTACACGAAAGGGCATTATCATAATTTTCACATTGTCACAGTATTATTCCTACCTCATAGTGTGGAAATATACACTGAGGACACAAAACATTAAGAACACTTGCTCATTCCATGACAGACTGACCAGGTGAAAGCTATGATCCCTAAATGATGTCACTTGTTTAATCCACTTTTCTTTTGGTTTAAGCCTTGTGACAATTGAGACATGGATTGTGTATGTGGGCCATTCAGAGGGTGAATGGGCAAGACAAAAGATTGAAGTGCCTTTGAACGGGGTATGGTAGTAGGTGCCAGGGGCTTCGGTTTGTGTCAAGAACTGCAATGTTGCTGGGTTTTTCACACTCAACAGTTTCCCTTGTGTATCAAGAATGGTGCATCAATATTAGGAAGGTGTTCTTAATGTTTGATATACTGGTATATACTGAACAAAAAAATAAACGCAACATGAAACAATGTCATGAGATTTACTGTGTTGTTCCCCACAAATGTGCTTCATTACAGACAGCAATACTCGTCAGTTTTATCAGCTGTCCGTGGTAGAGGTCGACCGATTAATCGGGATGGCCGATTAATTAGGGCCAATTTCAAGTTTTCATAACAATTGGTAATCGGTATTTTTGGACACCGATTTGCCTATTTTAATTTTTTTTTTTTTAATTACACCTTTATTTAACTAGGCAAGTCAATTAAGAACACATTCTTATTTTCAATAACGGCCTAGGAACGGTGCCTTGTTCAGGGGCAGAACGACAGATTTTTACCTTGTCAGCTCGGGGATTTGTTTTTGCAACCTTCCGGTTACTAGTCCAACTCTCTAACCACCTGCGTTACATTGCACTCCACGAGGAGCCTGCGTGGCAGGCTGACTACCTGTTACGCGAGGGCAGCAAGAAGCAAAGGTAAGTTGCTAGCTAGCATGAAACATATCTTTTAAAAAACAATCAATCTTAACATAATCACTAGTTAACTACACATGGTTGATGATATTACTAGTTTATCTAGCGTGTCCTGCATTGCATATAATCGATGCGGTGCCTGTTAATTTCTCATCGACTCACAGCCTACTTTGACAAACGGGTGATGATTTAACAAGCGCATTAGTGAAAAAAGCACTGTCGTTGCACCAATGTATCTAACCATAAACATCAATGCCTTTCTTTAAAATCAATACACAAGTATATATTTTTAAACCTGCATATTTAGTTAGTATTGCCTGCTAACATGAATTTCTTATAACTAGGAAAATTGTCTCTTCTCTTGCGTTCAAGGAGTCAGGGTAGAGTCCATTTATTCCTAACAAAGGCCGTAATTAATTTACCAGAATTGTACATAATTATGACATAACATTGAAGGTTGTACAATGTCAGAGCAATATTTAGACTTAGGGATGCCATCCGTTAGATAAAATACGCAATGGTTCCGTATTTCACTGAAAGAATAAGTGTTTTATTTTTGAAATTATAGTTTCTGGATTTGACCATGTTAATGGCCTAAGGCTCGCATTTCTGTGTGTTATTATGTTGTAATTACGTCTATGATTTGAAATTTGATAGAGCAGTCTGACTGAGCAGCAGTCATTCAAACAGCACTTTCGTGCATTTGCCAGCAGCTGCTGTTTATGACTTCAAGCCTATCAACTCCCGAGATTAGGCTGGTGTAACCGATGTGAAATGGCTAGCTAGTTAGCGGGGTGCGTGCTAATAGCATTTCAAACGTCACTCGCTCTGAGACTTGGAGTAGTTGTTCCCCTTGCTCTGCAAGGGTCGCGGCTTTTGTGGATCGATGGGTAACGATGCTTCGAGGGTGGCTGTTGTTGATGTGTTCCTGGTTCGAGCCCACGTAGGGGCAAGGAGAGGGACGGAAGATATACTGTTACACTGGCAATACTAAAGTGCCTATAAGAACATCCAATAGTCAAAGGTATATGAAATACAAATGGTATAGAGAGAAATATTCCTATAATCTCAACCTAAAACTTCTTACCTGGGAATATTGAAGACTCATGTTAAAAGGAACCACCAGCTTTCATATGTTCTCATGTTCTGAGCAAGGAACTTAAACGTTAGCTTTTTTACATGGCACATATTGCACTTTTACTTTCTTCTCCAACACTTTGTTTTTGCATTATTTAAACCAAATTGAACATGTTTCATTATTTATTTGAGGCTAAATTGATGCATAATATTAAGTTAAAATAAGTGTTCATTCAGTATTGTTGTAATTGTCATTATTGCAAATAAATAACTGTAAAAAAAAATAAAAAATGGCCGATTAATCGGTATCAGCTTTTTTTGGTCCTCCAATAACCGGCAAAAATCATAATCGGTCGACTTCTAGTCCGTGGTTACACATTGTCTGCAGTTGTGAGGCCGGTTGGAAGTACTGTCAAATTCTCTAAAATTAAGTTGGAGGTGGCATATGGTAGAGAAATTAACATTCAATTATCTGGCAACAGCTCTGGTGGACCTTCCTGCAGTCAGCATGGCAATTGCATGTTCCCTCAACTTGAGACATCTGTGGCGTTGTGTGACACAACTGCACATTTTAGTGGCCTTATTGTGCCCAGCACAAGGTGCACCTGTGTAATGATCATAATGTTTAATCAGCTTCTTGATATGCCAAACCTATCAGGTGGATGGATTATCTTGGAAATGGAGAAATGCTCACTAACAGGGATGTAAACAAATTTGTGCACAATATTGGCGACAAGTAAGCTTTTTGTGATGGATCTTTACTTTCAGCTCATGAAATATGAGACCAACACTTTACATGTTGCGTTTCATATTTTTTTTCAGTATATAAACATAGTTTTCGACTGCACTGGGCCTTGGCACAGGGTGCAGCGCCTCTGGATTGAGAGCAGTTGTCGGGGGGGTCTAAGTGCCTTGCTCAAGAACACAACAGCAGGGCCCAGTTTTTCAGAACTAGTTTTAGAAATCGAATTGAATTAAATGTTAGAATGGGTTATTTCAACACAGAAAAATGTTATGCTGATTCTCAGAATAGGGATTCATATTTGGTAATCCAATCTGACCTTTTATTCAGGAATAAATTTTGTTTTTGCATTTTTCAAAACCCAAAGGCTGAGATTAGGATTGTTTTGATGCCGTTAATCTTGATCCCGCTGGAAGGGTGGCTACAGCATGGATTTAGAAAGTTGAATGGCACCACAAGCAAGATATTTTCAATTTAACGAAGGTTGGGAGGTTTGAAAAAAAACGTTATTTCATCTGAAAACCAAAGCTTCATTATGTTAAATGTACTGCAGTATGGGTACAGTATGTGGTCAGTTGTTATATTGAGAAGTATCAAATAAAGGCATGTACTTACATGTAAGTGGAATGCAGGCTCTATTTAAACAAACAAAAAAATCTTAGTTACCTATATTCATGTAGGCTCAAGTCTGTTTCACTATGAAAGTGGAGAAGTAGTTAGGATATATAACCTGTCCAGTGGAAGGTAAATCTCTAGGCTACTGCCACCCACATTTAGCTAGCCAGCAACAAAACATCACCGGGATGTGTGAGATCTGCTCATCTGTACGCTGCAATTTCAAGAAGTGTGACCTGAAAGCGTTTCTTTCCTACCAGGTCGTCCTCTTCCTCTGTCGTCTCTGCGTCTTCTGGTTCCTCCATTGCGGCTGGTGTCCGCAGCTCTATGGCAAGTTGTTCAGCGCAGAGACACAATGGACTACGGGTTGGTGGAGGAGTTTGTGACCACTGTGTTGGAAATAACCCCTGATCTGATGAGTTACAGAGAGAAAGCCCAGCTCGTCATGGGCCTGCAAGCACAGGTGAGAAATTAAGAGGGGGGTGTGGTTGAGGTAGAAAATTGGGTGACCTGGTGTTGTCAAAATCCCCCTACAGAAATCAATGTTTGTTTCATCCTCTACAGTATTTATTATTTTACCAGGTAAGTTGACTGAGAACACGTTCTCATTTGCAGCAACGACCTGGGGAATAGTTAAAGTGGAGAGGAGGGGGATGAATGAGCCAATTGTAAACTGGGGATTATTAGGTGACCATGATGGTTTAAGGGCCAGATTGGTAATTTAGCCAGGACACCGGGGTTAACACCCCTACTCTTACGATAAGTGCCACGGGATCTTTAATGACCTCAGAGAGTCAGGACACCCGTTTAACGGTCCATCCGAAAGACTGCACCCTACACAGGGCAGTGTCCCCAATCACTGCCCTGGGGGATTGGGATATTTTTTATTTTTTTAGACCAGAGGAAAGAGTGCCTCCTACTGGCCCTCCAACACCACTTCCAGCAGCATCTGGTCTCCCATCCAGGGACTGACCAGGACCAACCCTGATTAGCTTCAGAAGCAAGCCAGCAGTGGTATGCAGGGTAGTATGCTGCGTACTAAAGTAAGGGCCCTTACAACACTACCATATTTCTATGACTAAGTGAAGGTATGCCGTATAACTGATTTACAATGGGCTTTGCAGGAGACGAGGCAGGTTGTGCTAGTCCCACATGGCCAATCATATTAGCCGCACACTCTGATCATGCCGCCTGTTGTCAAGGTCTGGATGGATAGGCGCAGGAGAGCCTGTTCAACCTCTCTTTCATATCGTCTGAGATCCCCAAGGATTGGAAAGCTGCCGCAGTCATCCCCCTCTTCAAAGGGGGAGACACCCTGGACCCAAACTGTTACAGACCTATATCCATCCTGCCCTGCCTATCTAAGGTCTTCGAAAGCCAAGTCAACAAACAGGTCACTGACCATCTCGAATCCCACTGTACCTTCTCCGCTGTGCAATCTGGTTTCCGAGCCGGTCACGGGTGCACCTCAGCCACACTCAAGGTACTAAACGATATCATAACCGCCATCGATAAAAGACAGTACTGTGCAGCCGTCTTCATTGACCTTGCCAAGGCTTTCGACTCTGTCAATCACCATATTCTTATCGGCAGACTCGGTAGCCTCGGTTTTTCGGATGACTGCCTTGCCTGGTTCACCAATTACTTTGCAGACAGAGTTCAGTGTGTCAAATCGGAGGGCATGCTGTCCGGTCCTCTGGCAGTCTCTATGGGGGTGCCACAGGGTTCAATTCTCGGGCCGACTCTTTTCTCTGTATACATCAATGATGTTGCTCTTGCTGCGGGCGATTCCCTGATCCACCTCTACGCAGACGACACCATTCTATATACTTTCGGCCCGTCATTGGACACTGTGCTATCTAACCTCCAAACAAGCTTCAATGCCATACAACACTCCTTCCGTGGCCTCCGACTGCTCTTAAACGCTAGTAAAACCAAATGCATGCTTTTCAAACGATCGCTGCCTGCACCCGCATGCCCGCCTAGCATCACCACCCTGGATGGTTCCGACCTAGAATATGTGGACATCTATAAGTACCTAGGTGTCTGGCTAGACTGCAAACTCTCCTTCCAGACTCATATCATAGATCTCCAATCGAAAATCAAATCAAGAGTCGGCTTTCTATTCCGCAACAAAGCCTCCTTCACTCACGCCGCCAAGCTTACCCTAGTAAAACTGACTATCCTACCGATCCTCGACTTCGGCGATGTCATCTACAAAATGGCTTCCAACACTCTACTCAGCAAACTGGATGCAGTCTATCACAGTGCCATCCGTTTTGTCACTAAAGCACCTTATACCACCCACCACTGCGACTTGTATGCTCTAGTCGGCTGGCCCTCGCTACATATTCGTCGCCAGACCCACTGGCTCCAGGTCATCTACAAGTCCATGCTAGGTAAAGCTCCGCCTTATCTCAGCTCACTGGTCACGATGGCAACACCCATCCGTAGCACGCGCTCCAGCAGGTGTATCTCACTGATCATCCCTAAAGCCAACACCTCATTTGGCCGCCTTTCGTTCCAGTACTCTGCTGCCTGTGACTGGAACGAATTGCAAAAATCGCTGAAGTTGGAGACTTTTATCTCCCTCACCAACTTCAAACATCAGCTATCTGAGCAGCTAACCGATCGCTGCAGCTGTACATAGTCTATTGGTAAATAGCCCACCCATTTTCACCTACCTCATCCCCATACTGTTTTTATTTATTTACTTTTCTGCTCTTTTGCACACCAATATCTCTACCTGTACATGACCATCTGATCATTTATCACTCCAGTGTTAATCTGCAAAATTGTAATTATTCGCCTACCTTCGCCTGCCTTTTGCACACATTGTATATAGACTCCCCCTTTGTTTTCTACTGTGTTATTGACTTGTTAATTGTTTACTCCATGTGTAACTCTGTGTTGTCTGCTCATACTGCTATGCTTTATCTTGGCCAGGTCGCAGTTGCAAATGAGAACTTGTTCTCAACTAGCCTACCTGGTTAAATAAAGGTGAAATAAAAAAAAATAATAAAAAAAAATAACAACAACATTAATTGTTGCAAGACTAAACAGAAGCTTTCTATGCTGTATTGTATTGACGTTTTGATTTAGCTCGCACGCTAGGTGCCCCTGCTAGCCAAACAGCTGTGGTCTTCTCAATGAAAAGAAGCACCTTGTGGGCGTAGCCAATATGACAACAGAGTGACGTGGCTTCTCTTAATACAGGCTTCGGCTGTACTTTAGGATATACCACCGACTGTAATATTCCTACATCGTACTCACTGCCAGATTGGTTTGCGTCCAAAATGTTTCAGTGTTACCTGTTTGTTGACAGCTGGTTCTGGAGTTGTGTCGCTCTGATCATTCAGCCGACCCGGAGACCATCCAGCCACACCTGAGCAGGATGAGGACCTGCATCATCACTCATAGAGAAAAGGAGGTGAGTGCCAGTCTGTGATCAAGACTTGTAACTCTGCCGGCCAGGTTAATTGACCTACTGTGTTATGTATACTTTCTGTAGATAGATACAGAGGTGGAGGCATCAGAGTCAAACTTCTTGGAACTTGTCCAAACTCTTCTAGATGACCCACTTGAGAGGGAACACTTCTTCCAGGTTGGTGTGAGAACAATATTTCTGCTAAACTGACATTGAAATCTAGGAGGTAAACTGAACCGCAGTGTGTGTATGCACAATCTTGTCCTCATTCTGAATGGTGTGGCTGTTGAACAAGTTGAGGAGATTAAATTACTTGGCGTTACCTTAGATAGTAAACTGTCATGGTCAAAACATACAGATTCAACGGCTGTAAAGATGGGGAGAGGTCTGTCCATAATAAAGAGATGCTCTGCTTTTTTGACACCACACTTCAAAACGCAAGTCCTGCAGGCTCTAGTTTTGTCTTAACGTGATTATTGTCCAGTCATATGGTCAACTGCTGCAAAGAAAGACCTCGTTAAGCTGCAGCTGTCCCAGAACAGAGCAGTACGTCTTAGGTACGTCAGAGGGCTAATATAAATACTATTCATGCCAGTCTCTCTTGGCTAAGAGTTGAGGAGAGACTGACTGAATCACTTGTGTTGAACATTCATGTTAACATAATCAACAGCACTGACACGCACACAGTTCCCCCACCAGACATGTCACCAGGTGTCTTTTCACACTCCCCAAATCCAGAACAAATCAAATTCAGGAAAGCGGACCGTGTTATATAGAGCCGTTATTGCATGGAGCTCCCTTCCATCTCATATTGCTTAAATGAACAGCAAACCTGGTTAAAAAAAAAACCCAGCTAAAGCAACACCTCGCGGCGCAACGCCTCTCCCCTATTGGAACCTCGATAGTTTGTGTGTATGTATTGATATGTAGGCTACGTGTGCCGTTTTTTTTAGATGTATGTAGTTTTGTCCTTGAGCTGTTCTTGTCTATTAATGTTCTGTATTATGTCACGTTTCAACAGCTAATGAGGATCCTAATAAAATACTATACATGGTATTCCATTAAAATCCTCATCACTCCCACTACTCAGTACTGCCGGATCGCAACTTGTAGCTAATATTGAGTTGACGTTGTTAGGTTCTGAACAAACAGAGTTAAAAACTCAAACGGACAACTAGGAAAAAATCTCAAACCAAGTTTATTCACCCACTGGGTCATACAGCTGCGAAGACGAGGCATGATTACACAAGCACATGTATTTATAACCTTCTAATAGGCGGGGTCAACTCTTTGCACGTCTCGACAGCCAATACTTCTCTGTTGCTAGGCAGGACCTTAATTGGGTCCTCTCGCTGCCGGACGCTAGAACCTTCGTGTGCGTGGAAGAGAAGGTATGTGAGAGGACTGTAGTAGGAGGGTTGTTGTGGTGGGCCCCTCTGCCCCCCCCCCGAGAGGTTTCCTCTCACTTCATCAGTTGACTTGACAATCTTCGCTCCTCCTGCTGCTGGCCTGCCTTATCAGACTTAACTAATTGCCCTTTGCCTCCCTCCTTAGAAACAAGAAGTTCAATCAATAAGTTCTGGTATGGAAACATGAAGAAGTATATTTCAAGCTAGAATCCAACAACGTATAGCTACTAATGATGTCAATAGGATGCCTCACACTCAATTAACAATGCATTTCATCTGTTGCACACCACTCAGATGCACTTTAATGTGTCTTCTAGGAAGTTTTTCCAGAGGAATTTGGCCCCATGTATGACACGGCACTGCAGACTCTGATGTGGGAGTTCCTCTCCAGGCTGGAGAAACTGCTCCCAACACCAACATTTCAACAGGTATGAGCAATTTGGGAAGAGCCGGCGGTGTCAGCCTTGGCTGATTTTTTTGAATTGATGTTGTCATATTGCTGAGTGTACCATACATTCTTGTTGTTATTTGGTCAATTGAATTTGTTGCACATTTTAAAACCACCTCCCGTTCTCAGACTGCATCCTGGCTCAGACCTGCCCCCTCTATGCTGAAGGAGTGTGCACAGTCTGTGACTCAACCTCAGCCTTTGAAGACTCTCCTCCAACACCACAGATGCCATGGCCATTTGTTCGCTAATGGTAGGCTTTTTTTTCCCCAGCTCTGTTTTCATAACAGTAGAAAATAAATGTTTTGTAACATTTTTAAATCATGTTTGTAACCACCTGCTCAGAGACGAACAGGCCTGCTACACTGGATGTGTAACATTTGCAGAGCGTGAGATGTTCCTGGTGTTTGAAAGGAAACCTGGGCGGAAGCAGCGTGGCTCTGCATTCATTTACGCTTAATATGTTCTTTTCAAGATATCGATTTGGTAAAGAGCTGAGGCATGGGGCCGGAAAGATTAAATCATTCATATTCCTAAACGGAGGACTGACCATCCGTGATACCAAAATAGTTTTAACCATGTTTTGAGGCTATACGGTGTTTTACAATTGCGTTTTTTACAAACAATCTTATATTTGCGGTTCTGATAGGGGTACGACAGTTGAACTAAGCTCATGAAGCATTTATAAGTTATATTCTTCAAGAATCAATGTAATGGATTCAAAGGTATAAAAAAAACATGTAGCAATCACAATAAGACATTTTATTGTTCTCTCTTTTCCACTATTTCAGCTCATTCATCTTGTGCTGATGATTTCATCCTCTCTTCACTGTCTCACAAGTTCTCGGAGAGGGTGGAAATGGACATCGATGAAGCACGCTCACATAGCCAGTCTGTAGCCACATGTGCACCCAGAAAAGAAAGGGACACTTTGATAGAGCAAGATCATGCAGAGAAGGAGCTGGGGAAGAGTTTGGACACGGTTAAGAAGGCAGTGGAAATGACGGATAGAAGGAACGAAGAATGGGGAGAGGAGAACTATGAGGAGAGACTGCAGTATCAGTTGGCTTATAATGTTTTACAGGTCGAGGTTGTCGATGGAGAAGACATGTCCTCAACGTCATCGACGACAGCCGACAATGTCGGACAGACCTGGACCCCAAAGGAAACGGAAGCGCTGATCTCTGTATGGTCAAAGAAACCGATTCTTCAGGAGATGGAACGGAGTTACAGAGAAAAACATGTGTACGGTGACATTTCAGAGCAGATGAAGGAGCTTGGCGTCAAAAGGACGTGGAAGCAGTGTCAAACAAAGATAAAGGACATGAAGCACCGCTACAGACGAGCACTGAGGAACCCAAGCAGTAGTGGCCGAGCGACCTGTCCGTTCTTTTCTGAACTGCACACCTTTCTCGCCGCCACGCCTGATGCAACTGATACCCAGATGCCTGAGTCGAAGGAAGCGGTCAAGGTTTCGGATCCAGAAGTCATGTTCTGCGATCAGGATGAAGGGCCTTCTGTGGATGTCAAGTTAGAGAATCTACACGAGGAAATGGCTTCCGGAAAGGAGACACACAAGACACTCACCGGAGTGAGAGCAGACGCGAGGAAAGGGGGCGAGGCTTTTCACAGCCCTCAGAGTGACAGCAGGGTGAAAATCGGAGGAATATCCCACCGTTGCGATCAGATGGTCGAAGACACGTCAGACTTGGACCTTCAGCCCGTAGTGATGTTGACGCAACTTGATGAGACCCTTCTGATGACCGGTGAGTAAAACACTTAAAACAATATATTCATTTATGGACGTTTTACGTGTGTGGGAAAATGTTATTCCAAGATTCAAGTTAGGGGAGAGTGACTACCTTCTGTATCCTCCTCTCAACACCAGGTGGTGATCCTCGTCCTGCTTCCCATACCACGGGGCAGTCTTCGAAAAGAAGCAAGCGCGTCAAAATATGCTCCTTTTGTGGGAAGAGTTTTGTTGAAGCAAAGGATTTGACAACACACATGAGATCTCACACTGAGCAGAGCCCTCACCAGTGTGGTGAAGGCTTTGACCATCTGGACGACTTACAAAAACATTGGCAGAATGATTGTGAGGAGATGATGAAACAGGAGGTCAATGAACATCAGCATGGAAAGGACAGGATCTCGGGAGAGTCCAGTAATGCAAGTACTGATCCAAAAACATGCCATCTATGTCATGAGACCTTTGAATTTCAGTGTGTGTTGAAAAACCGTCTTATTGTGTTTCACAAAGGCAAAAGCCTTTATAAGTGTCCTGTGTGTATGAAGGGTTTTGGGTACCTCCGTGATTTGGAGAAAGACCAGAGTAAAAAAAGAGGTCGTCCTACAAGTGATGCCGTCAAAAAAAGGAAGGAGTTGGGGTCAAATGGAAATGTTGCCGGACTGAACTCGACCCCCAACAAGTGCCCTGACGTCTTCAAGTGCTCCTTTTGTGAAGAGATCTTTTCTCGGTGCATGGACCTGAAGAGCCACTACAGTCGTACTCATCAATTTACTGGGCCGTTCCCCTGCCCTTCTTGTCAGACGACTTTTGTTTCGTTAACTGAGCTGCGCTTACATCAGAGAAATGAGTCCACTCCTTACCAGTGCTCTTTGTGCCAGCGCTCATTCTTATCACTCGACAAGCTGACTGTTCATGAGAGAATTCACACAGGGGAAAAACCGTACCTCTGTGCTGAGTGTGGAAAAAGTTTCCGGGATGCAAAAACCCTGGAAGAACACTCTAAGATTCATGTTGAGGGAGAACTCCACACCTGCTCCCATTGTGGGAAAAGTTTCAAGCGAAAAGAACTATTGAAACAACACATGTTAAATCACAGAGATGCCGCTTTCATCTGCCCAGACTGTGGGAAGAAGTTTTTTCGGTTGGTATGGTTAAGAAGGCATATGTTAATCCACACTGGCGAGAGACCGTTCCTCTGTGATCTCTGCGGGAAAGGTTTCAAATCTACAGTCGAATTGAGATTGCACACCCGGACACACACTGGAGAACGGCCATTCAAGTGCCCCGAATGTGGAACAAGTTTTAAGCAGAAGTGTCATCTGCAGATACATCGGCGGACACACACAGGGGAGCGGCCGTATCCGTGCACCGTATGCGATAAACGCTTTTATGTCAGCAAAGATAGAAAACGACATATGCTCATCCATACTGGAGAGAAGCCGTTCAAATGTCAAGTGTGTGGCATGGCGTTCAACCGTAAAGGGCATTTGAGGGTACACCAACAAACCAAGAGGTGTTCCTATAGGCACACAAGTCCCCTACGTAACACATCATTATAATAAGTGGCTTCCTGACTGACAGAACTAGACCTGTTCCTGTAAGCCACATTTTAAGATGTGCGTCCCGTCAAGTAATAATATGAAGTTAAGAAAAAGTGTTTTACAAAGTGACAACAGGAATATAAACCACGGAGTAGTAGCCTATGTTTGTTTTTTGTTAAAAAACAACTTAAAAGGACGTGTTATGTATGTGACTGTTATTAAATCGTTTTTTAAAGGCATGGGCATAGCGTTTGGTTATTTTAGTTCTTTAGTTGGGTTATTCCTAGTCTGCGGTGCCTTTTGGGGGGAAAGTATCTTTAGATTTTTTTGTTGTATTCTATCAGAAAAATGACATGCTTGACTTTATGAAAAACATATTGGTCAAGCTCGGGCACATAAATGTTTAGGTGCATTTTTCCAACCGGTTAGGTACATAATCCTAACAGTGTCAACATAACTGGAAATTTGGAGCCTAAATTAGCCATAGCTCTGTGAGGGAGCAAGATTGAGGTAGCATAATGGTGAACACTTGAACCGGATTTTAACTTCCCTATCAAACGTTTTAACATTTTGAGGAATTTGAGTGGGACATACAGAATAACAATATGGAAAAATAGATAAGTGTTTATTTATTTAGCTTTGCACCATTGTTTTCCCACCAAAGAAAGTATGACACTTCCTGAATAGAGAGAAATAGTAAATATTGGTGTTGTTTTGTAGGCACTAACTCCATGGTTCGTTGGGGAAATGAATGGCGTCTTTTGTAGGAGTTTTGGATAAAGGCCGAAAATAAGGTCTGTGGTAAACACAGGCTTAGGAGATCTGACCTGTTTTTGTTCTATGAGATAATCTTCGTCAGCTAACTAGACTTTGAGGTTTGAAACATTTATGTAATAATAAACAAAACGTATATAAGATCTCCTAAGCCTGTGTTAACCTCCGACCTTATTATCGGCATTTAACCCAAAACCCTATTCTTTCCTCATTTTTAATTTTCCCCCATAGGAATGTCTGCTTTAAAGGACTACAAGCTGGCAAGCTCTATGTGGTGGCATTGTAGGAAGGGGCTGTTTTTAAAGGAGCAGTACAACAAAATAACAGGGTGGGAAGTGACATCAGGGACACACAGAATATCTGAAATAAAATAATAAATACAATAATCATGAAAAACAAACTTTTGAAGAGAGAGAAATGAACTAGGACTATAAAATAATGAAGAAAGCTTTTAAATATTTGAATGGGTTCTATTTCTCATGGACGTTGATGGATAACACTCGAGTTCATGGCAAAAAACACCTACATCCACTGGAAAAAAGTGTGCAAAATGCATACAATTACCTTTTCAAGATCCACATTTTTGTGTTTTTACGGTAAGACACTTGACCTTTTTATATTTAAAGCTTTTTGCAATCAACATTTTACACTAAATAAGAAGTGATAGTTCATGGGAACAGAAAAAGCACCATGTAGGAATGATGTTTTTGGCCTGCATTTGTCATATTGCACAGATTATCAGACAAGAGTCATATCGATAGGGTGCTTCAATTGTTCAACACCACCTCAACATCCATTTTTTTGGGTAATCTAAATAAAATGATAATAAAGGGGTGTGTTTCTTGTTATTGGGAGGGGGGGGGGGGGGGTATGATCAAATTCAATGTTAAAGTCCATTTTCAGAAATTCTACACATTTTGCTGAGTAGAGAACATATTTCTCTACTCTACATATTTCTCTACTAAGTAGAGAACAAATTTCCTGCAATTATACACATTTTGTCTTGACTTATGCCATGTTCATACAATATCTGGTTGAATAACAAAATCAAGAGGGGCCCCCAAAAGGCCAGAGGGGGGCCCTTGGAAGTGCCCTTCATGCCCTGTCGGTAATTCATCCCAGATTATTGCAACCTTGTGTATTCTACTACCAACAGTAAATTGAGACTGGATTCCTAAAAATATTATCCTTTTCACAAGGCCCCTTGATGGTAAATCTGCAACTGATACCTAAACCATAGGACAAATGGTAAGCCTTCTTGCGTAAACATTTTAATTCATAGGTCTATGACGGAACATGAAGGCTCTCTTTCATTAAAGTTTTCAAAGTACTTCATAAATGTAAAATGTATTGCCTAATTAAATAAATAGACATGCTTTTCTGTAATCTCTGAAATATGGAATTATGTCAGACCTCGCCACTTCTATAGAATACATGTATTATGATCAAATTGAACTCCGTGTGCAGACATTGATACAATCATCTGGACTGTTTTACAGAGACATTTAAATCAAACTTGATTCGGTAAATTAGTCCGTGTTCCTTTCCATTTCTTACATCTTTGGCAATATTCAGACACGCAGCACGACTGCAAAGAAGACCACATGGAACTCAACCACGGGTCCTTGTAGATGACGTCAATACGTCACGTCTGGAAGTAGCCAGCCAAAGAGGGAGTAGTCCACTGTTCAGGCGACCGAAGCGTTTGAATTTAGCTAGGTACTACCACTAATATTAACCTTGTACTATCTAACTTACTAGCTGCTGTAGGCGATTATCAACAATGTCATTGCCAGACGATGTTGGATGGACATGGTCCCCGGAGGAGACAAAGGCGCTGATCTTCGTATGGTCAAACGAACAGATTCTTCTGAAGATGGTGCAAACGTACAGAAACAAACATGTTTACAGCGAAATTTCGGAGCGGCTAAAGGACCTTGGTGTCAAACGGACGTGGAAGCAGTGTCAAAATAAGATGAAGGCCTTGAAGTGGAGATACAGAGAAACACTGAGGAACCCGAGCAGCAGCCGACCGTGTCCGTTCTTTTCTGAACTGCACGAATTTCTCGCTGCCATGCCTGACATGCCTGAGTCTAAGGAAACCGACGATGAGGAAGATAATGGTAAGCAAATTGAAATTAGTAGTTTTCAGTGTCGCTATTGATGTGAAAATATCTGATGTGATTGGTCAAAAGACCAATTGGTGTAAACCCAGTCACACAGATCATCGTTTTCAAGAGTTTAAGGATGCATTTAGATGGGCAGCCCAATTCAGTTATTTTTTTCCCCCACTAATTGATATTTTGACCAATCGCATCAACTCTTCTCACAGAAACTCTTTTACAGAACTGATCTGATTGGTTAAAAGACCAATTAGTGAAAAATAAGATCAGAATTGGGCTGCCTGTCTAAAGATTGTAACGAGGCTTAATTGCGACCAGAAAAAGGTTCAAAAGAGAGAGCAGAGCGCTGGCTGGAGGACAAGTTTAGTTGAAATGGGAATTCGTCTTCTGTCTTTCCCAATATCCCCCAGACAACACACACACACGCGTTGAGAGGCACAGTGTGCAGCACCCCTGGATGGAGAACAGCTGGGGGAGTTTAAGTGCCTTGCTCAAGAAAAACTGGCCCTGCTGTTATCAAAATAAAATTCTGATCGGATTTGGGCAAGGTGGGGAGGTTTAAAAAAAAAAAAAAAAAACAACTGTCTGAAAATCAAAGCTTCATTATGTTAAATTGACTGTAGTATAGGTTAGTTGTTATATTGAAGAGTGTCAAATAAATGCATGTAAGCTATTTTTATTTTTTTTAATCGTAGTTACCTTCATTCATGTAGTTTACTCATTTCTGTTTCACTGACATTGTAGAAGTAGTAACAAACTGTCCAATAGATGGCAAGCTTCTAGGCTACTGTACGGAGTGAGATAGCTGCCAAAAGGTTGAACATACACTACTGTTCAAAAGTTTGGGGTCACTTAGAAATGTCCTTGTTTTTGAAAGAAAATCATTTTTTTTGTTCATTTAAAATAACATCAAATTTATCAGTAATACTGTGTAGACATTGTTGATGTTGTAAATTACTATTGTAGCTGACCTGTTGCACCCTCGACATCCACTGTGCTTATTATTATTTGACCCTGCTGGTCACCTATGAACATTTGAACATCTTGGCCATGTTCTGTTAATCTCCACCCGGCACAGCCAGAAGAGGACTGGACACCCCTCATAGCCTGGTTCCTCTCTAGGTTTCTTCCTAGGTTCTGGCCTTTCTAGGGAGTTTTTCCTAGCCACCGTAGTTCTACACCTGCATTGCTTGCTGTTTGGAGTTTTGGGCTGGGTTTCTGTACAGCACTTTGAGATATCAGCTGATGTAAGAAGGGCTTTATAAATACATTTGATTGAAACGGCAGATTTTTTTATGGAATATCTATATAGGTGTAGAGGCCCATTATCAGCAACCATCAGTCCTGTGTTCCAATGGCACGTTGTTAGATAATCCAAGTTTAGCATTTTAAAAGGCTAATTGATCATTAGAAAACACTTTTGCAATTATGTTAGCACAGCTAAAAACTGTTCTAATTAAAAAAGCAATAAAACTGGCCTTTAGACTAGTTGAGTATCTGGAGCATCAGCACTTGTGGGTTTGATAACAGGCTCAAAAAGAACGTTCTTCTGAAACTCGGTAGTCTATTCTTGTTCTGAGAAATGAAGGCTATTCCATGCGAGAAATTGCCAAGAAACCGAAGATCGCATGCTCTGCACTTTATTTGGCTCGTAGGCAAATAGTCCTACATGAGGCTATAATGGCTCTATGACTGCATGCCTCCAGAAGGGGTGCTTTTCCTAAGGCGCATGGTGCTGTGGTGCTGCATGGAGATCACAAACTCTTCAACTGGGCAGCAGTGTGTCGATGGAGGGAGTAGCCTATACGGTGACTACCTAAGACCACTGCGACAGCGTTATTGTAAAGTGTGGGAATAAACTTATGCCAGACTACGTTTAACCTCTCCCGTGTTATTTTCAAAGTCCGTGTGTTCATTACCCGATTCATATAAATCATGTCAAATTATTTTAACTTCATATTAACCCCTCCTACAGAATATGCTTTGGCAAAATTTAAATTTAGTGATGAAATCAATATAAAAATATTCTAATATATTTTGAGTAGCAAAGACTCCAGTGGCCATACATAACTCATAGATTCACCAAACATCTATTATTGTTCCATGTTTTATTATTCCTGGTAGATACTACTGGTTATGTTTTATTATTCCTGGTAGATACTACTGGTTATGATTTATTATTCCTGGTAGATACTACTGGTTATGATTTATTATTCCTGGTAGATACTACTGGTTATGATTTATTATTCCCGGTAGATACTACTGGTTATGTTTTATTATTCCTGGTAGATACTACTGGTTATGTTTTATTATTCCTGGTAGATACTACTGGTTATGTTTTATTATTCCTGGTAGATACTACTGGTTATGTTTTATTATTCCTGGTAGATACTACTGGTTATGATTTATTATTCCCGGTAGATACTACTGGTTATGATTTATTATTCCTGGTAGATACTACTGGTTATGATTTATTATTCCTGGTAGATACTACTGGTTATGTTTTATTATTCCTGGTAGATACTACTGGTTATGTTTTATTATTCCTGGTAGATACTACTGGTTATGATTCATTATTCCTGGTAGATACTACTGGTTATGTTTTATTATTCCTGGTAGATACTACTGGTTATGTTTTATTATTCCTGGTAGATACTACTGGTTATGATTCATTATTCCTGGTAGATACTACTGGTTATGATTCATTATTCCTGGTAGATACTACTGGTTATGTTTTATTATTCCTGGTAGATACTACTGGTTATGTTTTATTATTCCTGGTAGATACTACTGGTTATGATTCATTATTCCTGGTAGATACTACTGGTTATGATTCATTATTCCTGGTAGATACTACTGGTTATGATTCATTATTCCTGGTAGATACTACTGGTTATGTTTTATTATTCCTGGTAGATACTACTGGTTATGTTTTATTATTCCTGGTAGATACTACTGGTTATGATTCATTATTCCTGGTAGATACTACTGGTTATGTTTTATTATTCCTGGTAGATACTACTGGTTATGTTTTATTATTCCTGGTAGATACTACTGGTTATGATTCATTATTCCTGGTAGATACTACTGGTTATGTTTTATTATTCCTGGTAGATACTACTGGTTATGATTCATTATTCCTGGTAGATACTACTGGTTATGTTTTATTATTCCTGGTAGATACTACTGGTTATGATTTATTATTCCTGGTAGATACTACTGGTTATGTTTTATTATTCCTGGTAGATACTACTGGTTATGATTCATTATTCCTGGTAGATACTATTGGTTATGTTTTATTATTCCTGGTAGATACTACTGGTTATGATTCATTATTCCTGGTAGATACTACTGGTTATGATTTATTATTCCTGGTAGATACTACTGGTTATGTTTTATTATTCCTGGTAGATACTACTGGTTATGATTTATTATTCCTGGTAGATACTACTGGTTATGATTCATTATTCCTGGTAGATACTACTGGTTATGATTCATTATTCCTGGTAGATACTACTGGATATGTTTTATTATTCCTGGTAGATACTACTGGTTATGATTTATTATTCCTGGTAGATACTACTGGTTATGTTTTATTATTCCTGGTAGATACTACTGGTTATGTTTTATTATTCCTGGTAGATACTACTGGTTATGTTTTATTATTCCTGGTAGATACTACTGGTTATGTTTTATTATTCCTGGTAGATACTACTGGTTATGATTCATTATTCCTGGTAGATACTACTGGTTATGATTCATTATTCCTGGTAGATACTACTGGTTATGATTCATTATTCCTGGTAGATACTACTGGTTATGTTTTATTATTCCTGGTAGATACTACTGGTTATGATTCATTATTCCTGGTAGATACTACTGGTTATGATTCATTATTCCTGGTAGATACTACTGGTTATGATTCATTATTCCTGGTAGAGACTACTGGTTATGATTTATTATTCCTGGTAGATACTACTGGTTATGATTCATTATTCCTGGTAGATACTACTGGTTATGATTCATTATTCCTGGTAGATACTACTGGTTATGATTTATTATTCCTGGTAGATACTACTGGTTATGATTGCAAACAGAGCCCAGAGAATGGGGTGGTGCAATACTGGATTATTCATATTTTGATAAGGTGCATGCATGGGTATGTCTACGTCATTTTTTAATACGGTGTTATGCTTGTTCGCGTGTGTTATGTTTGTTCGCGTAGCACCCCTCACAGACCGTTTGGTGTACGTTTTTTGTTGTTGTTGGTGAGACGAAACTGCCCAAACTCTGAAAGGTATTATTGTATATGTCAGAATTGCAACACAAGATTTGTTCAAGCCTGCAATGTTAGTCTGTAATCGTAACATGGTGTTTGTATGTTCACAGATAACAAAATTACGTTTCACGCATGGCTTTTCTTACGATCCTAACGATACATACGCTTAACCTTTTGGCAGGTATTTCGCTCCATACTACTGCCACCCACATTAGGCTACTCAGCAACAAAGCCACATGACATGTAAAAGTCCGATAGTCCGCAATCGCAATAAAGGTGGCTTGGAACGTCAACAAAGCGTTTCTTTCCTACCAGGTCTTCCTCTTCCTCTGTCGTCTCTGCGTCTTCTGGTTCCTCCATTGCGGCTGGTGTCTGCAGCTCTATGGCAAGTAGTTCAGCGCAGAGACACAATGGACTACGGGTTGGTGGAGGAGTTTGTGACCACTGTGTTGGAAATAACCCCTGATCTGATGAGTTACAGAGAGAAAGTCCAGCTCGTCATGGGACTGCGGGCACAGGTGAGAAATTAAGAAGGGGTGTGGTTGAGGTAGGAAGTTGGGTGACATTGTCCGCATGTAGGGTTCCCTTGTGAAAGAGACCTTGGTTTCAATGGGACTCCCCATAAAGGTAAAAATAGAGAATCGCAGCAGTTTATTGGTTTAAGGGCCCCTAAAACTAGACCATATTTTTTGGTACTAAGTGGAGGTATGCCATATAACTGATTTTACAATGGGTTCTGCAGCATGAAGGTTCCACGTAACCAATCATTTTTGCTGCTCTCTCTGATCATGCTCTCTGTCACAGTTTCTGTGTAAGCCAAACAGCTATGGTCTTTTCACGAAAACAAGCGCCCCTGCGGGCGTAGCCAGTATGGCGACTGAGTGACATGGCTTCACTTGATACAGGCTTTGACTTTATAGTATATAGCACATACTAGAACATTCCTATATCGTACTCACTGCCAGATTGGTTTGCGTCCAAAATGTTTCAGTGTTACTTGTTTGTTGCCAGCTGGTTCTGGAGTTGTGTCGCTCTGATCATTCAGCCGACCCGGAGACCATCCAGCCACACCTGAGCAGGATGAGGACCTGCATCATCACTCATAGAGAAAAGGAGGTGAGTGCCAGTCTGTGATCAAGACTTGTAACTCTGCCGGCCAGGTTAATTGACCTACTGTGTTATGTATACTTTCTGTAGATAGATACAGAGGTGGAGGCATCAGAGTCAAACTTCTTGGAACTTGTACAAACTCTTCTCGATGACCCACTTGAGAGGGAACACTTCTTCCAGGTTGGTGTGAGAACAATATTTCTGCTAAACTGACATTGAAATCTAGGAGTTAAACTGAACAGCAGTGCATGCACAATCTATTCCATATCCTATTCCATTGAAATCCTTGTTACTGGCTTACTCCGTACTGCTGAACCTCAACTTGCATTAGCTAATATTGAGATGACTTGTATAGTTACTAATTATGTCAATAGGATGCCTCACACTCAATTAAGAATGCATTTATTTAATCTGTTATACTCGACTCTTCTAGGAAGTTTTTCCAGAGGAATTTGGCCCCATGTATGACACGGCACTGCAGACTCTGATGTGGGAGTTCCTCTCCAGGCTGGAGAAACTGCTCCCAACACCAACATTTCAACAGGTATGAGCAATTTGGGAAGAGCCGGCGGTGTCAGCCTTGGCCGATTTTTGAATTGATGTTGTCATATTGCTGAGTGTACCATACATTCTTGTTATTTGGTCAATTGAATTTGTTGCACATTTTAAAACCACCTCCCGTTCTCAGACTGCATCCTGGCTCAGACCTGCCCCCTCTATGCTGAAGGAGTGTGCACAGTCTGTGACTCAACCTCAGCCTTTGAAGACTCTCCTTCAACACCACAGATGCCATGGCCATTTGTTCACTAATGGTAGGCTTTTTTTCCCAGCTCTGTTTTCATAAGTGGAAAATAAACATATTACATTTCAACCTGCTACAGTGGACGGGAACTTTTGCAGAGATGCTCCCATTGTTTGACAGGAAACCTGGGCATATGCTATGGGTGACGCTCTGTTTCTATTTTCAAGGTATCGATTTGGTAAACATAGGGCTGGAGAAATGTAACCACTTATACACTCGTACACGACGCTATGGATGCAAGGACTGACCATCCATGATTCCAAAATTATAATTTTAACCATGTTGAGGCTATAAAGTGTTTGTTTACAAGTATGTTTACAAATAATGGATTAAAACAAGCATATACAGTGCATTCGGAAAGTATTCAGACCCCTTGACTTTTTAAGCATTTTTGTTACGTTACAGCTGTATTCTAAAATGTAAATGTAAAATGTTTTTTTCTCACCAATCTACACACAATACCCCATAATGACAAAGCAATAACATACCTTTAGGCTCTTCCTAGAGCTGTCCGCCCGGCCAAACTGAGCAATCGGGGAAGAAGGGCCTTGGACAGGGAGGTGACCAAGAACCCGATGGTCTCTCTGACAGAGCTCCAGTTCCTCTGTGGAGATGGGAGAACCATCTAGAAGGACGAGAAATCCTTGATGTTAACCTGCTCAGGACCTCGGGGTGGGGTGAAGTTCACCTTCCAACAGGACAGTGATCCTAAGTGCACAGCCAAGACTACACAGGAGTGGCTTCAGGACAAGTCTCTAAATGTTCTTGAGTGGCCCAGACTTGAACCCGATCGAACATCTCTTGAGAGACCTGAAAATAGCTGTGCTGCAATGCTCCCCATCCAACCTGACAGCTTGAGAGGATCTGCAGAGAAGAATGGGAGAAACTCTCCAAATACAGGTGTGCCAAGCTTGTAGCATAATACCCAAGAAGACTTGAGGCTGTAATCGCTGCCAAAGGTGCTTCAACAAAGTACTGGGTAAAAGGGTCTGAATACTTATGTAAATGTAATATTTCAGTTTTTAGGTTTTTTTTATATGCTTGCAGAAATTTCTAAAAACCTGTTTTTGCTTTGTCATATTTTGGTATAGTGTTTTTAGATTGATTAGGAAAAAACAATTTGATACATTTTAGAAGAAGGCTGTAACATAACAAAATATGCAAAAAGTCAAGGTCTGAATACCTTCCGAGTGCAATGTATATTCTTCAAGAATCAATGAGTATATATCATTAAAGTCACAGGAAGGCAAAATATTTGATTGTTTTCTCTCTTTTTTTTTTCAATGTTTCAGGTTGTGCTGATGATCGCATCCTCTCTTCACTGTCTCACACGTTCTCGGAGAGGGTGGAAATGGACATTGATGAAGCACGCTCACATAGCCAGTCTGTAGCCACATGTGCACCCAGAAAAGAGAGGGACACTTTGATAGAGCAAGATCATGCAGGGAAGGCGCTGGGGAAGAGTTTGGACACGTTTAAGAAGGCAGTGGAAATGACTGATAGAAGGAACGAAGAATGGGGAGAGAAGAACTATGAGGAGAGACTGCAACATCAGTTGGCTTATAATGTTTTACAGGTCGAGATTGTAGATGGAGAAGACATGTCCTCAACGTCATCGATGACAGCAGACGACGTCGGATGGACCTGCTGGACCCCCGATGAGACAACGGTGCTCATCTCTGTATGGTCAGATGAACAGATTCTTCATAAAATGGAGCAAAGTTATAGAAAAAAACATGTGTACAGAGAAATTTCGGAGTGTTTAAAGGAGCTTGGTGTCAAAAAGACGACGAAGCAGTGCCACAATAAGATAAAAGCCTTGAAGTGGAGATACAGAGAAACACTGAGGAACCCGAGCAGCCGACCGTGTCCGTTCTTTTCTCAACTGCACAAATTTCTCGCCGCCATGCCTGACATGCCTGGGCCCAAGGAAACTGTCAAGGTTTCAGATGAAGTCGTGTCTTTGAATCAGGATGAAGGGCCCGTGGATGTCGAGTCGGAGCATCTAAATGAGGAAATGGTTTCTAGAAAAGGGAAAGACGAGACCCTCACCAAAACGCAAACAGAAGAGGGAAAGAGGGATGATGCTTTTTGCAGCCCTCAAAGTGACAGCAAGATGAAAATCCCCCCCAGAAAACTTTGCAAACAGATGGTTGAAGATATGTCCTCAACAACATTGGTAGACAATGATACACGGACCTGGACCCTGGAGGGGACGAAAGCACTGATCTCTGTATGGTCAAACAAACAGGTTCTTCAGATGATGGAGCAGAGTTACCGAAAGAAACACGCGTACAGTGAAGTTTCAGAGCGGCTAAAGAACATTGGCATCAAAAGGACGTGGAAGCAGTGCCAATCAAAGATGAAGCACATGAAGCACAGCTACAGACAAGCACTGAGGAACCCAAGCAGTAGTGGCCGAGCGACCTGTCCGTTCTTTTCTGAACTGCACACCTTTCTCGCCGCCATGCCTGACATGCCTGGGCCCAAGGAAACTGTCAAGGTTTCAGATGAAGTCATGTCTTCAGATCAGGATGAAGGGCCTTCTGTGGATGTCGAGTCGGAGCATCTAAATGAGGAAATGGTTTCTAGAAAAGGGAAAGACGAGACGCCCACCAGAGAGCCAACGGAAGAGAGAAAGAGGGATGAAAGTGACAGCCGAATTAATATTGGAAGAAAACGGGCAGTTGAAGATGTGCCTGATTTGGAACTTCAGCCCGTAGTGCCGCAAACCCAAGTTGATGACAACGGTCTTGTGACAGGTGAGTAAAACATTTGTATATTTTTAAACAATATATTTATGACGTATGTCAGTTGTGTGTGTGTGTGTGTAGAATTAATTCCATGGTTTAAGTTAGGGGTATGTCAGTTGTGTGTGTGTGTGTGTGTGTGTGTGTGTGTAGAATTAATTCCATGGTTTAAGTTAGGGGTATGTCAGTTGTGTGTGTGTGTGTGTGTGTGTGTGAAATAACTGGGTTGAGAGTGACATCTCTGTGTTCTTTAACAATGGTACTTCTCTCCTCTCAACACCAGGTGGTGATCCTCGTCCTGCTTCCCATACCACGGGGCAGTCTTCTAAAAGAAGCAAACGCGCCAAAATATGCTCCTTATGTGGGAAGAGTTTTGTTGAAGCAAAGGATTTGACAACACACATGAGATCTCACACTGAGCAGAGCCCTCACCAGTGCACCCAGTGTGGGGAAGGCTTTGACCATCTGGACGACTTACAAAAACATTGGCAGAATGATTGTGAGGAGATGATGAAACAGGAGGTCAATGAACATCAGCATGGAAAGGACTGGATCTCGGGAGAGTCCAGTAATGCAAGTACTGATCCAAAAACATGCCATTTAAGCCATGAGACTTTTCAAGTTCAGTATATGTTGAGAAGGCATCTTATTGTGTTTCACAAAGGCAGAAGACTTTTTAAGTGTCCTCTTTGTCTGAAGGCTTTTGCCTTCCTTAGTGCTTTGAAGAAACACCAGAGTAACAAAAGAGATTGTCCTACAAGTGAAGCCGTCAAAAAAGGGAAGGAGTTAGGGTCAAATAACCCTTCTGCACGCATAACTCCAGGACTTCCCTTAAATACAAATAATTCCAAAACGTGCCCTGTATGCCATGCAACTTTTTCACAAACGTCTAGTTTGAAAAGCCACTATTTTTACCATCATGCCCCAGACAAAAGCCGCTTCAAGTGTCCCCGATGTTTGAAGGCTTTTGTATCCCACAGTCAAAGGAAGAGACACCAGCAGAGCAAAAGAGGTTGTCGGTTAGATAGAAGTCACAAAAATGGGAGTAGGCCAGCATGGTCGACGACTCGTAGGGAAAAGAAAAATGAGATTCCTCAGCTGTCCAGTACAGCAATCCAGGAACCAACAACCTCTCAAGTTCCCACCACTACAGCACAGTCCTCTAATAAAAAGACAATTCCCAAAGCATGTCCCGTATGCCAGAAGACTTTTAAATTTGAAGCAACCATGGTAAGGCACATTGCTTCTCACCAAAAGGAAAGTCTCAACAAGTGCTCTGACATCTTGAAGTGCACCTTTTGTGAAGAGATCTTTTCACAGGGCATGGACCTGAAGAGCCACTACAGTCGTACTCATCAATTTACGGGACCGTTCCCATGCCCTTCTTGTCAGAAGACTTTTGTTTCGTTAACTGAGCTGCGCTTACATCAGAGAAATGAGTCCACTCCTTACCAATGCTCTGTGTGCCAGCGATTATTCCGAACACAGTATACCCTGACTATTCACGAGCGAATTCACACAGGGGAGAAACCATTCCTCTGCGCCGAGTGTGGAAAGGGTTTCCGGAGTGAAAAACTACTACAATCACACTCTAAGAGTCATGTTGAGGGAAAACCCCACTCTTGCTCCACTTGTGGGAAAAGGTTCCAGAGAAGAGAGCTATTGAAACAACACATGTTACATCACAAAGATGCGGCTTTCATCTGCCCAGACTGTGGGAAGAAGTTTTTTCAGTTGGTATGGTTAAGAAGGCATATGTTAATCCACACTGGCGAGAGACCGTTCCTCTGTGATCTCTGCGGGAAAGGTTTCAAATCTACAGCTGAATTGAGGATACACACCCGGACACACACTGGAGAACGGCCATTCAAGTGCCAAGAGTGTGGAAAAGGTTGTAGGCAGAAGAGTGAGCTGCAGGAGCATCTACGGAGACACACAGGGGAGCGGCCGTATCCGTGCCCCGTATGCGATAAACGCTTTTATGTCAGCAAAGATAGAAAACGACATATGCTCATCCATACTGGAGAGAAGCCGTTCAAATGTCAAGAGTGTGGCATGGCGTTCAACCGTAGAACACTTTTGAGGGTACACCAAAAAAACTAGTTGTGTTTATATAGCCATACAAGTCCCCTACATTATACCCCCCTACATTACACATCATTGTAATGTTCGGGATTTGTGGTCCTCGATCAGTGTTTAATGAATCCAAAGTAATCTGTTATATATTGCTCATTACATTTGAGAAAAGTAATTGTTACGTTACATATTACTCGTCATCATATGAGCGAAGCCCCACCGAGGCGCTATGCTCGGTGCTGAATCCTTCATTCACAATTGGCAATTGATAGCCTAATATTGTCATCCATCAGACTATTGTGATTTTAATCTGGTCTGTAGGCGACATCTATTATATGTGTGAAATTAGTTTTGATCTGCCATTTGTCAACTGTCGGGTGAAGGAAGGGCAGCGGGGGGGGGGGGGGGGGGGGGGAATATATGTCCTCCTAAGACAGGGTAATGAGAAATTCAAACTACAGTGCGGTCTGAAATTATTGACACCCTTGATAAAGATGAGCAAAAATGTCACAAATATTTGAAATACTGAGCTATATTGTATGTTAAAAAAAAGGGAAATATTATTTTATACTAATACAATTGCTCAGATGAAGAGATTTTGTTGAACAATTCTTTTATTTTATTATTTAAAGGTAGGGGTCAAAATGAATGCCTCACGTTCATTCCAGATCCTTGATATCCTTCGTCTGCGTTTATGGACCGCCCTCTTCAGTTCAAAGGTTAGGTTTTCAATGGGTTTCAATTGCAAAATGGCATCATACTTGGAAAGATGGTTTAATCTGTGGACATTTGAGGCTTGAAGAATGATTGATGGATTGGCCACTGCGGGTGATAATCCAGCATTTGCAGAAAGAGAAAATTAGGAGTGTACAGTACCAGTCAAAAGTTTGGACACACCTACTCATTTAAGGGTTTTTCTATTTGAACTATTTTCTACATTGTAGAATAATAATGAAGACAGCTATTTTTACTCACATGTACGGTACAAATTATACATACTCTACCAGTCAAGTTTGGACACACCTACACATTCAAGGGTTTTTCTATATGTTTTACTATTTTCTACATTGTAAAACTAGACATTGACATCAACTATGAAATAACACATATGGAATCATGTAGTAACCAGCCAAGAGTGCAAAGCAAAGGGTGGCTACTTTAAAGGATCTCAAAAATAAAATATTTAGATTTGTTTAACACTTTTTTTGGTTACTACATGATTCCATATATGTTATTTCATAGTTTTGATGTCTTGTCTTACAATGTAGAAATAGGAAAAATAAAGAAAAATCCTTGAATGAGTAGGTGTGTCCAAACTTTTGACTGGTACTGTATGTATAATTATTTAACTGCATGTACTGTACATGTGAGTAAAATAGCTGTTAGTAGAATTATGGTTGTCCATTAGTTTAGTGCAATCAGGAGTGGTGGTGGGGGAATACATTAAAGGGGATTAGAAATTATGCCAATTTCATTTATATAATTAGGAATTTGAATACTAGAATGTTCATGAACCTTCTTATGATGGTCCAAAGGTCAGTCATATTGGTCAGGGAGTTTGTCAGCATGGTTTGCCAGTGCTGTGGTAAGATATTGTGAAGAATTTACCTGCACTGTATTTTTGTTAGCTTGCAAGACAGTTTCAGAGGAATGACTCCATTTTTTTTATTAACCGTAAATATGCCAACATTCCATTCAAACAATTTAGTCAATCCACAGCCATACACTGTCTCAAATCAGTTGATAGGATTTAAGCCGAAACCACACAGAGCGACGGTGTCAATTTGCTTGCGAGAGTAGCGCGCGTGAATTCCATATTAAACGGTTGTATTTTTATGTTCGCTATGTAGCCCTTGTCAATTCTTGTTGTGTTCCTTTTTGACTCACTTTATATGTCCTACGGGAGCCACTGTATCGGCCTCCTGTTATGTTGGGTCACAAGGAGAGTTGTAGCTACCCTACTGTAGCGGTTTATATAAAGAATTTAGCTAGTCTCATTCTTTCTACATAACAGTATTCTCTCTTGGACAGAGTTCCTTCAGTTTCCCAGCCATAGCCTGCCTAGGCTATATGCCTGTGTTGAAATTAACAGGTAGGCATAAAGTTATTGTTTTCAAATTTGTATTATTGACACTGGTAGCTAAACTTAACACAAAATAGACACTTTACTATAATTGTTCATTCCTGACATGCACACCGTTTTATTTTCTGGCAATTTATCTGCTCACGTTACCAGCATTGCCTTGTGTAGCCGCGAGAAAAATTAACGTGCTTTCTAACTTGAAACACATGATGCAGTTGACGCAGTTGACGCTCGCGACCCATCTGTATTCTCTCATTCCTGCTTGTAAAAAATAAAAATGCTTTTCGTTTGATTTGGGCTTGACAAGTTGTAAATGCAACACCTACTGATATTGTATCATATAATGGCACTCACAGCTTTCCAAGAACAAATCTGATATTTATACAGAAAATATGTATAAAATTCATATAAACTGTATTTATTAGATGACAATATTTTAGGGTGACTAAAATCCCATTACACAATTTATGACATGACATGCTTTTTATTTTCCTACATATGTAAAAGCAGGAAATGCATCACCTATGCCTTTACTGCCATTCATTCTAATTAGACTGGTTTTGAATTTCTCCCTGACCAAGATGGCTGCCATTTTGGTCCCATTATGGAACTTTGAGGATATATGACATAAGCCCTCTAGTAATATAATAGGATCTCTATGGATGGAACCCGCAGATAAGATTGTTGGTTTAGATGTGTGCTTGAGTTCTTATCTTGCTGGAAAATCACTTGCGGCCAAGTTTCAGCATCCTGGCAGAGGCAACCATGTTTTTTGGCTAAAATTATCTGTTACTGGGTAGTTCAGGATGGCATTAGTTTTAATCAGCTAACTTACTTTCAGGGGATAAACTAGGTGGCAATATCCAAATATTGGTTGATTTGTTAGTCATCTATGGCTACCTGGTCTCAGACCATTTCTTATTGTTCTGTACGTAAATCTGAACCATTTCATTAAGTATGATATTTTACATCCGCGCAGATTGTCCACTAAAGTAAACTGGGTGAACTATATTATTTCCCTCTGTTTACTGTCATAAACCTACATGGGGTGTGTTTAGTACAGTGTAGTCAAAGTGAAACTCAAGTTCTCATAACCTGTTGTCCGCCTTTGCTATTACTGTATCTTTTTACAGTGACGTTAGATTGGAGGGAGGTATATGGGTCTTAAAGGAGAGAAACAAAGGATATGTGGATATCAAAAGACCACTATAATACCTAACAAGTTCACAAGATGTGCATATTAATTTGAAAAACAGAAGAGACAATCATTGATTGAAAAAAATGGAGGGAAACTCATTCAACATGGAGCGATCGGGGTTTGTTTTTGAAACAGGATTCATTCTCCCCCTTTGTTCCAGCTCTATAACTTTTGTCCATGTGGTCCCCCTGCCTTTTCCCCCTAAATATATCAGAGAAGTCCATGCAGTCATTTAAATGTTATAAGCCTTGTGCAATCACAAATTGTCCCTTGAAGGGAGAACGCACAAATGGGGGGTGAAGAAAGACAAAAGACTTGGAGAGAGCGCCAAAAATAGAATAGATACTTTATTGTCCATTTTAAAACAGAAGTTGATTGATTTTCTGTCACAATACCCAACCTTACACACGCACACCCACAAGGTCCGGGGAAGCACAGCGTCAGCCACCGAGCAGTGCCGCCAGAGCAATTGTAGGGATTAAGTGCCTTGCTCAAGGACACAGCGGCAGAGAACAACCGTGAGGATAGAAGAGGGAGAGGCACTGCGCCGACGTCTACGCGTGCATGGTGGTTTTCAGATGGAAGGCATTGGGATGAAGAGAGGGATGAAGGAGGGGTCAAGGGAAGGCAGGATTCACATGTGGATTTGGCGGCATTTCAGTATCTCGCCTTGCGCTTGCTGTCCGTGAAGAGGCCAGCTCAATAATAGAAATACACTGCAAGGGAGAAGATGAAAGAGACCATGTACAGAGCCTTCGGAAAGTATTCAGACCCCTTCACCTCTTCCACATTTTGTTACGTTACAGCCTTATTCTAAAAGTGGATTAAATTTTTTTTTCTCATCAATCTACACACAATACAAACTATACACAACACAATACCCCATAATGTCAAATGTTTTGCAAGTGTATTAAAAATAAAAAACAAATGCCTTTATGAGACTATAAATATTCAAAGACTTTACGAGACTTGAAATTGAGCTCGGGTGCATCCTGTTTCCTGTTTCTACAACTTGGAGTCCACCTGTGGTAAATTCAATTGAATGGACATGATATGGAAAGGCACACACCGGTCTATATAAGGTCCCACAGTTGACTGGATGTCAGAGCAAAAACCAAGCAATGAGATTGAAGGAATTGTCTGTAGAGCTGCAAGACAGGATTGTGTCGAGGCACAGATCTAGGGAAGGGGTACCAAAACATTTCGGCAGCATTGAAGGTCCCCAAGGACACAGTGGCCTCCATCATTCTTAAATGGAAGACGTTTGGAACCACCAAGACTCTTCCTAGAGCTGGCTACCTGGCCAAACTGAGCAATCGGGGGAGAAGGGCCTTGGACAGGGAGGTGACCAAGAACCCGATGGTCTCTCTGACAGAGCTCCGGAGTTCCTTTGTGGAGATGGGAGAACCTTCCAGAAGGACAACCATCTCTGCGGCACTCTACCAATCGGGCCTTTATGGTAGAGTGGCCAGACGGAAGCCACTCCTCAGTAAAAGGCACGGGACAGCCCGCTTGGAATTTGCCAAAAGGCACCTAAAGGACTCTAATACCATGAGAAACAAGATTCTCTGGTCTGAGGAAACCAAGATTGAACTCTTTGGCCTGAATGCCAAGGGTCACAAAAAAGGTTCCGAATACTTATGTAAATGTGACAGGTTTTATTATATGTTTGCAAAAATGTCTAAAAACCTGATTTTGTGTTGTCATTATGGGGTATTGTGTGTAGATTGATGAGGGGAAAAAAATATTGAATCCATTTTAGAATAAGGCTGTAACGTAACAAAATGTGGGGAAAGTAAAGGGGTCTGACTATTTCCCGAATGCACTATAAATATCACAGAGTAAACAGTTGTTTTCTACTTTTGACATCAGACTACAGTCTATAGCGATACAAAAATAAATGTGCATGTGTTTCACAATTTCACAAACTCAAGTGAAGCAGACTTCGTCTGTAAGTGAAAATGTATACTGATCAAAAAATATAAACGCAGCATAAAACAATGGCAACGATTTTACTAAGTTACAGTTGATATAAGGAAATCAGTCAATTGAAATAAATGAGGCCCAAATCTATGGATTTCACGCGACTGGGCAGGGGCACAGCTGTGGGTGGGTCTGGGAGAGGCCCACCCACTTGGGAGCCAGGCCCAGCCAATCAGAATTAGTTTTTTCCCTACAAAAGGGCTTTATAACAGACATAAATACACCTCAGTTTCATCAGCTGTCTGGGTGGCTGGTCTCAGACAACCCCACAGGTAAAGAAGCATGATGTGGAGGTCCTAGGCTGGCGTGGTTACATGTGGTCTGCGGTTGTGAGGTCGGTTTGATGAACTGACAAATTTGCTAAAACTACTCAAATTTGCTAAAACGTCTCAACTTGAGACATCTGTGGCATTGTGTTGTTGCAAAACTGCAGATTTGAGTGGCATTTCATGCTGTTTAATGCTGATATGCCACATGTCAGGTGGATGGATTATCTTGGCAAAGGAGAACTGCTCACTAACAGGGATGTAAACAAATTAGTGCACAACATTTCATAGAAAAGCTTTTTGTTGTGTATGGGAAATTTCTGGGATCTTTTATCTCAGCTCATGAAACATGGGACCATCACTTTACATGTTGCGTTTATATTTTGATTCAGTATAGATATATATATATATGGTACTTACAGAAGACAACTCCAACACATATGACTCCTATGATTCCCATTATTATCATCATCTGAAAAAACAAACAAAAAAAAAACGATATAAAACCTTCAAATATGAACACTTCTATATTATCTCTAACACATTTCTGTATCATGTTTAATCTGGAGAGGGCTGAATCTAAAATCCCTTCAATGTTACTTACTTTCTCATCATGACAGCTGTAACCTTGCTCTTTGCATATACACTACATGACCAAAAGTATGTGGACACTTGCTCATCGAACATCTCATTCCAAAATCATGGGCATTAATATAGAGTTGGTCCCCCCTTTGCTGCTATGACAGCCTCCACTCTTCTGGGAAGGCTTTCCACTAGATGTTGGAACATTGCTGCGAGGACTTGCTTCCATTCAGCCTCAAGAGCATTAGTGAGGTCGGGCACTGATGTTGTGCAATTAGGCCTGGCTCGCAGTTGCCGTTACAATTCATCCTAAAGGTGTTTGATGGGGTTGAGGTCAGGGCTCTGTGCAGGCCAGTCAAGTTCTTCCACACCGATCTCGACAAACCATTTCTGTATGGAGCAAACTGTTGGGTTTCCATGGCCAAAAAGTTGGAAGCACAGAATTGTCTAGAATGTAATTGTATGCTTTAGCGTTAAGATTTCCCTTCACTTGAACTAAGGGCCTAGCGAAAACTATGCTTGGCCATGGAAACCCATTTCCACGCTTCAGCACTCGCCGGTCCCGTTCTATGAGCTTGTGTGGCCTACCACTCCGCGGCTGAGCCATTGTTGCTCCTAGACTTTTCCACTTCACAATAACAGCACTTACAGTTGAGCGGGGCAGCTCTAGCAGGGCAGAAATCCGACACACTGACTTGTTGGAAAGGTGGCCTCCTACGATTATGCCATGTTGAAAGTCACTGAGTTGTTCAGTAATGCCAGTCTACTGCCAATGTTTGTCTATGGAGATTGCATGGCAGTGTTCTCGATTTTATACATCTGTCAGCAGCGGATGTGGTTGAAATAGCCAAATCAACTAATTTGAAGTGGCATCCACATACTTTGTATATATAGTGTATATTGCTTGCTGTTGCTTCTCTCCATCTATCTCATGGTTATTTACAATGAACAGTAGATCAGCTACTGATTATAAACAGATCAAACTGTAGTGTGTCACATAGGCCGGGATTCAATCCAAGAGCAGCGGACTGGAAAGTCAACCTTTTTAAAGGCAGCTGATCATCTTCGCAGTGGCAGACCACGTGTAACAACACCTGCACAGGATCGGTACAGCCGAACATTACACCTGCAGGACAGGATGGCAACAACAACTGCCCGAGTTACACCAGGAACGCACAATCCCTCCATCAGTGCCTAGACTGTCCACAATAGGCTGAGAGAGGCTGAACTGAGGGCTTGTAGTCTGTTGTAAGGCAGGTCCTAACCAGACATCACCGGCAACAACATCACCTATGAGCACAAACCCACCATCGCTGGACCAGACAGGACTGGCAGAAAGTGCTCTTCACTGACGAGTTTCGGTTTTGTCTCACCAGGGGTGTTGCTGAGTTTAGAAACAAAAGCAGTATATTACTGCTGCAGATCGTCCCATGTGGATTATATGCCAAGAAGACGTAAGCATGACTATGACACTACTGCAAGCCAATCATCAAATCACATTCCTTTCTAAAGACCTTTTTACATCAGCAATAATAATAATAATTCAACTTCAGAGAGAGGTTAGCCGTGATGAATATTATATTAGAGCCGGCTCTGTAGAGCATGAGAGGAGAAAAATACAAATAACTATTGGGGCGGAGACTGGATGACTGAGATTATACAAGGGGATCGTGAGCGAGAGGGCAAAAGAGAGAGAGAGAGAGGAAGCGAGGGTTAGTACATAACAGAGGAAGAGAGGAATAGAGGGAGCATTAGAGTGAGAGGGAGAAAGGGATGTGCTGTAGGGGTTACATCACGAGTCGAGCCACAGCTGAGTTTATAATCCTGCACCACACTGTAATCCAGATTGGGATTTCTAACCACTCCCCCTCCTCAATGGACACACGTGATTGGACGGGCGACGGGACAGCCATCTGTGCTCAAAAGCAGAGGGGGGTGGTTGGGGGTTGGTTGAGGGTTTATAAATTCATGCTGTGAGAAAGGTGGATTGAAGCATGGTTGATAGAAGGATCTACATTTTGTGTCTAGTAAGGGCTCTATTCAATCCGTATCACCAAAGTTCAACGTTACAGTGTGATTGAAATTTCAAGGCAATGTTCCCATGTTAGTGGCTGCATTCACGATAAAAAAACGTTGAATATGTCGGCTCAACTGGAAATTCCCGTTACATTTCTATCGTGCAATCTGTAACACTTCAGCAATACAGAGTGAATAGAGCCCTAAGTGAGGTCACAGGAGAAAGGAGAAAACAAAGGCCTAAGATGGTAGTTGTAGGGGCAAAAGGTCACATAGACTGGCAGGATTTGCACTTTTGGGAATGTTCTGTTGGTTTCATATTCTGTTGGTTCCAGGTAAACTCAGTCAAGCGCAGCTAAAGTGAAGGATTTCAAATACTATGTGAACCTAGTTCTGATATGTTGGAGAGAGTGCTCTCTGTATAGGGACATCATTTGTATAAAATGGCTGAGCACTGGAAATACCCCAATACCTTATCATGATATACAGTTAGTGTGTGACTGCCATGCTATGGTAGCCTGCACTATGCAAGCCTACGCATAAAACAGCAAACTCACTTTATAATTAAAGAGTGACCTATGTGAAGGTTATTTCACAAATGACTCCTGCTTGTGTGAAGAGTTGCATGAGACCTGAAGACTTATGTTAGCCCCCTGAAGTAATACCTAGGCGTTAACTCAGAGGGCTAATATTGACCTGCGGCGCGCAGGAGAACCGGGTTTGACCCCAGTCGGTCACATACGCACACGCACAAACACGAACCTTGAGGTTTTTCCACCAGTACTTGTTCTTCAGCTTGGCAGCACTGCTCTCGAACTGTGAGGCCCCGGCTTGCAGCGCGTCGGCCCTGTCGTCCAGCTCCGACAGTCTCTGATCCCTCTCCAACACCTTGTCCACGTTCACACGCATGATGTCCACAACCTATAGGAGACAGGAGTAAAAAGGAGTGGACAGTCGGCATCATGCTAGTTTGGCTTTAACAGACCTCAATACTGTATTCTTATTGATGAAGAAACCTACAGGTATCTGCCAAAATAAAGGAAACACCAACATAAAGTGTCTTAATAGGGCGTTGGGGCACCACGAGGCAGAACAGCTTCAATGCGCCTTGGCATAGATTCTATACGTGTCTGGAACTCTATTGGAGGGATGTGACACCATTCTTCCACAATAAACTCCACCATTTGGTGTTTTGTTGATGGTGGTGGAAAACGTCGTCTCAGGCGCCGCTTCAGAATCTCCCATAAGTGTTCAGTTGGGTTGAGATCTGGTGACTGAGACGGCCGTGGCAGATGGTTTACACCATGTTCATGCTCATCAAACCATTAGTGACCAAGAGTTCCCTGTGGGGGGCATTGTTATCCTATGGGGGGGCATAGCCATGGTAGCCAAAATAATAGCCTGCCCAACATTTATTTATACATGAGCCTAAGCACGATTGGATGTTAATTGCTTAATTAACTCCTCAACCACACCGGTGGGGAAGCACCTTCTTTCAATATACTTTGTAGCCCTCATTTACTCAAGTGTTTCCATTATTTTGTCAGTTACCTGTAGAACGTCTGCAGTAGAGGATAGCAATTGCCCCGAATGGTCAGGAAATCAATTCTGACAGAGTAGAAGTAATGTGAACTTTTAACTGCTAATGTCAGTGATGTACGGTAGACGGTAAGGACAGGACAGAGTCGACATTACCCAATGACCAGGTAATCAATCACGCCTGATCAGAACGGATGTTGTGAATCGTTGGTTGAACGCTACGGTATTTCAATAGCAACGTTTTTACCTCTGTGGGCCCTCTTCATCCTCATTATGGGGGATTACAAAGGATGTGTAAACCTAAACTTTAAAATGTTGATGTGACTCACACAGATGGCTAGAGAATGCGTCAGGTCGTCTCAGTGATCAATGTTTTCCGCCCCCTCTCACAGACTCGTCCCTCTTTTCTTCGATCATTCTTCCTTTTATGGACCACTCATCCTTTAATCCCTTCCTGCCTCCCATCACCTTGCCCATCTTCTCCACCTAGGACCCCCGTCCTCCCATCGTTCTTGACTTTGATTTTCTCAGGAAACAATTGTCATCTTACGTCGTACTACAGTAAAGAGAGTACCCTTTATCCTTTCATTCTTTCATCTCTTCTTTCCCCTGGCTTCATCCTTTCCTCCTTCCCTCTATTCATACCCTTCATTATCGTCTCATCCCACCTTCCACCTGGTCTTTATAATAGTTTGCTTCACATATACGCACTCTGTACATCCCTGACAGATAAAGGTTGCTTACATGATCGTCTAAATAAATGAATCGCACTGACATATCAAAAGGGCAACACTTTTAAAAAACGGCCCTATTCTCCGAGTCTTACCTCGTCCACCTGTGCCTGTGTCTGCTGTAGCCGTCGGTTACTGGTGAGGTTGGGTGCTGCGGCCGAAGGCCCCCCCTCTCCCTCAGCGGCTCCCGAGGTTCCTGCGTCTGGGGTCGACCTGCGGAGAGAGAGGCATTATGTTCCTAACAACAGCAACTGTGTACCTGTTTGACATTTTACTGCTAGTTAGAAACTAATATCATAACCTTTTTGCTGCAAGCACATAGACGTTGATTTGTATCTGATCTTGCTAAGCCATATAGTAAGTAGGCTATACTAGCATTAGCATCTAAGTGAAGAATAACTGAAGTGGGCCTCTTCAAACACACAGTTTTTGTCAGTTGTTTTTATATATCTGCTATGGTATACAATTGTCCATATCATGTTTAAACTATAAAAGCAAATCATATCATCATGTCTGAGCAAACTCTGACCAAACAACCACTCTGGTTTTGATTTGGTACAGAGCCTGTATTAGACAGGCTTGATTTCCACTGGCAAAATGGAGAGGGATTAGTGGGGGAAAAAGCCATGAAGGCTGCTCTTAACAAAGATGGATGCATCTTGTTTCAGATAAACAAGCCAGGCAGAGTGCAAGTGACCGAGTAGATAAAAAAAAAAACTATCAAAATGATTTTTTTTAAAAACACTACAACACTTCAATAAAAGCCCATATGAAGCTGAGCACAGTGATGAATATTGACTGAGTCATTGATGAATGAGGCATTCTACCATTGATATGGTGAGACTGACAATATATTGAGAGACATGTAAGCCTAACGTTTCATTGTAATAGGCCTGCTTTCTGTGATGTATTTGATTGTTTCGGGTAGACTATTGGAATACTAAAATAAATATACAACCGCAACTATTTTAATAGCGCTTTAGCTTAGCAGGACCTTAACCCATAATTCCATTTAGTTGACAACACCAAAACAAACACTTTCTCTAACGTCCTAAAATCATTGTTTAACACACCGTATCAGACACTATTTTAGAAATACATCGTATACATTTAGCTGGATTTAAAAACAGGATATAATTCAGTTTACTCACATGTCGATGGTAGCTGCTTTATAATAAATAATCCGCTTTCAAGGGAGAGAGGAGAGGGAGGGCTCGCACAGTGAGAGAGAGAGAGAGAGAGAGAGAGAGAGAGGGAGCGAGCGAGAGAGAGACTATAGCTATGTTTGTGAAAGTAGTACTATCCACAGACAAGGGAACGATTGGTTCAGTACTCCGTAGGAATCCAGACGTCTTCTGTCACTTTAGTCCACTTTATTCCAAACTCTCTGCTGAAACAACTGCGATGCGCCGCCTGTGGATAATGTCGTTGAGCCTTTGACGCACGACTCGCAGTCGGCAGGCACACAGAGTGATGCAGCAGGTTCCCTTGTATGTGACCGTCCCAATCGATGGTTGTAAAAACACTTATATTTGAAGTCAAAACTCTAGATCCAAAGTTTTGGAGCGATATAGTCGACTATTGAAAAATATAGCCAATGGAAATGATCACTTGTTTCTGAGAAAAAGTCTGAGACAAGTGCGCTCTCTCAGAATTGATAATTCCATCAGAAAAACTACAGCTGCTCTGACTTGCTTTTGTGAACCTCTAGGGAGAGCCTACTGCTTTGTTTCGGTTATCTCAGACCAATGATGCTTGAAAGTAACTCATGTCAGCTTCTAAGAGTAAATCCACTGCAAAACAGAAATGTAGCTAGCTCAACATAAAGTGAGTGAGTGTGCGTACATGGGAGTGAGTGCGTCTGTGTGCTGGTTGCTTCGAGCTTATGCATAAGCAAGAAATCCCGTTTAGGCAGCAGATCATTATAAAGTTGAGGTCATCTGTAGTGGTCACGTAGCAGAAAGCCTCTCCAGCAATGACTTCAAAGTAGAGTCATTCGTTCCTTGTTTGGCTTTTAGGAAAAATCTAAATGGAAAGCGAATTATAAAATAATTAGGGAGTATGGGCTTGAGGGGGGAAAATTCTGTCATGGAAATTAATAGAAACAAACAAACTCCAGGGACCACAGTCTCCTTCAAGATATTTTATTCTGTACACCACTTCCATTAATACATTGACAGATTGTTTCCAGAAACATAGAGGTTGATCAGTAACACAGATACAGTGTACACACAGTCCCAGATCAAATATATTGGTCTCACAGGAGTACATGTCATAGTTTGCAACCCCTTAAATCATTCTAATCTTCCTTTACAATGCTGCTGTTTGACAAATTCATATAGGAAAAAAAATCACCTGCATTTCAAATCATGTTGAGACTGGACATGTCATGTTTAACTCTGACCACATACAATCGTGTTATTTCACCGCTGTTACTAATATTCACATTTCAACAGATGGATTTATTTACATTTCGATTTTTTCAAAAGTTTACTTGCTGAGCTTCTGTACACAGTTGCATGAAGAGGTATGGTAGTCTATTGGTCGCTATAGTGATAGAAGTCTTCAGACTGCTTTTGCTGTGTGGCTTGCTTCTTTCTGTACATTCGTCTGTGTTGACTTATTTTGCGGTAAAGATTAGAGAAATGACTAGGCAGACATTCATGTTTTTATCATATGAAAGATATGTTTTGAATCCCCAGAGAGGTTGAACAAGTAAACTCTGAAACAATTCCTGCAATTGTTATAGACAGACATACACTACATGGCCAAAGGTGCAGTATGTGGATATCGCTGTTTATTCTCATCACGTATAGGCCTATAGATGTCTCCTTTTTCCACGCATTTCTGGAACTTTGGCTACCAGATATGTGCCTTTTGTGCACTACTTGCAGATGCTACACTAAATGACCAAAAGTATGTGGACACCTGCTCGTCGAACATCTCATTCTGAAATCATGGCCGGTTACATGGAGTTGGTCCTCCCCCCTTTGCTTCTTTAACAGCCTCCACTCTTCTGGGAAGGCTTCCCACTAGATGTTGGAACAATGCTGCGGGGACTAGCCTCCATTCAGCCACGAGAGAATTAGTGAGGTCGGGCATTGATGTTGGGAGATTAGGCCTGGCTCGCAGTCAGTGTTAAACTTCATCCCAAAGGTGTTCGATAGGGTTGAGGTCAGGGCTCTGTGCAGGCCAGTCAAGTTGTTCAACACCGATCTCGACAAACCATTTCTGTATGGACCTCGCTTTGTGCACGGGGGAATTGTCATGCTGAAACAGGATAGGGCCTTCCCCAAACTGTTGCCACAAAGTTGGAAGCACAGAATCGTCTAGAATGTCATTGTATGCTGTAGCGTTAAGATTTTCCCTTAAACTAAGGGGCCTAACCCGAACCATGAAAATCAGCCCCAGACCATTATTCCTCCTCCACCAAACTTTACAGTTGGCACTATGCATTGGGACAGGTAGCGTTCTCCTGGCATCCGCCAGACCCAGATTCATCCATCGGATTGCTAGATGGTGAAGCGTGATTCATTACTCCAGAGAATGCCTTTCCACTGCTCCGGAGTCCAATGGTGGCGAGCTTTACAACACTCCAGCCGGCATTGCGCATGGTGATATTAGGCTTGTGTGTGGCTGGTCGGCCATAGAAACCCATTTCATGAAGCTCCCGACAAACAAATCTTGTGCTGAAGTTGCTTCCAGGGGCAGTTTGGAACTCGGTAGTGAGAGTTGCAACCGAGGACAGACGATTTTTACGGCTGAGCCGGTGTTGCTCCTAGACGTTTCCACTTCACAATACAGTTGACCTGGGCAGCTCTAGCAGGGCAGAAATGTGACGAACTGACTTGTTGGAAAGGTGGCATCCTATGACGGAGCCACGTTGAAAGTCACTGAGCTCTTCAGTACGGGCCATTCTACTGCCAATGTTTGTTTATGGAGATTGAATTGCTGTGTGCTCGATTTTATACACCTGTCAGCAACAGGTGTGGCTGAAATAGCTGAATCTACTCATTTGAAGGGGTGTCCACATACTTTTGCATATATAGTGTATAGATGGTTTAGCCTACTGCTAAGGCATTCCCAAGAGTCAATGTGAATGTTTAAGATACACAGACACATATTCATACTGCCAGAAGTAGTATATAACCCATCAATTAGACCCATCAATTATAACCTATGAATTAGATTCTGCGCAAAGCAGTGTATTTCAGAAACTCACAATGTGTCATTTTAAACCCTGCACAAAATAATATCCACAGAGGTAACCTACATACATGCACACCAACAGGTATACTAGCTTTTTGTGTATCCATGAGAACACCCAAAGACACTCTCAATACAATGGGACACCTTTCCAGCCATACTGTCTGAAATCTCTTTCTGAAATCTCTTACATGGCTTCGTCTTCACAGTGTACACTTACATGTTATTTACATTCAGTAGGCTAACAGCTAGTGAAGATGTTATATTTGAGCATTTGAACACAGCGTCACAATTACTGTTCAACACAGATAATTTTGTGCAACTTTAGATGTGGACATTTACAAAACTGTACAAAGTAGGGGGACATGTTTTTACAAGACGCGTTCAGACATCAATAAACAAAGGAGCTAGGCCCGATCGAATCGTGTGGTTGAAATTTAAAGGTCATTTTCAATTGAGCCGACATGAGTAGCGTTTACCTTGAATGTGCGGTCTCTCCGCGAACACAGAAACCTTTGAATGTCAATCGTGCGATAAACGCCGATCTTCTGCGCTGATTGAATCGAGCCCTTAGATAGGATTGTTGTTTACGTTTTCCTCCAACTGTAAACATTGAGCATGTTCAAGTGCAATGAAATGTTGCTACAACCACAGCACCACAGATCTCACAAAGCAAATGGTTAAACACACTCGGTGGTCTACCTGTGCTCAGATAAATGAAGGTCGCGCGCTACGTAAAACTTGTCACCGTTCCCGAGTGACCTTGAACGAGCTCCTAAAGCAGTTATTCGCCCGCTAGCATTATGTTTTATCGACCTAAACAGGATTAATATCACACCAACAGGTATACTAGCTTGTCCCTTTGTCCGAGGCCTTTAAACTCATACCTTTAGGCTCTCCATTTTTTAAAAGCGCACCAAAAGGCAGTCTGATTCACCGTTGGTTAATCAGAGAGCTTTCCCCCCCCTCCATTGCAGGTGAAGATGAATTCACTGCTGACTGGGTATGTTTTCACTTGCATTGAGTGAGTGCTTTTATAGGACGCGTTTATGTGGGTTGTGATATCAACACTATCCACATGCAGTATGCTCCTATGTTTGGTTCTAGTTTGGGATTACAGCAATGTGCATGACTGTACAAAGCTAATGGTCCCAATGGTTTTCTTTTAACTCTAAACTTTTGAGAATAATTATATCGATGGCTTTTGTGAATTGTCTTTGCAAAACGACACAATATTATGCTGGGCATTTCATCAAAAAAAAAAAAAACATATCAACTGTCATACTTTCATTGTTGCAATTGTAATAGAAAATAAATAGCAATAAAAATAAGTTATTTATTAATTAAAAAAAATAAATACTGTAGCTATCTGAATTTCAATGAGGAATGAAAAAGGGCTGAAATAAATAAAGTGCATGAATATGTAACCAAGCAAAGTAAATAACAAAGTTGTGAACCTCTCTGTTAATAACATGTTGTGTCCATACGAATGTTGTGAACCTCTGTTAATAACGGGTGTACATACGAATGTTGTGAACCTCTCGGATAATAACATGTGTACATGTGAATGTTGTGAGATTGATTAAAAAGGCTTTACATCCTTGAATCTTTCTATATGCCTCTCAGAAATTGTATCCATACTTTCAAAATGGGGAAAATGGAATGAGAAGGATATTAACTATAAAGAAAATAGATTTTCATCGATGGCTATCAACAGCTAGGCCCTTTTCTTTTTAGAAAACTGTAAATGTTCATTTTGTTCAGATGTGACAGACTGCTAAATAATGACTCATCCTGTGACAATGTTTTGCCAATGGTGCATTTTTTTTTTTTTTGCCTTCAAAAATTCCGCTGATGTTTCAAATCTGTAACTGCAATGTAACATAAGGCATCTATTCCACAAAAACCGTGTGCAAATTGTTTTCGGTTGAATCTTGATACATATAGCAAGATCAATGGGCAAACTTAAACAACAAAGGTATATATTTTGATCGTTCATATCATAGAAATATCCCAATGTTAAGAAATCCAATTGGTTTCCTTTTCTAAATGCCATTTAGTCCTATCAGATTAGGTGTTGTAATAACCTGAACCACAAGAGGGCAGTGGTGACTTATGGCCCTGGAAAGAGTCTGCTGGCTTTACATCATTTATGGCAAAAACAAATGTAAACAACAGCACTATTCAGACTATGGTACATCTACAGGGCATCATCAGTAAGGATTAGGACTTCCTCCATGGTAAGTGAGGGACCGTACCACTATTAACCTTGGTGTCACAGTAGGGTTCATCACTTTCAGAGTCTGCGGGTGGGGACACCTTACTCCTCTCCTTCTCTCCGTCATCAGAGTCCTCCATGGCCGCAGTAACGAGAGGGGGAGACTTCCTGAAAGGAAAACGGCAAGGCGGAGTCAATACAACTGCCAATGACCTTGAGACAAGACGACTCGAACAGTCGGTGCTCATAGCCTGGTCCCAAAGCTGTTTGTGCCGTCTTGCCAGCCCCTATGGTCATTGGCGTTATAATGACCATAGGAGATGGCAAGACGACACAAACAGATCTGGGACCAGGCTACCATACTCACAGACAGGTCAATGTAATGACATATGGATTCTATCACTATCAGCACAGTTGGGAGAATTAAAGAGTTAACCTGTACTGTAACATATGTGTAATAGATGCATCCCCAGCACATATTTCACAAAATTAAGAATTGTATTTCGTTACATGGGTTATTGTTAGATGATTACGAATGAACCAGGTGCTTGGCATCACCCTGCGAGAGGATTCAGTTACAGCATAGATCTCATTCCTCTTGTTATCTTCCACCTCTTTCTGGTGTCTAATACCAGCCGTATCTCTAGGTATCTCTAGGGTAACTCTTTGACTGTTTGGATATCTCATACAGGTATCTCATACTGATATCTCATACCTAGGGTATCTTTTTGAGCGTTTAGAGTGTTCAGCACCATGCGGAGGTGTCTGATACCTGTCTCCACTCTGGGTGATGAGTCTCCTGCACGTCTCCATCTGCACGTCCAGGCCTCGCTTCATGGAACACATCTCCATGTACTCGTGCAGGTGTCGGTTCATGTCACTCTTAGCCGTGGCCAGCTCCAACTGCGGGGAACCAACGTAAGACATTCGCTCCGGTTTAAATTGTCACCAGAACATTATTTTTTTGGAGTAATGAGGGCCAGGATCTTTGCAAGTGCAAAACCAAAGGCCGCAGTCATATGCATAAATCTTTTTTTTATTTTTCGGTGTTTGCTTTTTGGTTGATTGTATTTGTACTTAGCAATGAATTTAGCAATTTAGCGAATAAGAGGACGACTTCTGGAAAGGAGCTCTATTAAAAAAATAAAGATACTATACTACCTTCAATTTGTTACTTCAATTTAACTTATCATCTGCACAGGAACTAATTTCAACAGTGACTCATGTAAGCATATGGAATGGCCGTCTTGTTTATTTCCATAATATAATAATCCCAGAGAAACTTCTATGTATTTATGGCTCTGTTTACAGCAGTGCTTCATCGCTCTCTGCAGGCTTTATAAATAGCCTTCTCATGCCGCATAGTCCTCATATTGTACAAATAGCAGCGGGAAAACTGGTACTTAGAGAAGGGCTTTGTTTGTGTGAGTGTGTGTGTACGTGTGTCTCACCTCGATCTGGTCGATGGTCTCCTGATACTCCTTCTCTCTGGTCTGGAAGAGGGACTCTGTGTCCTGTATTACCTTCTCTATGGACTCCTCCTGCTGTTGCTGCTGTGTGTGTGTGTGTGTGAAAGAGAGCGAGAGAGAGAACATTGTTTTGTGCTAATTTGCCTAATATGAATGAGATGAAAAGAACTTCAATCAGTATATGGAAATCTAAAACACTTCTCATCCATTGCCCTGCCTCTTTTTTGATATTGTCTACAGAATTTTTTTAAATTGTCACTATTATTTAAATTGTCCACTCATGACTAACCAGATTGTTATTGGGAATGAGAATGACTAACAGTACCGGGGTAAATCAAGATAATTGTGTGTGTGTGTGTGTGTGTGTATGCTCCCAGTTTATCTACATTACACTGTGATCCAGGGATCAGGACATGCCAATGTCACAGTCGTACATGCAATGTGTTAAGTAGGACACAGACACACAGATACGGCAGCCCAACCATAAGAATGATTTACAAGCAGGAAGTACAGTGGCTTTGGTTAAAGCATGCCCATTAACACAGTTCTGGGATCAGCTTAGCCTAGCCAGCTCCTAACATGAACCATTACATTGGTAAATACATAACTGATCTTAGATCAGCCAGTGTCTAGCGGCAATTATAGTGGCTTACCTCCCCCTGTGTCTCCACTGCCCCCAGAGTGTATCCTGGGAAATCCTCCCACAGCAGCAGAGTCTCCTCAGTCTCCTCCCAGGCCAGGCTGTCACAGTCGTCCTCAAACTCACACTCCCTCCTGCAAGACCAACAATAGTATGGCTTACCAGTTGTACATCTATTTATAGTTCACTGGCCGACTGATCCACTCACATCTTACAAGCGACAGACTCCAGTCCTGGAGATCAGCAGTGTGTAGGATTTTTATCCAGCTCAAACTCTTAACAGTCCGGATTCAAATAACCACGGTCTGAAATTTAGACCACAAGCTTTTGAATCAAGTGTGTTTAGTGCAGAGTGGCTCTCCAGGTGTGACGTTGGAGACTTCAGCAAGACCTCGATTGCTGACCATAACCTACATAGTTAAAGAGCAGCCAGAGAACTCACAACTGGTTCAGCATCCTCTGCATTTCCTCGTTGATCTGATTGGCTGACGTGCTACACGACTCCTCATCCTTGCCCGCCTCGCTCTCAGAGATGCTGGTTGGTTCGTCCCCGTCGCCGCCTTTAACCGATTGGGCCGCCTGTTTCCGGGGCCGGCGGGTCAGAGTGGAAGGAGGTGTGGCCACCTGCTAGATAAAGGTGTAACAACTGTGTAATAGCAGTGCAATAAAGGTGTAATGAACATGGTTATTAAGGTGTAATAACACAGGTGTGAGTTGACCTAGAAGATATGAGTGGACTTGCCTCCAAAGATTCGGTCACGCGGTCATTATACTAATTAGCTAGAATTAGCTTACCCTGGAAAAATCCTACACGTAACCATTACGGTGGTAAATGCTAAGTTGTACTTAAATCCGTGTCTAGGGGCTACTTAACAGATAGTGTAGTCAGTAGTATAAGCGGCCTATGAGCGGTCCTGACCTGGAAGATCTGGATCATGTCTTCACAGTTCCTCTGCTGGGCCACATCACACAGGCGAGCTGTGATGTCGATGCGTCTACAGATGTCCATGTCCACCTTCATGGCTTTCTCCTGGATCTTACTGTCCAGATCCGACAGGTTCTGACAAAGAGAGCAAGTGACACTCGCAAAAGGAAATATGTGTTCCCAAATCTTCTTTGTATTTTTCAAAGACATTTCCCGAAGCAAACTGTACCAATACCATAAAAGTATTTTGCTCGAGATTTTGTAACTCAAAAGCGAGTGGGACTACTTTTGAAGTATACAAATCTCAACAACTTTTGTGGTGAGCTATTCCAACAGCGCTACGAGGGACTCACGTTGCTCATAAGGCCTTTGAAGAGGACCAGCTCAGCTTTCAGCTGTTTCACCCTGAGGGCCAGCTCATCCTGACACACCTCACTCTCCTGGAGGTCCTGTACACACACACACACACACACACACCAAGAGACACTTATGACATAACATATATGATTATGAGTATAAGTACACCAAATCAACAAAATGGGTGGCGTATTGTATAGTTCATTTGTAGTTTGCATAGCACTTATGACATAACATATATGATTATGAGTATAAGTACACCAAATCAACAAAATGGGTGGCGTATTGTATAGTTCATTTGTAGTTCTTTCTAGCTAAAGTTACAAAATGCACTCTCTACTGCTGCTTTCCAATCAACCCAGCTGATCTGAGGTGGAATCATAATGTTAGTGTGAAATATTAAAGGGATCATGTGCAGTTCAAACAATAACAAAGCAGCCACCCCGCCACATGTTTAGGTAAACAGCTTAGGGATGGGGCTGGAGAAATGTAACCACTATCAAATTCATAAACAGCGCTATGGACACAAGGACTGACCATCCATGAGCTCAAAATGATAGTTGGACCATGTTTTAAAGCTATACAGGGGCTGTTTACAATGACATTGTTTACAAACAATGGCGTTAAACACGCTTATGCACTGAACAAAAATATAAAGACGCATCATGCAACAATTTCTAATATTTTGCTGAGTTACAGGTCACGTAAGAAAATCTGTCAATTGAAATAAATTCATTAGGTCCTAATCTAATCTGGGTGGGCCTGGGAGGGCATAGGCCCACCCACTTGGGAGCCAGCCCAGCCAATCAGAATATGTTTTTCCCCAAAAAGGGCTTTATGACAGACAGAAATACTCCTCAACACCTCCATCGCTCTCCCCTCTCTGATAATCCCGCAGGTGAAGAAGCCAGATGTGTAGGTCCTGGTCTGGTGGCTTATGGTAGAGAAATTAACATTAAATTCTCTGGCAACATATCTGCAGTCAGCATGCCAATTGCACGCTCCCTCAAAACTTGAGACATCGGTGGCATTGTGTTGTGTGACTAAACTGCACATTTTAGAGTGGGCTTTTATTGTCCTCAGCATAAGGTGCACCTGTGTAATGATCATGCTATTTAATCAACTTATTGATATGCCACACATTTGTGCCCAACATTTGAGAGAAATAAGCTTTTTGTGCATATGGAACATTTCTGGGACCTTTTATTTCAGCTCATGAAACATGGGATCAACAGTTCACATGTTGCTTTCTATTTTTATTCAGTGTATTTTGGGTTCTGAGGGGGTTAGACAGTTGGACTAAGTTCATGAGGTATTTATAGGTTTTATTATTCAAGAATTAATGGCTTTATATCATGAATTTAAAAAAAATGTATGTAGCAGATTGCACTTTATCATTGACACAGCTAAGGGCTTACCTCCTCCAGCTCAGCCACTTTCTCCTGGAGGTCCACTCTGACTGTGTACTCTTCCTCCCATCTATTGAAACACACACACACACACACACACTATTGTTGAGAACGGAGATTGATGGGGGAGTCATCACACACCATCATCACTGTCTCTTCTCTTTTAGGAACAGTATTGACGTCAGTATTCACTGTTATAACGACACTGCTTCCAGACAGCCAGTGTCAAAGACGCAAAGATACAATTTCCACTTAGACACCCAATTTTAGCAGCTCAATCCCACAATTGCCATTATTGTCTACTAGGGTACTCCAGAACCTTAATTATTGCAACCATCTGTGACTGAGGGTAGATCACTTTGTCAAATGCCCAAAATAGTCAAATAATAACACTGGTTACAAATACCAGAGAGACAGAAATCAGACAGAGAGCCTAATACCATTTACCACAAGCTACAGTGTTGTGTTCATGCGGTTCAATAAAGTTTGACGGTGTTTGAATCCATGTTGTGTGCCTGATCTCCCTTACTCAGCTGTGTTACGCAACAGATGCAGTATGCATGTAGAGCACGCGGCTGCGACACTTACAGAAGGTGAGAAGTGGTCTAACCCAGGAGGGCGCATGTGCCATATTGCACATTGCCTATACGCACTGTTATCGGTCTGCTCAAGTGGGGGGGATGCAGTGTATACAGTAGCCTGTTTTTAATGGTATACTTGGGCAGCCTATACTGCAAGTTGTACAAGCCATTAACGGTATACACTTCATAAATTGAATGAAAAATTAGGTTCTATTCCATCTTCCCACAGCCCCCTGGAAACTCATTAAAAACAAACACCAACTGTCTGATATTGCATTGTTATGAGAAAGTTGCTTTTCAATGAGATCCGAGGCAAATGATTGGAAATGTTTCCCTGTTAAGCCATTTGACCTTCTCCATAAAAGAGAATTAGAGGAGGGTGTTTCGACTGGCAAGTCATAGAGGCTTGTAATCTGAGAGAGATGACGCTGCCTTGTCGCCATTAACATTCAGACAGTGGACTATAGGCTGTAGGGAAGGTTACTGGTGTCATTTAGTGATGTCCGCATCTTCTCACGGATGCTGCAGAGGGCGAGTGGCCGTACGGGATGGGTAGAGGGGGTGTGAGAGAGAGAGAGAGAGAGAGAGAGAGACAACAGAAAAGAGAGTTTGTGTGTGTGAGAGAGAGAAATAGTGGGAGCGGGAGGTGAGTGAAAAAGAGAAAGAGACGGAGTGAGAGAGAGAGAGAGAGAGAGAGAGGAAGAGAAATAGGGAACGTGAAAGAGAGAGAGAATAATGTGGAGAGCCTCTGGTGACACCACTAGCGGTCACAGCTTTCAGCACAGTGCTGCATTGCAGGTGCTGAGACAAAACGCAGAGGGGCGGAGGAGGGGGAGAGAGATGGGGGAAGGCCATGTAAGAGACAAAAACAAGTGTACTGCTGACTTCACTCCAGCCAATTCAGCCCTCTCTAGATAATCCTCCTATTGGATAAGAGATTGGCCAATGCTGTTCTTTTAAATGCTGTGCTCAACTATGTTTGAACTATGATCCCCTACAAGCCTATAGTGAAGCCTTGTGATGCCATATCATTTGGGGTGTACAGGGGCAATTTGAAGACAAAAGTAGAGCAGCTAAAACACTTCCAAGATTTACAGAGTAACCAGAAGCCATCTTATGGAGGATGATGACGAGGATGATGATGGACGACAAAAACAACAGAACCGATGTCTCTTCATTTCAACTCAGCTCTAAGCTACACAGTACTTTTGCAGCATGAGCATCAGCTGGACAACCCCAGAGCCTGTAATAAAGCTCTGCCTTATATTACAAGATACACATGCAGCTCATCTAGACCTTGCATGGTGATGTAATGTTATTTTCTTGGGTTCTGTGGGTGTTATTTGGTATGAAGAAAGCAAAAACACTCAACGGTTGAATGGGCTCAAAATAGGCTATGGTTAGTTGAGATACATTGCACTCCACATTTGTAATAGGAGAACCCACTGTAAATATCTCTAACGCAATCATTTTGCTGGTTTTCTATTCCTATTCTGACAAGACGTCGGCAGAACGACACTGAGGTGTTATGGACATGTAGCTATAAAACAGGATCACTGATTTGTAGACCCCGGATGTGTGACTAGAGCAGGGCTGGAACAAAAGCCTCCACACCCCTTCGCTCTCCAGGAGGAGGGTTGGCCAATCCTGGGCTAGGGGTGTTGCCCTAATAATGATGGGCTAGAGAAACAATAAATGACATCACACATCAGTTCTACAAGTGACAATAACATCGGCTTAAGGACCCAGATCTTTAACCATGATACTCCAGACCGCCTCATCCATACCTGCATTTATACTCATCCCTCTCTCGTTTCACCTTGCCCAACACGTTGTACAGGGCCCGTATCTCAGGGGTGATGGTGTCGATTTGAACACCTACGCCGTCCGTTTGGGCACAAGGCACACCCATATCTGTTACGCGCGACTCCCTCCCCGTGCCAAACCTGCGGTCGTGGTTGTAGGACCAAACGGTGCCGGGAAGGAACCGGGGAGGCGGGTTAGTAGACATACCAGTCCCAGAACTGACATATTTCTCGTTAATGTTGGATATAGGGTTGGAAGTATCAGTAGGGGTTAATAAAGGACTGAGGCAAATATGTGGAGTGAGTTGGTTGGAATTGAGGTTGGAATTCGAGTCAGTCAGAGTCGAGTTCCTAAATACTGATTTGCTGTTGGACTCAAAGGAGGGAGTTGTAGGCCTGTTGAGTGATGGAGAGAGAAGACCCCCAGGCAGGTATGCAGAGTTATTGACGTTCTGGAGTGGGATATGTCCGGGCCTAACTGCGATGGGCCCTACGAAACCAGTCTGGACTCCCATTTCCTTAGTCAATGGCTTTTTCCCGTGTCCTTCTGAATTGTCCTCATTGTTTTCCAAAGCCTGTTGAAGCTGCTTCTCCAAAGCTTTATTCCGACGCTCCAGTTCATGAACTTTAGCCAAAAAGCAACGGAAGCGCAAATTCAAGGTCTTGAGAACACTGATGTTGGAACCCAAGTCGTTACGCAGGGCCATCGCTGCGGGGGGCGGCGGTGCACGGTGCATGTTGTTCTGGTGCAAATAAGCGAGTCCTGAAGGTGGCAGCGAATTTATGTCCAGGCCAGATATGCCATCTTGTCCAAACCCGTTGTGCTCGCCCAAGATGAAGCCTGAGTCAGCTGCACCGTATGAGTCTAGGCCTGTCATGGAATAATCAGAATGGCTCCCCATCTGATTGTGCTGCTGTTGTTGAACCAGGAACGCGTTCTCCCCCAATAATGGATTCATGCTTGAGTATGAAAATCTGAAATGCTCAAAATCAGGCATCAAAACAGACTTCTTAATTTAGCTTGAAAGCTAACTGCTGATGCAAATAATAGCCAACTTGCTCTAAAACTATCCCTAAATAGCCTTAACCTATGACGACTTAGCTTATGCGTTCCACCAAGACATAATAAGAAAACCGGAAAACAAATCAAATAATTTATAGGCTATAGGTAAATAGGTGCTATTAAACAAGTAGCCTATTCCAGGTCTTAAAATTAGACGCGCCAGTGATGGAAAGAGCCGCAGCAATCAAGCGGTGAAGGCTACGTAAGCTACCTGGCTGGCCACAGTGCAACTACTAACTTTGGCGTAGGAGATAAGTCTCTTATGTGCTCCGACGTCCTCAAGTGACGCTGAGTGTGCCGTAAAACTCCTAAATTGTGAGCCATTTTCGATTGGAATAAAGAATTGAAACAAAATAATTGAAACAAATAATAATGCCATTGGTGTTAAACACACATTATGATATCAATTAAAAGTGTCGGGAAATTCACTCAAGCCAAGCAGTAGTCTATCCAAAGTGAGGATGTCTATTGCGCGTTTACTCCAGTCGTGGCGGTAGTTAAAAACCGCAGTACCCTGTTTATTTCTGCCTGGCCCTCGTCTTGACTGCACGTTTACATCAGCAAAGATCGTGTGTAAAAGTTCTCTGCTCATATTGTCTAAAAGCTATGGGCTACTACTGGTTTATTAGAATTTTTGGGCCGTGTTTTGTGCAAAAGTAAGCCTCCACTTAGTTTAAATATATGCTACACATGTACATATACCCCCCAGTTATTCACTGTTGAGGTAATATAACAATTGCTCACTCACTGAAAATCTAGATATACCCTTGAAACATGCTCAGATACCAATAGTTTGAAAAATAAAATAATCCCCTCACAGTTTTGATCCTTTAAAAACACATTCACAAAATGCATTTTTTTTTTGTCAAATCCCTTTCATTTTAAAATGACACAGAGTACATGGAATTATAATGAACATATGCAGTAGTAGTCAAAAGTTTGGCACACCCACTCATTCAAGGGTTTTCCCTTATTTTTTACATTGTAGAATAATAGTGAAGCCATCAAAACGATGAAAAAAACACATGGAATCGTGTAGTAAACAAAAAAAGTATTAAACAAATCAAAATATCTGCTATATTTGAGATTCTTCAAAGTAGACACCTTTTACCATGATGGCAGCTTTGCACACTCTTGGCATTCTCTCAACCAGCTTCATGAGGTAGTCACCTGGAATGCATTTCAATGAACAGGTGTGCCTTGTTAAAAGTTAATTTGTTGAATTTCTTTCCTTCTTAATGCATTTGAGCCAATCAGTTGTGTTTTGACAAGGTAGGGGTGCTACACAGAAGATTTGGTAAAAGACCAAGTCCATATTATGGCAAAAACAGCTCAAATAATAAGAGAAATTACAGTCCATCATTACTTTAAGACATGAAGGTCAGTCAATCAAGAACCTTGAAAGTTTCTTCAAGTGCAGTTGCAAAAACCATCAAGCGCTATGATGAAACTGGCTCTCATGAGGACCGCCATGGGAACGGAAGACCCAGAGTTACCACTGCTGCAGAAGATAAATTCATTAGATTGCAGCCCAAGTAAATGCTTCAGACTTCAAGTAACAGACACATCTCAACATCAACTGTTCATATGAGACTGCGTGAATCAGGCCTTTATGGTCGAATTCCTGCAAAGAAACCACTACTAAAGGACACCAATAAGAAGAAAAGACTTGATTGGGCCAAGAAACACGAGCAATGGACTTTAGACTGGTAGAAATCTGTCCTTTTGGTCTGATGACTCCAAATTTGAGATTTTTGGTTCCAACCATTGTGTCTTTGTGAGACGCAGAGTAGGTGAACAGATGATCTCCGCATGTGTGGTTCCTACTGTGAACCATGGAGGAGGTGGTGTGGGGGTGCTTTGTTGGTGACACTGTCAGTGATTTATTTAGAATTCAAGGCACACTTAACCAGCATGGCTATCACAGGATTCTGCAGCAATACGCCATCCCATCTGGTTTGCGCTTAGTGGGACTATAATTTGTTTTTCAACAGGACAATTACCCCAAACACACCTCCAGGCTGTGGAAGGGCTATTTGACCAAGGAGGAGAGTGGTAGAGTGCTGCATCAGATGATCTGGCCTCTACAATCACCCAACCTCAACCCACTTCAGATGGTTTGGGATGAGTTGGACTGCAGAGTGAAGGAAAAGCAGCCAAGAAGTGCTCAGCATATCTCCTTCAAGGCCGTTGGAAAAGCATTCCTCATGAAGCTGGTTGAGAGAATGCCAAGAGTGTGCAAATCTGTCATCAAGGCTAAGGATGGCTACTTTGAAGAATCTCAAATATAAAATATATTTAGATTTGTTTAACACTTTTTGGGTTACTACATGATTCCATATGTGTGATTTCATGTTTTTGATGTCTTCACTATTATTCTAGTGTATAAAACAGTAAAAATAAAGAAAAACCCTTGAAGGAGCAGCTGTGTCCAAACATTTGACTGGTACTGTGTGTATGTATGTACATGTATGTATTACAATGAAGCAAGCATGGCTTTGAATAGATGTTTTCTTTTGACTGGCTATACACCACCTTAAAACAACAGGCAGGTAGGTACATACAGCACAGAGGTCTATTAGGTCATCCTTTTCAAAGGCTGATAGGAAGATGTAGAATGAATTAGACTGAAATAAAACTGGAATGGAAATAACCAACACGTCACTTTTCAGATGAGCCATTATCTCTAATAATGGTTGTAATTTCAATGCACAGTTCTCCAACAAGTGTAAAGTAAGTGAATTACATGTATTGGTATTGGAAAGAGTTGAGAGGTTAGGGGAATTCCCAAAAGACCCCAGAAAAATGAGAATTCCCTGGGGATAATCTAAGAGTTCTTGGAGTAGAAAGACCTCCAATGTCAGGGAAGTTGTTGCTGATCATCAAGCGCTGATGCTCCATTACGCAATTTCCTCTCGTTTGGTCGAGGACGGCTGAAATATGGGAAAATAACATTTATTTTATTTGACCATTTTTGACACATACATAAAAGTTGTGGATATATCCAAGGTTAAGTGTTGAATGTTGTACTTGCAGTCACTTGGATGAGTGGAGAGAAGGACAAGGGCACGCCCTCTTATTGTGGACAGATCGCTGTTGGTCATGAACTCCTGCCGCATCTTGTGTAGATCTCACCCCAGCATATTTTCTAATGTCAATCTCTGGCCTGCCATCCACTGAAATGTCAGAAGGAATTAAATATTCACTAGGATCATCTTCCAATAGCATTTTGAACGTGTACTGTGTGTGTACAGTATGTCCCCCACAGGAATCGACCTAGGCATTAAAATCAGACTTATGCATCCTAGTGTAACAGGAAGAGATATTCACAGTTGGAAATGGAGGATGTTGCACTATTCTCAATGGTGGTTGTCACTGTCCTGGTAGAATTGTGTATACTGACTTGTAATTGAGGAAAATGGTGGTCTCTCAAAGGTGGTGGTGGTCTTTGTTCTAGTAAACTTGTCAGGATTTAACATACTTGAAGTTATGGATGTTGGTATCTTGTCAGTGGTTGTTTTGTTACATTGGTCCTGTCCTGAACAAGTGAAGGGGCAGAAACAATCAACATAAAGGGATAGTTTTCTACAGAAAGCCATGTGAAGCAAGCAATGCATGCCTGCCTGCCTGCCATGCTTCTATATAAATTTTTTTCAAAATTGCTGAGAAATACTTAAATCCAAATTATATTGCCACAATATCACTACGTTTTTGGAAGATAACTTTTCCAAAAAATGTTTGTCTACCTGTTTGAACACAAAATCAATTAGGATTGCAGTAATAACCTGGAAAATACCCCTTTAAGTGGGTGCACTCATTTTCCACAGTGACAATGTCAATTTGACCGACCTGTGTTAGGGGAGTGGACATAGGCAGTAAGACCTTGAATGGAGGAAAGTGCTTCTTCCTCCTCAACATGCAGGGCTGTGGGTACAGGAGCCATGACTTGTGGATGTGGCATTGGTAGGAGCAGCTGTAGTCGGGCTGGAAGAGGTTTTCCCAACATTATCTTCCTCCTCTATGAGACACAGAGAAAGAGCGCAAGATGGGGCATGTAAAACCCATTTAGCCTTCAAATTTAAAAGGCACAATCTAACTTTGGCAATAAGACGAAGACAAACCCATTCATGTAATATTTACGATTTCCCCATCTGATAAATATGAGATTGCGAGGCCCATTCGAACACGCCATCGGACAGACAACGGATCTCGTGCTTCTCCCCAAAACGCAACACCTTGGATTCAGATGAGAAAAATAAAGTGTTTATTTTTCAGGAAAACTTCTAATCTTTTACATTGGTGATGATTTGAAGCAAGAGTATTTTTCATAAGTTACATGTTTATTTTGAAAACTGCAAATGAGATATAGCATTTATTATTGCTTTGGAATTGCCACAAATTTGCATCTTCTCCCAAAAAATTTCCTAGTGCCTCTGAGATGGTAAATAAATACATTTATTTCAGCTCTTGCTAACCCTGATGATGTCATCCTGATCACTGACCATATTTGTAAACTTCATCACAGAAGCAAGGATGTAACGTAACATTTGGCAAAAGTTAAGGTCTGAATACTTTCCGAATGCACTGAAATACTTAATCGTTAAGTGAATAGTAATAGATTGGACAGAAAACTATTTTCTTCTGAAGTGCGCACCCGTTTCCCTGTCGTGGTAAAAAAAAGGTTCACTTAGTGACAGTTATGAATAACCCATAGAAAGTTCAATACTTATATGAACAATAGTCTCTTCTTTGCCTGTTCTCGTTCCTTGTCTCGTGTGAGAGCAATGATGTGTGTGTGATTTGAATGCACTGAGCTATTGACTTGATCTGCCATACATCACTGACTATAGCTCCTGCCATCATGTAAGCTGTTTCTCTAAGGAACCAAAAACAATATGGAGTCAAGCATTTTTCTTTAGAATACAATGCACTACTGAACTGGTCTACTTTTTGCTTCCATCTGGAAAATGGTTTCAGTTAAAAAGGTTCTTAAAAAGTTACACCCACTTCTGAAGAACTCTCAATCACTTCTCAGAAACGGTATACTTTCACGTTCCACTAGGTGTTGATAGGCAAGATAAGTCTGTCTGCACTTCTCTTGTCAACATCATTTTAAAACTCAGACTTGAGTAAATGGGAACATTTTAGCATGCCATTCATGGTCCAAATGCTTAGTTTTACAGCCTCTGTTGAGCTGTAATGAAACGTACCCTGAATAACAAGTTTGATTCACAGAAATAAAATGTAAACAGATCTAAATTCATGCGTGGATTTGAACAATTCATGCATTTACAAGATGTGCGCCTGAGGACTGAGACGGCAAAAAAATAAAAATTGTTCAGAAACAAATTACTTTTATTGTGAACTAAGGCACAGGTGGACAGGAATATTCTGCAGGCAAAAAGACTCAGTCTTCTGAACAGAACAGAGGTGTGACATATTATAAAACATTGCTATAGACTTTACTACTGGCTCCTTCTCTGGCGGAGGACTGTTTGGATGTCCGTTCAGGAGAAGGAAGAGGCCATGGGGGGGTTGGAAGTGTGTTGTGGAAACATTACTCTTTGAGTGCCATGTGCAGACACAAGTCAATAACGCGGTTGCTATAGCCATACTCATTGTCGTACCTATGGGAGAGGGAGCAAGAGGAAGGAGTCTTTATAATGTATATAAATACTCAAAATTATGATATTGATTGTGTGTGTGTTTGTTGGGGGGTAGGTCTAGATAGATAAATACCATGAGACCAGCTTGACAAAGTGGTCGTTGAGTGCAATGCCTGCCCCTGCGTCGAAGATTGAGGAACGTTTGTCGCCGTTGAAGTCTGTGGACACCACCTGAGGGGGGAGAGCAACAGGCTTTAGGCTCATTATGTGAAAAACTGAAGTGAACCACCAATTAACAATCACTCTACTGCTCCCTAGTGTTTGAACTCAGGTATTGTATCATATGACCTTGAGGCTCAGTGCAGGAGTGTAAGGAAAGCTTGGGCCCTGTTGATGTACTCTTAAATTGCATCCTTCCTTATTTCCTTCTTTGTGGTCATCACTGACATGACAGCAACACAGAACCTTACTCACAGCTCTCAAATCATGCTAGATCAGATTTCTGAAAGTATGGAAGGAATAATGCATTTTATAGTATTCAAGCAGGGTCTTGGAATGGGAAAATATTTACTTGGTCCTCCGTGTATCCCAGAATTCCCTTCATGGGTCCTTTGGAAGCCTCCTTGATGACTCTCTTGATCTCTTCATAAGGGGCCTGAGGCAGACAGGAGAAAACATTAAAATGTAGAACAATGTAACCAAATGGAGACAAATGCCTGTTGCATGTTATGTTGACAGTAAGGAAATGTGCAAAAACAAGGGTAGCTTGTCGGTGGGTGGGAAGCATGGGCAAGAGGAATTAGGTATTCAGAGTTGCTTTACTTGTGTATAACATTCAATTCAATAAAACACATCAAAAAGAGCCGAGAGCGGTGAATGGGAGACTTACAGCCTTCTCAAGACGGACAGTCAGGTCAACCACGGACACATTGGGAGTGGGGACACGGAAGGCCATGCCGGTCAGCTTGCTGTGGGTCATGAAGTTCAGTTAAATCTACATTCTGGGATTGAATTTCCAAAATAATGACAGCCCTGGTTTTGATATACAGCCGAGGGATGGGGCTAGGGAAATGTAAAAGCTTTGCAATATTCAGATGCGCCATTAGCGAAAAGCACGATACAAATCCCATCCATTATCACCATGGTCGTAAAACCTCCATTACGAAACCAGTGGCCTCGGATTGGTTCATACCCATTCAGCTCGGGGATAACCTTGCTCACGGCCTTGGCGGCGCCGGTGGAGGCGGGGATAATGTTCTGGCTGGCACCACGTCCATCTCTCCACAGCTTACCGGAGGGCCCGTCAACGGTCTTCTGTGTGGCTGTGACGGCGTGAACTGTGCTCTGTGGGAAGAAACAAGTGATATAGATGTTAGTCTATGCGAGGTGTTGTTCATTAGGCACCAAACAGGAAGTTACTATCTGAACTAATAAGAAAACCTAATTTAATTTTTTTTCCATTGTGTACCCTAAGGAACACAACCCAGGGCTTGTGCAGAGCAGCAACATGAATGTTGTAAGCATTAGCATGTACATTGACGTCTCCACCAGTGTTGACTCACTTTTTACCGCCACAGCCCAGTCCCTGTGGTAATTGTGCTGTTTGAATCCATTCTTACCATGAGACCCTCAATGATGCCGAAGTTGTCGTTGATAACCTTGGCGATGGGAGCCAGGCAGTTAGTTGTGCAGGAGGCGTTGCTGTGAGGACATGACATCATTATCAATAATAAATCAACATGCGCCCACTCGGAAAAGACGCTACGCCACATCAACCTCAACTGTATTCGCCGACTACAAAATCAGCATATCTACATCAAGCCACTCCTCCACCCGCCTTTGAACCACATTAAATCCTGCCTCTCTGAAACAAACCTGGACGCAACACAACTTTCCCTTTCCGCTGGTGTGTTCTTCCAGTCCAAACTCCAGAGTTTTGGCGACAGGGTCTTATCTACAGCTACACTCAGGGTCTAGAACTTCTCTCCACCGGTCCTCCTAGTCCTGTCTAAACCTTCCCATAAGTCCCACTCCACCTCAGTTCTTTCAAATGTTCTTGTTTGTTTCGTCTTGCCGTTTCCTTTATTGCCTTTTAGAAAAGCGGCATATAAGAAACATTCTTAATAATATGACAGCGCCACAAACGTTTAGTAATTTAACATTGTGCCACACAGCCATAAAGTAATACTTTAAAGAGCTGCAACCTGTATTAAAACCAATAGTTATCCAGTCTGATTTGTTGTTTTCTTACGTCAAGACGAGACATGCGGCTGCCATATGATTTTAATACAAGGTCTATGGAAATCCCTGTGACGTAAACAACGCGTGGAATGCGAGTACACACAATTTGACAAAATGGTGGAAAACAGTTATGTTCCAAAATCTGTCAAACACCCTCTCTAGCGATATTGTCCCGATGTTTTCAGGCCACGTTTCATTCTCGCATTCTCAGTAAGACAGAGGGAGGGTTTATGACCTGCTGGAACAGAGTGAGTGTGTGTTTCAGTGATTGTTTGCACAAGTAACATATCACTATGTGGCAGGACTGTTTGTACGTGTCACACGGCTCCTTTAAAATAATGTTATGGTGGAGGGGAGTGGCTTACCTGACAACCTTCAGGGAGTTATCGTAATGATGGTGGTTGACTCCCATCACGAACATGGGGGCATCGGCGCTGGGGGCGGAGATGATGACCCTCTTGGCACCTCCCTGCAGGTGAGCCTATGGTGGTGGTGGGTGGGGTGAGAGGGCAAAGGGTACGTTTGTGTAACAACAAATACACAGCATCAAGGCTGCCTTGCTTGGTTCAGTCACATACAGCCGATGATATGCAAAATTGGTAGTCTGGAGGCGATTAAAACAATTTACAACATGAAAATATATACAGCACTGTGCTTACTCACTGCTCACCCACAATATTATAGCCATGAAATATTAAAACGTTTTTTTTCTCACAGAATTCAAGTATAGACCGTTGTCAATGTGACCTACTTCCTACTGCTAGTGAAGAGCGGTACTTACAGAGGCCTTGTCGATGGTGGTGAACACACCAGTAGACTCAACAACGTAGTCAGCGCCAGCATCACCCCACTTGATCTGGGAAGGGTCCCTCCTGAAGATGGCAAAGAGATGGAAGTTAGGATTATACCACAAAATCAGGGTTAGAATTACAGGGGTCCTATATACTCCCATAGCAATGCAGGGATGGGTTCACCTGTATAAGGAGTTGGTCCCCCTTTACTGCTATAACAGCCTCCACTCTTCTGGGAAGGCTTTCCACTAGATGTTGGAACATTACTGCGGGGACTTGCTTCCATTCAGCCACAAAAGCATTAGCGAGGTCAGGCACTGATGTAGTGCGATTAGGCCTGGCTCGTAGTTGGCATTCCAATTCATCCCAAAGGTGTTCGATGGGGTTGAGGTCAGGGCTATGTGCAGGCCAGTCAAGTTCTTCTACACCGATCTCGACAAGCATTTCTGTATGGGCCTCGCTTTGTGCACGGGGGCATTGTCATGCTGAAACAGGAACTTCCCCAAACTGTTGCCTCAAAGTTGGAAGCACAGAATTGTCTAGAACGTCATTGTATGCTGTAGCGTTAAGATTTCCCTTTACTGGAACTAAGGGGCCTAGCCCGAACCATGAAAAACAGCCCCAGACCATTATTCCTCTTCCAAACTCTACAGTTGGCACTATGCATTTGGGCAAGTAGCATTCTCCTGGCAACAGCCAAACCCAGATTCATCTGTCGGAATGCCAGATGTAGAAGTGTGATTCATTACTCCAGAGAACGCGTTTCCACTGCTCCAGATTTCAATGTCGGCGAGCTTTACACCACTCCGGCTGACGCTGGGCATTGCGCATGGTGATCTTAGGTGTGGGTGGCTGCTCGGCCATGGAAACCCATTTCATGAAGCTCCCAACGAACAGTTCTTGTGCTGATGTTGCCTCCAGAGGCAGTTTGGAACTCTGTAGTAAGTGTTGCAACCGAGGACAGATGATTTTTACGAGCTTCAGCACTCGGCGTTCCTGTTCTGTGAGCTTGTGTGGCCTACCACATCGCGGCTGAGCCGTTGTTGCTCCTAGACGTTTCCACTTCGCAATAACAGCACTTACAGTTGACCGGGCCAGCTCTAGCACAGCAGCAACGTTATGAACTGACTTGTTGGAAAGGTGGCATCCTAGTACAGTGCCAGATCGAAAGTCACTGAGCTCTTCAGTAAGGCCATTCTACTGCCACTGTTTGTCTATAGAGATTGCATGGCTGTGTGCTCGATTTTTTTTTAATGCACCTGTCAGCAACGGGCGTGGCTGAAATAGCCGAATCCACTAATTTGAAGGGGTATCCACATACCTTGTAAACATGGTCTAGCCTACTACTAAGGAATTCCCAAGAGTCAATGTGAATGTTTAAGATAGACAAATACTCATATTGCCAGAAGTAGTATATAACCCATCAATTTGATTCTGCACACAACAGTATCTCAGAAACATTGTCATTTCAAACCATGCATAAAATAAGCCAATGAATGAAGCTGGAGCATTAGTAAAGAAAAGGAAAAACACTTACTCATGGAAAACTGTGATGTGCAGGTTGCCAATGATCAGCTTGCCATTCTCTTGTCTCACTTCACTGTGCTTCCATACACCGTGAGTGGAGTCATACTTGAACATGTAGACCTATGGAACAACAACCTTTAGGGAAGTGTTGAATATGAGAACAGTAAACCTGTGCACCTGAGATTTTTCTAGAGTTTAACCAAAAAAAAAAAAAACTGACCCACTCAAGGTCTGACTTTGGTAAAAATATGTTTACATCTCTCCCTCAATTTCAGTAACCTATATTTTGGTATATTAAGCAGTAGGCTATATAAAGTTCACCATGTAGTCCAGGTCAATGAAGGGGTCGTTGATTGCGACGACATTGACTTCACCACTCTTGGCAGCGGCACGGGTCACCAGGCGCCCGATACGCCCAAATCTGAGAAGAGAAAAATCAGTCTTAATTCATATATAAGCAAATCCATATCACACACTATACCAGCAGGTGGCGGCAGCCATGTGACGCAGGTAGACACACCCACACCTAAACATGAGTCCTGCACACAAGGGTCAACATATGGCTCAGCAAAGGAGTCAAAGTTCATCAGAAAGGAGTTAACAAGCATCAGAAATTACACAAGGCAAAAATAATAAAGTTTTGGTAAGGTGTTCTGGCGAAAAATACCTTGTTATCAATTTCCTTTAACAAGTCATTTAGTTCTGATCAACAAAGTTACATCATACTCTACTTCACAAACCGTTTTGGAACTGCGAACAGTCAGCATGATCTTTTAGTCAGTCATTAGACATAATTTAGTTTCCATACTTAGGAGGAGTGAAATATCAATCTCCAGGTCGCAGCGTTTCGTCTTTCAAGTGGGCACAGTAAAACTGTTAGGTTGATTTTGGGAAAGGGTCTATCATAACAAACTTTAATCTCCCTGCAGTTTAGTGACAGCTGACTATTGGTCAAATAAAAGGTTAGAGGAATAGGATCGGTGTAAGAGTTCCTCCAAACTGTCTCGCTGTGACCTCTGAACTTCAGCTGAAAAGGTTAGCGGGATATTATTAGATGGGTAGAATAAAGGAATGTGACAGCTGAGGAGAGGAAAGATACAAGAGTGCTGCAAAGAGGCGTTGTGACAACCAAACCATAAGAAGAGGATGGTAAGTGGCCAGACCAGGGAGGTGTTGAAACACACCATAGCAACAACAATAAAAAAAGTGCAACGAAAAATGAAAATAAGAATTCATTGGACAAGTTCAGGTAGTCCCTTCTGATTTCGGCCTGTATGCTTCTGTTTCGTTTCTAGTGAAAGCTGTACAACCCAGGCTTGTGAATTTGAGAGCAAGCGCCTATGGCAGGGACCATCAACTAGACTCAGCCGCAGGCTTATTTTTTCTTGAGCGGGTGGTCAGAGGCCCGGAACACAATTACAAATAACTGCAAGAAGCCCAAACGGATATAATATTGAAGTAAAACTTGCTTACATTTGTATACGATCACATACTGTATATCTCTCTATTACGCGTGGGAATACTTTGGAACAGATTTCCTAAAGTAAAATCTCTTGGGGCTGATTTTCTGGTGTTTTTACAGTCTTTTTATGTCCAACAACAAACATGCATACATACATATATTTTTTTGAAACTTGGAGCGACACACAAAAAAAAAAAAGTCACCCGCAACCCAGCCGCCAGTTGGGGAACCCTGGACTATGGCATGTACAGTACAGAAGTGCAATGCAGTCCAGGGTCTATCCGGTGACACGATCCTGTCAACAGAGAGTTCTTATGTTCTCTTTAAGACAATACAATTTCAAATACTCTAAATTTGCCCAGTGACAGAAGCAGACACACCCCCAACTACATTTTTTTTTTTTTTTAAGTCAAAATGCATGGTCCAGCAGTTTGGTCAGGCTTATGAACTTGAGAGCAAGCACCTGTGGAATGTACAGTACAGAAGTGCAATGCCGCCCAGGGTATTACCTTGTCACTTGATCCTGTTAAGTTTTAAAATATATAATTTAAAAGATAAAATATGCAACTTACCCATTGATTCCAATCTTCACCATTCTGCCTGATCTGGTCTAGTTCACTGAAGGTAAAACAAAATAATAGGTCATTAACTTGTGTTACAAAGCCCAGCACAGTATGAACATGAGGCAAAATTTGAATACGCAACAAAAATCATCTATGTACAACAATACATTAAGCATCACTGATTAACCGTCACTATAGAAAGAATCCAGCAGTGTTAGATACAAATCTATTTTGTGGCATCTATAGAATCCCAAGAATTGCACAATGCATACCTGACATTAGAATAATTTCAAAGAGCCCAAAATTGTTGATCACCTAAAATACTCAACTATTCATGCCACGTAGGCTAATTTATTCTCTCTCATCTACACCCATTGTAGCCTGCATCTATACAAATTTTTGTCATACAAGACATCAATTCAAAACGCCAGGTAGGACTCAACCTGCCAAAGTGTAAATTGCCACAAAAAAAAAACAACGCATAATTCTACTATTAAATGTCAAGTTGGCTATGAAGCCATAAAGAGGTTAATAACGTTGAAAAGTACCGTTTGTGAGTTGCTCTGTCCACAATGTCGGCAAGGTGCGCTCGCAATTTATGTTCCTATAGGGTCCATGGACACGCCCCCACGTGAACACAAAGTCATGTGCACACGCCCCTTCAGAATGTCAAGCCACAGATGGATGGGGAGCCAAGGTCATTGTCGCAATCGACACGAACATAAATTACAGAACAGGAAATTCATTTGAATGACACCCACCACTATTGATGTGTTCATCTTGGCTACATTGCGTGTGGAATGAACTGGATGCATCTTGGCAAAACAAATTGGAAGATTTGTATTTGGATTGATTTGATAGTTCGATAATAATTGTATTAACCAGCTGTTTAACATGATCTTTATTTAAAGGCTATAATCTTTGGGAAAACATTTGAATAATATTTTTCCAGGGCATTGGGTGTGCTTGGCTGCAAGACAGTATGTTACAATGAAAAACAGTCCAAAGAACACGGGATGAAACCCAATGCTTCTTCGAGTGATAACAGTGGGTCCATCAATTGGCCTTTTCCCAAGGTAAGATCACAGCTGCCCTTGGACTTGTCTAAAGTCAAGCGGGCTCATATTCAGAGTGTGACACTTTGAGCAGTGCTTGACTTGGACAGGAGCTCACCGGAGCTGAGTACCGGCACCTCAAATGTTCTCCTGCTTGAGCTCCTGTTCCTCCTATAGAATATTATCTCAAAAGTATTGTGGAGCTCCTGCACCTAAATGTAAACAGTACCAGAACCCAAAATGAGTACCGGGAACCTATTTCAGTACAAGTCAACACTGACTTTGAGACATGATGGGGCATGTGATGTTCTGGTACCCATGGCTATGTGATATCCTGCATGTGTTGTAGGATGCCTGATTCCGCAAGATACATTTAAACGTTATGCTATATTCAGAGAATTTGGATGTAAAGGCAACTAAAGTGTAGATACTGAATGTTATAGGTTCTTTATTACTTATCATGAACCGAAGCATCAATGTTCTCTGGACCAAAATAAACCCGGAGAGAGAGTGAGAGAGAGAGTGAGAGAGTGAGAGAGAGAGCAAGAGAGGACAGGGTGTGTGAGTCCATGTAAGAAAAAAAAAAAAAAAGTCACTGGAGGTTGACATTTACAAGATCCTCTATAACCCCCTTCCCCGCCCCCAAGACAGGTGTGGATAGTGAGAGGATCTGTTAGTGCAAAACTTGAGCCCAGAAGGCTACTACTACCACTACAGTAGGCTACTATGCATGCAGAATTTGAGTCTAATTTATTGCCTACGCACAAACAAAAATTATCTATGCAATTGCCATCACACTGCACCGTCCCATCTGGACAAGAGGAATACCTATATAAGAATGTTGTTCAACATTCAACACCATAGTACCCTCCAAGCTCATCATTAAGCTTGAGGCCCTGGGTCTCAACCCCACCTTGTGCAATTGGGTCCTGGACGTCCTGACGGGCCGCCCCATGGTGGTGAAGATAGGAATCAACATCTCCACTTCGCTGATCCTCAACACTGGGGTCCCACAAAGGTGCGTGCTCAGCCCCCTCATGTACTCCTTGTTCACCCATGACTGTGTGGCCATGCACGCCTCCAACTCAATCATCAAGTTTGCAGACGACACAACAGTAGTAGGCTTGATTAAGTTTTAATTTCCTCAGCGTACACATCACAGACAAACTGAAATGGACCACCCACACAGACAGTGTGGGGAAGAAGGCGCAACAATGCCTCTACAACCTCAGGAGGCTGAAGAAATTTGGCTTGTCACCTAAAACCCTCACAAACATTTACAGATGCACAATTGAGAGCATCCTGTCGGGCCTAGTATGGAAACTACACCGCCCACAACCGCAAGGCTCTCCAGAGGGTGGTGCAATCTGTACAACGCATCACCAGGGCAAACTACCTGCCCTCCAGGACACCTACAGCACCCGATGTCACAGGAAGGCCAAAAAGATCATCAAGGACAACAACCACCCGAGCCACTGCCTGTTCACCCCTTTACCATCCAGAAGGCGAGGTCAGTACAGGTGCATCAAAGCTGGGACCGAGAGACTGAAAAACAGCTTCTATCTCAAGGCCATCAGACTGTTAAACAGCCATCCCTAACATAGAGAGGTTGCTGCCTACATACAGACTTGAAATCATTGGCCACTTTAATAAATGGATCACTAGTCACTTTAATAATGCCACTTCAATGTTTACATATATTGCATTACTCATCTCATATGTATATACTGTATACTGCATCCTGCCTATGCTGCTCTGTCATTGCTCATCCATATATTTATATGTATGTATTCTTATTTCATTCCTTTACTTAGATTTGTGTGTATTAGGTAGTTGTTGTGGAATTGTTAGATTACATGTTAGATATTGCTGCACTGTCAGAACTCGAAGCACAAGCATTTTGCTACACTCGCAATAACATCTGCTAATCATGTGTACGTGACCAATATTATTTACATTTTTTTTTTTTTTTTTTAAGGTGGTGAAAGCGAGAGGCAGGCTGTGGGATCGAGGATAGCGGGCGTCACTTGAATGGTGAGTCTCTTGAGACTATGCCTCGTTCCCTTGTTCCTACCACGCTTCCTCCTGTTCTACTGTCCGTTAGGAATACCTGTTTAGAATTCCCCTGCTGGTGATCTCTGACACTCTCTTCATCTCTTTCTCAAGCTCCCCCAAACTTTAGCCTTGCTGCGGAAGATAGCAGAGCCATCAAACGGGGCAGGGTGAGCTCCTTACTGTGCCCAGGCTGCAAGGCTCCTAGAACAATAATATTACTAATACATCTAACTGATACAGTGATTTTTTATCACATAAAGTATCTAAAACCCGCTTAAAAATCGACACAAAAAGGAAATGCAAATGTACTGTAGCATACAAAAACAGATATAAGAGATCAGGAAGGGAGTTGAGGCAGTTTGTCTTTGGGAGCATCTTAAGCCCGATGAGCGGAGGGAGGGAGCATCTCAGCCCCCTGTAACTGTCTGTAACTTTGAGTGACCTGAGTGACCAGGCCTCCCATTGGTCAATCCTGTTACAGCCTGCCCAGAAAATCCGCTCACCTCTCCCACTAGCCACGGTTACCCAGCAGCAGGTCAGAGTCTCCTGGCATACTGTCCCCTGAGCTGCTCTCATAAAGTTGAGTGCGCATTCAAATGTATGTTTGGCATTGTTGTTCCTATCCTTGGCATTGGGTTGTGTTTGCACTGCCGCCTGTATACAGTTCGTTGTTATCTTAAAGCGGTCGTTGTTCTGCTGGGCGATTGTTAGTGTTTTTTTTATCATTCCATTCCAGCCGTACTTCCATTTTATACTCAGTATTTATGTTGTATTCGTTACATTCATGCATGTATTCCTACTTCTGAGTCAGGAGGATGTTTTTTTTTATTACAGTCTTATCACCCAGCAGAGGAATCCACAGTGGATCCAGAGTTGCTGCTGGAGGTTGGCCCAGGGCCAGGTAAATATCCTGGGGCCAGGGCCGGCTGTGCTCCTCTCCCTGAGGGCTTTGGCACCACTGCTGATGCAGGGAAAGACGCCACAGTAGGAATCTGCCTGGCCGCAGTGGTGGCCACCATGGGCCTGCCATGGTTTCGGTCCAAGTCGTAACATGTCTCAATTAAAGCCCGAGGCAAATGTTTACATAGGGATTTGGATAAGGGCAATTTGGCTGAAGTCCTTCTGACATGTACAGCAACACCTTCCAACTCCATTCCCGTAGGGTCAGATGTTGGCTCTCGCTCCAGCACCACTCTTCATACCGTAACTCATGACACGTCCGTTCAATATACATTTACAACGGAGTTATTTAGCAGATGCTCTTATGCAGAGCGGCTTACAGTCCCCGCATTCCACTTTTCAAGGGAAAACAAAAACATATCTTAATCCTTGCAAGTAGACCCTTCTTCGATAAAACCCACTTTTCCGTTTTACGATACATGCCATCTTTAGGATGATATTTAAGATCAGCGTGTCTTGACTAGACTGAACCTGGGAGAGTTTGGGGTGTGACATTTGATAAATTGATGAGTGACAATATGAAATTGGCTGCATAATCAGAGTCCCTGCAGATATTGTCACTGAATGGAGATTAATTTAAATGACTGGACACACAGTAGCTTGTTCATCTTTCACTCTACGTTTCAAACCCTTAAGAACTGAACTGCAGAGATCTACAGCTGAGGTGGGAGACTCTGTCCATAGGACAACAATCAGTTGTATATTGCACAAATCTGGCCTTTATGGAAGAGTGGCAAGAATAAAGCCATTTCTTAAAGATATCCATAAAAAGTGTTGTTTAAAGTTTGCCACAAGCCACCTTGGAGACACACCAAACATGTGGAAGAAGGTGCTCTGGTCAGATGAAACCAAAATTGAACTTTTTGGCAACAATGCAAAACGTCATGTTTGGCGTAAAAGCAACACAGCTGAACACACCATCCCCACTGTCAAACATGGTGGTGGCAGCATCATGGTTTGGGCCTGCTTTTCTTCAGCAGGGACAGGGAAGATGGTTAAAATTGATGGGAAGATGGATGGAGCCAAATACAGGACCATTCTGGAAGAAAACCTGATGGAGTCTGCAAAAGACCTGAGACTGGGACGGAGATTTGTCTTCCAACAAGACAATGATCCAAAACATAAAGCAAAATCTACAATGGAATGGTTCAAAAATAAACATATCCAGGTGTTAGAATGGCCAAGTCAAAGTCCAGACCTGAATCCAATTGAGAATCTGTGGAAAGAACTGAAAACTGCTGTTCACAAATGCTCTCCATCCAACCTCACTGAGCTCGAGCTGTTTTGAAGGAGGAATGGGAAAAAATGTCAGTCTCTCGATGTGCAAAACTGATAGAGACATACCCCAAGCGACTTACAGCTGTAATCACAGCAAAAGGTGGCGCTACAAAGTATTAACTTAAGGGGGCTGAATAATTTTGCACGCCCAATTTTTCAGTTTTTGATTTGTTAAAAAAGTTTGAAATATCCAATAAATGTCGTTCCACTTCATGATTTTGTCCCACTTGTTGTTGATTCTTCACAAAAAAATACAGTTTTATATCTTTATGTTTGAAGCCTGAAATGTGGCAAAAGGTCGCAAAGTTCAAGGGGGCCGAATACTATCGCAAGGCACTGTATGGTTGTAGTGTGAAACAAATAAACAGTATCAATACGTTTTTTTTTTTTAATAAGTTACTTGACCAGTGCCAGTCTTGACGTTTTAAAGTTGTTTTGGTGTTTGTGGCTTTCAAGGTTATAGTGCTACAGGTGGTGGAAGAAAGCAAATGATTACTAGAAAAAAAATATTTTACATAAGAAAATGTGTGATGCTCGCTTGTCTTTAAGTATTTGTAATGGTAGTGACTGCAGGGGATGTGTTTTTGTACAATAGATATGATTGCCACCATACTGAACGACATTGCAAACAGCTTGGGCTGACTGACTATTGGAGTCAGGACAGAGCTCGCCCTGGTAAGTTTTTACTGTCCTCTTCGGCACATGCATCCAACACCCTGTTCGCTTTCTCTTACTTTCAGATGAAATGAAAACATTCAGACAGGTTAAGGACGAGCTAGACACGTCTTGAACCTTTAGACATAGCAAGAGTAGACATACACGTGCCATATATGTAGACATAATGCTTATATAGGCTGTCTAGTTAGTTGCGTAACACACAGGCAAAGGAACTTTCAGCCTTAAAATACGGAAGATAACCTTCTCAATGGTCTGCTACGCTACTGCACTGCAACCGATCCGGGATGGCCTATACATCTCTCTTTGTACAGTTTAAAAGGATAAGACATTAGGCAAGGCGACCCTGAGAGGCAGGCTGTGGGATCGAGGATAGGGGGGGCAAAGACTGGGATGGAAGCGTGAGACTGGAATGGGATGTGATATGAATCAGACTTTGTGAACAGCATCCATACCTGCATTCGAATTGGCTCCTGTATTAGAGCGAGGGCTTCTGGGTAGAAGACTGCCATGATGTAATGTGTGGAGGTTTCACCATTCCCCCTCCCCTTATAATTGATTTGATACCTGGTGGTGAGTTATGCAGCCTTACCATTAAAATGTGCAGTCAAATACACAAGGCACATTGTGTCAGCTTCTTTAACCACAAGACCTACAACCCAGTATTTCCCCAAAGTTTGTTTTGCTAATGTTATAAGATTTCCAGAATAACTTGGTTGATACAAACCAGTTTTATACTAAACAGACGACACATGATACTAAGGTTAAAATTCAGGAGAGTTGTTGAAAAGTTTTATCACCTAACATGTTCAAGCCTAAAACACTTGTTTATGCCTCGTGTTTATGTCTTCAGGTTGCCCTTGTGTCACTTCTTTTGTCCTCCGGGAGCCAGCTGTCCAGCGTTTAGTTGTGATTACAGGAACTGTTTCAGGAGGCGAGAGTCGGGCACCCTGACATGGCCAGTCCATCAGAACTGTGTTGAACGGGGGTGGTGGTTGACGCTGCGGATGTTTTCCTCAAGGACACTGGTGTGCTGGTCTTCCCAGCTGATCCTCATGATGTTGCGGAGGCCATCTTTGGTGCTGAGACTCCAGGGCTTTAAGATCCCTGCTGTATGTGGTCCGTACAGTAGGGTAGGGAGCACTAGTGGTTTGTAGACCAGGATTCTGGTTCTGGCTTGGAATGTAGTGATCCTCGGAGACTCTTTTCCTCCGAAGGCTCCAGTGGCACAGCTTAGGTTGGCGGTGGTGTATTTCTGCGTCAATGTCAGCTTCTGGAGGAGAGAAGGCTGCCATGTTAGGGAACGTGGATTGAGCAGCAGACACTGAGGAAGTCTGCAGACACCACCCGAAGGATGAGTGAGTTGTGAAAAATGTATCTTTACTCCTCCCTTGTGTCGGAGCTTAGACATGGCAGTGTGTATTTGAGGCCCAGGACATGAGTAGGAAAAACTTGGGCCCTTTCGGATGCGCTTACAAAACATATCCTTACTTCCTCCCTTTCTTGAAGAATTCTGATCTGACATGTGAAAGCAATGCAGAGGGAAGCGTGCACACACACACACCCCAATCCAGTTGTCATAGTGATTTCTTCAAGAAACAAATGAGCGGTAAATTTCCCAAAATCACCAGGTTTTCGACTGGCTTTTATCCTCAACAAGTCCATTTGGTGGAACCACAACTGGTGGAAAAATGTTTTATGCAGATTTTAGAATATTTGCAGGAAAATGTTAAATTTGATGGAAACCTAGCTATAGAGAAGCATTGGAGAACACTGGACTTTCAGTTGATTTAGTAAATTGACACCAACCCTGACTCATTGCCACTAACAAAAGCATAGGATATACGGATTGGGAGACTTACTTGCCTGTCTACCTAGACTGATTGCGCGACCAGCCAAACATTTGGATCCGAGCACCTCCAGACCCTTCAAATTGGTTCAGCATGGGTAAAGCAGCAGTTAGAAAACGTGCCATTGGCTTTGAGACCCTGTTAGAGATGATCCCGTCGCTGATGACTTTTGTACAACACCCCTCGTACTCCTCCTCACCACAAACAACGTCAGTCTGACTAAAGTATGTAGCAAACAGAGCTTACGTCGTCACAAGCCTGATTGTCAGGTCAACCAGACAAGGGGCACACGGAAGCCATACCAGTCAGCTTGCCGCAGGTCCTAGTTCCCTTTAGAGCCACACTATTTCAAGCAAAATGTGGCTTAAATGTAAACATTAAAAGAACCTGCTCGAATTTGTCCAATACTGTGGTTCATCTTAACGTTTTTTTGTTGAACTCATAGCAAATTGGGTGTCGACTACTTAAGAATTGATTCCACTAGTGAAAAGAAGTATACAAATCCTATCCATCACTGGTGATAAAAACCCATTAAGGAACCAGTTCTCATTGATTGGTTCATACCACAGCCTGTTCTGGCTGGCACATCTCTCCAGCTTATCCTGTTGTGACAGGATGAAGTGTGGGGTAGAAACATTAGTCCACACAGTGTGGTGTTTATTAGGCACTACATGAAACAGTTACATTAGTTCCATTGCAAAAATGTTTCAGAACAGTTGCGTGCCATAATGAACATGTGCTCTGGAAGAATGAGATGATCGTTCAATAACAGGACTTTTATTGTGAAGGAGTGCAAATTAAGCCAGTGTAGTAAACAGAAATATTCTGCAGGCAAAAATACTCAATCCTCACTGAACAGAACAGAGGTGTGACTTATAAAAATGTTCCCGTCGAGTTCACTACAGGCTCTCTGGCAGCGGACTGGTGGGGTGTCCGTTCAGGAGAAGGAAGAGGTCGTGAGTGGTTGGAAGTGTGGTGTGGAAACATTACTCCTTGGAGGCCATGTGCAGACACAGGTCAACAACACGGTTGCTGTAGCCAAACTCATTGTCGTACCTATAGGAAGACAGAAGTTTGAAAATTCACAAAAACATACAATCACAGGAAAGCTAAGGCCATACTAAAATCAAATGTTATTTGTCACATACACATGGTTAGCAGATGTTAATGCGAGTGTAGCGAAATGCTTGTAGTGTAGCGAAATGCTTGTGGTGTAGCGAAATGCTTGTGGTGTAGCGAAATGCTTGTGGTGTAGCGAAATGCTTGTGTTACTAATGTTAATTAATGTGGCGATCAAGTTCAAACAGTTCTCTTCTCCAAAATGTGTTGAGTTTTGCCATACCGCAATCAATAAGTTTATTTAATAAGCCCTTTTGTTAATTGAATGTTTGTTCCCTGGTTTAGATCCCGGCAAGGTATCCATTTGTGGATGGAAACTAACAAATCAAAGGCAAGTTTCAGTGTTCCTCAAAGCACATACACTGCCCCTTGTAATGTTTTTAACAGTTACCACATTCACTGCAATGCAAATGATGCACAGCTGTGCATGTCGATGAAACGCTGGAGTCGGTGGACACCTGGTGTGAGCACAATGTGTAGGTTCCTGCGTACATACCATGAGACCAGCTTGACAAAGTGGTCGTTGAGGGCAATGCCTGCGCCGGCGTCAAAGATTGAGGAGCGGCAGTCGCCGTTGAAGTCTGTGGACACCACCTGAGGGGGCACAACAAGTTTTAGTGTAAACGATTAACCATCACTAGCGCTCGCTAGCGTTGCCACTTAAGACATTTTAGCCTATGACCTCAAGGCCCATGGCATAGGAGTAAGGAAAGGCTGCCTTATGTCCCAATTACTCCTTTCCCCTGAAGTGTGCTCTACGTCCATGCATTTGATGTGTTGCAGAACTAGCACAACTTGTTCAAATTGTCACCTAATCAAGCACCTCTTTAAATCAGCTGTGGAATACACCAAATATGTGGCCTGGCTGGGGGGGTACTCCAGACCAAGGTTTCCCCAAACGTTTTGTTTGTCAACCTAACACGACACAGCAGATTCAAATAAAGCGTGATGAATTGTTATGCGAGTCAGCTGTGTAGTGCTAGGGCAAAAAACAAGGTGTATGGGGGGGGGAAAATCAGGAAACCCTGATCTAGATTAATCTGATGACTTTAAAATTCATGGGAAGTAGTGTACAAGTACACACTTCAAGAAAAGGACAGATTGGGACACAAGGTTGTAAATGGGGAAATATTTACCTGGTCTTCTGTGTATCCCAGAATTCCCTTCATGGGTCCTTCAGCAGCAGCCTTGATGACCTTCTTGATCTCGTCATAAGGCGCCTAAAGCAGAAGAGCGAACATGTAAAAAAAAAATAATAATCTAGATAAAAATGTATGCTGTAATGCTGGTGACTTGCACCAAGATCCCAGTTGAACCTCTACGAGACATTAGCAAAAGTATAAAAATGTTGTTGGGAGACTTACGGCCTTCTCAAGACGGACAGTCAGGTCAACCACGGACACATTGGGAGTGGGGACACGGAAGGCCATGCCGGTCAGCTTGCTGTGGGTCAGAAAGACACACAAAAGGTTCAGGATCCACACCATTACGAGCACAAGTGGGCCTAAAATAATTTATTCAAAAAACAAAACCCTAGTAAAAAGCACCAAGGCTATATACATCTCAGTAGTTAACTATGATATCAAACCTCCATTAAAAAAAAACGATTGTCCCGGATTGGTTCATACCCATTCAGCTCGGGGATAACCTTGCTCACGGCCTTGGCGGCGCCGGTGGAGGCGGGGATAATGTTCTGGCTGGCACCACGTCCATCTCTCCACAGCTTACCAGAGGGCCCGTCAACGGTCTTCTGTGTGGCTGTGACGGCGTGAACTGTGCTCTGTGGGGGGGGGGGGGGGGGGGGGACAGGGACGACATTAGTCCATGCATGGTTCAAGGAGCACCACTAAGACTAAAGGACACATTCAAAAAAAAAAAAGTCAACACTGAATGAAGATCCATTCTTACCATAAGACCCTCAACGATGCCAAAGTTGTCGTTGATAACCTTGGCGATGGGAGCCAGGCAGTTAGTTGTGCAGGAGGCGTTGCTGTGAGGACATAGAAAGTGTTAACATGACCAACAAATATTTAATGATTAAACATTGTGCCACCAACTCATAAAATAATCAGCTGACATTACACTTTGAATTGAAATAGTACTCCTCAGGACTGACAAAGGAGTGAGAATACGGCACACTGCGTACGTGTTTGTTCCAGCCATTCTTTGTACAAGTCATAATTTGGCCGCAGGGAATGACCAACGCTCCTTAAAAAAGGTAACGCTACAGGAGGCTCACCTGACAACCTTCAGGGAGTTGTCGTACTTCTCGTGGTTGACGCCCATCACGAACATGGGTGCGTCGGCGCTGGGGGCGGAGATGATGACCCTCTTGGCACCTCCCTGCAGATGAGCCTGTGGTGGGTGGTTGGGGATGAGGGCAAAGGTTAAGTTTGTGGAAATGCAAAGCTACTGAATGAACTAAGCCAGCCAACCTTTAGCACATAGCAGAAAAATACATATGAAATGAAAAAAGGGAGTTAAAAAAAAAAGGGGTCGTAATTGAAAGTGGGGTCACACTGCATAACATGCCTACCAGAATAATGAACGCACACCAAATCCCTAACGACCTAAACATGTGACCATGGCCTTCCTACTGCTAGTGAACGGAGGTACTTACAGAGGCCTTCTCGATGGTGGTGAACACACCAGTCGACTCGACGACGTAGTCCGCGCCAGCCTCGCCCCACTTGATGGCGGTGGGGTCCCTCCTGAAGAGCGCAACGAGATGAAGTTGGGGTTAAACTACAAAGCTAGTGTTCCAATTACAGAAGTAGAAGGTTTCAATGTGTGTGAGACCCATAGGCATAATATACCTGTTCTATCCTACTAGAGCACTCTTTCAATGGGGTAGTTTCCCAGAACCAGAGAGGAATCTCTTTTTTTTTGTCCACCACTAAGCTTAATATGGGTGCACAAAAGCATCCAAATGTGTCATTTGAACCAATGTACCTAAAGAATAAGTCAAGGAAAACCCACTCACTCATGGAAAACTGTGATGTGCAGATTGCCAATGATCAACTTTCCACCTTCCTGCTTCACTTCGCTGTCCTTCCAAACACCGTGGGTGGAGTCATACTTGAACATGTAGACCTATGGAACAGGGGCAGGACTTTAAAGCCAGTAAGTGATGGTACAGTAAACACGAGCAGCTAAAACTGGTTTATGTGTACTGCATTTCTTAACGCAGTATGACGTTCACCATGTAGTCCAGGTCAATGAAGGGGTCATTGATGGCGACGACCTCAACCTTGCCGCCCTTGGCAGCGGCACGGGTCACCAGGCGCCCAATACGCCCAAATCTGAGAGGAGAAAGTCTTACAGTTAATCCTCATGTATCATATTACCACACCGGCATGCAGCAGGAGCCCTAAACTGACATGTCTGATGACAGCTCTACAACACCTGCCAACCTTGACATTTGGAGCCCAGAGCCTTTGTTTATGCCCAATATGGTTGTGTTGGTGCAGCGTGACCAGAAATGAGAAGTGCGGGGTTGAGGACAAATTGGAAAAGCAGGTTAAAGACTCATCTGTTTAAGCTTGGTTGGCCTGTGCAGTTAAAGGGACATTACCCTCAAATCAAAGCTTTTTTTAATACACTGAACAAAATGCAACATGTAAAGTGTTGGTCCCATGTTTCATGTGCTGAAATATGACAGCAGTAATGCTCCATAGGCACAAAAAGATTTTGTAAAACGGTGCACAAATTTGATTACATCACTCTGAGCATTTTAGCCTTTGTCAAGATAATCCATCCACTTGACAGGTGTGGCATAATAAGCAGATGATTAAACAGCATGATCATTACACAGGGGCACCTTGTGCTGGGGACACTAAAAGGCAACTCTAAAATGTGCCACAGATGTCACAAGCCGAGGGAGCATGCAATTGTTATAACTGCAGGAATGCCCACCAGAGCTGTTGGCAGAGAATTTCTACCATAAGCCACCGCCAAAGTAATTTTCAAGAATTTGGCAGTACGTCCAATCAGCCTTAACCACGTCAACACAGGACCTCTATATCCGGTTTCTTCACCTGTGGGATAGTCTGAGGGGAGGGTGGGGTGCTGAGGAGTTGGTCTTAAAGACTTTTTGTGGGGGATAACTGATTGGCTAGGCCTAGCTCCTCAATGGGTGGGCTTGGCTTCCAAGTGGGTGGGTTTATGCCCTCCTAGGCAAACCAATGGCTGCGCCGCTGACCAGTCATGTGAAATCCATAGATTAGTGCCCAATTTATTGATTTCAGTTAACTAATTTCCTTATGACCTGTAACTCAGCAAACATTTTGAAATAGTTGGGTTCATATTTTTGTTCAGTATAGCTTAATGTACATCTTGCCATCAGTTGTGTAGATGGTTTCAGCATAAATTGGGTGAATAGTTAAGCGCAATCCACATGGGATTGCTCCCTTACGTGAAATTAACGAAGTCTGATGGTTACGGTTTTAACTCTGGCTGATTACTGATAGGACCACATTGGTCAAATACTGTGAATGTTGGAGACTTGAGTTGCAGTCAGTGGCTGAGAAAAGCCTAGACACCACTGAAATACAAAACAAACTGGATTACAGTCTAGAATGGTTTTAAATCCCAATTTAAAAACAGAAAAGTCCATTCCTGGGCAGCTGAAATAACTTCTATTTACATAACATTAGCAGCCAATTACTGCACAGATTTGTCTTGTGATATATACAGACCAATCAAGTTCAGAGGGGATGATAAAATCCCTGTGACTGAGGATTCAGTGTCACTCATAAGGATCACCACAATGTTTAACACATTTGGACTTTGCCCAGTGACACAATCAGATACACCCCCAGCTGAAAGGGTGTCCTGTTCACAGGGGTCAATGTATTGACCACCAAAGGAGTCAAAGTGCATCAGGACTAAAAACAAGGTGAAAAACAAGTAGCCTATTTGGCAACAGTATGAGCCAGTCAATTTGGCATTGTGGAGCAAATTCCTTGCTATCCTTTACCATTAACAAGCAATTTGTTCTAGTCAATGAAGTTTTGTATGACTTAACACCTTTATGGGTCTTATGACAATAGGCTTCGAGGGAACTGAACAGTCACGAGGATCGATTGCGCTCACTGTTAAGAGTTTAGTTTCTTTACTGTATATAGGTCAATCAGCACATTAGTGTCCCAGATTAGAAATGGGCATCATTACAGATTGATTATGGGAAAGGGCTTATAGCAATCGTATCTTCCGGCAGTCTATTGGTCAAACAAAGGTTCAAAGGATAAGATTGGTCAAAGAACGCAACAAAAAAAAGGGTACTTTAGCTGACAAGGTTAGCAGGATATTAATAGATGGATATAATAAAGGAATGTGACAGCTGAGAAGATACGAGAGAGAGAGCGCTGTAGAGGCGCTGTGACACCCAAACTATAAATAAGTAGAGAATGGACATGATAAGTGTCCAGACCAGGCTTGTGAACTAGTAGTTACAGTATGGCATGAGCTTTCCTCCAACTTGGTTCCAAAGTACACCAACTGTCTCAAGGGATTTGTGCAATGCAAGCCTGGGTCGCTTCTGTGACATTTTGAACTCTCCTCTAGTTCTGATAGAAAACCAGTCATTTCTTTAAAAAGGTATTGACAAAAAGCAGGTTACCCATTGATCCCAATCTTCACCATTTTGCCTGATATGGTATAGTCCTCTGAAAGTAAAACATAAATTAAAACCAACAAGTAGGCGTAGAATGCACATTGATGTCAGCATTTCACAAACTTGGTTTTTGTTCTAGTAGTAGACAGACAATTCAAATGATCAACTCAACATGCTTTAAGCCATTTGAAATCAGCTGTGTAGTGTTACGAAAAAAAAAAAAACGTGCACTACTTTGGGTCCCCAGGACTGAGTTTGGAAAACACTGATCATTAAATCTGTGCCATCTATCAGCAGTGTTTTGTTAATGTACACAGTTGACACCAGTCATGGAAAACGTTGAGAAAATGTACTAAGTCTGCATGCACAGAAAACACATAGGTTAGCCCAAAGTCAAAAGACAGCTATTCAAAACACCATGTACGCCTAGGCCTACACTGCACAGTGCGTAAATTACATACAATTAAAGGCATACTTGAAACTGTCAATTAAAGTTGGTTTTGGAACGCATAAAAGAGCAAATAAAGTTTTTTAAAGTACCGTTCTTGTATAGCCTCTGTCTGTCCACTTGTTCGAAAGGGGAAGCGGGGACGAGTAAAGGTGCGCTCGCATTTTATCTTCCCATTGAGTCCGTGGACACGCCTCCGCGTGCGCACGCCCGGTCAGAATGTCAAGGTCGTAGTGGTTTGTCAATCTGCAGTAAATACGGAACAAAAAACCTGCAGCGTTCATTTGGACGGTGTGGACAGTCGTGCCTTGTACCCTCCATTATTGTTGTTTTTGGTTAGAATGGCAGCATTGCAACTGGGCGCATCTTGGCAAAAAATACATGTTCTCATTAGCAGCCTAATTTGATATTGCATTAATATTGTAACGACCCTGGGTTTATAAGCGCGGATACCGACTCTGCAGTTCGAGCATGCTTTTTGCGGCACAGTCGATAGCGCGCTGGACTTCGGGCTACAAGGTCGAGAGTTCGAGACCTGCTCCCTGCCTGTTTCATTACAATATACCTACTAATAAATGAAACAGGTGAGGCTAGATGGATTGGTAAACTAATTTGACACTTGTTAACACACATGGAAATATAGGTAGACTCAGCCAAATGATGTTACCATATGCAGCACTACAGATATTGGGTGCTTTTCCCTGCCTAGGCATTGCTGATGCCTGCCAGATCTTACAACGCCTGGATCACAGGAGGTTGGTGGCGCCTTGATTGGGGAGGACAGGCTCGTGGTAATGACTGGAGCGGAATTGGTGGAATGGTATCAAATACATCAAACACATGGTTTTCATTTGTTTGATGCCATTCCATTACCCCGTTCCAGCCATTATTATGACCTGTCCATCTCTCTGCGGCTTCCTGTGGCCTGGACAGGTATTTTATGTATCAGCTAACCACAGCATATGTTATAGCAATCTGTCAGTATGACACAGTCGATGACCTGACAAGCAACCATTGGTTGATGCATGCAATGTCTGAGCAGGGGAATGCAACCATTGAGATGAGCGAAATGCAAGACTTCGCTCTCACACAGTCACACACAGTATCCACCTGACAGGTGTGGCATAACAAGAAGCTGATTAAAACGGCATGACCATTACACAGGTGCACCTTGTGCTGGGGACAATAAAAGGCAGTTTTGTCACACAACACAACGCCACAGACGTCTCATGTTGTGAGGGAGCGTGCAATTGGCATGCTGACTGCAGGAATGTCCACCAGAGCTGTTGGCAGAGAATGTTAATTTCTCTACCATAAGCCGCCTCCAACATTGTTTTAGAGAATTTGGCTGTACGTCCAACTGGGCCTCACAGCCCAGTACCTCCTCATCCGGCTTCTTCACCTGTGGGATCGTCTGAGACCAGCCACCCAGACAGCTGATGAAACTGTGGGTTTGCACAACTGAAGAATTGATGCACAAACTGTCAGAAACTTCTCAGGGAAGCTCATCTGCATGTTCATTGTCCTCACCAGGATCTTGACCTGACTGCAGTTCAGCGTCGTAACTAACTTCAGTGGGCAAATGCTCACCTTCGATGACCACTGGCTTGCTGAAGAAGCATGCTAGCAGATACCCATAGACTTCCAGTCATTGTGCTAGCATTGGCTCACAAAACTACCTCTAACTTCCATCATACTGGACACAGAGACATACAAATGGTATCCACAAGTTCATCTGACGCTGGGGAAGTACATAAAGGGCATCATGGACTAAATCCCAAAGTATCCCTTTAAGGTCACTACATTACCCTGTGTCCCCACGCTTCTCTATGCCAGGTCCCTCACATGTACACGTCTCTCCGGAGGCCTCACAGGCTCCATCCCACTTCTGACACCAACATAGCAAATTTTGGGGGTAGTGTGGCGATCCTCGCTATTTGAGCTACGTCACAATTCCCACCAAGTGGGTTAACTGTATTCGTGCAATGTGTAGGGTTTCACACCAGCGACCCAGGTTTACTTCCCTTCCCCGCTGTTCGCTACACTGGTGTCAGAAGTGGGATAGCCCTACTAGCTTAAATAACAAAAGGACAGAGAGGGAATTACAGTTAATTCCAACAGGCGTTTTAATGTTACACAGCGGGGTAACGGAAGCTGCATAAAACAACAAAACAACAAACCTAACCTGAACTACAGTAGCTAGCCATAACTCCCCTCAGAGAGATAATAATGAGAGAACGAAATGGGGCTTCGCGTTCAAAACAACTGGGAACTCGAAAATCTCTGACTTCTGACTTCAGTGCGTTCAAAACAACTGGGAACTCGAAAATCTCTGACTTCTGACTTCAGTGCGTTCAAACAACTGGGAACTCGAAAATCACTGACTTCTGACTTCAGTGCGTTCAAAACAACTGGGAACTGGAAAATCTCTGACTTCTGACTTCAGTGCGTTCAAAACAACTGGGAACTCGAAAATCTCTGACTTCTGACTTCAGTGCGTTCAAAACAACTGGGAACTGGAAAAAAATAGCTCCGACAGAGAAGAATCGACTTGAACGGTCATCCAACCCGACTTTCCAACCTGAAGATCACTGATGTCATGATTTGACCTTGTATTTATTCAAGTTCCCAGTTGTCCTGAGTACGGCATATATCCCTACAGAACCTACGCCTCTGTAACCAATGTGAAATGGCTAGCTAGTTAGCGGTGGTGCGCGCTAATAGCGTTTCAATCGGGGACGTCACTCGCTATGAGACCTTGCTCTGCAACCTTGCTCTGGTTCAAGGCGAGGAGAGGGACGAAAGCTACACTGTTACACCCCCCCCCCCCCCCTTTCCGATGACTATGACAACCCCATAAACAATGAAAGTGATTGCTGCTGCCAGTCCAGGGCAGCTTCTGCCCAACCTTAACATAGCCTATTAAGACATTGATAAGATTTCATAAAACATTTATATTTCCATATCACAGAAAATATCCATGGTAAAGTTGTGCCTGCCCTTCGGTGTCGCCTTACCAAAATGTCACCCTCTTTGACATGATAAATCTATATAAATAGAGAGATATAGGCCATCCCAGGGTGCAGTGTATATGTATTCAGTAGCTTGGCAGATTATGAGAAGGTCATCTGCCATATTTTTAGGTTGACCTTTACTTTGCCTATGTGATTGAACTACTGCAAGGGTTCAAATGTGGGGTGCTGGAGAGCTACCACAGGCCTATTGCTTGTCATTTCAACTCATCTCCATTCAGTGAGTGACCATATTTGCAGAGACATTGATGTTCATTGTGCCTGCAGCCAAATTTCATATTGATACTCATCAATTTGTCAATTACAACACTCTCCCACTCTCCCAACACTCACATTCTCCCAAGTTCAGTCTAGTCAAGTCATGTTGATGTTGGAAGCTCAAATAACATCCTAAAAATGGAACATATCAAGTGCCAGAAAGGACTGTGCCAATTTCCTTTTCCATGTGGGTTTTATCGAATGTATGAGACCATGATAGACTGGTGCTGGAGCAAAGACCAGCGTTTGACCCTGAAGGAATGGCGTTGGAAGGCTTTGGTGCAATGGATACCCTAAGGCACATGCGTCAAACTCATTCCACGGAAGGCCGAGTGTCTGCAGGTTTTCCCTCCTCCCTTGTACTCGATTGATGAAATAAGGTGACCAATTGGTAAGGAACTCCCCTCACCTGGTTGCCTGGGTCTTAATTGTAAGGAAAAAAATCCAGAAACCTGCCGACACGTTGGCCTCCATGGAATGAGTTTGACCACCCCTACCCTAGGGAATTCAGCAAAGTAGTTTGTATCAAAACCACTATCTAAACATTTGCCTTTGCCTTCACTTGATACTGGCCACGACTTGGCATTAACCATGACGGGCCCATGGTTTACATATTTGAGCAACCCACCGGAGTTGAAAGAGCTGTTGTGCACATTGCACAGAGTATCTGCAAATGGTCTGTCGTTAGGCTTATCTTTCTAACATTTCAGGAATCATTATTTTATTCATGTAAAAACTCAGTTCTATGGTCGAATAAAATAGCGATAAATTTGCAGGAAAATCAGCGTTCATAGGGACAGTTCAGGAATAAGGGTTTTGATTCTGCACTTCAGATACAGAACCCCCTGCAACAGGCCTCTAAATGTTTCTTGGCGTTCGTACCCAGTATTCTTGTAAAAAAAAATCTTCCAAATAATCTCTACCCATGAATAAATTCCACATACAGGTAACTGCCAGAATAAAGGAAACACCAATGTAAAAGTGTCTTAACAGGGCATTGGGCCACCACGAGCCAAAACAGCTACAATGCACCTTGGCATAGACTGTACAATTATCTGGAACTATTGTAGAGATGCGACCATTCTTCCACAAGAAATTAAATAAGTGGATGTTTTGTTGATGTTGGTGGAAAATGTTGCCTCAGGCTCTGTTCCAGAATGCCCTATAGGTATTCAATTGGGTTGAGATCTGGTCTGAGACAGCCATGGCATATGGTTTACATTGTTTTCATGCTCATCAAACTATTCAGTGGCCACTCGTGCCCTGTGGATGGGGGCATTGTTATCCTATGGGGCATAACCATTGCAGGCAAATTAATTGGCAAGTGGGCCTGCCCAACATTTTTAGACATGACCCTAAGCATGATGGGATGTTAACTGCTTAGGAATTGCTCAGGACCACCATGTACCCTCTTTCAATATACTGTACTTTGTATCCCTCATTATTCAAGTGTTTCCTTTGTTTTGGCAGTTACCTGTATATATACACTACCGTTCAAAAGTTTGTGGTGACTTGGAAATGTCCTTGTTTATGAAAGAAAAGCATTTTTTTTTGTACATTAAAATAACATCAAATTGATCAGAAATACAGTGTAGACATTGTTAATGACTATTGTAGCTGGAAACGGCTGATTTGTAATGGAATATCTACAGTTGAAGTCGGAAATGTACACCTTAGCCAAATACATTTAAACTCAGTTTTTCACAATTCCTAACATTTAATCCTAGTAAAGATTCCCTGTGTTAGGACAGTTAGGATCACCACTTTATTTTAAGAATGTGACATGTCAGAATAATAGCAGAGAGAATGATTTATTTCAGCTTTTATTTCTTTCATCACATTCCCAGTGGGTCAGAAGTTTACATACACTCAATTAGTATTTGGTAGCATTGCCTTTAAATTGTTTAACTTGGGTCAAACATTTCAGGGAGCCTTCCACAAGCTTCCCACAATAAGTTGGGTGAATTTTGGTGCATTCCTCCTGACAGAGCTGGTGTAACAGAGTTAGGTTTGTAGGCCTCCTTGCTCGAACACGCTTTTACAGTTATGCCCACAAATTATCTATAGGATTGAGGTCAGGGCTTTGTGATGGCCACTCCAATACCTTGACTTTCTTGTTCTGTTGTCCAGTCTCAACATTAACAGTGAAGAGGCGACTCTGGGATGCTGGCATTCTAGGCAGAGTTGCAAAGAAAAAGCCATTTCTCAGACTGGCCAATAAAAATTAAAAGATTAAGATGGGCAAAAGAACACAGGCACTGGACAGAGGAACTCCAGCATCCTGGAGTCGCCTCTTCACTAAAGACGTTGAGACTGGTGTTTTGCGGGTACTATTTGAAGAAGCTGCCAGTTGAGTACTTGTGAGGCGTCTGTTTCTCAAACTAGACACTCTAATGTACTTGTCCTCTTGCTCAGTTGTGCACCGGGTCCTCCCACTCCTCTTTCTATTCTGGTTAGAGCCAGTTTGCACTCTTCTGTGAAGGGAGTAGTACACAGCGTTGTATGAGATCTTCAGTTTCTTGGCAATTTCTCACATGGAATAGCCTTAACTTCTCAGAACCAGAATAGACTGACGAGTTTCAGAAGAAAGTCCTTTGTTTCTGGCCATTTTGAGCCTGTAATTGAACCCACAAATGCTGATGCCCCAGATACTCAACAAGTCTAAAGGCCAGTTTCATTGCTTCAATCAGAACAACAGTTTTCAGCTATGCTAACATAATTGCAAAAGGGTTTAATGATCAATTCGCATTTTAAAATGATAAACTTGGATTATCTAACACAACGTGCCATTGGAACACTGGAGTGATGGTTGCTGATAATGGGCCTCTATACACCTATGTAGATAGTACATAAAAAAAAAATCTGCCGTTTCCAGCTACAATAGTCATTTCCAAAATTAGCAATGTCTACACGGTATTTCTGATCAATTTGATGTTATTTTAATGGACAAAACATGTGCTTTTCTTTCAAAAACAAGGACATTTCTATGTGACCCCAAACTTTTGAACGGTAGTGTACATTTGTTATATAATCAATCCATCAGTATCAAATTGGAGATTGTAGACACCATCTGGTATTTTGGAAAGCACAGGATATCCTATGGTCTATAACAAAGCAGTGATGAGAGCAGCTAGACACCTTGTGGCCAGATTGAACACTGCACTGGAGATTTAAGACTTAGGGAAAGGGCCAGCAGAGTACAATGTTGGATTTATGGAGTTATTTGATGTAGAAGAAAATAGCATCTCAGAGTGATGCACTGTTGGAGAACTTCAGATTGATAATCTGTCAATACTATCCATGCAAACAAAGATGCCTTTATCTTTCTCAATAGACATCTCATACACTGGACTGAAAATGATTACAAGTAGTAAATAAACAGGAATACACCTACAGGAATACACCTACAAAGCTCATGGACTTCTAGAAATAAGAAACAGCATTTTCGTTTTTTGTTGTTGTGCTTTATTCCTTAAGAATAGATAACTCCAAAAACAACACCCAAGGTTTGAAGTACAGTATTCAATTAGCCAGAATACAAAAGGTCATAGCATCAAAATACATTTCCATTAGTTTAACATTTTACCTAAATGAAATAATATTCTTGAGGCACCCGTCAAACCATACTGAGCAACGTAGCCAGTCATTCTGGATACTTGTACTTTTAAGCACATTTAAATGGTTCTTCTTACAGTACTGATCAATAAGGCTCTTCGTAAAGCACAGTCGGTCAAAGAAAGGCCTCTTCCTAATAGAAATATACAGGACGTTGTTGAATTATTTGAGATGGGGCCTATCAAAATGTCTATATATCAGAAAATACATATTTTTTGAAAGCTTTACCATCTAGATTCGGTTATCAATTCATTTTCCAGTTCACTAATTGCAGCTCTTTTGGGCAAACAACCAGCAATTCAGGTGATTGCTGTTAAAATGAATGTGAGAGAGAAATTCTGTGCAGTTTGCTTCTGTGCAGTTTGCCCTTTCAGATCTGAGGGAAACAGAGATTAAATGATTTATAGTAGCTTGTGGTTACAACCATCATATGGGCTACATGCACACTGACTTTTGACTGGAGCTTAGAGACTCTGGATAAGTGTTCGCTACTTACCTGTTATGATAACAACAACAACAAGGATAATATCAGATCTGTGTGAGAGTCTCACCCTTGGTCCGTGTGTCCAGGTCTCTCATCAAAACTATCTTACTGTCAAGGTAGTGTTCCAAATACATTCCCGCCGCCATCTTGAAGATAATAAACAAAGGTTTTTCCGGTCAGACAGGAAATATTGTTCGATGGGGTTTAACGGCGGTTGGCATTCAATGTTAATTGTGCATTACCGCCACCAGCTGGACGGGGTATTGAATAAGAACTAAAAAAAAAAAGAGTGGGAAAGTGGGAAAAAGGCATCATACGAAATAAAAACAAGTTAACTAAGAAAACCCATCCCACTTCTTCAATCACAGTCCACTCCAAAATACTTCCCTACACATGCCCAGGGGCCTGTGATGGCGGTACATTCACCGACAGGATTTCTTGCACAGCCTCGGCTTTGACATCATGAAGACCCCCAAAAACGTTCAGCGGCATTCACAATGATTCCAATTTTCTAAGACTTATTCTCCGACCTCTGCTGTACAGTTTATGACCATTGCAATAAATAATACAAAGTCCACCTTTTCAACATGTAGCATTTCACTATCCCTCGGTTGATAAGAAACCGTCACTAGTCGTGGTGGCTCTACTACCATTGCTTCTTCCCCGACCCTCGTTCCTTCCAATCTTCTCACTGCCTCCAGATAAGAGACACGCTGGACACTCCTTACCCTCGCCACCTCATTCTTCACCTTAACAGGGCGCTCCAGGAATGTGGGCGAATGTTCATCTCCACAGTTGCAGCATTTCACTTCATCTGGCGTACGATACTCTTCCCTTCTGCACACACATGACCAAATCTTTTACATTTATAACACTGAAGGGGCTTGTGTACAAAAGCTCTTACAGTGTATCTCATTAATCCTAACTTTATATGAGAAGGGAGAGACTTGAGCTGGAAACTAATAACTAACATCTGTGTTCTATTCAGTATCGCCAGAACCTTGTTTAGAGAAAGGGATAACTCAGTTTCAAGGTCTCAGCTTAGAAAGAAGAAGCCTCGTGAGGCATTGGTCTGTCACATGTTATGAACCAGTATTAGTCGGTCACATGAATGAAACAAAACAAAACGATAATGATGAATTAATTATGCTAAATCATACAAATTTAACTTGTCTGTGTATAGCCGTACGTATGACAACTACTGGGACTGCCCCAGCAGAGCTCATGATTGACATGTGTACTATGGTGCATTGAGTTGGTTGGAACCTCTCCAGTGCGCTGATAATAAAGAATGATTCATTTAAGATTGACTTCGAGTGTCCCTGTGTAAGAATTTCCACAACAATTGGGCGTCACGAATTGGATGATTGATTCTGCCTGCAGAGCTTTCCAGTTAGGGTCTGCGAGGAAAACCAGTGGCGCATTTTATGAAGTGTGAGGGAAAATCCCGTCTGACCAAAAAAGGACCCCCCCCCAGACCAGACCCTTACTGTGAGTTGCCAAGCAGAAGACACATCATTTGCAAACAATTGAGGGATGGCAACTGATTTCAGTATGTCAATTTAAATGAATTTGTAAAAATATAAATTATAAAACAGATGAAACTACACATAAAGATGTAGAAGGAGGGTACCACTAGCCTACACAGTAACACAAGGTGTTTTTGAATACGAGGTGTTATTTACATGTATGGGAAGCAGCAAGACTATAGAGCCTATAAAGACCAAAGTGTTTATGATTATGTAAACTACTGAGACTATAGACACACGAGACTATAGATAATGTAGACTATACATATATCTATTTTTATTTAGCTAGGCAAGCCAGTTAAGAACAAACTCTTATTTACAATGACGGCCTCCCCCGGCCAAACCCGGACGACGCTGTGCCAATCACGGCCGGATGTGATACAGCCTGGATTCAAACCAGGGACTGTAGGGACACCTCTTGCACTGAGATGCAGTGCATTAGACCACTGCGCCACTCGGGAGCCTGAGGTACGTGAGACTATAGATACTATAGAGAGTAGAGATACTGTAGAGACTATGGAGACTGTAGAGACCATAGAGGAACCGTTGAAGATACATATAACGTGGAAGAAGGCTAGAGCTAGTCTTAGAGAGAAGACTAGAGAGAGGGCAAGTAATGGTACCATGCCCCGCTGACAGCTGTCTATAGGCATTTATAAGAGAAATGTCTACATGGTCTGCAGCCACTGGTAGAGAATAGCATAAGGTGCATTCTGTGCTATTTTATATGTATAGTGAAGACACAAATGATGCATAGGAGGTAATTACAGAGAATCTTTGAAGCTGCACATGGGATAAACGGGAGACTACCGAGTGTGTTGGGGAATAGTGCTAAGTGAATGTGGATGTGAAAGTTGTGTATGGTTGTGTGAGTGTGGAAAGGACGTGTTAATAACCTCTACAGGATCGGTGGGTCGAGCTAACATAGGCTAATGCGATTAGCATGAGGTTGTAAGTAACAAGAACATTTCCCAGGACATAGACATATCTGAAATTGGCAGAAAGCACTGTCCAATTTACAGTAGCTATTACAGTGAAATAATACCATGCTATTGTTTGAGGAGAGTGCAAAGAACTTGAAATTGTATTACTAATTCAATTAGGTACATTTGGGCAGTCTTGATACAACATTTTGAACAGAAATGCAATGGTTCATTGGATCAGTCTAAATGTTGCACATACACTGCTGCCATCTACTGGCCAGACTCTAAATGCGCTGGGGCTGGAATAATACATTATGGCCTTACTCTTGCATTTCAAAGATGGTGGTACAAAGAAAATACCCCAAAATGCATGGACCAAGCAGCGTGGTGACGAGAGGCAGCGATACCTGGAGAACTGGATATGGGAGGAGATCCTGGATGGCAAAGGACCCTGGGCACAGGTTGGGGAATATCGCCACCCCAAGGCAGAGCTGGAGGCAGCGAAAGCTGAGAGGCGGCGGTATGAGGAGGCAGCATGGCAGCGCGGCTGGAAGCCCGAGAGGCAACCCCAAAAATGTATTGGGGTGCACACGGGGAGTGTGTCGAAGTCAGGTAGGAGACCTGCTCCAACTCCCCGTGCTTACCGCGGAGAGAGAGGGATCGGGCAGGCACCGTGTAATGCCGTGAGGCGCACTGTGTCCCCGGTGCGCGTGCATAGCCCGGTGCGGTGCGGTCTCCCGTCTGTCCGGAGCTGCCTGAGTCTCCCGTCTGTCCGGAGCGGCCAGTCTCCCGTCTGTCCGGAGCTGCCAGAGTCTCCCGTCTGTCCTGAACTGCCAGAGTCTCCCGTCTGTTCGGAGCTGCCAGAGTCTCCCGTCTGTCCTGAGCTGCCAGAGTCTCCCGTCTGTCCTGAGCTGCCAGAGTCTCCCGTCTGTCCGGAGCTGCCAGAGTCTCCAGTCTGTCTGGAGCTGCCAGAGTCTCCCGTCTGTCCTGAGCTGCCAGAGTCTCCCATCTGTCCTCCCAGTCTCCAGTCTGCCCTGAGCTGCCAGAGCCGCCAGTCGGTCCTGAGCTGCCAGAGCCGCCAGTCTGTCCTGAGCTGCCAAAACCGCCAGTCTGTCCTGAGCTGCCAGAGCCGCCAGTCTGTCCTGAAATGCCAGAGCCGCCAGTCTGTCCTGAGCTGCCAGAGCCGCCAGTCTGTCCTGATCTGCCAAAGCCGCCAGTCTGTCCTGAGCCGCCAGTCTGTCAGGAGCTGCCAGAACCGTCAGTCAGCCAGACCTGCTCCAACTCCCCGTGCTTACCGCGGAGAGAGAGGGATCGGGCAGGCACCGTGTAATGCCGTGAGGCGCACTGTGTCCCCGGTGCGCGTGCATAGCCCGGTGCGGTGCGGTCTCCCGTCTGTCCGGAGCTGCCTGAGTCTCCCGTCTGTCCGGAGTGGCCAGAGTCTCCCGTCTATCCGGAGCTGCCAGAGTCTCCCGTCTGTCCTGAGCTGCCAGAGTCTCCCGTCTGTTCGGAGCTGCCAGAGTCTCCCGTCTGTCCTGAGCTGCCAGAGTCTCCCGTCTGTCCTGAGCTGCCAGAGTCTCCCGTCTGTCCGGAGCTGCCAGAGTCTCCAGTCTGTCTGGAGCTGCCAGAGTCTCCCGTCTGTCCTGAGCTGCCAGAGTCTCCCATCTGTCCTCCCAGTCTCCAGTCTGTCCTGAGCTGCCAGAGCCGCCAGTCGGTCCTGAGCTGCCAGAGCCGCCAGTCTGTCCTGATCTGCCAAAGCCGCCAGTCTGTCCTGAGCCGCCAGTCAGCCAGGAGCTGCCAGAGCCGTCAGTCAGCCAGGAGCTGCCAGAGCCGTCAGTCAGCCAGGAGCTGCCAGAGCCGTCAGTCAGCCAGGAGCTGCCCTTCAATCGCCCTTCACTCCGGTGCTGCTGGAGTGTCCCGCCCGTCCGGTGCTGCCGGAATCTCCCGTCCGTCCGTCTCTCCCGTCCGTCCATTCGGGACCCGTGGCTAGGGTCCCCAGTCCAAGGTCGGTGGCGAGGGTCACCGTTCTTAAGAGGCCACGGAGGCGGATAAAGAGACGGAGAAACACTATGGTGGAGTGGGGTTCACGTCCCGCGCCAGAGCCGCCACCGCGGACAGACGCCCACCCAGACCCTCCCCTATAGGTTCAGCGAACATAAACAACCCACCCAACTTACGCCCTGACCATACTAAAACAAAAGACAAAACAAAGGAACTAAGGTCAGAACGTGACAGTACCCCCCCCCCCCCCCCCCCCAAAAGGGCCGGAGTCCGGGGGGGGGGGGGGGTACTGTCACGTTCTGACCTTAGTTCCTTTGTTTTGTCTTTTGTTTTAGTATGGTCAGGGCGTAAGTTGGGTGGGTTGTTTATGTTAGTTTTCTATGATTTGCTATATCTGTGTTTGGCCTTGTATGGTTCTCAATCAGAGGCAGCTGTCAATCGTTGTCCCTGATTGAGAACCATATTTAGGGAGCCTGGTTTCTATTGTGTTTTGTGGGTGGTTGTTTTCTGTCTTTGTGTGTCTGCACCAGACAGAACTGTTTCGGTTGTTTTCTTTGTTGTTTTGTTATTCAGTGTTCAGTTTACATTAAAAAAGATGAACACTTACCACACTGCACTTTGGTCCTCACCTTCTTCCCAAGACAGTCGTTACAGTATTATCTTTTACCAGATCTAATATGTTATATTCTTCAACATTCATTTCACATTTCCACAAACTTCAAAGTGTTTCCTTTCAAATGGTATCAAGAGTATGTATAGCCTGGATTCAGGTCCTGAGCTACAGGCAGTTAGATTTGGGTATGTCATTTTAGGCGAAAACTGGGAAAAAAAAGGTGCGGATCCTTAGAAATTTGAATAATAAACTGATTGATAGAAATGTGGGTGTTAAAGCTGTTTGGAATTTGGATAATAAGATGATTGAAATGTGGATATTAAACTGACTGTACATATTGAATGAGAGCTGTCAAGGGACTAGCTCCAGTGTGAAAGAGGATTACAGAGTGCGTGATAGAATGGATACCCCAACCAGTTCTGTGTGAGCTGAGTTTTTAGTCTATAACGTTATCTAGGGGTTCTGTCCACCACCGCCCATCGATCTACAGGTAGTGAGCACTGACAGCAGAAGCCATTGAAAGATATGTGTACCTCTCGGGATGCTTGCATTGTGATTGTTGCTGCGGTGTGGAGGTGAAAACCTAAAGATTTATAACGTTGTAAAGGAAATCTGTATGGAGAAAGTACTATTTCCGAATATGCTGTTAAATAGAACCCTAGTGAATTTCTAAACTCCTGTATGAATAGAACACTAGTGAATTTCTAAACCCCTGTATGAATAGAACACTAGTGAATTTCTAAACCCCTGTATGAATAGAACACTAGTGAATTTCTAAACCCCTGTATGAATAGAACACTAGTGAATTTCTAAACCCCTGTATGAATAGAACACTAGTGAATTTCTAAACCCCTGTATGAATAGAACACTAGTGAATTTCTAAACCCTTGTATGAATAGAACACTGGTCTAGAAGAGGAATTTGTGATGTAGCACAAATGTATAATGGGTTACGAGAGATAAAGTAACATAATATTTGTATAATGGGATACTAGAGATCTGATGAAGTAACAATAGAACTAATAATAATACACCACTTGCACACCCACACGTAGACGTACAAAAGTGGTGTAAAAAGTATTATGTTCAGAGTGCTCCCTTTATGGATAACTTGATGAATATGAGGTTAAAGCATTGTATGGGACTTAATTTACCCCTAACCAATAAAACTATACACGTTTATGAGATTTCCTCCACCCCGGCAATACATTTTGAAATAAGCCCATACTCTGTTACATAGACCCAATGATTTTCTGTATTCATCTACTCACCTGTTTAAAGTGCTAGGTAGAGACTTCTTATGGACAGAGCATGCCATCTACAGGGGATTGATAGACAGTGCAACTCAGTTAACACGTATGGATCTCTCCAAAGCATTACATAGGAATCTTAAAGTAATAAACGTAATCACTATTGAAGCAGAAAGTGAATATCCAACAGAAAATTGAAATAAATGTATAGTAACTTTTGAAATTATACTAAGATTAAAATAATGCTTTCCAATACGGAGAAAGTTATTACGTTTGTTTTGTGTTTGCTTTAAGCCTTGCAATAGGAGGAAAGGCAGAATGTTGTTTGAGAGTGATCCGTGTGTTTAAGCAGTAGTGATTGAGGTATTCCTATTGGGAAGGGAGTCCAAGTTGCAATCCAATAATGCAATATTTTAGTAATTTGTCGAAGTAAGACAGAGGGATTGAGCATTGCTACTTAACAACTTTTATGGCTGGGGGCAGTATTGAGTAGCTTGGATGAATAAGGTGCCCAGAGGTGCCCAGAGTAAACTGCCTGCTACTCAGTCCCAGTTGCTAATATATGCATAGTATTAGAATATTTGGATAGAAAACACTCTGAAGTTTCTAAAACAGTTTGAATGAGGTCTGTGTATATAACAGAACTCATATGGCAGGCAAAAACCTGAGAAAAAATCCAACCAGGAAGTGGGAAATCTGAGGTTGGTCGTTTTTAAACTCATTCCCTATTGAAGATACTGTGGGATATTGGTCATATTGCACTTCCTAAGGCTTCCACTATATGTCAACAGTCTTTAGAACCTTGTTTGATGCTTCTACTGTGAAGTGAGGCCGAATGAGAGGGGAATGAGTCAGGGCTCTGCCAGAATGCCTTGAGCTCGTGACGCTCGTTCACGTGAGAGCGAGCTCTGTTCCATCGTAATTCTACAGACAAAGGAATTCTCTGGTTGGAACATTATTGAAGATTTATGTTAAAAACATCCTAAAGATTGATTCTATACATCGTTTGACATGTTTCTACGGACTGTAACGGAACTTTTGGAATGCGTCATGAAGATGGCTTACTGGGCTGAATGCGCTAACAACAAGGAGGAATTTGGACATAAATGATGGACATTATCGAACAAAACAAACATTTATTGTTGAACTGGGATTCATGGGAGTGCATTCTGATGAAGATCATCAAAGGTAAGTGAATATTTATAATGTTATTTCTGACTTCTGTTGACTGCACAATATGGCGGATATCTTTTTGGCTTGTTTGGTCTCTGAGCGCCGTACACAGATTATTGCATGGTTGGCTTTTTCCGTGAAGTTGTTTTGAAATCTGACATAGCGGTTGCATTAAGGAGAAGTGTATCTAAAGTTCCATATATAACACTTGTATTTTCATCAACATTTATAATGAGTATTTCTGTAAATTGATGTGGCTCTCTGCAAAATCATCAGATGTTTTTGGAACTACTGAATATAACGCGCCAACGTATACTAAGATTTTTTTTATATAAATATGAATTTTCTTGGCTCTGACCTAACATAATCGTTTGTGGTGCTTTCGCCATAAAGCCTATTTGAAATCGGACACTGTGGTGGGATTAACAAGAAGTGTATCTTTAAAATGGTGTGAAATACTTGTATGTCTGAGGAATTTTAATTATGAGATTTCTGTTGTTTTGAATTTGGCGCCCTGCACGTTCACTGGCTGTTGTCATATCAATCCCGTTAGCGGGATCTCAGCCCTAAGAAGTTTTAAAATTAGAGGCTGCTCAGTCTTCAAGGCCTGGTCCACTGATCTCGTGTTTAAGTCATCTGGTGTTTTGGTTTAGAGATAAACTTCCTGTGGAACAATAGATAGCCGCCAGTACACATTGAACTCAAACAGGCTGTATGAGAGACAGTGGGGAAATTTGGGACAGAGGTATGAACAATTTAATAAGAAACGTTTTTGACAATTTATTTCTAAATTCTGTAGTTTGGGTAGCAGTAAGTAAGAAGGTAATGTCATCTAAAACAATAATATGTTTCCATTACGTGGAACTGTGTCCAGAACTGAAGTAGATCAACATTTTAAAAAATTGTGCCGAATATTGAGCTGATAAGCCAGCAATAACTTTTTGAAGGTCCTAGCAGATTTGTTAAACAACAGGTTCTATATTTTGACTAAGTTTATATCCCAGAGAGAGTTTGTACAGTATGTCGATGCAACAGGTCAAAATGACAATGATTACAAGAGAGGGGCTCTGGGGGATTGCTTACCTTGGAAGGTGCCTATTCAGCTTGACGAGACACTTGTGTCATCCGATGTGTCTGAAGTATAATTCTGTATAGACTGATGGTATGTCCGCTACCAGTTTTTTTTTCATGTTTATCAATGATTCTGTATCTCCCTTTGAAAGGCAAGTGCCTTGGGAGAGCAGTTAAAAGTACCCGGATCCAGCTGTTAAGGGAGCTCCCAAATTAAGTAAGGCCATTTTGTTTGTTTTTACCCTACGTTTTACCACACACACCAGTACCCACGCTCAACCCACCTATTAGGAATATTTGTTAGTGGTGTTAATATTGATTTATAGTGTGGGGTCTTTCTATTTGGTTTTAGTGGGTTTTTCACTGTTTTGAAAGGATGCAACTTAAAGGGTACACAAATGACATTTTCTGAAGTTTCTATCATCAGGGTTTTTGTTGCACGCTTGTAAAATATCTTTAAATAATGTCTGAGGTACAGGAGAAAAAAAACTCACTTAACAGGGCTGACTGGCCTCAGATCTCTGTTCTGACTTCCTGGTGAGGCCTGATCACCCTCAATAGAAAGACTGGAGACATTGGGCTTGATTTAAATGGGCTATGTAAACACTAATAATTAGAATAAGTTTATAATTTATCAATAGCCCCATGTGTGATTCAGACCAGGAAAGGGGCAGAGAGGGAGAGCGCAGCCCCTGAATGAGGGACACCTACCTGTAGTCTATTTTACCATTACGATGTCAGTTATTTGTCCAAAGGGGGAATTACCAGTCCCCTGGGGCCCTGGCCCTTTGGTAAATAAGCAAATTGAGTTTGTTAACATGCCTGCCTATAAAATAAGAAATATGTACTGGTAATGGTTGACAGTTACTCCAAATCGATTTAAGTTTTCCCCACCTCGAGTGATATATGTGTATTGCTGTTGTTGTTGTTTTCTTGTCTTTGTTTTTGTCTTGCTTCAATAACAAATCTCACCAGATTGTGTCTGCTGGATGGTCAGGATTTCTCCCCTAAGGATTATCCATCTGACTCCCTGACCTGTAACTCTGCAGTGAGATCGGCAAGATGATAGGGGAGTATACAGTAAGTAATATTCTCTTTGACATTTGTTTTAGAAATCTGTATTAATTAGGGCTAGGCCATTTTTTCCCTCCACTTCCTGTCTGAATGACGTGCCCAAAGTAAACTGCCTGTAGCTCAGGCCCTGAAGCCAGAAAATGCATATAATTGGTACCATTAGAAAGAAAACTCTTTGAGGTTCGTAGAAATGTTAAAATAATGTAGGAGAATATAACACAATAGATATGGTCAGAGAAAATCCAAAGAAAAACCAACCAAAAATGTTTTCTTGAGAGAGACCATCCTCTTAGAAATGCAAGAGAAAGGTCATATTGAAAATAAGCTCCCTGGATGCAATTCCTATGACTTCCACACGGTGTCAGCAGTCTATGTTCAAGGTTTCAGGCTTGTAACTTCAAAAATGAATAAGAAATATCAGTTTCAGCAGACGGACACAGTCTTGGAAATTCGTGTTTGTGCGCGCATGAATACATTACTCACCTGCTAAAATCGGTTTCCTATTGATAATACTTCTTTCCGTAATAAATATTGTAGTTTGATTACATTGTAGGGTATCTGAGGAGTAGATAGAAACGTATTTTGACTTGTTGAAACAAAGTTTAGGGGTTAATTTTTGGATTATTTTCGCTGCTAGCTGAACGAGTGGATTTCTCAAATAGATGGTGCCAACTAAACAGACTTTTTGGGATATAAATGCGGATTTTATCTAACAAAACGACACTACAAGTTATAGCTGGGACCCTTTGGATGACAAATCAGAGGTAGATTTTCAAAAAGCAAGTGAATATTTAATTGTTATTTGTCAATGTATGTGCTGGTGCTGGTGTAAAAATATTTGATGTGGGGTGCCATCCTCAAATAATCGCATGGCATGTTTTCGCTGTAATACCTACTGTAAATCGTACAGTGCAGTTAGATTAACAAGAATTTAAGCTTTCAGCCGATATAAGACACTTATATGTACATAAATGTTTAAATTCCATAATTTTCATGATTATTTATTTGGATTTCGCGCCCTCCAGTTTCACCGGAAGTTGTCCCGCTAGCGGAACTGCTATCCCTAAGAAGTTTTAAGAATAAGGTAGCAGTAATAATTTGTCATACAGTAAATCCATTGTCTGGAATTCCTGAATGAGCCCTAAACTAAACTGTTGTTCTGGTCTGTCCTCTCTGTCCTCTCTCTCTCTCTCTCTCTCTCTCTCTCTCTCTCTCTCTCTCTCTCTCTCTCTCTCTCTCTCTCTCTCTCTCTCTCTCTCTCTCTCTCTCTCTCTCTCTCTCTCTCTCTCTCTCTCTCTGTGATGGCAAAGGTGACCACAGATGGTGTCTAGATGTCAAGGCTCAGGAGTAGACCCAGATGCAGACAGTTTCGAGGCAATAAAAGTTTATTACAAAAACAGAGGGGGCAGGCAAACAACAGGTTAAGGCAGGCAGAGGTCAGTAGTCCCGAGCAGAGTTCAAAAGTGACATAACTTCAGGCAGGCTCAGGGTCAGGGCAGGCAGAGGTCAGTAATCCAGGGTGGTGTGACAAGGTACAGAACGACAGGCAGGCTCAGGGTCAGGGTAGGCACAATGGTAAAAACTGGGAAAGCTAGAAAACAGGAACTAGTGACAGACAGGAGCACTGGAAAAACCGCTGGTAGGCTTGACGAAACAAAACTAACTGGCAACAGACAAACAGAGAACATAGGTCTAAATACACTGGGGACAATGAGGAAGATGGGCAACATCTGGAGGAGTATGGAGACAAGCACAAAGACAGGTTAGACAGATCAGGGTGTGATGCATGTAAGGGATAATTAGATGCGTGGAAGGGATAATTTGACCAAGAACAGTGTGACCCTTAACACCCCCTCTAACCGGCTGAAGTAATGGTGACAACGGCGTTCAGTATGGTCCTTTACCAGTTCTACCGTGAGACCTGAGTCTGAGCCAGCAACCTGTACACAGCATCTCGTCGAAGCTATTAGGAGTGAGACATGAGTCCAATGGGGTAAGCATGGAGAGAGATCCCGTCCAAACTTCTCTCATGCTGCTGGTTTACTGATGGGAAAATGGGCAAAGATAATGAACAAAGACATAATGGACTGTAAAGAACGTCTCTTAGGTGAGAGACATTATCAAAGGCCGTCCACTTTGAACATGTGCCATTGGGAGAGCGAACTGAAACATTAGCTGAAGAAGAACATGAAGAAACACCAGAGGGATGAGTGCCAGGAGGGAGTGGGGTGGTCAACCGTGCCTGTAATTGATTTAGGCTTATCCAAAATGGTTTATTTGCAGTATCAGGTTGATTGTGGAGGTCTGCACACTGCAAAACTTATAGTAATTTTGATTAAGAAGGTACTGAGATAACAATGTGATAATATGTGATGAGAATAGGTAACTATAAATATAAGATGAATATACTGTATGTCAATGTAAATGTGCATTCTGCCAGTATTGGTGTGTGTTAAGTTGAGGGCCTTAAATTAAAGTGATAGAACCGGCGTGAAGCCCCAAGGACTGTCATTCTAAATTTGGGTTGCATAATTTATCATAAGTTATAATTATGATTTGGAAAGGCAAGGCTTCTAAAGACAGAGCTATGCCCCTAAATTGTGAGGAGAGCCACTAGATTGTACCTTGGATGAGCCTTGCCCCAATATCACTCTGATCAGGGTTGGTGTGAAACTGTTATAACATGTGTTCTTTCTCTTTCATGTGAAAGTCACTATGCATGTGCCCTGGACCAAATTCGGGAAAGACATAGAGAATCTCTAGAGACATGGTGAAATTGGCAATGCTAAAATAATTGCATATATGGGCTCTGCAAAACAGAGAGATTCTTGACTATCATTTGGCAGGTAAAGGGGGCACTTGTGCAATCATTGGCAATGAATGTTGTACTTTTTTCCCAGATCACTCTTCTAATATGAATGATCTCGCCAAATGCATTGCCACTGCTGATGATAACCCAGAATGAAGGGCTTGAAATTATGAAGTGTCTGGTTTTATGTGTTGATTTCACTCCCGTTAATAGAAGTATAACCTTTATTATGATTTATTATAATCATATATTTTGATATAAAAGATACAGTTGAAATGCTTACGTTAAAATGTTTTGATGATTATCACAAATTATGTGATAAGAGGAGGGAATGTGCTGGAAATGGACAATGTTTGTGCTTTTCTAATGACTCATTTCTGTGTTCTATTCGCATGCTTTTGTAATAACCATTTTTTGTGCTCTTGCAAGTGACTGACTGAACGAATATTCACTATCAGTAACTGCAATTTGGCAGTACGCCCAGAACCTTGTTTAGATAAAGGGATATCTCAGTTTCAAGGTCTCAGCTTAGAGAGAAGCCTCGTGAGGTATTGGTCTGTCACATGTTAGGAAACAGTATTGGTCTGTCACTTGAATGAAACAAAATGGTAATGATGAATTAATTATGCTAAATAATGCAAATATAACTTGTCTGTGTATAGCCGTACATAAGACAACTACTGGGACTGCCCCAGCAGAGCTCCTGATTGACATGTGTAACTATGGTGCATTAAGTTGGTTGGAACCTCTCCAGCATTCTGATAATGATGAATGATTCATTTAAGATTGACTTCGAGTGTCCCTGTGTAAGAATACACACAACAGAATCTTCATTCAAAGAACAGTAGCATAGATGAAGTGAATTTATTTTCTCCATCCACCAGACACAGGTGAGTCAACGTGCACCAACCACTCCATCGATGTCTTCAGTAAGAACCGTTGCCTTTATTTCTTACACCACACCAGAAATAACCCCCTTGATAGACGCCCGGGCTACGAAAATCCATACAGGGAACATTCCACTCCATACATTCCACTACATATCCTTTTTTGAGTATTAGTAGTGAATTGCCATACTTGAGTAAAAGTAAAGATATCTTAGTAGAAAATGACTCAAGTCAAAGTGAAAGTCACCCAGTAAAATACTACTTGAGTAAAATCTAAAAGTATCTCGTATTAAATGTACTTAACCTGTATTATGGTGGAAAAAGTACTCAATTGTCATACTCAAGTAAAAGTAAAAACTAAATGCTATTACATCAAAGGCAGTAGGGACAACCTCAGGAGGCTGAAGAAATTCGGCTTGTCACCAAAAGCACTCACAAACTTCTACAGATGCACAATCGAGAGCATCCTGGCGGGCTGTATCACCGCCTGGTATGGCAACTGCTCCGCCCTCAACCGTAAGGCTCTCCAGAGGGTAGTGAGGTCTGCACAACGCATCACCGGGGGCAAACTACCTGCCCTCCAGGACACCTACACCACCCGATGTCACAGGAAGGCCATAAAGATCATCAAGGACATCAACCACCCGAGCCACTGCCTGTTCACCCCGCTATCATCCAGAAGGCGAGGTCAGTACAGGTGCATCAAAGCTGGGACCGAGAGACTGAAAAACAGCTTCTATCTCAAGGCCATCAGACTGTTAAACAGCCACCACTAACATTGAGTGGCTGCTGCCAACACACTGACTCAACTCCAGCCACTTTAATAATGGGAACTGATGGGAAATGATGTAAATATATCACTAGCCACTTTAAACAATGCTACCTTATATAATGTTACTTACCCTACATTATTCATCTCATATGCATACGTATATACTGTACTCTATATCATCGACTGTATCCTTATGTAATACATGTATCACTAGCCACTTTAACTATGCCACTTTGTTTACATACTCATCTCATATGTATATACTGTACTTGATACATCTACTGTATCTTGCCTATGCTGCCCTGTACCATCACTCATTCATATATCCTTATGTACATATTCTTTATCCCCTTACACTGTGTACAAGACAGTAGTTTTGGAATTGTTAGTTAGATTACTTGTTGGTTACTACTGCATTGTCGGAACTTGAAGCACAAGCATTTCGCTACACTCGCATTAACATCTGCTAACCATGTGTATGTGACAAATAAAATTTGATTTGATTTGATTTGATTTGGATGATAATGCGTTCTAGTGATACTGTAGGTGTGTGAATTGGACCATATTTTAGTTCTGCCTGAGCATTCGAAATGTCACGAGTACTTTCGTGTGTCAGGGAAAATGAATGTGAGTAAAAATTACATTATTTTCACCAGTAATGTAGTGGAGTAAAACTAAAAGTCACAAGTATAAATAATAAAGTATAGTACAGATACCCCAAAAAATGACTTAAGTAGTACTTTAAAGTATTTTTACTGAAGTACTTTACACCACTGGCTTTACATGCGTAGGGAGGTGCTTACCATTAAAAAACTATAGAACCGACATACTAACCACACCTGGGATTCTCCTCGCAAGGTTTTCCTCCATAACTTCCATCGACACCCAGAGATGACTCCCTTAACAGGTGCCCTACTCTGGAGTTCAAATCACGATACTTTGAGTGGCTCAATACTTATGACGCCCACTGCCCTCTTCCTCTGTTCCACACAATCAATCAGGACAAGCCCACTCCTGGTCACTCTGATTGATTTAACTTTTCCTAACATACAATTCACCCTCTTCGACACCCCCAAACGGATATACCAGAGAAAGACCCTCATCAAAAAGTGCATCCCAAAAACAAGCAAATCTTTGTACGATATACACATCTTCCCCTTCTATTATCGACACTACTGTTGTCCGTTCTTCTCCAACTAAACTCCACACACTTCTGGTTTCAAACTCGGCATTGACTTCCGCCATGATTCATGATTCCATGAAACAGGGGCGGGGCGTTTTCTTTGTTATTGTTTCAACTGCTGATTGCCGCTTTAAGGTGCAGTATGGCCAGAAATGCCATTGTGTATACAGATAAATTATCAATTTGTCAGAGTCGTGTGTATAGGTGGCAGGGAAGTCAGGCGCAGGAGAATCAAACTGAATGAAATGGAGTTGTTTAATAACAATAAATGAAACAAAACTCCAACACTAAATAACAATAAAACAAAGTGGGTACGAGGACCCGTCGCACACCAATACAAACAGCACAACACTGAACAAACAATCAATCTCTGACAAATACATGAGGGGAAACAGAGGGTTAAACACACAACAGGTAATGAATGGGATTGAAACCAGGTGTGTAGGAAGACAAGACAAAGCCAATGGAAAATGAAAAATGGATCAATGATGGCTAGAAGACTGGTGACGTCGACCGCCGAGCACCGCCCGAACAAGGAGAGGCTTTGACATCGTTGCTCTTTTTGTCAGTGCCACCTTAAACTCAGGAACACTTAAAGCTGCCCCTGTCCTGCCTGTTTTAGGGTCCTTAGATCCATCAGTGAATATACACTGCTCAAAAAAATAAAGGGAACACTTAAACAACACAATGTAACTCCAAGTCAATCACACTTCTGTGAAATCAAACTGTCCACTTAGGAAGCAACACTGATTGACAATAAAGTTCACATGCTGTTGTGCAAATGGAATAGACTACAGGTGGAAATTATAGGCAATTAGCAAGACACCCCCAATAAAGGAGTGGTTCTGCAGGTGATAACCACAGAACACTTCTCAGTTCCTATGCTTCCTGGCTGATGTTTTGGTCAATTTTGAATGCTGGCGGTGCTTTCACTCTAGTGGTAGCATGAGATGGAGTCTACAACCCACACAAGTGGCTCAGGTAGTGCAGCTCATCCAGGATGGCACATCAATGCGAGCTGTGGCAAGAAGGTTTGCTGTGTCTGTCAGCGTAGTGTCCAGAGCATTGAGGCGCTACCAGGAGACAGGCCAGTACATCAGGAGACGTGGAGGAGGCCGTAGGAGGGCAACAACCCAGCAGCAGGACCGCTACCTCCGCCTTTGTGCAAGGAGGAGCAGGAGGAGCACTGCCAGAGCCCTGCAAAATTACCTCCAGCAGGCCACAAATGTGCATGTGTCTGCTCAAACGGTCAGAAAAAGACTCCATGAAGGTGGTATGAGGGCCCGACGTCCACAGGTGGGGGTTGTGCTTACAGCCCAACACCGTGCAGGACGTTTGACATTTGCCAGAGAACACCAAGATTGGCAAATTCGCCACTGGCGCCCTGTGCTCTTCACAGATGAAAGCAGGTTCACACTGAGCACATGTGACAGACGGGACAGTCAGGAGATGCCGTGGAGAACGTTCTGCTGCCTGAAACATCTTCCAGCATGACCGGTTTGGCGGTGGGTCAGTCATGGTGTGGGGTGGCATTTTTGGGGGGGCCGCACAGCCCCCTCCATGTGCTCGCCAGAGGTATCCTGACTGCCATTAGGTACCGAGATGAGATCCTCAGACCCCTTGTGAGACCATATGCTGGTGCAGTTGACCCTGGGTTCCTCCTAATGCAAGACAATTCTAGACCTCATGTGGCTGGAGTGTGTCAGCAGTTCCTGCAAGAGGAAGGCATTGATGCTATGGACTGGCCCGCCCGTTCCACAGACCTGAATCCAATTGAGCACATCTGGGACATCATGTCTCGCTCCATCCACCAACGCCACGTTGCACCACAGACTGTCCAGGAGTTGGCGGATGCTTTAGTCCAGGTCTGGGAGGAGATCCCTCAGGAGACCATCCGCCACCTCATCAGGAGCATGCCCAGGCGTTGTAGGGAGGTCATACAGGCACGTGGAGGCCACACACACTACTGAGCCTCATTTTGACTTGTTTTAAGGACATTACATCAACGTTGGATCAGCCTGTAGTGTGATTTTCCACTTTAATTTTGAGTGTGACTCCAAATCCAGACCTCCATGGGTTGATCAATTTAATTTCCATTGATCATTTTTGTGTGATTTTGTTGTCAGCACATTCAACTATGTAAAGAAAAAAGTATTTAATAAGAATATTTCATTCATTCAGATCTAGGATATGTTATTTTAGTTTTCCCTTTATTTTTTTGAGCAGTGTATTTTAAAATACATAGTACTGTGTTCCTCAATGTTCACTTACAATATTTACTGGAGCTACTCCTTTCTCACCAGCTCTTATCCTCTCAAGCAACCCTAGGTCTATCATTGGCTGAGGGAGCCACCAAGGTGGGATAGCACGAAGAACCACAGAAGGGCTGAACTCCTTCCCAAACAGTCCCATCTCTCGCCATGCCATTATCTATCCACCAAAAACGTGTCTTCAGACTTCGTTCATGCTCCCAGCATTCTAGGAGTGCAATTTTGTAAGAGTGTAATCTTACGTCTTTGAAGATTTACCCAATTATGCCATTGTCGGTTGTTTTCTCATCTTTACCAGCATTTTTCCCAACTCTACCTGCAGTGCTGCCACCGGGGTGGTCCTGATTACTCCACAACACATTCTTATGGCTTGTGCCTGGATTACATCTAGCCTTTCTAAAAGATGTCTGAGCTGCTGATCCATACGCTACACTACCATAGTCCAGTGATCAGACAGGAAATTAAGTCCGGGGGGGTCATCCAGTATGGGACATCCTTTTTCTTTTTGCACAACCAAAATAAGTTTTTCACACATTTAATACATAATAAATATTTTCTATTACATTTTGTTTATTTCAACTTTTTTTTAATGATAATTATGTGGGCCTTTTTCTGTAGGCTATGTTACAAACAAGATGAAATATGCATTAGGCTCATGTATTCAGCAGCTGGCAGGCAACCAGATGGAGTGATTGGAATAATTTGGCCAGAGGATGCAGACAAGACACCATTCATTCATTCAATATTCATTGATATTTTGTGCCACTTCAAAATTACAAAGCGATCATCTGAGTGCATGTCATCAATAGGTGGCAGTGTAATGTATTCTATCACCATCACAATTCACTGTCAGTAAAGAACCTGGCGAAATGGAAGTAGTTTCCTCTACCACTGATCTGGAATCAGAATTGGTTTCTAGCTTGAGCACTGAAATGACAAGGACTGAGTGAGTAGCAGCACAGGTGAGATGCAAGGAATGATCAACCTATCGGGGAAAAAAGCACTCGACCCACCAGAGACGCATCACTAAGAGAGACAAACGCAAACATGAAGAGGGGTTGACAAGCTGACAGGTGGAGGAGTGAGGAACCCAGACATGACTTGCAGACGAGTGTGAAAGGCTCTGAACTATAGAGAACAAACATGCAGGCACTCTCTCTCTCCCTCTTTTTCTCTCTCTGGGCGCCCACTGTCACTCATCTGCCTCATCAGTTGTGCCTCTTGTGTCAAGCAGGTTAAACTAGATTAGCTCTTTGTCTCACGTCCTCTCTCAGAAGCTGGTTTCAAAATATGCTGCTATTTAGTCATGAAGAAAAACACGACTGTTGAAAGCAAACTGCACCCCCTGACACTTGATTTGCTAAACTAAGGAATAGGGCTGGAGAAATGTAAGCACCCTGAAATTCATGGATGAAACTATATGGATTGAATCTGTATATTCGCTCCAGAAATGATTAAAAAAGCTATACTGTAAAGGCAGCAATACAGCCAGACAAGGGTGGCGGCAGGTAGCCTAGCGGTTAGAGCGTTGGGCCAGCAACCAAAAAGTCACTGGTTTGAATACCTGAGCTGACAAGGTGAAAAATCGGTTGACACTTAAGCCTATTTTGCTCCAGGGGCACTTTAGTACTATGAAAACAACACATTTCACTGTATATGACAACAACAAAAAATTGCCACGTAATAATTGTGTTATTGCCGCATACATCTTTTTGATGTTGATTTTTTGGGAGGTTTGGCTGCTCTATCTAACCCTGTGGTCATATCATCACTGCAGCTGTGTTCTTCCCATAATTTGTGTGACAAGTTTTGGCACAGGGCTTCTTGACACAAGCAGACTGTAAATAGTATGCTACAATCTGCTATATTTACTGCTGTTCAATCATCATTTAAATTAATGATACACTTCAAATGAGTGGTTTCAGCAATTTCAGCCACACCCATTGCTGACAGGTGTATAGAATCGTATAGAATCGAGCACACAGCCATGCAATCTCTATAGACAAACATTTGCAGTAGAATGACCTTACTGAAGAGCTCAGTGACTTTCAACGTGGCGCTGTGACAGGATTCTACTTTTCCAACAAGTCAGTTTGTCAAATTTCTGCCCTGCTAGAGCTGCCCCCGCAACTGTAAGTGCTGTTATTGTGAAGTGGAAATGTCTAGGAGCAATAACGGCGCTGCCACTAAGTGGTAGGCCACACAAGCTCACAGAAAGTGCCCACAAGTGCTGAAGCCTGTAGCGGTTAACAATTGTCTGTCCCCATTTGCAACACTCACTACCAAGTTCCAAACTGCCTCTGGAAGCAACCTCAGCAGAAGAACTGTTTGACGGGAACTTCATGAAATGGGTTTCCATGGACGAGCAGCCACACACAAGTTTAAGATCACCATTTCCAAGCATCTGCTGGAGTGGTGTAAAGCTCACTGCCATTGGACTCTGGAGCAGTGGAAACAAGTTCTCTGGGGTGATGAATCATGCTTCACCATATAGACAAATCTGGGTTTGACGAATGGCAGGAGAAAGCTACCTGTCCGAATGCATAGTGCCAACTGTAAAGTTTGGTGGAGGAGGAATAATGGTCTGGGTAGGGCTGTGGCGGTCATGAAATTTTGTCAGCCCATGAATTGACCGTTAATTAACATAACCACTTTTAGTATATCCAGGCTTCACACAATCAAGCCTCTGATGCTTTGGATCATCTACATTTAAAATCAATTGAATATACACCATCACAATAAATGAATGATTTATTTTAGGCAGATCTAAAGAAACATTACGTTATTAAGAAAATGTATTTCAGAATAACAGAATATAAATTGGCCTACTGTATGTTATCTGTTTATTGTAAGGTTCTGCTTTTCTTTTCTTAGTCAACCTTGTGTTCTTTTTCTTTGTGTTCTGGAACGTAGCCCTGTCTTTAATTTTTGTTCATTGATTTCACCTGTGTTTCTTTCTCACCTGGTCTCATCAGCTCCCTATTTAGTTCAGTTATTTCTGTTTGTATGGTTGGGAGGTATTGTTTGACTGTGTTTTACCTGTGGTTTGACCATTGCATGCCTGTGACCACAACCCCTGCATTCTGCGAAGGCTTAATAGGCATCTGCAGCGCTCTGCGCATGAGTCTACACCTTTTTCTCCCGGAGTATTCATTACAGCTATGAGCCGTGCAATACACTGTAGGCTTGTTAATTTAACAGACAAGATATGCTTATAAATCCCGTGCCACTATTTTATATTATATGATTTTATAGTAAGAATAATATAATTGACCTTGGCTGAATAAAGTAGAATGGACATTTTACCCATTCCCGAACGCGAGTGCACGCATATGAAGGTGGCTATGTTCAGTGTAAAATTGAACATTTGGAACGGGTCCTATACACTATATTTAGCGATTTTTGGCAATTTTAGTGAATGATACAACGCATAGAATGCGTTAGAAATCAAAAGATATAAGGGCTGCATGATGCTACTATGGGCTATTGATGATCTGAAAAAAATCGCAAACAAAAAAAAGCTTGCCTCAGGCTGCACACGTTGTTCTCTCATCAATGATCATATTTTCACCCATCAAACTATTCTCAATATAATTAGAATGGATTACTATGGGAAATTCGTTTCGATTTAGAATGGCCCATTATCAAATGGGCAAGAACAGGGGCAAGACAATAGCGAATGGAGGCCACTTTCCCGCCTGTACGTTTTTCAATCATATTGGGTAGGCTACTCCTGTAATTTCGCTGCGCCACAGATTATATTCTGCTCTAACTCTGTATGCCAATTGGCTCTCCAACCCTGTTCCTGCAGCTACAGTACCCAGTGCTTAATTTGGGAAACAAAGGGAAATCTGTTCTTGAACATGGATAGTAACATGTTTTTAAAACGAAACATATTTCATTAAACTGTTGACAGCCACTAAAGTAATGTGTCAGTCTCAATTATGGGGCGGGAAAAACCCCTATTAATAGGCTATTCAAAAACAAATGTGCTATAATTGTAGGCTAAATCTGAATTTGTATCATTTAGGCTAGACCAATTATGTACCAAAGATATCTTAAATCAATGTTTTAATGTTTTTCTGCCAGATGTAATATGTGGTAGGCTATGTATTGTATAAAGGCACAATCATTATTATTTTTTTAAATGTAAGAAGAAAAATCGGCCTTGGGCTCCTTCATATCTTGGCCTATGCTTATGCATCAGCTCTAATATGCATATGGGGGTTTTGAATGAATAGTCACTTTAGAAAGCGCTGTCCATTTGGTCGTGTTAGGCTTTGAAACAACATCCACAACGACCATGTTTTCCATTCAGTTTCAACCTGTTGTCGAACTTCTTTCTTCAAATTGATCAATCACAACAAGGTGAGTTTCAAAAAGCACATACTGTTTTGATGATAATTGTTTGATGTTATTTTTGGGGAAGACTCTTTCCTGTTTCAGCATGGCATTGCCACTGTGCACAAAGCGAGGTCTATACAGAAAATGATTTGTCAAGATTGGTGTGGAAGAACTTGACTGGCCTGCACAGAACCCTGACCTCAACCCCATCGGACACCTTTGGGAGGAATTGGAACATCAACTGGATTAATTGGAACATCAACTGCAAGCCAGGCCTAATCACCCAACATCCATGCCTGATCTTACTAATGCTCTTGTGGCTGAATGGAAGCAAGTCCTCGCAGCAATGTTCCAACATCAGGTGTAAATAGAAGCAAAGGGGGGACCAACTCCATATTAATGCCCATAATTTTGGAGTGAGACGTTTGACTAGCAGATGTCCACATACTTTTGGTCATGTAGTGTATACTGTATACTGATTCTTGAAGAATATAACTTATAAATGCCTCATGAACGTAGTAAGCACAACTGTCTTATCCCATCGTAACCCCAAATACTATGATTTGACGCCGTTGTTTATGTTTTGTTGTCATTTGGGCCCGTAGCTTCAAGTTGCTGTCAATCCTTTAACAGCTTCAGTGAAGGCTGAGTTGAATAGTACATTTATATAACATTCACTCAGGGGCGGACTTAGTGATTTGAAGGCCCTAGGCAGAGCCCCCCCCCCCCCCCCCCCTGCGTTTACATACGAGATAGGAAATGTGCCACGTCCTTAAATTATCCGCCAATGATCTGATGTCCACCAGCCCCACCTGCCCTCTTTAAAAATATATAAAAGGACGGAACTCGCTGCAGCGCACACACCTACCCGCCTAACACTCTGCACCATGTTAGTGTTCCTCTGTGTCGTCTCTCTCCTCAGACTTGCTTTGGGTGCTACTGTACCAGACCAGGAGGAAGAGCTATTCCAAAATTCCTGCCTCATGGGCTGGTATGACTTCAACGGACGTTGCTATAAGTATGTTGCTTCACCAGTGGTCTGGGCTAACGCTGAGTCCTACTGTGTGTCTGAGGGAGCAAACCTGGCCTCTGTGCACAGTGAGTCAGAACAAATGTTCATCTCAACCCTGATCAAGAGTTTCGACCCTGCGGAGAGACCAACCTGGATCGGGCTGTCTGACGTCCACATGGAGGGGAGATGGATGTGGTCTGATGGGTCAAAGGTAGACTTTACCAAATGGTATGAAGCACAGCCTAATGGTGGAGTGACTGAAAACTGCGTAACAACTCACTATTCAGGCCCAAAGTGGTTTGACAGAGACTGCAACAGCAATTTGTACTCCTTTGTCTGTGCCAAACGTCTCTGCAAATGAGCTCTCTTTCGAGATGGAGTGACTGTTCCTGGCTGTCCTGAGACTTCCATCCTGTAGAGGAAACCTGGTTTTCAATAATAAAGAAACATGTTTTATTGGAAAATAATGTTGAATTGAAAATCCTTGAAGATGAATTGTAAGTAGAACTAAAAAGGGTTTGTGTTTGTTTCAGCTGTCTTTTTCTTGTGTCAAGAAACCCTGCACCAAAACTTGGCACAATAATTATGAGAAGAACACAGCTGGGTTATGTGGCAATACCCAACTCTTCTGGAATGGCTGTAGTCCTGCCTTTGAAACACAGCTTACACACACAAAGGTTATCCATCTGCAAGTGGTGATAAATGTCAATTAAAAGAATCCAGATTGGCTCTCATTCGCAAGGTTGAAAATATTAGCAAAACATTAGCAATACAACACGTCTTCACATCCTTGCAATGGATGTTTTTTAGGATTATGATAAAGTAAGAAAGCAGTAGTTAGCCATTTCAGGCATTTCTAAGCAGTGCCCTTCAAAAACATTTACATAACATACACTCTGAGATGGTGAATGCACCGCGTCCTTAAATGATCCGCCAATGTTATGATGCCCACCTGCCCCACCTGCCCTCTCAAATAGATAAAGGGCAGGACGCACTGCAGCACACCTAACTGCTTATCAGTCCCAGCACAAATAATCAGAGCTGCAGACCTCAGAACCGTCTGAGAGAGAAACGTCTGTACCATGTTTGTGTTCCTTTGTCTGTCTCTCTCCTCAGCCTTGCTTTGGGTGCTGAACATGACAATCCCTCCCGTAACTGACCAGGGTGAAGAGCTACCCTCAGGGGACTCGAATGCCTTTGGAATGTGGTTTTCGAGGGATTTTCAATTACTATAGTATTGTATTTCCCACCAAAATAACATGACCTTAGCCCAAAAGTTCAAATATATACCAACGTATGCATTTATAGGGACAGTGTTGCAGTTTTACATGTTATACAGAAACAATATTTTACTTCTTCCTTGTTGGGGAGAGAGAGAGAGTGGTTTTTATTTTTCAATTGTGAGCATTATTTAGTATCAATAGCAGTGAAGGGATACAATTGACAATTTCCTATTTAGAATCAGCAAGCAAGACAATACGACATCTTACATACGTATAAATGAAATGATTCTACATATTATATATATATATTATAATGTCTTATAAATAATCCTAGTGCTGATGATAAGGTGGATGCTTGTAGTGGAGTTAGGATACAGTCAGACAACAAAGTCACAGTAGGCATGACTAAAGTGGCAGTGTGCGTTGCTCACTGGTTTCAAAATGTTGCAAAGGGGAGAAACCATCTCAGGGTAGCAAAATACCGACATCACCACGAGAGACAGCTAACCCAATACGCTTAACCAAAGGGGTTGAGTCAGTTTATGTGTCCTAATGAAACCACAGTCGTCCATCTCAGTCGCCGTGAGTGACGGCACGTGCCGATCCAATAAGCCGGTGAGTAAATTAAAACCTCGCTGAATTGCTCCTAGTCTACCTAAAGAATCGATCGTCGCCAAGGGCAACAAACCGGTACAGTTGGTGGCCCCAAGGCATGCTCTCTGTTTGGATTAGTGGGTTGTCAACAATGGCAATGCCACCGCATCCGTTCTGGATGTGCATGGTTCGCTGGGGGCCTGTATTCAACACGGCACCTGAAGTGTCACTACGGCTATTGCAGTGTGTGTGGCAGTTGTGCTGCGAATGGCTATTTTTAGCCATAGCAGTCAGTCTTGTAGTGAGGTCTGCTTCGAGCTATCATGCATAAGGTTGGGTTCCGATGAGGGGATGCTATGCGGGGAAAAGGTATTTATTTTTGATGTATCAGGGCAGCTCGAACAACCAGATGGTGAAACAAGGGTAAGCGACATTTATTCTGAGATTTCAAATAGTATTTGAACTCAGGTCTGGGAAGAACGTTACTGTGTGAGAGAAATAAGAATAATATAAATAATTCTGAACACGTGAACACGTGGTCATTGAGGGAAATGGAAGAATCCTAATTCGGCTACCACCATCTACCAATGACAGATGAATGAAGTTTGTTTCGGACCTCAGACAGGCCTGGAAGGCAATGCATGACAAACCTACGCACATTTAAACCACCACTAACCCTAAACTCGACCAATTGCAATTCCTTGCCGAAACGTAACCAATCACACTACTCGCCTAAACTTAACCAATCACATTCATTTCTGCTATCGAGGAAGAGCCGCCCTTATAACAAAGCTCCAATTTACCATACATCGGAGAGACATCATGTGTTTTTTAATGAGGAAGCGTAGTGGGAGGATTAAGAAAGTGTTCCTGAGAGCGACTTCTCTCAGCCTGTGTCCCAAATGGCACCCTATTGGATTGCCATTTGAGAGGCAGTCTCTGAGTCCTCTTCCCTGGGAGAGAGCAGCAGTGATCCGATGCTTTACCTTCGGGTGTCTGGAGGCCCATTGAGCCTATTGAGCATATTGATTGAGCTGTAGGTGCGAGTGTGGGACGGTTCGTTATTTGTCTTTGCTGTAAGCTTTTGAACCTAGCCTTTTGTGGGATTTATATCAGTATGTGTGTTGGGCAGCTTGGTCTCATAGTCTAGACGTAACACAGTAAACGTAAATCCGGGACACTCACATTAGTATAACATGTTCTGTTTGGTATGGTTGCATGAGACAGATAGTTACTTAAGGCAAAAAAGAAGGTTCGGTGGTTGGGGGTTTCGAGTTTGAATCTCATCACAGACAACTTTAGCATTTTAGCTAATTAGCAACTTTTCAACTACTTCCTACTTTTTAACTACTTTTTAGCAACTACTTAGCATGTTAGCTAACCCTTCCCCTAACCTTAACCCTTTTAGCTAACCCTTCCCCTAACCCTAACCCTAACCTTAACCCTAACCTTAACCCCTAGTCTAGCAAACGTTAGCCACCTAGCTAGAACGCTCTCTCTCAAATATAGTTCAGGCACCAGTGAGGTCAAAGTGAATATCTAAGTACTGTCCTACCATGAGACTCAGCTTGTGATAGACCAACTCATTACCAAGAATAGGATTACCCATCAGCCCCTTCTCTTGGCATGTCTCTTTGTGATCACCTCTCTTTGACCCCTAACCCCCTTCAGTGATGAAGTAATAAATATGCACATGTGTGATGCATGCATGTGGAGAGATACATTTGCAGACATGATGTTCATGGACAAATATGGACACACACAAGTAAAGTAAACACCAAATACATGGAAAGACCAATAGCTAGCCAGCTAGCCAACCAGCGAGCCTACCAGCCAGCCATACAAACGCACCCACATCACACATACACACACACACACACACACACACACACACACACACACACACACACACACACACACACACACACACACACACACACACACACACACACACACACACACACACACACACACACACACACACACACACACACACAGAGCCATACATAGAAACATGGCTGTTCTCTGTCACCCTTCCTCCTCTCTCCCCCTCTGTCACCCTCACCCTCCCTCCTAGGATATTAATTTGTGCATCTCAGCGTCACCCCTCCTTAACATGACTCAACGCGTTCCCCCCTTCACTCCTACCTCCTCAGCTCCCCTCTCTGTCTCTCCATCTGTCTCTCTCTCTCTTGGTGTAAGATGGACATGTTCAAGAAGAGATGTCACTCTTTCTCCCCTTATTCAGCCAATGCCCACACGTTCATATTCTAGTTATTCTAGTCTATTCTATATCAACCAATAGTTTTATGACTATCCACATGACCAAATTCGACGGCCAATGCTGTCAAAGCATTGAGCTCCATAGGGAAAAAGCCAGTATTCAATGTGTGAGATTTGACTCGGCGCATAAAAGCAGTCACTGAGGGAGTAGGAGAGAGTCAGAGAGCTCAAGGACTCATCCGTTGTCCTCCTGCCTCGCCTCCACACAATTGAATCACTGTCTGAGTTTATATGTATATTGTGGGAATAAGACGAAGAGAGACGGAAGGAGGGAGGGGCAGAAGGAGAGGAAAAGAGCTGTACTGCATTGCCAGAGAGAGAGAGCGAGAGAGAGAGAATAGAGACATACTAGACACATTTATCTCACCGTCAGAAGACAGAGAGGATGTTTCCAGTTGACAGAATAGGTCAACATTTCTGCTAAATGTGTTATACTTCAATCACTTGGAGAGTTGGGATATTAATGGCATTGAAGTAACTAGTACTTGCTTGTCATTATTTCAAACGATGTCAAGTCTTTCCTTCCACACCTCCCTCTCAGACACGTTGATTTACTGACTGACTAACCGGGGATGCTCCAGCATCGCGACGCTGCACTCTATCTGTGTCTCTCTGTGTGTGTGCCAGTGGGTTTGACGGAGGTAAGGAGAGAGAGGGAGCGGGGGAGACAAAGGCAGAGCAAGAGGAGAGAGCGAAAGGGAGCAAGAGAGTGAGAGAGAGGGAGAGACGTGCACACACACACACACACACACACACATACGGAACGAGACGGGAGGAGAGAAGAGGAGTGGAGAGAATGCCTGGCGAAAGGGTGGCGCTTCCTCGCTTGCTGCTTCCAGGGCCTCTGTGAGAGACAGACACCATGGGCTGCATCGGCTCCCGGACCATCAGTAAGCAGACCCCCATCTTTTCCCCATCTGCTTTTCCCCCAGTGACGAGGGAGATGGAGGAGGGTGGGAGTGGGGGAAGGGGGACTCTGGGGGGGGACTCTGAATTTCTCCTCTGAAGCCGTAAGTGCGTTTCTATGGAGACGTGTTGGTTAACGGGGCTCGGCAGCGTACGTCTGAGGCTAGACAGAGAGGAGAGGTTTTTCTTTTGCATGGTGAATGCTGAATGTGGGGAATAGGGAGAAATGGCAAGGCGACGGCGTGACAATGGAAGTGAAGGCAATTTCTAGTGGACTGGAATACGGGCCGACTCGGTTGACATTTAAAATGTATATGCCTAATGGACTGTACGACCATGTGCACATGGAGATAGGTGTGTGTGTGTGTGTGTGTGTGTGTGTGTGTGTGTGTGTGTGTGTGTGTGTGTGTGTGTGTGTGTGTGTGTGTGTGTGTGTGTGTGTGTGTGTGTGTGTGTGTGTGTGTGTGTGTGTGTGAGAGAGAGAGAGAGAGAGATATATACAGAGGGCTCTGAGGAGACAGATAGAATGAAATATGACAGTAGAGGTTGTTTACAATGATGTCAGGGGAGACATATTAAAGGAGAGAAATAGAGAGAGGAGGAGGAGAGACAGTGAAAGGAATGATGTGAAATCCTGTTAGCAGTGTCTGCATGGTGTACTGTTGCACATATAAATAGTAATGAAGAGAGAGGAAAAAACAGGGAAAGAGGGAAGCAAAGAGAAAAGAGAGCAGACCTCTGATTTTCATGACGGATGAAGGGATCGGATCGGGGGAGGGAGGGATGGATGGATGAAGGGATGGATGGATGAAGGGAAAGTCATGAGGAAATGGACTTAGTTTGACGATGTGTGTGTGTGTGTGCGCGCACTCCCTCTTGTTAAACCGCCCTCCTGCCATGACTTAGAGCTAAGGTTGTGGTTGTGTATGAGCAAATCGCAAATGTTCCCCTCTCCTCCGTCGGAGTGCGTCATGACCGGCGGGTAGTGAATCAAAGCATGTGTGCAGCAGTGCTCAGGTTAGGAGGTATAAAACAGAGACACACACACACACACACACACAAACCCGGCTGGACTATGACCCGCATTGGATGAGTCAGAACCGATCGCGGCAAACCCAGGTGTGAGCCTGGATGCGCTACACATGTAGGTCAATTGAGCAAAGTCAACGCTGCCAGTGGTTAATACAGCCGGCGTAGCTACGTCGAGGTGTACGGCTCAAAAGAGCCTCAGTGCTGACAGTCCCATGGAGCATACTGTAGACTGAATGGAATTTCATGGTCTGTGGAACTGGTACGGTCCATCTGGCTGTGACATAGGCAGTGGATGATTTGACTGAAGTCGATCGGGCTCCGATGGGATTGGATATTATGTAGTGTGTTATACTGTAGACAGTGTTAACGGGAGATTAGCTCAAGCGTGGTGCGTCGTTTGTTTTGGATTCATACGTAATGGAGAGGGATTGCCCTTTTGTATTAAACACTTCATCAAGCCTGGTCACTTCCTTCATGAAAACAAATGTGGAGGCTCGCGGTCGGGGGTGAATGAAACAAATAAAGGGATGGATGAAAATTTGACCTTTGATTGTCATTGAGCCGGTAGAGGATGTGTAGCACGTGTTTTGACCGTGGCGATGAAAGCCAGCCTGGCGTTTTAGAGACAAATGAGTGTGTGAAATCAAGCTAGGGAAGGTGTTAGTCTGGATGTAGCGTTTTGGAGCAGTAAACAACACTAGAGTTGGAGTTTTCCCTCTGACAAGGTCTCTCTACAAATTTTTTTTAATACGAAATCCCATGTAAAGTCCCTTCAAACAGAGATGAAATCACTCAAAATTGATAAAGAAGTTGTTTCGCGGCAGGTCTGTCTGTCTCTGTCTCTGTCTCTGTCTCTCTCTCTCTCTCTCTGTCTCTCTCTCTCTCTCTCTCTCTCTCTCTCTCTCTCTCTCTCTCTCTCTCTCTGTCTCTCTCTCTCTCTGTCTCTCTCTGTCTCTCTCTCTCTGTCTCCCTCTCTCTCTCTCTCTCTCTCTCTGTCTCTCTCTCTCTCTCTCTGTCTCTCTCTGTCTCTCTCTCTCTCTGTCTCCCTCTCTCTCTCTCTCTCTCTCTCTCTGTCTCTCTCTCTCTCTGTCTCTCTCTGTCTCTCTCTCTCGCTCTCTGTCTCTCTCTCTCTCTCTCTCTCTCTCTCTCTGTCTGTCTCTTCAAAGTCCCTTCAAACAGAGATGAAATCACTCAAAATTGATAAAGAAGTCGTTTCGCGGCAGGTCTGTCTGTCTCTGTCTCTGTCTCTGTCTCTGTCTCTCTCTCTCTGTCTCTCTCTCTCTCTCTCTCTCTCTCTCTCTCTCTCTCTCTCTCTCTCTCTGTCTCTCTCTCTCTCTGTCTCTCTCTGTCTCTCTGTCTCCCTCTCTCTCTCTCTCTCTCTCTCTGTCTCTCTCTCTCTCTCTCTGTCTCTCTCTGTCTCTCTCTCTCTGTCTCCCTCTCTCTCTCTCTCTCTCTCTCTCTGTCTCTCTCTGTCTCTCTCTCTCGCTCTCTGTCTCTCTCTCTCTCTCTCTCTCTCTCTCTCTCTCTCTCTCTCTCTCTCTCTCTCTGTCTGTCTCTGTCTGTTATCATGTGTGAACTTAGGTTGACTCGCATCCAACATCAACAGCCCATTGCTGAGAGCTCCGTTGTTATAATAAGCATATATTGCTATATATAGCTTCTGGTATGGGAGTGAGGTTGATGGATGCGAGTGGAGAAGAGATGCTTAAAGTACACATGGGTCAACAGCACATCCCCATACAGTCTTTAGCTCCTCTGGGAAACATTCAGAGGAACCATGTTCCCCAGAGGAACCATGCCATGCCAACAAGACACCATGATCTGATTCTACTGTATTCTACTGTTTTGCCAGAGGTATTATTCCAGTGTATTGTGTAGAGTGCCGACCTTAGTTATTATATTCTAATATGTTCACAACGGATGTTGTTCATGATGAACGGTTACCGGACTGCATTTAGTCCTAGACTCCCTTATTTTCCGGGAGGAGAAAACAGGGGAAGTGAAAAGCAATGAGAAACACAGCTGAGAAATGGAGGAATACAGTTCATTCCACATAGTGTTTTCCTGTGTGTAGCCATGACATGTCTCCTGTGACCTTTTCCAAATATCCCTAGGCCTTCATCCATCACATATCTGTAATTGACTTAATTTGTCTTTCATGGGTGGCGAGACACTTAGCAAGCCTCAGTGGCAATGGCAATATCGGACGCCGATGTCATGTTTTCTCTTCACTCTGTCATGTTTTCTCTTCCAATTACTGAAAGCCAATGGATGTAGGCCATTTGCATTTAAAAAAAATAGTTTGTTGTAACCCTTTTTTAAACGCTGTAATGGTTCATTACAGTAAATAAAATAATGAGTTGAAGCCTGCATTTTAAGGGTGAAATCATGTATTGGAAATATTGATGAATTGGCTGAAACTCTGTGATGTACTGCATAGTTCAACATACAAGATACACTATGTATTACAATGAGATACTGTATATTTTGAAGTACCAGATCAGGTCTGTAGGTTTTTCAACAACAACAAAAATAAGATGATGAAAGTAGGCCTAATCTAAGGCGGAAATGAGAAGTAGCTAAGCCTACTCATAGTACCATTGAGTACAATGAAGAGGTGTTGTGTATTTATATTACTAGAATGTACATTATACAGTGTGAAACTAAACTACTAGTAAATAGACCAACTGGATCATGGAAATGACATGAGTGTGAATATACAGTGCCTTGCGAAAGTATTCGGCCCCCTTGAACTTTGCGACCTTTTGCCACATTTCAGGCTTCAAACATAAAGATATAAAACTGTATTTTTTTGTGAAGAATCAACAACAAGTGGGACACAATCATGAAGTGGAACGACATTTATTGGATATTTTAAACTTTTATAACAAATCAAAAACTGAAAAATTGGGTGTGCAAAATTATTCAGCCCCCTTAAGTTAATACTTTGTAGCGCCACCTTTTGCTGTGATTACAGCTGTAAGTCGCTTGGGGTATGTCTCTATCAGTTTTGCACATCGAGAGACTGACATTTTTTCCCATTCCTCCTTGCAAAACATCTCGAGCTCAGTGAGGTTGGATGGAGAGCATTTGTGAACAGCAGTTTTCAGTTCTTTCCACAGATTCTCGATTGGATTCAGGTCTGGACTTTGACTTGACCGTTCTAACACCTGGATATGTTTATTTTTGAACCATTCCATTGTAGATTTTGCTTTATGTTTTGAATCATTGTCTTGTTGGAAGACAAATCTCCGTCCCAGTCTCAGGTCTTTTGCAGACTCCATCAGGGTTTCTTCCAGAATGGTCCTGTATTTGGCTCCATCCATCTTCCCATCAATTTTAACCATCTTCCCTGTCCCTGCTGAAGAAAAGCAGGCCCAAACCATGATGCTGCCACCATCATGTTTGACAGTGGGGATGGTGTGTTCAGGGTGATGAGCTGTGTTGCTTTTACACCAAACATAACGTTTTGCATTGTTGCCAAAAAGTTCAATTTTGGTTTCATCTGACCAGAGCACCTTCTTCCACATGTTTGGTGTGTCTCCCAGGTGGCTTGTGGCAAACTTTAAACGACACTCTTTATGGATATCTTTAAGAAATGGCTTTCTTCTTGCCACTCTTCCATAAAGGCCAGATTTGTGCAATATACGACTGATTGTTGTCCTATGGACAGAGTCTCCCACCTCAGCTGTAGATCTCTGCAGTTCATCCAGAGTGATCATGGGCCTCTTGGCTGCATCTCTGATCAGTCTTCTCCTTGTATGAGCTGAAAGTTTAGAGGGACGGCCAGGTCTTGGTAGATTTGCAGTGGTCTGATACTCCTTCCATTTCAATATTATCGCTTGCACAGTGCTCCTTGGGATGTTTAAAGCTTGGGAAATCTTTTTGTATCCAAATCCGGCTTTAAACTTCTTCACAACAGTATCTCGAACCTGCCTGGTGTGTTCCTTGTTCTTCATGATGCTCTCTGCGCTTTTAACGGACCTCTGAGACTATCACAGTGCAGGTGCATTTATACGGAGACTTGATTACACACAGGTGGATTGTATTTATCATCATTAGTCATTTAGGTCAACATTGGATCATTCAGAGATCCTCACTGAACTTCTGGAGAGAGTTTGCTGCACTGAAAGTAAAGGGGGCGGAATAATTTTGCACGCCCAATTTTTCAGTTTTTGATTTGTTATAAAAGTTTGAAATATCCAATAAATGTCGTTCCACTTCATGATTGTGTCCCACTTGTTGTTGATTCTTCACAAAAAAATACAGTTTTATATCTTTATGTTTGAAGCCTGAAATGTAGCAAAAGGTCGCAAAGTTCAGGGGGCCGAATACTTTCGCAAGGCGCTGTATCAGGAGAGAAGCCAAGGTCTGTTTATGTATATTGAAGGTGTTGATTTTTCAACAAGGCAAGTCAGTTACAGTTTTTCTCAATTGCTATAACACAATTACTGAAACCTTGCTCCATTTCCTGAAAACATTAAACACAAAACCTCATCTTCAAGCACTATTTACATAACCTCTGACTCCTCTTGCAAAATGAAACATTCGCCTCAAAACAGTTTTACCTGTGTTCAAAATCAAACACTGTTCTCTAATCATAAACAAAGTGATCAAAATGATATACACAATCAAGCAGTCAGTAAACAATACACCGAAAAATAGAAAACACATTGTTCAAAACATACAAGTACATTTTTAATCAAAAAAATATTCATATTTTTCCGTCATTGTCCTTTGATGAAGGAAAACATGTTCTATCATAGCAGCTCAAAATTGATCAGAAATTACTACTCTGCTTTGCTCTTTGCAATTTTGTTTTTTGTTCTTCCTCCTCCTTGTACCTCTATTTTTACAGTACTGTACCCTGCATCTCACAAACTTGTCCTTTGTCTCTGTGATACTGTAATTCTTGTTCTTTGTTGATATGAACCTGCAACCAGTCAAAATCTATTGAGCAGTCAGTACTGTTAATAAATGGAAAGCACAATGTTCAGGGCCATACAATTCATCCATTGTACAGTATACAGCCTACAATGCACTGTACTACAGTATCCATTATCAGACTTTCTCCTTCCCACCTTCAACAACCTGTTTGCTCTCTGAACGGGCTTATATTGGTTGTGTCGCATCATTTGAAACAGATTAAATCAATTTTGAGTGGTTGTGTTCAATCAATGACATATGTTCTCTATTTGTATTTGATTGTTGCCACTTGTGTTTACCAGTATGGATGACATGTGCATTAGAGTGCAGAATGTGTTTTGAGAATGAGAATGTGTTTAGAGTTTTGCTGAAAAGTCTAAGTGAGATCTAAAAATTGTGTTTTATCATGTGAAATGGTTTAACATGTGCATTAGACTGCATAATTAGCTAAATGAGTCCAGGCAACTGAGAACTTTGTCCAGCCAATGGGTTTTAGCAATTGAGAAAAACTGTAAGTACAAATTCTTATTTACAATGACAGCCTAGGAACAGTGCCTTGTTCAGGGGCAAAACAACAGATTTTTACCTTGGGGACTTGATCTAGCAACCTTTAGGTTACTGGCCCAATGCTCTAACCACTAGGCTACCTGCTGCCTGGATTTTCTTTTAAGCTGAAGCTGTTAATGTTTTTAATTTGTACCTAAGGTGTCTATGTTTCTGTATACTGGAAGTATTTATGTTTCTGTATACTGAAAGTATTTATGTTTCTAAACTGTACTGAAAGTATTTATGTTTCTGTATACTGATGTTTATGTTTCTGTATACTGAACGTTTTTATGTTTCTGTATACTGAAAGTTTTATGTTTCTGTATACTGATGTTTATGTTTCTGTATACTGAACGTTTTTATGTTTCTGTATACTGAAAGTTTTATGTTTCTAAACTGTACTGAAAGTATTTATGTTTCTGTATACTTAAAGTATTTATGTTTCTGTATACTGATGTTTATGTTTCTGTATACTGAAAGTGTTTATGTTTCTGTATACAGAAAGTGTTTATGTTTCTGTATACTGAAAGTGTTTATGTTTCTGTATACTGAAAGTGTTTATGTTTCTGTATACTGAAAGTGTGTCTGTTTCTGTATACTGAAAGTATTATGTTTCTGTATACTGAAAGTATTATGTTTCTGTATACTGAAAGTGTTTATGTTTATGTATACTGAAAGTATTATGTTTCTGTATACTGAAAGTATTATGTTTCTGTATACTGAAAGTATTATGTTTCTGTATACTGAAAGTATTTATGTTTCTGTATACTGAAAGTATTTATGTTTCTGTATACTGAAAGTATTATGTTTCTGTATACTGAAAGTATTTATGTTTCTGTATACTGAAAGTGTGTATGTTTCTGTATACTGAAAGTGTGTATGTTTCTGTATACTGAAAGTGTGTATGTTTCTGTATACTGAAAGTATTATGTTTCTGTATACTGAAAGTGTTTATGTTTCTGTATACTGAAAGTGTGTATGTTTCTGTATACTGAAAGTGTTTATGTTTCTGTATACTTAAAGTATTTATGTTTCTGTATACTGATGTTTATGTTTCTGTATACTGAAAGTGTTTATGTTTCTGTATACTGAAAGTGTTTATGTTTCTGTATACTGAAAGTGTGTAGGTTTCTGTATACTGAAAGTGTTTATGTTTCTGTATACTGAAAGTATTTATGTTTCTGTGTACTGAAAGTATGCATGTTAAAGTATTTATGTATCTGTATCCTGAAAGTATTTATGTATCTGTATACTGAAAGTATTTATGTATCTGTATACTGAAAGTTTTATGTTTCTAAACTGTACTGAAAGTATTTATGTTTCTGTATACTGATGTTTATGTTTCTGTATACAGAAAGTGTGTATGTTTCTGTATACTGATGTTTATGTTTCTGTATACTGAAAGTGTTTATGTTTCTGTATACTGAAAGTGTGTATGTTTCTGTATACTGATGTTTATGTTTCTGTATACTGAAAGTGTTTATGTTTCTGTATACTGAAAGTATTTATGTTTCTGCATACTGATGTTTATGTTTCTGTATACTGAAAGTGTTTATGTTTCTGTATACTGAAAGTATTTATGTTTCTGTATACTGATGTTCATGTTTCTGTATACTGAAAGTGTTTATGTTTCTGTATACTGAAAGTGTTTATGTTTCTGTATACTGAAAGTATTTATGTTTCTGTATACTGATGTTTATATTTATGTATACTGAAAGTGTTTATGTTTCTGTATACTGAAAGTGTGTATGTTTCTGTATACTGAAAGTGTGTAGGTTTCTGTATACTGAAAGTGTTTAGGTTTCTGTATACTGAAAGTGTTTATGTTTCTGTGTACTGAAAGTATTTATGTTTCTGTGTACTGAAAGTATTTATGTTTCTGTATACTGAAAGTATTTATGTTTCTGTATACTGAAAGTGTTTATGTTTCTGTATACTGAAAGTGTGTATGTTTCTGTATACTGAAAGTGTGTAGGTTTCTGTATACTGAAAGTGTTTATGTTTCTGTATACTGAAAGTACTTATGTTTCTGTATACTGAAAGTATGCATGTTAAAGTATTTATGTATCTGTATCCTGAAAGTATTTATGTATCTGTATACTGAAAGTTTTATGTTTCTAAACTGTACTGAAAGTATTTATGTTTCTGTATACTGATGTTTATGTTTCTGTATACTGAAAGTGTGTATGTTTCTGTATACTGATGTTTATGTTTCTGTATACTGAAAGTGTTTATGTTTCTGTATACTGAATGTATTTATGTTAAAGTATTTATGTATCTGTATCCTGAAAGTATTTATGTTTCTGTATACTGAAAATATTTATGTTAAAGTATTTTTGTTTCTGTATACTGAAAGTTTTTATGTTAAAGTATTTATGTTTCTGTATACTGAAAGTATTTATGTTAAAGTATTTATGTTTCTGTATACTGAAGGTGTTGATGTTTCTGTATACTGAAAGTATTTATGTTTCTGTATACTGAAAGTATTTATGTTAAAGTATTTATGTTTCTGTATACTGAAGGTGTTTATGTTTCTAATCTGTACTGAAAGTGTTTATGTTTCTAATCTGTACTGAAAGTGTGTGTTGTCGTGGTAATTTCCTGTATTACCAAATAATAAGAGCAAACCACACACAAGTCAGAGTTATATCATAAAGTCCATCTTTAATTATATGAGCTTCACCATAGCCCCTTTTGACTCTCAGATCAATTCAGTGTCTATAAATGAATTCTCTGAGAGTCCTTACAAAACAGTTCTTAGCATCATTTATAGCCAAGACACACCCATCTCAACTCACATGACGAAACACAGATCTTAGGAACATTACAAAGGAAGACTTTAATTGAGAGAGGAGTATCCCATAGGCAGACAGTATCAGCTGTAAATTATCGTTCAGTTTGGTCTCTTTAGACGAGATTCTATTCTCGTTCTTGGTACCACTTAGGACCAAAACATTACCTCATCCAATGGCATATATCAATTGTCAATTCTAGATACTCCCATCTCAAATACAATCCCTCCTGGACAAGATCAGAAAAGACAATGAGCCTCTTAGGTCACATACTAAATCAAGATAAGGGCAACCTCAGAGGGGACATACAATAGTTACAGACACATTCCCATAAGAAGACAAGCCTCCATTCTGTCCTCCTCCCCTTCTGATATTATTCATAGCATCATATGGTTTAACAGATATATTGACATATGAAGACAAGCCTGACCTCTCCCCTCTCTGGGCCCCAAGTGACTAAGCCCTAGCAGAGAAGGGATAACTTCAAACTGCCTATACAGTATTATCCAAAAGAAGACATCCTAATGACAAATATCTCACATAAGCATTATTATGTAAATAAAACATCTTACTTATGAATGTTACCTAACTAATTCTGATTCTGCTACCACATTGTTCATGTGATTGGTGAAACTGTTACTTTCTTACATAGGTCTCCTTCAATTTACCCAGAAACAAACACACTACTCGACAGTCTGTTGAAGCATGCTGTAGCTTGTTGTGCACTATTTGACATCACTCATCAGGTTTGTTATTCAGTTATATTGAGTGTCTATGAGATATTGCATTACACAGGAATTGCCCCCCCCCCCCCCCTAATATTGATTTCTTTAAAAGTGCTGACAGACTGACTGATGGATGCTCTGTATTGAGCGGAGTACACTCGCTGTGTCTCACACACACCGCATGGCTGATGACGGGAGTTGACTGACGACTCGCAAGGTTGACGGACATGGGGCCAAGGTGACTGGTCGGTGTAGTTTGCTTGACAGGTGGTCACGGTTGAGCTGCTACTGTACTGACCTTTAGTGTGGAAGACTGCTAGAGGGCATAGGTGAAGAGGGGAGAGAGAGGGGCTCGGAGAGAGAGGGAAGAGGATGGGAGGAAGGAATTTGGAAGTGAGAGAAGAGTAAAGATGGAATGGAGGAAAGAAGACAGAGAGAAGCATGGGTTGTGCTATAGTTGGGCATCAATGGCTTTGGGTGGCTAAGTGTTCACTTAATCTCTGAGACATACCATTTGAATTAGTAGCATGTTGTTTTGGTCATTTTATATCCAGTGATTTGTCTGCCATTAATAGCTTGGAATCGTTTTTTTTACCTCGTAGTTACCCACTGGGAACACCCTGTTCGAATCAACTATCTACTATCAAATGAATCATTTTTATGAAATTACATTGAACCAACATGGAATTAGATGCTGCGTTGATTTCTGTGCCCAGTGGGTATGTATTTTGGGTCCCAAAATTAGGTTGACAGTATTTGTGGTATCTCAACAGTTTTTTAAAAATAAAACAATGTAGCGGTGTCCCGCTAGAACGCCCTTCGGCACTGGTACTAGAGCTGAGGTGAGTCAGACTTTGCCCTTCACCCTGAATCAGTGTCAAGGCGCACGTCAGCCACTGTGTGTCACCACCAAGACGCCCCACTCGGCCCCAAGCGATCGCAAAAGACAGATGATGATGGTCCCAAACAATTCGAACCACGAGATTTGTCAGGAGATGATCGCGGCAGTGTCTGACAATGCTCCCTTCCCCCGCCTATTGCTTTGACGGCCCTCGCCGGCTTCTGGCTTCCGCTCGGTCGGTCACAGTAGGATAAATGCTCCGCAACGGAACTCGCTCAGTGCAGCGCGAGCGGCAAGCCCCTGCTGTTTCGCCCACTTTGTGAACATAGTCCTACCCTTCCCCCAGCCCACACAATTGGTCGGGAACAAAGCTTCCCCTCCCCCCCACCTTTGTAATTGTACAGTTGTATCATAAGACTCCTGTGACGTTTGAGACCTTACCTCTCCTCTCAAAAGGTTCAATATCTGACTCGGATGTTTTTGTTCAACTACGAATGTGGGAAAGAAAATTCTCTACAACGAGACAAATTCCACAGCAAAGTGGAGGAGGCTTAGTTCTCTATAAGGTCAAGAGGTATGTCTGTCTAGTTTACTCCGAGCTGTTGAAGACCTCTTGACAGGCCAGGGAGACAAGTGTGGGGTTAAGATGAGTGTGTTTGGGCCTGTTTTTTATTTGCATGTTTTACAGATGGATAGATCTTACACGTGAGGTGGTGAGATGTGGCAACAACAACAAAAAATGAAGTCTTATCAACGGTGGACACGATTCACAATTCAGTGTTAAAATAATCTAGGTGAAGATTCTTTTAACACCAACAATAAAACATTCACCACCTTCTCATTCCATTGGTTAAGGGGCAGGCTTGATAACATACTATAAAACTCACTGATCACCATTAAAATATTGGTCTACTGGAACGCCCCATCCTCCTCAAAGTTTTGTCCTTTTTTCTCTCTACCCCATCTCAGTCATTCTTTCTGGTTTTTCTTCGAGACCTACCACCTGTTCCTCACCCTCATTTTCCCTCGGTTATCTTGGAGTTCCATCAGTCTCCGGTGTGTCTGATGGAGGAAAATGGCCTCCAGGTTCCCCCGGGTGTCAACTCAGCTGTAGTTAAAGAGAGGAGAAGTGTTTCAATTCAAATCTTAGAACTCAATTTGACTTTCTTTTATGTTGGATATTGCTTGTTTAAAGGACACTTTCAAGTGTTTAAAGGGTCCACATTCAGACGGGGCCCTTAGATAGTCACGAGGACGTGTTTCAATTCAGAACTCCCCTTTTGTGATGGATTCTGTTCCTTTATGTGTGTTGCCCTTTTAAATGACACTTTAACTGTTAAAAATATCAAAGTGAGATGTTAGGATATAAAACATTACAGACAAGTGTTTTAAGGATTTTGAATTCAATTAAGGACTTTTTTCAGCTTATTTCTGTGTGGAGAAGAGGGCACGCGATGCAGTGTCAATTTACAGTATGTGCCAATATAATATTACTTTACTGTATTTTCTGTATTTTAGGTATAATAATATAGTATGTCTTACTACTAGTTTAATACTAAGTTAAAACGTAACAGTTTTTCAATGCATGTTTTAGTAGGCTTACTATCAAATGCATCCTAATGACAATGCAGTTATATACCACACAAAGCTGTCATTCGAGACCTTCTTGAACACAATCAGCAGAGGAACCTAAAGATCGTGGCCAATGATGACATGCTCGTTTCCCCCAAATACGCTAACAGCTGGTGCAAATAATTGTACTATGTTAGTGCTTTGTCTGAACGTCAGTGTACATGTTCGAGGGTGCTGTCAGCTCTACTCAGTAAAGGTTGCATGAGGTTGGCTTCATGTTCTTCTTTCAGTTTTTTTCCTTTGTGTCTTTTCCAGCAGCGGACGCTGTTCCTGTACGGAAAGATGGGGAGCAGGTATGGATGACATTTCAATGTACGTTTTATTCCCCTGAAGTGAAATATCATTTGTCTGGATTGTACACCATTCCAGCTCTACCCTCGAGTGCATTTCTTCTTTATGTATAATGGGTCCTTGAGCCAAGATGGCCATTGAGGAAAAGTGTAGTTTCATGTTTTCTTTTCTTTTCTTACATCTAGTAGTGAAACTGAGCGTGTCTCGCTCACACTGCTCCCTATACTGAGAGTGCAATGATATAATGTTGCTCAGAGATGGTTTATATTGAATTTCTCACAAAGGCCACTGGAGCAGGTCTCGAGAGCCCAAACCATTATGTACTGTATATAATCTCCCTCTCCAGGGACATAGCATACGATCCATCTTACTCCTTTACCACTGTTGCTGTTTAGTTTTTCTCTCTTTAACGAGGCTACACGGCTGAATTGCAATACACAATGGGGTCTTTTAAAACAACACAAAGACCCTACACAATGACAACCAACAAGACCGCCACAGATGTTTAAACATGAATAGAGCGTGTAGGCTACATATTCTACTACACTTAATGTGCTCTTTGAATATGTTTTGTGGGACAACCCATCCCCATTTCTGTTAGATGTCTGACAAGCAACAACAACAAAAAATGTTCACCCCATATAGTTCTGGATATGATGGATGGATATGGATTGGCCAGGGGTCACCTATTTTTCAGAAATCTGTCAACACAGCAGTGGCAGCTGAGCTGAGGTAGATGCAGCCAGCAGCCTCATAACACATGCGGTTAGAGAGACAGTATGCACTCCTCTGGACTGACCAGAGCTTGATGGCAACAATAAGACCACCGATGTCTGATTGGCCGATTGAGACAAAAGTGTTTCACCAGGGGAAACCTGTTCGCAGAAATCATTGGGCCTGTTGCTTGGCAGAAGAAGTTCCGAGGACACTGACGCCGTGCTGCTCTTGCTCACCCTTCCTGTTAATGCACATTTTAACCATGATAAATAATTTCTAGTGACAAACCCCACACCGCAAGCCCTCATAAATAAAGAGCAAGCACTGACCACGGTCACTTTTTTTGGTGAATAATTCAACATTTAGTGGGATTCTTTTTATCCATCCCAACTAAAGCAGAAATCCTCTGGGCGGCTAGCTTGGACTTCATGGGGCTTGCTTAATCACTGTGACAACATGGGGCTTCCCTCATGCCCCTTTTTATGACGGCGCTAGCAGCCACTTGAGTGCTAGGTAGCTACCGGCCCGGACAAGACCAACGACACAAACATGCAGACTATACTAAACGAGATAAATGTCTTATCTGTGACAAAAGTGTTTTCCACACACATAGCTACGTGTAGCCTACTTAGACACCGGGTTCCCACAATTTCCCACTCTCCCACGCCGAATAGCCTGAAGCTACAGGGCTCTTCTCGCAGGGTCTAATTCCCTATGTTGGAGCATTTTGAACGGTTGGTCGGGATTTTTGACCTGATTAAGCTATCTTTCTGCATGTTTTGTTATTTCTGTATAACAACAAATCAACGAGGAAGTTAGCTCTTTTACAATGAGAGTAAATGGAAAATACTATTTGTTTCCCCCAATTTGGGTGTGTGGTCAAGGGTAATTTCTTCTAATGAAGTGAATATCGAATCAGAGTATTGTAGGAGAATGACCTCACACGGGGCACCATTTTATGTAGGGATTTTACCTCACAAGTGGCACCATTTATGTAATGGATTGCCCTATTTATAAGGATGTATTATGATACTATAAGATATTATTCAATTATGAATAATGAGTTGTATCCTATTATTGCGAGGGAAGCATTACAAACACAAACACTGACATCAATGGCAATAAACAGTACTTTTTCTATTTCGGTTTTCAAAGCCTATGGTCAAGCTGATATGAGAGAATCTATTCACATACAGACAGTGGATTCTCATCTCTATTCTATCCTCAATTGATCAGTATTTCAATCGTCCACATCATCCAAATCTCTCTTGCACTTTTTGTATTCCACCTTCTTTACTCAGATGCTTTCTCTTCCTCCCGCCACCCAAATCTACTACTGGTTTCATCCTGTGTATCTTTTACACACCTTATTTGTCAGTTTTGTTGTTGTTGTTGTTGTATGTGTTCTTCTTTTAATCCTATCCCCTCTCTGTTGCGTTCCTTTTTCCTGGCTCCTCTACAAACATACCTATATCTCTCCTGGTTTTCTTCCTCTCCCTCCTTCTCTCTCTCAGCATGGGCGTGCCGAGTTTTCCTGGGAAGGAATCAATGTAAGTCCTGTGCTAATCTCGTCCTCTTCTTTCTCCGTTCCGCCACGTATTTTGGCTCTCTCTGTCTATAGATAAGCCAACGTTTTTTTCCTTCAGTCTCTCCTCATCCCACCTCCCTCCCTCCCTCTTTCCCCATCTCTCTATCTTAGCGTTGCTGCTAATCTACTGTACTGCCTGTGTTACATAGTATCTCAGGCTGGGAGATAACAAGCTGTAATAACCTTACCTCATCTACAGTAGCTAACGCTAGCTGCTAGCATTATGCTCCTTTATGTATCAATCATATGAATCACAGGCCCTACAGGTACAGCACACTGACTGCACAGTGAACTACTACACTACTGTGCTGACAATTGCTGGTTTAACCAAAGTGCTGATATGATTTGTGATGTGTTGGATAATGTAATGTATCTTTTGCTTAATATGGTGGTAGTTGTATTTGATCATTTGTTAAGCAGGATTTTCCCCTATTTTATTTTATCGCATATCTAATCCTCAACCAACAATGTTGTTTTACCCCCTCACAACAATTGGTCATTCCTCTCCCTTTTCCCCTACACAATTATTTGTTGATTTATTTCTTTCCTCCCCTCATCCCTTTCTACAGCTCTCTATGGAGGACACTTCCTCCATCCTGCCTCGTCTGAAGAGGAACTCCAACGCCTACGGGATCGGTGCTCTGGCTAAGTCCTCACTGACAGGTGTGTCAGGTGTGTGTCTGTCCTGGTAGATGGTAAACCAGCCCCATGTTGGCTCCAGACAGGAAGAGGAGATGGAGCCAACATGGTCGCCCCTGTGGGTGCCCTTCCTGTTTCACTTCCTGCCTCCCCATTGATACCTAATGCACACATCAATGGCCGGTTATGGGCAATTGATGGAATCCAATCAGATAAAAAAAAACATATACATATTCAAGTTTTAAAGTAAGTGCAGAAACCACAATGCAACTCCACAGGCATGCTGGGAAATGTAGTGTTTTGTAGTGTGGTATTTGTGGTGGTGGTGATTGTTTATTGTGGTGGCAAGGCAGTTTTATGTCTCTGTGCTTGTTTGTGCACAGAGCCATACAACTGTGTTGTGGTTGTGTCTGGTGAAGTTGAAGTACATTTGATTGATATGGTGTTTGTGTTTAACAGTCAGATTATATCGACCTTGGAATAATAAAGACCCCAAAACCACTTTCCTTACTCTCAAAATAACTTTGCATAAGATTGAATACACATCTAAAATGAATATTATTTTATGAATGACATTTGCATTTTATGAGAACAACAATATTTTTAAACTGATTTAACTAATAAATCAGCAAGGCTTCATTCATCCCAGCATATTTGCTATTGCCCAATGGATTCAGATCACACTCAATTGATTTAATTAGATTTTTATTGTTACTTACTCTGAATGAATACATCCTTTGTTATCGTTAGATATTTGCACTTTAATTAAGGATTTGCAGTGGGGCCTTTTGAGAATTATGTTTAAAGCAAAGATAACTTTTTTTCACATTTTAATTACAAACAAATGCTGAAAGTCTAATGAATCTCATCTTCTTGATTAATTTGATGAGTTTTTTTTTTTTTTTTTTTTTTTTTTTTTTTACCTTTATTTAACCAGGCAAGTCAGTTAAGAACAAATTCTTATTTTCAATGACGGCCTGGGAACAGTGGGTTAACTGCCTGTTCAGGGGCAGAACGACAGATTTGTACCTTGTCAGCTCGGGGATTTGAACTTGCAACCTTCCGGTTACTAGTCCAACACTCTAACCACTAGGCTACCCTGCCGCCCCAAAGTAAAGACTCATATTAATGAATATTAATGTGGCACAATAAGTTCTGCATTTCACCCTTGTTGCTCACCACAGACGACTGAAAGTTTGATCGAGTCAACAAGCCTTGCCGAGTAAATAGACAGCTTCTAATAATGCTGTAAGCCCCATCTACACTCCCTTCAATCTCCAACCAACCATAGCTCCTGAGAGACATGCATGAAAGAGGAAGAAGCCACTTTGTACCGAATTCATATTCGGCTACTGTACCGTTGCCTCCCAGAAAGAAAACACAAGCCATTAAGCATTTTCCACAGTTCCCAGCCCATTTCACTTCCTGAGCCCAAATCCATTGTGGGAGGTGCCATATTCACAAATTGAATGTGTTGTGAAACAGTGTTCTCCCCCCCTCTATTCTTTATTTAGGCGTGTCCCGTTCCATGAAGGATAAAGTAACTAAGCCCACTGCCATGGCCTCGGGCAAAGTAGCTCACATGATCGAATGGCAGAGCTGGAACACACCATCCACTGGGACTGAAGGGGCTGTGGTCACCAAAATCCCAACCTCGCAACGTGAGAAGGAGAGGCGGATAGAGAGCGAAATGTACAGTGAACTCAGTGAAGGAGAAAAGGAGGCCCGCTTCACTGCAGGTAAGAGTGAACAGAAGAAGCAATTCAAATTAAACAAATCAACACGTCAATAAATTAGATTTGGAACCATGTATTTTACGTTGTTTACAAAGTCTCTCCCCTTGTATCTCCCAGGATTAATGGCACAATTTGCCTTATCGGAGGCTACTTTGCTGGGCTGGAGATCTATGGAGGAAGATGGCCTTTGTGCTGGCTCCAAACAAGGCAGCGTGGCCCACCTCAGTGAGACCAACCAGGAGAGCATCACCAGCAGAGGTACAGGACTACAAACATGGCCACAACACACTACAAATAGGGCAGCCATTTTATTAGACCTTTAGTTTTTAAAGTGCAAACTAAATCTCAATGAACAACACTCACTGAATCTGGTCGTCCAATGCCATAGTTCTTTATTGTGAAATTGAGAAGGATGTACAGGCAACGTTTGATAGCATAGCATTTAAAGCTGAGATTCGCAACAGCGAAACTCGCCGCCCCAGGGGCATTTGTTAATGTTTTTTGTTGTTGTTGAGGAAATGAACATCCAGCATCGTGGTAAAAAATAAATCGAAGTACGTACTTTGTTGTTCTGTGGTGCGTGCAACGGTGTGCAATGATGTCCGAGGGGAAGAGACCGTGTTCATTGTTTGAAGTAACATATTTGTTGTTGTAATATTGCAAAATGGACATAGCAGTTTCACCGCTATGGATTCCAGCTTTTTAATGAATGAATAAAAACAAAAATGTATACTAAATTAAGCATATACTTTTAACCTTTCTGATCTCCCCATCCCGGATCCGGGATCGTGAATACAGACTCAAGCTCATTACCATAACGCAACGTTAACTATTCATGAAAATCGCAAATGAAATGAAATAAATATGCTAGCTCTCAAGCTTAGCCTTTTGTTAACAACACTGTCATCTCAGATTTTCAAAATATGCTTCTCAACCATTGCAAAACAAGCATTTGTGTAACAGTATTGATGGCTAACGTAGCATTTAGCGTAGCATTTAGCGTTAGCATTAAGCTGGCAACATTTACACAAAAAAACAGAAAAGCATTCAAATAAAATCATTTACCTTTGAAGAACTTCAGATGTTTTCAATGAGGAGACTCTCAGATAGCAAATGTTCAGTTTTTCCTGAAAGATTATTTGTTTAGGACAAATCGCTCCGTTTTCTGCGTCACGTTTAGCTACGAAAAAACCCCTGTATCCAGGATTGTGTAAATCTATCAGCAAGCTCATTAGCATAACACAACGTTAACTATTCATGAAAATGGCTAATGAAATGAAATTTATCTATTTGCTCTCAAGCTTAGCCTTTTGTTAACAACACTGTCATCTCAGATTTTCAAAATATGCTTTTGAACCATAGCTAAACAAGCATTTGTGTAAGAGTATTGATAGCCTAGCATTGCATTAAGCCTAGCATTCAGCATGCAACATTTTCCACAAAAAACCATAAAAGCATTCAAATAAAATAATTTACCTTTGAAGAACTTCAGATGTTTTCAATGAGGAGACTCTGTTAGATAGCAAATGTTCCGTTTTACAAAAAATATTATTTGTGTCGACTAATCACTCCGTTTTGTTCATCACGTTTGGGTAAGGAAAAAAAAAAAAAAAAAAAAAAAAAAAAAGAGTCATTAAAACGATAACTTTTTTCCAAATTAACTCCATAATATCGACAGAAACATGGCAAACGATGTTTAGAATCAATCCTCAAGGTGTTTTTCACATATCTATCGACGATAAAATCCATCGTGGCAGTTTACTTTCAATTCTGAAGAAATGGAACGCGCATGGACTTACTGATTACGCACACAGGACACCGGGCGGGACACCAGGTAAATGTAGTCTCTTATGGTCAATCTTCCAATGATATGCCTACAAACACGTCACAATGCTGCAGACACCTCGGGGAATATACAGAAAGCGCAGGCTCATTCCTGGAGCATTCACAGCCATATAAGGAGACATTGGAACACAGCGCCTTCAGAATCCGGGGCATTTCCTGTATGAAACATCATCTTGGTTTCGCCTGTTGCATTAGTTCTGGGGCACGCACAGATAATATCTTTGCAGTTTTGGAGACGTCAGAGTTGTGTCTTTCCAAGGCTGTCAATTCCATGCATAGTCAAGCATCTTTTCGTGACAAAATATTGCGCTTAAAACGGGCACGTCTTTTTATCCAATAATGACACAGCGCCCCTATGGGTTCAAGAGGTTATTAAACAACAATTTTAGTTCCAAATGCAAAAACCACATAACTTAGCTCTTATTTAGTTGTGAAGACTGATCGTAATTGACTTGTGAGCTCCACATCCACTCTGGACTGGACTGTGCTGCTCCATATTTTACTGTAGAAGGCTTCCAGACACTTTGATTGAGCTTATTTACTCCGGTTTGATTGATGTCCTTTCCACTTCATTTGACAGGCCAGCTAGAGGTGCATCAGGGCTGTATGAAGAAATGTTGCGGAGAAAGTCAAGATGGCAGCTGTGGCCCTGGGGTGTTTGGTTGGGTAGTGTTGTGTTGTAACAGAAGACCCTGGGGGAGCAGGGTTGACACCGGGACTTAACCTTGCTCTCATTAACAGCACCATACGGGAGACTATTCTCTGCTATTATCAAGTCAGAGACCAAATCAAATCTGCTTAGTATAGACATTGTAATAACCAAGACACGGTTTGCTCATCGTCAAGCGAGCTTTAATTTTCACCTTTCGATATGTTGAGCTTTAAGTAAGTTGCCAGTGTATTTCTTGCTGAAATGGTGATGCTGCTGTAAATATCTTCTGATATCTGGTGATACTGCTGCTTCAAGGGCCTTTGCTGTAAAGCAAAAATAAAATTTAACTCTGTGATACATCAAAAATCTCTGCTTTGTGCACTGATATTACAGTACACACTGAGTATACAGAACGAAACACCTTCCTAATATTGAGTTGCACCCCCTTTTGCCCTCAGAACAGCCTCTATTCGTCAGGGCATGGACTCTACAAGGTGTCAACATGAATTCTGGCCAATGTTGTCTCCAATGCGTCCCACAGTTGTGTTAAGTTGACTGGATGGCCTTTGGGTGGTGGACCATTCTTAATACACACGGGAAACTGTTGAGTGGGAAAAACCCAGTAGCGTTGCAGTTCTTGACATACTCGAACCGGTGCACCTGGCACCTGCTAAAATGCCCTCGTTCAAAAGCAATTCAATATTTTGTCTTGCCCATTCACCTTCTGAATGGAACACATACACAATCCATGTCTCAATTGTTTTAAGGCTTAAAAATCCTTCTTTAACCTGTCTCCTCCCCTTGATCTACACTGATTGAAGTGGATATAACAACTGACATCAAAAAGGATCATAGTTTTCACCTGGATTCACATGGTCAGTCTATGTCATGGAAAGAGCAGATGTCCTTAACGTTTTGTACACTCGGTGTATATCTTGTATCTAATCCAAAATGTAAACATATACTTCTCCCTTCATCCCTTCCTAACACAACAGACCAGGCGATGCATCACTCCTCAGCCGACGTATGGCCCAACACCTACGTAGCCCAGGGCCTCTACTGCCTTTCCTCCTCCGACGCCTGGGAGCCAATTAGCAACGATCCCTCGGGCGTGGCCTCGCCGGCCGCCTACGTCATGGCAGGTGGGGGAGGAGGGACACCCGGTGAGGGCTACGGTGATGTGGACAATGTGGGGGGCTACATCCAGCAGCAGCAGCAGCCCCAACAGCTCACCCTGCAGCAGCAGAGCCAGCTGCAGCTCCAGCAGTTGCAGCAGATCCAGTTGTACCAGCACCAGCAGCTAATGCTCTACCAACAGCAACAGGTGAGACAGACTGGACTGGACTGCCTCATAGATCACTGTCACCTGGTGGAGTGAGTGTTTCAGTGTCCTTGAGCTGTTCTTGTCTATTGATGTTCTGTATTATGTTTCATGTTTTGTGTGGACCCCAGGAATAGCTGCTGCTTTTGCAACAGCTAATGGGGATCCTAATAAAATACAATGAAATACAAATACAGTACAACATGGAACTGTCTAACTGACAACCATTGTATGTTAGCAGTTTGCTGAGACACTAGTGTTATTAGCAGTTGTGATTTTAACATGTAAATCTTGGTGGGAAAACTCAAATAAATATAATTAGATGCATGCCAGCAAAGCCACTACACAACACAACACTGAACAATACATTAATTGGACTATAATGGTGACAAACGGTGCCCACAAACTATTATGGCCTACACAAAGCTGTCCCAACAGCAAAGTCCCAACACCTTACAACTGCTACACCTGGCTATCAGCGGAGCCTTGTCTTGTAGCGAAACAGTTCATTCAGCCTCATTCACGGCCTTTCAAAAAACATAGCTTAAACAAATGTGGTTTTTACTGACAATTGATACGTTCAAACGATGGCATGAGGGGATGACGAGCAGATGAGAGGCAATCCGTAATTTTGACTAAGACATTAATGAGTGAGCTAGGACAGACATAGTCAATATAACTATTTGTTCAGCAATTTTGAAATGTACAGCGACAGAATTCAGAACATGGGCCGTTCTTACAGTATTCTCCCTGTACACCAAGTCAGAACCGTAGGATAAATAAATAAAAGCAGACAATGAAAGCTCTTACAATATTTGATAACATTTCTCTAAAAGAGTGCACCAGTCATGAGGGGAAAAAGGATCAAATTATTAACAGTTTACCACACGACATACACAACCCAACCAGCCGCCGACTTTCTTTTTTTTTTTTTTTGAATTTTACCCCTTTTTCGTGGTATCCAATTGTTGTAGTAGCTACTATCTTGTCACATTGCTACAACTCCCGTACGGGCTCGGGAGAGACGAAGGCTGAATGTCATGCGTCCTCCGATACACAACCCAACCAGCCGTACTGCTTCTTAACACAGCGCGCATCCAACCCGGAAGCCAGCCGCACCAATGTGTCGGAGGCTACAGCGCGCACTGCGCCCGGCCCGCCACAGGAGTCGCTGGTGCGCGATGAGACAAGCATATCCCTACCGACCAATCCCTCCCTAACCCCTGGTGTGTTCCTTGTTCTTCATGATGCTCTCTGCGCTTTTAACGGACCTCTGAGACTATCACAGTGCAGGTGCATTTATACGGAGACTTGATTACACACAGGTGGATTGTATTTATCATCATTAGTCATTTAGGTCAACATTGGATCATTCAGAGATCCTCACTGAACTTCTGGAGAGAGTTTGCTGCACTGAAAGTAAAGGGGCTGAATAATTTTGCACGCCCAATTTTTCAGTTTTTGGATTTGTTAAAAAAGTTTGAAATATCCAATAAATGTCGTTCCACTTCATGATTGTGTCCCACTTGTTGTTGATTCTTCACAAAAAAATAGAGTTTTATATCGTTATGTTTGAAGCCTGAAATGTGGCAAAGGTCGCAAAGTTCAAGGGGGCCGAATACTTTCGCAAGGCACTGTATGGTGTTCTTTGGATGCAACTCAGCATTCTTTGTCCTCCAAACACGACGAGTTGAGTTTTTACCAAAAATGTATATTTTGGTTTCATCTGACCATATAACATTCTCCCAATCTTCTTCTGGATCATCCAAATGCTCTCTAGCAAACTTCAGATGGGCCTGGACATGTACTGGCTTAAGCAGGGGGACACGTCTGGCACTGTAGGATTCGAGTCCCTGGCGGCGTACTGTGTTACTGATGGTAGGCTTTGTTACTTTGGTCCCAGCTCTCTGCAGGTCATTCACTAGGTCCCCACGTGTGGTTCTGGGATTTTTGCTCACCGTTCTTGTGATCATTTTGACCCCACGGGGTGAGATCTTGCGTGGAGCCCCAGATCGAGGGAGATTATCAGTGGTCTTGTATGTCTTCCATTTCCTAATAATTGCTCCCACAGTTGATTTCTTCAAACCAAGCTGCTTACCTATTGCAGATTCAGTCTTCCCAGCCTGGTGCAGGTCTACAATTTTGTTTCTGGTGTCCTTTGACAGCTCTTTGGTCTTGGCCATAGTGGAGTTTGGAGTGTGACTGTTTGAGGTTGTGGACAGGTGTCTTTTATACTGATAACAAGTACAAACAGGTGCCATTAATACAGGTAACGAGTAGAGGACAGAGGAGCCTCTTAAAGAAGAAGTTACAGGTCTGGGAGAACCAGAAATCTTGCTTGTTTGTAGGTGACCAAATACTTATTTTCCACCATAATTTGCAAATAAATACATTCAAAATCCTACAATGTGATTTTCTGGAAAAAAATATATAATTTTGTCTGTCATAGTTGAAAATAATGATTTTTTTCGTGGTGACTAATCGCAGTTCTGATATCCAAGAGTTATTTTTGGTCGTAAGAGACGGTAGCAGCAACATTATGTACCAAATAAGTTTTTTTTTAAAGAAGTTACAAACAACGCAAAGAAACAAACAAAAAACACAATTGGATAGTGATAAAGAATTTTGTAATCAATGTTCATAAATTTCAATTATCCGTATAGGTCTGCAAACCAGAGTTTGTAAAGTTCTGGTTTTAAATGAAACAGACAGAATTCCCAGCTCACAATTGGTCAAATCCAAGTTTATTAGCGAGAGCTCTCCTGTGCATATACTGTACAAAGACGTTCCTTTTATAACAGTCTCTTAACCTACACACATACAAACACACTAACCTTAGGCTACAATTCTCACCACAGTTCATCACTACCCAGCTGACAGTTCCAGTCCCCCCCAGATAAGGGAACCCTGGAGGGGCTCTCCCTGTCCTATCATGTCTCCCCAGAGTTATAGCCGGGTCGGTTCAAACATAGGTTAAGGCCCCTCTTTGTTTACTTTCGGCACACTCATACATTCCTCTCTTCCCAACCTAGTTGGACCTGTGTTTAGTGTTTATTATTTTGAATTACTCCATGTCCATGCTACATAACCTCTAATACCTAATGGTTAAGTTTCCGGGTATAATTCTTTAATCATTTATCTTAAACCTTTATAAAATCTTTTAACATATAGGAACACGTAAAACGTCACCCTTCTTCTCTGCCACCATCTAAAGGTTGAATCATGACGTAATTGATCTTCAGGTTAGAGCTCTAGAAAGAGGCCCGAGATCCCGACTTGGAATTCCAAGTTGAATGACCATTCAAAACATGTTTTCCCAGTTTTCTTGAACTCGCTGAAGTCTGAGATTTCCCAGTTCCAAGTTTACAGTTGTTTTGAATGCAACATAAGTCATGCTAGATTGACTGCATTGCCAATGTTGAATGATTATCCTTTGAAGCTTAGAAAAGATACCCTTAAACCCAGACTTGGACCACACATCCACTCCACTGAATAGCAGGCTAGGGATTCCTTTGCAATGGTTGCAGTTAGCCACGGATTGCTTCCAAACCACTCAATTTTGCGATTTCCAACTTGTTGTGTACTGTTTATGTCCAATGGTCGATGAGCACCGCTACGTTTTATCTAGAATTTCTCTTCATAATTTCATCTTCATATGACAAGGATTGAAAAGGATTTGCCAGTAGATTGTCAACTTGATTCATGATGATGACTGCTAGCTTGCTAGCTAAGATTTTGAAAGTATGATGTCAGTCCAATCAAAGCTACTGTAAATATAACATAATTTGACGTAATTTTGTCTGTGGCCAATGACCGCCTTCTTGGATGGGCACTTCTAATGTAACTATATGGAGTACCGAAGGGACTTGCATTTTCAAGCTCTCCCCGTAGATTTGGCGTTGACATAGTGTCCCCATGAGTGACAGAACGCTGAGCCAATCACGGTGCAACTAGGGAACATTACCACTCCTTACGCTCCATATTTTCCGCTGGCTGCCTCTCCACCACAGAAAGCACTGAGCTAGGCTGAAACACCTGCATTTTGAAGCTGCCTTACTCAACAAAGCAAAAAAAGAATCCACGACAGAACGTGTTACTACATTACACAGACATTTTCACCATACAATAATTTCAGGAAATACACATCCTTTTTACCTCAGTTTGGTAACGTTAGTATTGTTAGTGTTTTGACACTTGGCCTTTATTAACTCAATGTTTTTTTTTTTACATCGTTTGCAAACTGATATGTGACACGTATTAATACCAAAATAACATGCAAGACAGGAAAAAAAATATTAGCTAAACAAGTGGGGCTCAAAACTGGTGGGGCTCAAAACAGGTGGGGCTCTGCCCTGAATGACGGGTCGCCACTGGTTATTAGTAAAAAAATGTATGCAATGTTTTTAACCTTCTTACTGCTAATGTAATGTTACCAATGCTAGTCCTACTAATTAAATACAGAAATAATTGTAGCCAAGAGCAACAGATGACTCATTCCTCCCACTAGCCATGAGCTATCGGGTCATGGGGAGGTTTCTTGATTATGTTATTTTTTGTGTCATGAAAAAATGTGAATGAACTGTGTTCCCTATCTACAGGCAATGGAACACAGACTACACAGTGCAAACCACTCCCTCCAAGCCACACCCAACAGCACCATTCACAGTCTAGGCCTGCCCACTCATCCTCGCCTGGCTGACCTGTGGGGCTCTGCGCAGGTGGAGATTGTGGGACACACGAGCGGGCCAATGGCTGACATGGTTGTTGGTGTGGTCGAGACCTTGGGGGAGGAGCCAGAGGAGGAGAGCGAATGCATTTCAGAGCAACAGGAAGAGGAGGAGACTAAGGTGAGCCATGTGGTTGAAGAAAATGTGTTGATTTTAAGACTAGTGGTTTTTGTAATGTTTTAGATATCATCAATATTATCATACGCATTGATGCCTAATGGTACTAAGCATTGTCAATATTAACAGCAGGCCTTACAAGTAGGCAGAAATAATAAATAAAGTAGGAAGAAATAGATGTCATTGTTGTAAAAAGGTGTGAGTTTGGTACATTTACTATCATAATGTATTCAAATATTGAATTACTTTGACATATGTAATGATGTTATACAGTGCCTTGCAAAAGTATTCATCCCTGTTACGATCAACTAGGAGTGGTGGGTGGAATCAGGCGCAGAGAGCAGAGTTCTGTCGTTTGTCAAATTTATTCACCAGCGCAACAAAACAGTCACGCCAACACACAGGGCGTGCCAGTCCAAACAACAGGACAAAAATAGTCCGGAGAATAAAGACTCGAATAAATCGCACCATCAATCACAGAGTAACAAAAAACAAGCCCGCACAAATACCCAGCGGGCCTAGTGTCCTTAAATACCCTACAAACAAACCCTAATACAAAACAGGTGTACCCAATTACCCAATAACCAAAACAAACAGAAAGGGAATCGATGGCAGCTAATAGGCCGGCGACGACGACCGTCGAGCACCGCCCGAACAGGAAGAGGCACCATCTTCGGCGAGGTTCGTGACAATCCCCCTTGGCGTTTTTACTATTTTGTTGCATTACAACCTGTAATTTAAATAGATTTTTATTTAGATTTTATGTAATGGACATACACAAAATATTCCAAATTGATGAAGTGAAATGAAAAATTATCTACAAATTAAAAAACTGAAAAGTCCCTAAATAAGATCTGGTGCAACCAATTACCTTCAGAAGTGACATAATTAGTTAAATAAAGTCCAGTTGTGTGCAATCTAAGTGTCACATGATCTCAGTATATATACACCTGTTCTGAAAGGCCCCATAGTCTGCAACACCACTAAGCAAGGGGCACCACCAAGCAAGCGGCACCGTGAAGATGAAGGAGCTCTCCAAACAGGTCTGGGACAAAGTTGTGGAGAAGTACAGATCAGGGTTGGGTTATAAAAAATATATGAAACTTTGAACATCCCACGGAGCAGCATTAAATCCATTATAAAAAAATTGAAAGAATATGGCACCACAGCAAACCTGCGAAGAGAGGGCAGCCCACAAAAACTCACAGACCAGGCAAGGAGGGTATTAATCAGAGAGGCAACAAAGAGACCAAAGATAACCCTGAAGGAGCTGCAAAGCTCCACAGCGGAGATTGGAGTATCTGTCCATAGGACCACTTTAATCCATACACTCCACAGAGCTGGGCTTGACGAAAGAGTGTCCAGAAAAAAAAAGCCATTGCTTAATAAAGAAAAAACTAAGCAACCATGTTTGGTGTTTGCCAAAAGGCATGTGTGAGACTCCCCAAACATATGGAAGAAGGTACTCTGGTCAGATGAGACAAAAATGTAGCTTTTTGGCCATCAAGGAAAATGCTATGTCTGGAGCAAACCAAACACCTCGCATCACCCCGAGAACACCATCCCCATAGTGAAGCATGGTGGTTGCAGCATCATGCAGTGGGGATGTTTTTCATCGGCAGTGACTGGGAAACTGGTCAGAATTGAAGGAATGATGGATGGCACTAAATACAGGGAGATTCTTGAGGGAAACCTGTTTCAGTCTTCCAGAGATTTGAGACTGGGACACGGAAGTTCACCTTCCAGCAGGACAATGACCCTAAGCATACTGCTAAAGCAACACTCGAGTGGTTTAAGGGGAAACATTTAAATGTGCTGGAATGGCCTAGTCAAAGCCAATACCTCAATCCAATTGAGAATCTGTGGTATGACTTAAAGATTGCTGTACACCAGCAGGAACTCATCCAATTTGAAGGAGCTGGAGCAGTTTTGCCTTGAAGAATGGGCAAAAATCCAAGTGGCCAGATGTGCCAAGAGACATATCCCAAGAGACTTGCAATTGCAAAAGGTGTGTGTGTGTGTGTGTAATATTGTTTCAGAAGAAAAAATATTTTGCATCTTCAAAGTGGTAGGCATGTTGTGTAAATCGAATTATACAACCCCCCCAAAATCTATTTTAATTCCAGTTTGGAAGGCAACAAAAGAGGAAAAATGCCAAGGGGGTGAATACTTTTGCAAGCCACTGTATTACGCTAAGTTCCCTATGGTGAACAGAACGTAGTGTTACATTACACAGATTAACGTTTTAACCACACAAGAATTCCAGGAAATACACATCCTTTTTTTACCTCAGTTTGGTGAATTTAGTATTTTGACACTCGGCCATATATCAAAAAGCCATGACAACAGGAAGCAGCAATAGTATTTAAAAATACATATTTTAGCAATATAAATGGTACATTTAACATTAGATTTGAACAGGATTCTACTTTATCAGGTAAAACTATTGAATGAGCCAAAAAAAAAAGGTACTATGGTTTATTGATTTTATGTTTGTCCTGGCTACTACAAGTGATTTACTTCAAAGTCCTCCAGCCACAAGATGTCATTCAAAGGTAATACATGGGTCATGGATTTATGATGTACCCACAGGTAGTGCCTTTTGACTGATCCTCACAGTTTGGTAAGTACAGTATAGTCAGTAAACCATCCATTTACTGTTTTCATAGGACGATGAGGTTACGTTAACCTTAGAACCAACTTTGACCCCGTCCCCGCTTAGAGAAGACGCCACCCCGATTGGAGGCACCGGTCCACAACTAGCACGCCCAGAACCAATGGCAGAACGCATACCCTTTGTGGTCACACCCTGCATTGTCCAATCGTTGGAGGAGAAGGGCGAAGAGGTGGCCAAGGGGTCTATTGTTGCCGTGGCGACCAATTGAGGGGGATAGTCAGAAAGAGTGACAAACAGGATATACTTATCCATAATCCACCAATCAAGCTATTCTACTCCACATCCAGCTATTTACCCACTCTGGGACTGAGAAAAAACAAAAATACTTTTCCTGGAGGAGAAAGTATTGGATAAGACAATGATAAAAGGGAACTTTAAAGACAAATCTGTCGTTTTGCAGAAACGTGAGGACTTGTTTTGCCGTAATATTGAACTAATGAATTAAAATTGAAAGAATGGAGTATAGAGAAAGAAAAAGGACGCTTTGAAAAGATCAGTGCATTACAGAGAATCACAAGACAACCAAAAGAAAGTGCATGCTTTTGAAAGTAATTTAACATTAATAGTAAAATGTATACAAAGTAATAATATATACAATACCGGTCAAAAGTTTTAGAACACCTACTCCTTCAAGGGTTTTTCTTTATTTTTTAAAACTATTTTCTACATTGAATACTAGTGAAGACATCAAAACTATGAAACAACACATATGGAATCATGTAGTAACCAATAAAGTGTTAAACAAATCAAAATATATTTTATATTTGAGATTCTTCAAAGTAGCCATCCTTTGCCTTGATGACAGCTTTGCACACTCTTGGCATTCTCTCAACGAGCTTCATGAGGTAGTCACCTGGAATGCATTTTTGAAGAATCTCAAATATATTTTGATTTGTTTAACACTTTGGTGGTGCCTACACGATTCCATGTGTTATTTCATAGTTTTGATGTGTTCATTATTATTCTAAAATGTAGAAAATAGTACAAATAAAGAAAAACCCTTGAATGACTAGGTGTTATAGAACTTTTTGACCGGTAGTGTAATTATGATTTTTTATAAAAACAAAAAAAGAAATAAAGTAATATTTATCCGTGTGTGTTTCTGTGTGTGTGCGTGTGCTTGCATGTATGTGTGAGTGTTCAAATGTATGAATGTATGTATGTACAGTTTGTATGTATTTATGTATGTATGCAAAAATATATTCTCGAAAAACATATTCTTGTCGGCAGTGGTATTGTGTGTGGTGTTCAATAGTTTCACACACAAACTAATCTCAGACGCACGTAGCATAAACGGTACCGTAACGTCTTTCAACAGGCTGTGGGACGCGACCAACAAGCGGCTTTGTCCAGATTTCTGTCACTGATCATTTTGGACAAGGCTCCTGTGTGGCTCAGTTAGTAACGCATGGCTCTTGCAACACCAGGGTTGTGGGTTTGATTCCCACAGAGGACGAGTATGGGAAAACAACTCAAATGTATGCAGTCACTACTGCTCTGGATAAGAGTGTCTGCTAAATGACCCCCACCCCCCCAAAAAATAATGTGATAAATATTTCTGAAGGGGAGGGGATATTTGGCCCATATACTTGTCTGAAACTTGCAGAGAGAGGGGGTGGAGCTTCCTCTCCTTGTTGTAGTGTATCCCCCCCCCCCCCCCCCCCCCCCCCCCCCCCCCAGAACTTCACTGAGCATCTGACACAAGATTTTAGTTATTGGTTTCCGAGATTACACACACGCACAAAAATGATGGATAATTTGTGACTGTTTCAGGAAGCTGGGCGTAGGTCCGCACATCACTACTTCACAAGAGAGCGATTTTAACATGTATTTTTGTTGTTACTCAAAATGTGTTTTGGGGCAGAAATGCCTTCTGGAACATGTGAACTTTCATGTACCTGAATAACAAACTTGTTATACTATCTGTAAATATGAATATAATTGTTAAATTACAAGCCTAGTTTGTTAATTAACGGAAAAAGGCAAGAACCTTCCCACTAGCCATGATTGGCTAAGATAATGGATAGGCTGGACATGCCGATAGATGAGCTCGGATTGGTCTGTCATGTAGCACGCTTCTGTCTATAACATGAGCTGCTTAGTATGTGTAGATAATCCTTGCCACCACAGTTTTTTTGAAAGATATGTTTAGCCACGGAGAACTGCAAAACCTGCTACTGCTCTCAACAACATTGCTGACCTGAATATAGCAGGCGCAATCGACAAAGATCAGTGGGAAAAAGTGGTGATGGACTACTTTCTGCAAACGGTCAGTGTGAACCGGAGTGACTTCACACAACGGGCCAAACAAGCTGTACAAACAAAACGGAAACGACACAGGATTTCTTACTTAAAGGGGTTCCAGTCTGCCATGTAGCTTTCATCCATGTATACGGCTAAGAGTCTAGTTACATTTTCAGATATTATTAAGCTACATTTTTGGATATTATAAGTTTCAAATTTAGTCAAAGTTTTTTTCATTGCAAGTTAAGTGTATGGTTAGCTAGCTGGTGAACATTAGCTTGCTGGCTCACTAGCTAACGTTACGTGTATGATCTGTGTAGTAATATTATTAGTATCTCAGAAAGTCATTTGCATTGCTAGTTATAGCCTAATGTTAGCTAGCTTGCTAACATTGAACTTAGTTGGTTAACTTTAGTCTTAGGATTGTGTATTGGAGGCAAAGTCAGGTGCAGGAGAGCAGAGTGTTGTGAACAGGCTCACTTTTTATTCAGGTCAAAATGACAGTACAAAGTAACAGAAAAATGTGCCCAAAACACAGAACATAGACAAAAAATAATGCTCGTAACGATATCCACAATGTCAAAATACACGTAACGCAAAACAATCCTACACAAAGACATGATGGGGAACAGAGGAATAAATACATATGAATTGATTGGGGAATGAAAACCAGGTGTGCAGGGAAGAAGACAAAACAAATGGATACATGAAAAATGGAGCGGCGATGGCTAGAAAGCCGGTGACGTCAACCGCCGAACGACGCCCGAACAAGGAGAGGAGTCGACTTCGGCGGAAGTCGTGACATTTAGCTACCTACAGATTCATACCACAGCATTTCATGCATGGTAGCAAGCTATGACAATCTGTTTTTATTGTTTGCTAGCTAGCTACATGTCTAAACAAGTCTCCAATTCGCCAGATGTTTACATGACCCATCAAGTTAGCTACATGCCTCACATGTGAATCCTTAAAGAGATGGGTGGTACTAAGGCTTAAGAGGGTGTGAACGATGCTGAATAGTTGCAGATAAAGAATATATCTCCAGTAGGTGTACCAGAACATTCAAGGTCCATTTTCTTAAAAGTGTGGGTTACAAGTTTATCAACTTTCAAAGCAGAATAATTTTCCCATTGTTCCTCAACTAGAATTTTGACTCCCATTCAACTCATAAGTTTAAATTCTAATTGAATTGGCCACATCCCACAGGATTTAGAATTTGTACTTGAGTTTGAGTGACAGGAAGTAGAATTTAATTCAGTGCAATTCAAAGAAATTCCACTCAATCATAAAACACGAGTTTCATTGAGTCTGACAGGTCACACTTTTCTCTGGAAAAGTGTGGTGCAGCGGTCTAAGGCACTGCATCTCAATGCTAGAGGGTCACTACAGACCCTGGTTTGATTCCAGGCTGTATCACAACCTGCCGTGATTGGGAGTCCCATAGGGTGGCGCACAATTGGCCCAGCATCGTTAGGGTTTGGCGGTCATTGTTTAACTGACTTGCCTAGTTTAAAGAAATGTTTTTTTTTAAATACTCTTTTAACCTTAGTGCTTAGAATAGCCAAATCTATTTTCATGATTGATGTTATGTACACAATGTATTTTTGTATAGACTACACCAAATATAGAATTGAAGAGACTTTTGAATTTCACAGAATTCAATTACATTTCCTTTAATTACTTTTTAAATTGCAATTCTGTATCCTGTTTACTACTTCAATTCAAATTCAATAATTTAATTGGAATTTATTAGACATTCTCAATTCAATTCTGTATGCTTGCCAGGCTGGGTTGAGATTTAGAGTATACTGGGTCACTCACATCCACCATGGATAAAGGACAACTCAAATATCCCATTAATTCTGACAGAGCTGAAAAGTATTAAAAGGGAACAACATTTATTCATTGAATTTTGGAATCCATCAGTTTCGCCCACAATGCTATGAAATCTGGAGCGTTTACAGTCCTGTAAACAGTATGGCTTTTCTGGTTTTGTTACTGGCGCCTTACTGTAGGCTTCACTACCCTCTGTCGGTTTCTTTATAACTGACTAATTGTTCTGTTGGAGGACATTGTTTAACTGCCTGTAACGTTGATTACAATGGAAGTGAGAGACAGAAAAAGACTGACGTGTGGGAGTGGAGCTGGGAACCACCAATTTGTTCACCAATTCATCAATATGACAAAGATGCCTCTGTTGCTTTAAATTAACAGGCATGTCACTTAGTAAAACGTTTACTCAAAAAGCCTATGTTCATTTAATGTAAGTAGCGTTAACTTTTGTAGTAATAGTTGTATAATAGTTGTATTCGTTTTTTTTTGTTGTTCTATATCCATATGCATTGAATAATCACAACAATAAATAATTTGGCAGATAAGTTACTAACCTTTTATTAGCTACATTAGTCATCGTTTTATACATTCAGAGAAAAATCGTCTCTACAAAAGATAAATAAATACACGACTAAAGATAGACAGATAAACATACATACTGTACATTCAGACATAAAAAAACTGACTGACCAAATATAATAGAAATTCTTTTCATTTAACAGACAGCAAAGATTCCTCTGTCTCAAATCTGCAGGTTTAAAGACATAGGGAGCAACCTGAGAAACTGTTTGAAGTAGAGCGAGAGCGAAGAAAGAGCCAGAGAGAAAGAGCCAGAGAGAAAGAGGTTCATTCATAATTCAACTACTGTTCACATAAAACCCTGTGTCATACCGTTTCGTTTTTCTTCTGTGCTCAGTGGTGTCAGAAGAACATCGGGTTTTGTTCATTAGGGCATGCAAAGAGTAACAGTTTACGATGTTTCGCAACGTAAAACAAATATGAGCATTTCTTATTTCCTGAGACAGTCCCTCCTGTTTCAGTCCATTTTCCTCCATCTAATGCCTAAAGAACACTCCCCAGTTTGTATTTTTTTTTGAGGGGGGGGGGGGGGGGGGGGTAGGAAAATTCACCATCATAAAATCATTCAGCATGTGTTTGTTTTGTGTTATCATCAAGTGAGCGATTAATCTAAATTACAAAGGGGGATGGATGGTGGCTGTTCCGTTTGTAGCCATAGCATTATTAAGTAAAAAATCTCTAGCATCATTACATCTGAGTTGGCTGTTGTCAGTCTGATTTAACACTGTCATCTATCAACCCAGCATGGTGACCATAGAACTCCCTCACAAGGTGGGCCTCATTGAATCTATAGCTATTGAAACACCACCGGTAGCCATTGTCTCCTGTTTAAATAAAGGTGGGTTAAATAAAGGTTAAGTTAAAAAATCAAAATAAAACCAATGATCTTAAAAAGTCAAGTACTACTATGGAGCCCAGATTATTTCTCCTCATGGATTCACAGACATCATTCACCGAGAGAGGAAAGAGAAGGAAAGCTCGAAGGTGAGAGAGAGAAAGACTAAAAGAGAAATTCACACCATATAAAAAAAAAAACATGTTATAAAAAAAACAGCACTCATAAGGCTAGATGGGCTCCTCATCATTACTCTCCTCCTCCTCCACTTGCTGCTCTGAGGCAGCCCGGAGGGCGGGGAGGGGGGTGGAGAAGGCAGCAAGGGGGACGGAGAGGGCGACAGTGAGGGGAATGGAGAGGGGCGAGGTGAGCGGGAGGGAGAGGGGCAACGAGTGGGGTAGCGAAGGGCTACTGTTGCTACTGCTGCTCCCTGTTCCGCTGCTGCTGCTACTACTACTGCTGTTCACCTCCGCTACCTCACGCCTCGTGCCCTCGATCCACACCGCCATCTCTTCCTCCTCCTGTGTCGGGGGAGGTGGCGGTGCAGGGGCGTGGGGGACGACGGGAGCGGGGGAGAGAGGAGAGGAGGGGGCGGTGGGGGAGGCGGGGGCTGAGGTTGTCTGGGGCTTGGATGACTTCCGTCTGATGTTGCGGAAGCTGGCCAGGGGGGGGCGTAGCCGGACCCCGCTATGCGTAGAGGCCTCAACGGCCTTCTGGAGCTGGGGGAGAATAGGGTAGTGGGGATAGGGAAAGAGAGGGGACACAGAAGAACACAACATTGAATTACATGAAAATAGCATAATAAGTAAGATTCATAAGGCAATAACGACTTACTAAATTGTAAGGTTCAAGCAAAAGTTAATGGAAAAACTGTTAAATGGAAAGAGAGAGCGATAAAAGAAAGTGAAAATTAGAAGATTACATTTTCTTACCTCTTTAAGTGCCACAACACCCACCAGTTTTCCGATACTGGTGACATAGGCATGACTCAGGCCCAGTAATGAGAAGAGTGTGTGGGTCTGAGACAGGCATAAAAGGTCAGACGTCAAATTAGACCCCACTTCTAACTGCTTTAGGTTCAGCATTCTGCTATGGCTTCTGTTCTGAGCAAATCTACTATCGGTTGTATTTCAGTTGTGTCTAGACATGATGTCATATACTGTATCTCCGTATTGGTATGAGTTGGCAGCCCTTCAAACCAACCTTGTGTAGCGAGGTCCTCTCCACCAGCTGAAAAGGGGAAGGATCTATTCGGATCTGATCAATTTCCATTGGCTTGTCCATCTCAGCCTCCTCCCATTCTTTGATCTGCACCAGCCAATAAGACACAAGTTGAAGAAACACAACGCTGTAATTGGCTAAATTTCCTCTAAAGCGCAACCTTCAACGTCAACTGCCTCCATAAGAGATTTAGGGTTGTTGACACCTTTTAACCTTCTTATGGGTTTCAACATTCTAGGCCAGACTCTTTTGACAAGGACAAACGTGTTTGAAAATGTACAAGGCAGCCTACTCTAATCATTTGGTATTGCATCAGGGGACGTAAAAGTTCTTGGGACCTCACAAGTCGACCGAAATGAGATCAGTTACCTCTTCTGGTGTCATCGTATCGGACAGGAGAGGGTTGGCGCAAGGCTCCTGATGAGAGAAAATAGCGGGGGGGGGGGGGGGGGGGGGTGTAAGATAAGACACTTTCTGACTCACGTCATGCACACATTTTCCCTCGTCCCATAACCTAGCTGATTGTCGCTGTTCCATTTGTCGCTGTTCCAATCACTGTTCCAATCACTCATATTTGTCTCTTCCAAACATATTGAGTTATGTACCTTATTTGGTTGAGTACAGTGTGAAGAATAACATGTTTTGTGTGGGCTGCATGTTCGTGGATATACTATATACTTTTTAAAAAGCCTGGTTGTGTGTGTGAAACATAACTTTTCAGATGAGTTTAGGGTGCACAATTCAACCCCAACATTAACCCCAACCCCAGCAGTGGCTGTGCTAGCCAGTGGAAGACTACAAATACAAAGGGTTTGTGTGGGAAAATTGATGGGACAGTCATTTGTGCAGCAGGAAACGTATGGATCCAATTCATTTCCCAATACTTACAAGCGCATCCTTGAGTATAAAATAGTCACGGATTTGGCTTTTCAGAATGAGATAGTCACACGTTTGGGGTGTACAATTCCAATCAAAGGCTGGCCTATCCAGTAGAAAACTGTAAAACTACAAATCAATGGCAAAATATTATGATCACCATTGAATAGAGAGATTGAACTGTATCATTAGCATACATTGTTTTTCATATTTGCAGTATAAATTGGTAAATGTGAAAAGCCAACCAGTCATACCAGGCAAATAATGACCATATTTAATATGCTGATTTCCATATGAGAGAACTTAAGAGGAAATATGTTTGACTAGGGAGCCTCTCTGAACAATCTCCATTTGCAAGTCTTGTGAATTCATTTGTCACACTCAATTAGATAAAGAAGTGTGATTACATAAAGAACAGAGCCCAGTAATAAGATTCATCCCATGCAAATATAATGGCTAAATATTCATATTTCCTTGAAATATGGTTTTCAATGGAACCGCCAAGGAGAGACGCCATCGACATCTCAACGGCTCATTACCTCAGTAATTAATTTGCTGTTCAAATTCTCGACTCCATAAATACTTTAGTGATCATCAGGAAGACCTTGGTGTGCATACAGTAGTGCTGAGCGATTAGTGCTTTTTGAGGTTGGTTTGGTTTTAATTCGATTATGAAAAAATTAATTGAGGTTTTCGATTATTATAATTTTTCACATTAAATGCATTATGCATTATGTGGTTTGAATGCTGTAACAACACAGAATAAAACAATTAATAAAAGTCCCATGACGGCAGTGATGCCCATTTCACTGAGTGTACAAAACATGAGGAACATCTTCCTAATATTGAGTTGCACCCCCTTTTGCCCTCAGAACAGCCTCAATTCGTTGGGGCATGGACTCTACAAGGTGTCGAAAGCGTTCCACAGGGATGCTGGCCCATGTTGGCTGGAGGTTCTTTGGGTGGTGGACCATTCTTGATACACATGGGAGACTTGAGTGTGAAAAACCTAGCAGCATTGTAGTTCATAAAACCTCAACAAGGATCTGCCCCATCTTTTCAGTTTTCGCCTAAAATGACATACCCAAATCTAACTGCCTGTAGCTCAGGACCTGAAGCAAGGATATGCATATTCTTGATACCATTTGAAAGGAAACACTTTGAAGTTTGTGGAAATGTGAAATTAATGTAGGAGAATAGAACACATTAGATCTGGTAAAAGATACGTTTTAGACTGATCCAATGAACCATTCTGTTCAAAATGTTCAAAATGTTGTGTGTGTCCAAATGTGCCAAATTGGTTTATTAATACAAGTTCATAATTGTGCACTCTCCTCAAACAACATAATGGTATTGTTTCACTGTAATAGCTACTGTAAATTGGACAGTGCAGTTAGATTGACAAGAATTTAAGCTTTCTGCCAACATCAGATATATCTATGTCCTGTGAAATGTTTGTGTTACTTACAACCTCACGCTAATCACATTAGCCTATGTTAGATTAACCGTCCTGTGGGGGGGGGCACCAATCCTGCAGAGGTTTTAACACACTCAAACTGGTGCACCTGGCACCTACTACCATACCCCGTTTAAAGGCATTTACATATTTTGTCTGGCCAATTCACTCTCAGGGTAGCCTAGTGGGTAGAGCATTGGACTAGTAACCGGAAGGTTGCAAGTTCAAACCCCCGAGCTGACAAGGTACAAATCTGTCGTTCTGCCCCTGAACAGGCAGTTAACCCACTGTTCCTAGGCCGTCATTGAAAATAATAATTTGTTCTTAACTGACTTGCCTAGTTAAATAAAGGTAAAAAAAAAAAATGACACATAATCCATGTCTCAAGGCTTAAAAATCCTTCTTTACCTGTCTCCTCCCCTTCATCTACACTGATTGAAGTGGATTTAACATTAATGACATCAATAAAGGATCATAGCTTTCACCTGGATTCACCTGGTCATGTCATGGAAAGAACAGGTGTTCCTAATGTTTTGTATATTACATTCGTTTTTTTGTTGTTGACTTCATTATATAATTCCAAGTCATCTCATCTCTACCACATGGACCGGACAAGTAGGCGCGCAATGGATTATGGTAATTGTAGTTAATTACCATGTTTTCTTGCGCTTAACTAAGTAGAGTATTGGCCTGTGGGAAACTAGAACTCCCCACTACATCGCACAGTTCAGGCTTGATCTGATTTATCTCTAGAGAAAATGTGCATTGAACTCACAGAAAAAAAAACTGAATGAAATGAAATGATTGTAGTTTAACTGAAGTTGGTCAATTACCGAAAAACAAGCACCAGCGTACAGTCACGCACAGGTACAGAAACAGAAACCCTGTACACACACAGTTATAAACTACCTGTGACTGTCCCTCTGCCGGTTTGTCTTGGGAGGAGAATATATTCCATAGTGTCCTCCTAACGGACTGAAGAGTGCCCTTGTCTGAAAAGGACAAAAGATAAAAGATTTGATGGACGAGGGTCAAAAGTCTTCTACAAAGGTATCTTGATGTTGAGATTGATAACTAAACAATTCAAAGCTGTATAGTAATATGAATATGCAATAAGCTGAATAATAATAGGGGACTGTTGCCAGGCACCCATAGAAGTATTGTTCCAGAGAGATGGTTCAACTCACCAGGAGCTGTGTGATTGGACGAGGGCTCCTGCGGTTTAGGGGACGGCAGGGGGCCATTTCGTTCTTCCTGAACTGGGGTGCTCTGGGAAATTGAACAAAACAGTAATTCATCACATTCACAGCTTGAATAATGACATAATGCAATAAGTTCCTTGCCACATGACGCTTCAGTAAGTGTATTCCAGCTTGCCCCTATAGAAGAACACTTTCTGGTTCCAGGTAGAACTTTGTCACCAAACAAATAATCATTTTAGAACCCTCCGAAGAACCTTCTTGGATGAAAAAAAGTTGCATGTAGACCCATGTAGAACCTAGTCCCTGTAGAAGAACCCTTTCAGAACCCTATTTTGCTGCACCTGCGATAACATCTGCAAATATGGGTGCACAACCAATAAACTTTGATTTGATAGACTTTCTAAGAGTGTTTTTGATTCCTTATGAACATTTACCCTCTCTGTCTGACAAACCTTATCTCCACTCTCCTCGTCGTCTTCATCCACAAAGGCAAAGGATTCCCAGCTGTCTTTGGCATACTGGTTCTGTTCCTGTAAACACTGTTCCTGCCTGAAGATCCGCCTCTCTGCAGAGAGCCACCAATCACAGAGAGCGTGGAGCTCTGAGCGGTCGATGGAGCCCAATAAGATCATAGAATCTACGGGGAAGAGAGAGTCACATGATGAACCACTCAAGAAATGATTCGAAGACATTGAAATGTATCCTCACGTTCACGAAAAACACATTCATTTTACCTGTTGAATCCACTAGTGGTATTGTTTTGAGAGAAATGGAGTCCAGGAGAAATATCAACTCCCTGTAGGTGGACTGTAACGAGAGAAACTTCACTTTCCTAACCATGATGTCCTCCACAAAGATGTTATACTGGCTGTAAGTCAGAAGGAAATGCCAATCATTCATTCATGCTCAACACTTGTGTACTTCAGGTGTGTCTATGTTGAAGAATCAAGCATGCGGAGGAGGCCATATTGACACAAACAACTCATTGTTTTCGCATGGGACCCTCAATGCAACTAGGTCCCTCAGAGCCAACATGTCACCTCGGTTGCAGCTTCTCTCTGCACACCTGATGTGTCCAAAGCCCAGCTCAGGGAGGTAAGGCAGTTTCTTGATCTGGATGATTGAGTCGTAGAGCGAGGGCTGCAAGCCCTGGGCCACCATGTTGGCCAGGATCACCGCCACCATCATGGGCAGGATGTGGGAGATCTGGCCCGTCAGCTCGAAGCAGATCACCGCCGTGGACACCGTGTGGGTCACCGCCCCGGTCAGTGCAGCCGCTCCTGGGAGAGAGGAGGGAGAAGAGCAAGGAAAGGGGGGAGGCAGGGAGAAATGGAAGACAGAGGAAGGGAGAGAGGGATCGGGAGGGAGAGAAAGAAAGAATAAAGGGGAGAATTAAATCATTTTCAGGTGGAAGGGATGTGCAGCTGGATGATCCACAGGAGAGGGAGATATGAAAAGGGGGGGTGATGGGTGGATGGGAAAACAATGGGAGTGATTAATGGGAAGAGGCAACACAGCACTCACAGTCGAGGGACAAGTATAGGAGGGAAAGAAAAGACGAGGCATGGGGTAAAGAACAAGGAGGGGGATGATTGATGTACAGAACGGCACGTGGGAATAGCGAAGGAAGAAAGGGAAAAGGGGATGGAATTAAAGGGCCGGCGGTAAAGAGGGGAGGAGGGGGATGTGTAGGGCGAGAGAGGGAAGATGAAGGAGATTAATGGTAGCGTATAGGTTTATGGGCCACCGAGACAGCGGAGGACAGGAGAGAGAGAACAGACAGTGACATTTCACTATCACACCAAAGGCGGATGACGGGCAGGAACTGACAGAGAGAGGGAGAGGAGGAGGTGGAAAGGGAGACTGACCAATGACAGCGTACCCTCCTGGGATGATGCGGTACAAGATTCCATCAAACAGAATCCCGTGGGGGAAGAGGGTAGCCATGATCTCCCCTACCAGTCGGCCGAAAGAGGCTCCTGGGGAGAAAGAGATTATGGTGGATATGGGAGGTGGAATGTCATGTTTACGTTGCTATTATGTTGGCTATCAGACATTTATCCCCCCTCCTGCGACCACTCAATGTTAATTTGACCTTCTTCTAAGCACTCATCCATCTCTGTGGCTCACTAATGATTTTCCACTCTTTATATATGACATCTCATCTTTGAAGGTACACTGATTTAAAAGCTTTATACCATAGTCATGTACTGTAGGCCTACATTGGATCGCTCGATCAGATTATTTCACTACCGAATGATAATGTCAATTTCCATGAGACAAAATATTTAAAACTGATATGGAATTTGTGTTCATGTTTAGACTAATGGCATAACGTTGCGCTTCTGTTTACCGAGTATGAAGACGGGCATGAAGGCTCCAGAAGGGATGGGCATCGTCGTCGAAACAGCAGACATCCAAAACTGAGACATGGGTGGAATTAAATTACTAACTGAGCAGAATTAACGCATCTTAGTACTTCCACCATAGTGTAGACGAATGATTTGCCTTGAAAGGTATTTTGCACATAACAGACTGCATTCCCGACCGCTCTATTCCATGACAGTTCTCCAATCCAACAATACCATTGCGACCAGATACAAATCTATTTATTCTCAATGGGAATGGCTAAACATACTGACGCTAACACTCACAGTATTGCACTCTTATCCTCCAGTACACACAGTGGAAATCTCTAGGCAACTATGTCAAGTGTGATACTGATGGTGTGTTGAGGATTACATCTCCACTACAGAGTTCTTCTCTGTAGGAGATTCTTATTCTACTGAGATGAGTGACTCAACCAGGAGTCTGTCGTTGTCATTGAGTGACGCTATGTGCAATGTGTGACTATCCTGAGAAAGACTACGGGGTGGAGGAGAAGAAGAAAAAAAACGGAGCAGGGGAATGAGGAAGAATACCTTCATAATGAAGAAGAGGAGGAGGATGACGAAGACGCTGACGTCGGGGTGCAGCCAGGCAGAGGAGCGCCCCAGGCCGGGGGGAAGGGGGGAGCCCCAGATTTTAGTCCAGGTGAAGTTGTCGAACAGTGAGTTGATGCATTCTCTTGGCATCAGCTGTAATGTGGCATGAAAGAAGGGGAAGGATGAGGGAAAAGTAATGGCAAGTACTGTTAAAATGTTTTAATTAAACATTTTGTTAAAAAGTGTCGGTGTTAAAAGAGTTGGTGGTTAAATTGTTTTAAACCGTGTAACGAATAGTTTAAAATATATAGTGATATTTTTACAAAACCCAACTGTACTGTAGTCAGAACTTGTTCAAAATACTGCAGATGAAGATTGTTTTGTGTGCATCACATATGTCAACCCATAGGCCTATTCAATATATTGCCAAAACAGAGGTTTTGAAATAAATGCCAATACTGTACTGTGAGCAGAATGGTCGGTTTCAGAAATACCTCTGCATTTTAGCACCATAGAAACGGGGGCACAAGTCAGATCTTAAAAAGGTGTTAAACATTGTAGCTTGAGGGTGAAGACGTCACCCCACACACAGGTGTTTCTGGCTGATTTAAAAACACACCTCATTCGGCACTAACTAAGGAGGCTATTTTAACGGGGTCTCAAAACACATGGTTAACCTGGGCTATTTCTACATAGCTGGGCAAAGAGGCCTCTTCAATGAATATCTAGCTAATATTGAACATCTAGATTCTACCCAGTCCAGTGTTAGCCTGGGTGCCAACTCCTGGTGGAATTCTCATGAAAGCAGAAACATACTGGTACTGGCAGCCAGCCCACTAGGCACAGATGTCAGGGCAACGTCTAGCTTTGATTTACATCTAGTTGAGTTGTCAACTAACTTGAATTCAATGTGAGAAAATGACACCATGTGATTGGATTTTGGTTAAATAAAAAATAACTAAAAACGCACTTACGTTGATGACTGTATTCAAATCCAATGAGTTTAACGTAGATTCAAAGTCACCACTTAGATGTTTTGGGTTGAAACTACGCGGAGAGCTAACAATCCACACATTTTGGTAAATAGTCGTACTCTTTAGATGATCCTATGAATGTGTCTCTGCAGTTACATTTTTCACGATTGAGAATAGTAGATAAGTCGCATTTTAGCCAAGCATAACAATGTTTGTAACACTTTATAATAATTTATGCTTATTCATGAAAGTGTTATAAAGTGTTACCGAAGTGTTTTCAAGTCCCGATAAACAGGGTCTTCTACAGAGTATAGTCATTTTAACATAGTGACAGACAACAACAATAAATGGGCAAACAAAATTGGATTTGAAATCTGACCTCTCCAGCCATGAACTGTCCAAATCCAGGGGGAAAGGTCAAGGTGGCTATCACTAAGGTCACAACACCGGGGAAAATCAGTCGGCTGGTGAGAGAACAAGGATTAAAAACAGCCATTCGCTTTCTACTTTCAACTCTGCCTTACAACCCTATATCCCTGTGGTTCTTTGTAGCTCAGTTGGTAGAGGGCGCCTGCAACGCCAGGATAGTGGATTTGATTTCCGGGACCACCCGTATGTAAAATGTATGCACGCGTGACTGTAAATCGTTTTGGATAAAATGATCTGCTAAATAGGATATACAGGGCCTTCAGAAAGTACTAACACCTTGACTTTTTCCACATTTCATTGTGTTACAGCCTGAATTTAAAATGGATTACATTTAGATTGTCACTGATCTACAAATGATGTTTTGAGAGATGTTTACAAATTAATTTAAAATGAAAAGCTGAAATGTCTTGAGTCAATAAGTATTCAACCCCTTTGTTATGGCAAGCCTAAATATCTTCAGGAGTAAAAATGTTTTTAACAAGTCAGACATTGAATATCCCTTTGAACATGTTGAAATTATTAATCTCACTTTGGAATGACTACAAAGATACAGCCGTCCTTCCTAACTCAGTTGACGGGTAGGAAGGAAACCGCTCAGAGATTTCCCCATGAGGCCAATGGTGATTTTAAACCAGTTACAGAGTTAGATGGTTGTGATAGGAGAAAACTGAGGATGGATCAACGACATTTTAGTTACTCCACAATACTAACCTAAATGACAAAGTGAAAAGAAGGAAGCCTGTCCAGAATAAAAAATATTCCAGAACATACAGTACATCCTGTTTGCAATAAGGCACTAAAGTAATACTGCAAAAAATGTGGTGAAGAAATTAACTTTTATTCTGAATACAAAGCATTATGTTTGGGGCAAATCCAACACAACACATCACTGAGTACCACTTCATATTTTCAAGCATGGTGTTGGCTGCATCATGTTATGGGTATGCTTGTCATCGGCAACATAATTTTTTCGGATAAAAAGAAAAGTACTAGAGCTAAGCACAGGCAAAGTCCTAGAGGAAAACCTGGTTCAGACTGCTTTCCAGCCTGAACACAGAGCAGGACAAATACTTACCAAGACGACATTGAATGTTCCTATGTGGCCTATTTACAGTTTAGACTTTAATCGCCTTAAATCTATGGCAAGACTTGAAAATTGCTGTCTAGCAATAATTAACAAACAACTTGACAGAGCTTGAGGAATAATGGGCAAATATTGTACAATCCAGGTGTGCAAAGTTCTTACAGATTTACCCAGAAAGAGTCTCAGCTGTAATCGCTGCCAAAGGTGATTCTCACATGTATTGACTCAGGGGAATGCATACTCATCTAATCAAAATATGTTAGTGTTTTATTCTCCCCAAAAACTTTAAATATATATATATATATATATATGTTCTTCCAATTTGACAGAGTATTTTGTGTAGATCAATGACAAAAAAAATGACAAATTAATTTTAATCCCACTTTGTAACACAACAAAAGAGTGTGAATACTTTCTGATACTTTTAATATTTTTTAATACTTTTCCGTATAACCTTTTCAAAATAACTGCACCCTATGCCACAATACCCTCTTCAAAAATGTTCTGCTTCTCCTCCTAGAAGATAACCCCCCTATGTCTCCCTGTAGGACAGGCCTAAGAGCAAGCACCAATTGAACACTTTCAAAGCTGACAATATAATTACCCCGTCCTGCTCTCTGTTGGTCTAATTTCAGTGTTCCCGTCCATCATCTACAGTGTAAATATGTGCAGCTCTGACAAAAGCAGCTGCACTGGTTGCTGTTAAATCTTTCATTTGTATTAGAGCGAGTGTGTGTAACTAATTGATTTTTCAGGGACCACAGATTGCTTATAGACGGATCGGTCAATGTCTGGGTGATGGTTTGATTCTCTGTCTGTTTTTGTAAAATCTACCAGTCAGCAACAATCATTTATTTGGAGGAGGACAATGAATGATTCTATTCGATTTATATTCCCATCATGTCCCTAGCCTGATCCTCTCCAATTCAGCTGTGCATTTCTCTCAAGTGTCTCATCAAAATACCTCCCCAATCCCTGTAACTCACTGTCTGGTGAGGAAGCGTGTCATGGCGTTGGGTTTCCTCATGAACAGCACCACCTGGCGGTTCAGCCAGACGAAGAAGGCCCCCAGGAACCCGCAGGAGATCCTGAAGAGACAAACACCAGGACCTTTACCTCACTCACTCTCAAGGTCCAAATAAGAACAAAAAAAGGTACATTTTCTGAAGAATATACACAGAGTGCACAAAACATTAAGAACACCTTTCGGATATTTAATTGCACACCCCTCACCCTTTTTTGCCCTCAAAACAGCCTAATTTCATTGGGGAATGGACTCTACAAGGTGTCAAAAGCGTTCCACAGGGATTCTGGCCCATGTTGACTCCAAAGCGTCCCACAGTTGTGTCAAGTTGGCCGGATGTCCTTTGGGTGGTGGACCGTTCTTGATACACACGGGAAACTGTTGAGCGTTAAAAACCCAGCAGAGTTGCGGTTCCATTTACCCTCTGAATGACACTCATACACAATTGTCTCAAGGCTTTAAAAAAATCATTATTTAACCTGTCTCCTCCTCTTTATCAACACTGATTGAAGTGAACTTAACAGGTGACCTCAACAGGGGATCATAGCTTTCACCTGAATTCACCTGGTCAGTCTACGTCATGGAAAGAGCAGGTGCTCTTAATGTTTAGTACACTCAGTGTGTATGCGCTTGCTTCAGCTGTTCATTTAGTTGGTGTTGATCTAGCCTATAATATATTTATTTCCAGCTCTGTAGTCTAGGAAGCTGAACCAAGCGCAGCAGCAAGCAAAAACCATTCACAGCATCTCCGTTCTTGTGATAACTACCAATATAAGTGGCACATAGACTGAGATTACGCATTCATGTTGGGTTGTGACAAAGAACTACACACAGTGCGGTCACCGTGCCCTCACCACGCTCCTGGGGCCCCCTCTCGACCCTTTCTCTCACCCGATGATGGCAAACGCTGGCAGCTCCTGGAGGTCAAAGGGGAAATCCATGCGGAACTTGGTGCGGAAGAGAGCAGTGATGGTGACTGTGGTGGACAAAAAGACAGGGGAAGAGGGAGATCGAGTGTTAGAATGTATACATGCATACTATACAACATAGAGGAAACCAGAAGGCAACACCTAGCAGAATATCTGCTTTCATTATCATACCGTAATTGGCCTATATCATTTCACAGATACGGTTCTACGGGAAAGGGTTCCCTCGAGCCAAACATGTCTGTCGACAGCCGTCACAAAGGGTTTATGTGTTGACCAAAAAGCGTGCATCCCGTACTGATGTCATAGTGCATTGACCCACCTGCGTCTTTGTTGAACACAGAGAGCACTCTGAATATAAAGGCACTGAAGGTGGCGGCAAAATATCCTCTCCAGTAGTTCCTCACAGCAAAGTAAGTGGACGTCACCTCTATACTGAACAGCACCCCTGGGGGAACGGCAGGATCAAAGAAAGACTGGTAAAATATCATTCAGATGTGATATTACAAAGTGTGGCATGCAGTCAAAGTCTAGATTGCATATTTACTATACACTGAAGGCTTGCTATGAGACCCGTCACAAATCAAAATATTTTTAAGGATATTTCAGCACCATGCCCATATTGATTGTCAGACACATGACAATTCTTTCGGCTGATTTCGTAGCTTGCTTCATACTAGATGAATGGAAGGTGAATTGAGAGAAAGAAAAGGAATATAGTGTTGTACCTCCAAGAGGGGTACCGAAACAACAGCCCACCCCAACTGCACAGCCAACTGTGAGGATGTCTGTGTAGCAGTATGGGCTCTACTGACACACACACAGAGAGAGAGAGAGAGAGAGAGAAAGGGGATAAGAGGATCCCATACCAGTAAGGAACAGAGGGAGGAAAAGAAAGAGTCAATGAAAAACGCCTAAAAGTATAATGCGAAGTGATCCGACAAAAATGTATTGTCCTCCTTATTCTCAATGCTGGTCAAGTAACTGCTTACCTGATTGACTCCTGAGAAGAACATCATACACTTGCTCAGCACAGCAGCACAGATGCTGGCTATATGAACAAATGGGCCCTTGGGAAGCAATATGAAGGACAAATAGAAAGGGGTCAGAAACAAGGAAACGTTTAGTGGCTTTTTAGACAGCTGTAATCAGGGAATCAGATGTGAGTGTGTGTAACCCACCTCTTTCCCCACTGGCATCCCACTGCCCAGACCTGCAGTCAGACCAATGACCTTGGCAATAAAAGCCTTGAGAGTCAGATACTCCTTCAGCACTACGCCTCTGAGAATGGTCTTCAGCTCAGGAATACCAGAGCCTGAAAGAGAAAGACACACAGAGAAAGACAAACAGAGAGAGCGTGAGACACAGGGAGACACAGACAGAGAGAGCGAGAGACACAGGGAGACACAGAAAGAGAGAGCGAGAGACACAGGGAGACACAGAAAGAGAGAGTGAGAGACACAGGGAGACACAGAAAGAGAGAGCGGGAGACACATGGAGACACAGAAAGAGAGAGCGTGACACACAGAGAAAAATAGAAAGACAAACAGGGCGGTGAGTTGAAGAGAGAGAGAGAGAGAGAGACACAGACAGAGAGCGACACAAAGAGAAAGAGAAACACAGACAAACAGGGTGGTGAGGTGAAAAGAGGTCGGGGAAGAAAAATTATTACAAAATCGCTGTTTTACAGGAAAAAATATATATACATTTGACTCGACAACAGGGTCATAACTCTAGATATATAGTGAGGACATCCGTGTGTCAGGCCAGGGCTAGGTAGGTACACAAACAGAGAGGGGAGAAAAATCAATGGATAACAGATTGCGGGTAACAGGTCATTAGGGGTGGCGGGTGGTGGGGAAAGTAAGCAGTAAGCATTGAGCGTGTACACACCGATGGCTTGTGGGGCAACCAGGTGGCAGAAGGAGGAGGCGAACATGATGAGCACCATAGGATAGCTGACCCAGGCCAGGTACTGGAGCAGGACATTACCCCTCAGCTCCCAGTGAATCCACTTGTACACTGACATGGGGACAGAAAGAGGGACAGAGGGGAATTGGAGAAGTGGAAGTGCAAGAGGGAGGAAGGAAATGAGGGGGGAGACAGAACACGGGGTGAAGATCAGGGAAGAGGGTGGAGGATGAGGTAATGGAGGTGAGAAGAGAGGAGAAAGGGAAGTTGGTTGTGACAGGGCAGACACTGACACAGACAGTTACAAAGAAAAAAACACTGTAAAATGGGGTTTGCGAGGGTCAACTGTCAATCCATCTGGACTGACAGATGTCTGTTTCCACTTGTAGACGTTTCTCTTGGCATTAGTGGTATTCTATTGGGAGGGGGGGGGGGGGCTCATTAGTATAATACCCAGCATGTTTTGCATCCGTGCGTTGTGTATTTATATTTGGACATTTAGCTGACACATTTATCAGTTAGTGCATTCAACGTAGGTGGATAAACAACCTCATGTAAAAAGAAAAATGTTTCTGTCAGTAGTTTTGTTTCCATTAACTTGCCCAGTGATTTTTTTGTTGACATTTTAGAAAGAAAATAGCTTACTAGCTAGCCATGTCAACTAACTATGGCTAACGTACAGTCATGTCAAACAGTACAGGCAACAGAGGAAACAGCACAGCTAACACAATCACTTCAAGCTGAAGATGGAAAGACTGCAAACTACCTGCACTTTGTTTTGTTTGATATTTTTTCAATTTTACATTTCTTTGTATAATATCCATAAAAATTATGCAAGCTGATTCATGATTTTCGACTGGCTGAGAGACCCTACCTGCCGGTCTTTCTGTATCGTCCCGACTCCCGACACGGTCATTACTATGGAGCTGGAGATTGAATTTGAATATTGAAACAATGTTGCAAATGTCGGAGAGACAGACAGCAAGGTTTATACAAATCTCCGCTGTCGAAAACGAAATGTTAGTCTAAAAGAAATCTGAGATAATGTGAAGATGCTTTTTATAGTGGAGATCAAGTTTATAAATTGCCTGGCTGGGCTGATGAGACAGTGGATTGGGCAGTCAGATGAAACAGAGTAAATAGTCATTTTAACTTCATATATTTAGCCGTTGGTAACTTGTGGAATTGACACCAGCTGGAATGCGGTTTTAAGCAATCAGCATTCAGGATTAGACCCACCCGGTGTATAATTGACTAATATTTGCCATATTCAAATAATTCTCATGTGCCAAAGTATCGCCACGGTCTGTCCCATGGTGAAAACTGCACTCCTGTAGATCTAAAACAATTGGATGGTGAAACTCGCCAGCCAACCAGAAAAGCAAGTTGAAGCAATTCAGGCACTTTTGAAAGTCAGAACAATCCTTGTCCTGCAAAGAAACATTATTTTTATAGTTGAAAAAATAGATTTTGCAAGCAGTAGGTATTTAGAATTAACTGTGATGTGGAGCTTTAGAGTTATGTGGTGACATCACGTGCCCCATGTACCATCAAAATTATTAGTTTATCATCCTTTAATTAGAAAACACAGTTTCCATCATCATTTGTCGCAATAAAGACAGTTCAAAAAGTAAAGTTTCTCCTATGTCTGCCGTTTCCATTACATTGGTTGCAACAATCTTTTTTTGCCACATTGCTTTTGTCGAATAAACCTGGGTCAATGGAAACCTGCCTACTGTTACTGAGAATGCCATTGTGGGTAAAGTGATCTGTTGGTTGGTTGACAGATGGGAGCATAATGTTCCCCACTGAAATATATTTTATCATTTCAAAGACTTTGTCAGTTCTGAAATGGGTCATTTTCAAAGTAGTTGTTTCAACTGGAAGTTGAACTTAAGATTTTAAGGCAGCCGGGTAACAAACTTTGGTAAGTTAAAAAAAACTTTGTTTCGCTTTTCTGACTAGCAAATACTTGTCCTCTAGACTTAGGGAATTTGCCAAAACAACTTTAGTAGCTTCGTTAGCACAATTTTTTTTTAATCAGTTAATTTGACTAAATGTATGAAGTTCATTCAACAAGTTATTAAATTCACATTTGTCAGTTCCATTAACTTTACTAGGTTGAAGAAAAACTTAAACTCCACACAAAATCTGGACTGGACTTGACATGGAATTTTAAAGAAGCATGGTAACAATGGGCACCGAATATGGTATGTTGAATCGACAAATATTTTTTTACAGTGTACAGATGTGTCATCCACATATCAGTGAAAATGGACTCTGTTTATGAATAACATCACTGAGAGGTAGCATATAAAATTAGAACAGTAGCGGTGCAAGAACAGAGCCTGGAGGGACTCCATCATACAAACTTCACTAAACTCCATAATATGGGTAATGACTGTAACCATAATTTCAAGTATACTGTTTTGTAATGTTTGTTTTGCAAGATGAATTTTGCATATCACGTTACCACGGAACCATTTTGCAACACTTTTCGATAACCCCTCACCCTAATCCTCCGACAACGAGCAACCAGGTGTCTAGTCTAGATCATTATTTATGGTGTAAAAGCATTCATGCAGCTGTGTGGTTCAGTGGCTCAAACGCAAGCATTATAAAAACATATTGCGTCATCATAAAACAAGATTGTTTAGTATGTGTTGCATTGTGGGTATTGTAGTACATTGTAGACTCTTGGCGCTGGTGTAGTCCATGGTCCAGCTGACCAGCGCCATTGAGACGCCCAGCAGCACCAGGAAGATCCAGTCCTCTCCCAGCTTGGTGACCAGGAACCTCTGTACCCGCGCTACACAGTCTGAGCAAACAACATGACAGACATGATTCACTTTAACACTGTTCGAGGTCATTTAACACCAGCGACTTGTGAAAGCAAAATTGCAAGATTATGTTATAATACGTTTATTGCATCAAATGGTTGTTTTATGCAACAGAATAAGAGGTTGTTAGAACGCTCATCTGTGTGTGTTCTACTGAGGATGGGCCTCTGGAAGATTTACGATGCCTTTGGGTGTTAGCGCATTCCAGAGCATGAGTTAATGTTTTTGTTCTAATGGATACCAGGGAGAGATGACCCCAGGGCCAGACCTTGATAACTGTTTTTACAGCAGATAACGTCTGCTGTGAATTATAAGTATCTTTCATACAAATCTTAACCTAATGACCCATTCCATACATCTGTTGTTTGTGATGTAGACTGAAAGGGGTGTATCTTGGCTATAAAATACATTTGTACCTTTGTCTCGGGGCTCTCAACGAATCATCTGAGGGTGATTCTTTCACCAGACATCAATATCGTACAGCACTCAATCGATTCACTTTATGTGTGTGTGTTGTATTGACCTGCTCCCATATTAATAAGTGAATAAAGATTTAGTTCAAGTATGATTGACTTGTGTGATAAGTTTGTCTCTCCTCATTTGATAGTAAAGAAATTAACCACCACAGACTTTACGGAGCATGGACTCCTCACCTCTGCACTTTGAGTAGGAGCGGCGTTTCTTTATAGACAAAGGGTTGCCTTGCTCTGTAGCCTCATGTGCTTGTCCTGCCTCATCCGAGTGATGCCGACCCCTGTGCCTGCTGTGGTGCCCGCGTCCATGTGTGTGACTGTGGGGGTGGCCATGGTGGTGGCTGTGGTGATGGTGGCCATGGCGATGCTGCGGATGGTGACCATGGTGATGGTGGTCGTGTTTCTTCCATTGTCTCTCTGTTAGCAGTCGGGTGGCCTCTCTCCGGCGGCCAGACCCACCCGGGTGCTCGCTGTATTGCCCATACAGCTGAAAGTGACAGGCGGAAGAGAGACTACATTACCCATATGTTCATGAGCAAAAGACAATGACGACCCGCTGAAAATGTAGTTCAGGTAAGGTTAGAGTGCAAAAATGTTATTTTAGGAAAATAAGAATAGTTTAAGATATTTTCATTTCACACCGAATGTGTATCATACATCATGCAGTATATTCTATTATTATACATACAGTATAACTACATGTAACAGTTCATATATGTTTACATATGAAAACAAGAAACTTATGTTAAGGGAACATTCATCTATCATAGAAGAATGTAAAAGCAATATACATACACTACCGTTCAAAAGTTTGGGGTCACTTAGAAATGTCCTTGTTTTTGAAAGAAAAGCAAATGTTTTGTCCATTAAACTATAAAATTGATCAGAAATACAGTGTAGACATTGTTAATGTTGTAAATGACTAGGGTAGCTGGAAACGGCAGATTTGTAATGGTATATCTACATAGGCATCCAGAGGCCCATTATCAGCAACCATCATTCTTGCGTTCCAATGGCACGTTGTGCTAACTAATCCAAGTTTAGTTAAGAGGACAAGTACATTAGTGTGTCTAGCTTGAGAAACAAGTCTTCAACTGGCAGCTTCATTAAATAGTACCCGCAAAACACCAGTCTCAACGTCAACAGTGAAGAGGCGACTCCAGGATTTTGGTCTTACAGGCAGAGTTCCTCTGTCCAGTGTCTGTTGTTTTGCCCATCTTATTATTACATTTTTATTGGCCAGTCTGAGATATGGCTTTTTCTTTGCAACTCTTCCTAGAAGGCCAGCATCCCGGAGTCGCTTCTTCACAGTTGACGTTGAGACTGGTGTTTTGTGGGTACTATTTAATGAAACTGCCAGTTGAGGACTTGTGAGGCGTCTGTTTCGCAAACTAGACACTCTAATGTTCTTGTCCTCTTGGTCAGTTGTGCACAGGGGCCACCCACTCCTCTTTCTATTCTGGTTAGAGCCAGTTTGCGCTGTTCTGTAATGGGAGTAGTACACAGCGTTGTATGAGATCTTCAGTTTCTTGGCAATTTCTCGCATGGAATAGCCGTCACTTCTCATAACAAGAATAGACTAACGAGTTTCAGAAGAAAGGTCTTTGTTTCTGGCTATTTTGAGCCTGTAATCGAACCCACAAATGCTGATGCTCCAGATAATCAACTAGTCTAAAGAAGGCCAGTTTTATTGCTAATTTAAATCAGAACAACAGTTTTCAGCTGTGCTAACATAATTGCAAAAGGGTTTCTAATGATCAGTTAGCCTTTTAAAATGATAAACTTGGATTAGCTAACACAACGTGCCATTGGAACACAGGAGTGATGGTTGCTGATAATGGGCCTATGTACGCCTATGTAGATATTCCACAAATAATCTGCCATTTCCAGCTACAATAGTCATTTACAACATTAGCAATATCGACACTATTTCTGATCAATTTGATGTTCTTGGACAAAAAAAGTGTTTTTCTTTCAAAAACATTTCTAAGTGATCCCAAACTTTTGAACGGTAGTGTATATTGATTGTTTCAGATTAAAATCTCACTGAGCCGGAAGCATGTGTCTACATTTGGATGAATTACAGATGGACAGCATCCAGACATGTGGTAAAGAGGTAACTCCAGCCTACAGCTCTCCCACACAGACATGCAGACGCACGCATAGAGACACGGACATACTTTCAGAAACGCACACTAAAATAATGTCCTGTTATCTAGTAAATCTAATACGACATTACTTGGCTTTCATCATTTTGTAATTACAAGACATAGCTATCACTCAAAGATACATTCTATTACATGAATTTCTTACGGGGGTGGGGGGTGAGCATGGGGCTGGTAAGCTACTATACCAACCAAAGATCATGCCAAGAGCCAAGGTATGTGATCCTCTATCAGACAAGACTAGCAATTGGTTGTGGGTAAGTATTTCACACGCTTTGTAAATCAAGATCGACACATTTCACTATCAAACTGGAGAGGTGGCAAACATTCCATTCCAATTCCAAATGGAAGACGACATATTCGAATTACTTGCATAAAACGGTCAATTAAGTCTACTAATTACTATGATAAAAACACAATCCAAATGGCAGACCGTCTTGTAAGGAATTATGTTCTCCACTCCAATCTTTTCCACATGAACAGTTCAATGGTCTTCAAACCCATTTAAACAGACAAACCTTTGTCTATGTACATAATGATGGAATAGCATAATTAAGTTAGAGACCTGAATAATGTCATAATACTGTATAGTTAATGTGGGCTTCCATGTAAAACACTAATTCTTTTATGATTCATGTTTGCTTATTACCGTGATACTAAGTGTTAAAGCTATTCTTATACCTGCTGCACGCTAAAGTGAAGGCCTACATTGCAAATCCATACTATGGCCTTTTCTCAACTGGATTTGCTCAACCTCTGCGTCCTCTCTCCTCCATCCTTTCTCTCCTCTGTTTGATAAAATGTCAAAAACTAATCGAGGAGAGGGGACGTGGACGAAAATGCGCTTGTATGAAATGAGACTCTCCTTCTCCGCTCGCGCTGCCAAGCGTCAGGCAAATTTCGTTTACAGGGGTGGACCTCAAAATACATGTTTAAAGTGATAAAAACAAGCCAAAGAACACCATCCCAACCGTGAAGCACGGGGGTGGCAGTATCATGTTGTGGGGGTGCTTTGCTGCAAGAGGGACTGGTGCACTTCACAAAATAAATGGCATAATGAGGAAGTAAAATTATGTGGATATATTGAAGCAACATCTCAAGACATCAGTCAGGAAGTTAAAGCTTGGTCGCAAATGAGTCTTCCAAATGGACAATGACCCCAAGCATACTTCCAAAGTTGTGGCAAAATGGCTTAAGGACAACAAAGTCAAGGTATTGGAGTGGCCATCACAAAGACCTGACCTCAAACCCATAGAAAATTTGTGGGCAGAACTGAAAAAGCGTGTGCGAGCAAGGGGGCCTACAAGCCTGACTCAGTTACACTCGCTCTGTCAGGAGAAATGCTCCAAAATTCACCCAACTTGTGGGAAGCTTGTGGAAGGCTACCCAAAACCTTTGACCCAAGTTAAACAATTTAAAGGCAATGCTACCAAATACTAATTGAGTGTATGTAAACTTCTGACCCACTGGGAATGTGATGAAAGAAATAAAAGCTGAAATAAATCATCCTCTCTACTATTATTCTGACATTTCACATTCTTAAAAGAAAGTGGTGATCCTAACTGTCCTAACACAGGGAATTTTTACTCGGATTAAATGTCAGGAATTGTGAAAAACTGAGTTTAAATGTATTTGGCTAAGGTGCATGTAAACTTCCACCTTGAACTGTACCTGTATTGTTTAATGAACATTTTGATCAAGTGGTAAACGGATCTTTATCACAATGTAGATACTGATGTCATACACCAGACATAATTGAATTTGTGAAACAATAGCTTTTGTGGGAAACCAACAACCTGTTGAGGGAAGTCTGAAAACCTTCTGATATACAGTTGAAATCGAAAGTATACTGTATACTATTGACCTCTAGTCAACAACACCACACTAGGAATCAGTCAGGCCTAGCATTTAGGGAAAGGGGGATACCTCGTCAGTTGTACAACTGAATATTTCAACTGAAATGTGTCTTCCACATTTAACCCAACCCCTCTGAATCAGAGAGGTGCGGGGGACATCTACGTCTCCGGCGCCCGGGGAACAGTGGGTTAACTCAGGGGCAGAAAGACAGATTTTTACCATGTCAGCTCGGGGATTCGATCCAGCAACCTAACCACTAGGCTACCTGGCACCCCATTTACGCTTTGGGCTGCCTTTCAACACCTCGTAATTTAGTGTGTATGTACAAGTCTGTCTCTGTGGGTCCTAGAAAGAGTACTGTATGTCAGTCATACACATGGATATGTATACCAAATAAAATCACCAACATGTACATGAGCTGCACACACCATGACTTCCATTGGACCAGACATGTCACAGCTCGGCTTACCATGGGATACATTGACGATAAGTATCATACCTGTATCAGCTCTCAGTGTCCAACAAACCTCTTACTGGTTACCAACATGTTGAGGAAAATAGGCACTATTATACACACTGAACAAAAATATAAATGCAACAATCAACAATTTTAAAGATTTTAACTGAGTTCCAGTTCATATAAGGAAATCAGTCAACTGAAATACATTCATTAGGCCCTAATCTATGGATTTCACATGACTTGGAATACAGATATGCATCTGTTTGTCACAAATACTTTTTTATTTTAAAAAGTGAGGTGATGGTAGAGGATGAATGGCACGAAAATGGGACTCAGGATCTTGTCACGATATCTCTGTGCAAATGTATTTGTTGTAGGTAGCTTATGCCTGTCCATACCATAACCCCACTGCCACCATGGGGCACTCTGTTCACAAGGTTGACATCAGCAAACCAGGCTGCTTATAGTACAGAAATTAACATGACATTTTCTGGCAACAGCTCTGGTGGACAATCCTGCAGTCAGCATGCCAATTGCATGCTCGCTCAGAACTTGTGTGGCATTGTGTTGTCTGACAAAACTGCACATTTTAGAGTGGCCTTTTTTTGTCCCCAATACAAGCCGCACCTGTGTAATGATCATGCTGTCTAATCAAGCTTCTTGATATGCCACACCTGTCAGGTGGATGGATTATCTTGGCAAAGGGGTAAAGAAGAAATGCTCACTAAGAGAGATGTAATTCAATTTGTGCACCAAATTGAAGCGCCATAAGCTTTTTGTGTCAATGTAATATTTGGGGAATCTTGTGTTTCAGCTTATGAAACCAAGATGTTTATATTTTTATTCAGTGTACATTGAGCCAGACAGAATATGTGGGGATTTTCTTTAATCAACACCCACATAAAAAAAATACTATAGTATACTGAAGCAATAAGGCACAAAGTGGTGTGGTATATGGCCAATATACCACCAACCCCCGAGGTGCCTTATTGCTGTTAAAAACTGGTTACCAATGTAATTAGATCAGTAAAAAGTAATGTTTTTTTCATTACTGTGGTATACAGTCTGATATATCCCGGCTTTCAGCCAATCAGCATTCAGGGCTCGAATCACCCAGTTTATAATATGGTAAAAACGCTAATATTGACTGTAGTGTTTTTGCTGACTTTACTGTCATATTTAGAGTTAACTTTAGTATTAATACTGTAGTAAAAGAACAGTAGTATTTACTGTAGTATTTTTGCTGGCAATACTATACTGCAGTATTTATTGTAGTGTTTTTGTTACTGTAGTATTTACTGTAGTGATTTTGCAGACATTACTATAGTGTTTATTTTTTATTATCTTTGACATAGAAGTAGAGTCTCCTTCAGGAAATCTACTGGAGAAATATCAAAAGAGCAAATTTTCCATAACATGTAGGTAGGTATGTAGGGCTGGGGTCTGAACGAATAGTTCAGACCTTCTGCTCTTTTCTATAACCTGTAGGGAACACAATATATGGTCTATAATTGGCATGTAAGTTTCTCACTTTTGGGGGAAGGGGAATGGGCAGAGTTAAATACTGTAGAATTTCCTATAGTTAAACAAGTGTAGTGTTTTTGCGGACATTACTGTAGTATTTACTACAGTGTTTTTTGTTCTTGTGGATAATATTGTAGCATTTACTATAGTATACTACACAATTATATAGTAAGCACATCACGATTGAGGGATCCAACAGTGTGTAGTATAGTACACTAAGTCCTGTAGTATTCTATAATAAACTGTAGTATTTATTTTCATGTGGGCACTTTGCCAGCTGTTGTCTGCCGATTCTGTGGACAGGATTTACTGACCGTGAATGATTTATAACAGTGTGCTGTTGGATTTGAATGGCTGAATTCAACACAGTTATCAAATCAGTAGCAGGCTTAAAAGAGACGTGTCCACAAAATCCATATAACTGTAGTCATGGATCTGTTGGGAAATACTAGCCTCCGGGAAAAGGAGTCCGAAATACTTTCAGTCCCCTGTAGTGCAGCAGTAAAGGCTTGTTATGTCACTAGTTCTACTATACCAAGGAAGAGGAAACCTCTCTCCACCAACTCACCCCTGGCAAATAGTGCAGGAAACACCAGCCTGCAAATGAGTGGAAATCCTCTACACACCATACTCAAAACATAATAATGTAAATACTGGAGATAATTGTTTTAAATGTCTAAAAATGTTTTATATAAATATTTGTTTTTATTCTAAGGAATTCCATACAGTATGTTTTTTTTTATTAGTTTTTTTATCTGGGGGAAATTTGAGGAAATTCTCCCCCTACAGATTCGTGATGAGGAGAGGCGTACTGAAAGACCGACTCCTTTCTCTTTTGCCTCATGGTTTCTGCACAAACTCGAGGCTGTCTCTCACATTCAGGATATACCTCTGGTAACACAACATCTTGGCAAACCACGGGGACAGGAAGGCAAATCTCTCTGATGTCAATTGGAATCTTAAAGACTTCACCAAATATATGTCTAGTAAACACACAGAAATATTCAAACACTTACCAGGCATTTGCTTAACTAGCATCTAACCGGATCTCACTCCGGACAGTCATGATATCAACTAATGGATGTAATGCATGCCTATCATATGGCTATTCTACACAATATACTATAGTACTTACTTTTTTTTACTGCTAATATACTACACAACAGGTAATATGCTAAAGGTTTTGTAAGCATTGTAATATTATTACAAAATGGTTAACCTCACCATCAATTTGCTTGCCTATACATTGTGTCAGATTAGTCTTGTAAAGTGCCTGTATCAACACCTTATCAACAAGCTGGTTGATTTAAACGTTCAGCATTTGTAAGCAGTCAACCCATTCAAATTTGAAATGATACCCGTGCGCCTGATCTACCCATTTTATCACATACCATCACGTTGCTGCCCTCCATCAGTCTATTTCAGTCATCCTCTGCCTTTCCCTACCTCTGCCAGTCTGTGTAATCCCCCTCTTTCTCCAGATTTCTCCTCCCCTCTCCAAGCCCCTCTCGCGCTCTACTGCCTCTACACATCATGCACCTCGTACACACTTTCCCTCTCTCCCCCCTTTCTCACCGGGTGTAACTCTACCCTGGGAGTTATATTTAGCACCGGTGGGACCCAACGTTCACCGCTGCACACCTCTTACTCCCTCTCGATCTCTCACTATCCGTCTGTCTGTCCGTCCCGCTGGCCCTTAAGGACTTCTGCAAGGGGAGTTTGGTTCGTGTGGGCGGACCGCGACACCTGAGCATGTTTGTCAAGTGGAAAGCGAGCGCGTTTATTACAAAATATACAGAGAGAAATCGACACAACGCCAGTGTCAGATTTGATCAACTCACTGTAAAACAGATTTCGCCTCAAGGAAGGCATCTGCTCGTAATCCTCATACCGGCTCTTTTTGTACCTCTCACAAGGAAGACCAGTCCCTGGACACACCTGTGAGGTGGATGGTAGAGTAGATGAAAATCAGAGATAACAACATGAGAATAGATGAAGACGCCCCAGAGGGAGTGTTCTGTAACAGCGTCAGGCTGTTACTGATCGCTTGGATAGATCAAACTCATAACGGTCCTGTTAAGAGTAAATCACGGTTCGCGGTTGCAGGGCCCTCCACTGCACGTCGGGCCTGACAATACCCTTAACTGTATCCACAATATTGCATGTCCTCAAGTGACAGCCCAATGGCAGCAGAAGAGACAAACATAAGAGGCCACTGTAGTAGCAATAGTATTAGTAACAAATACGAATCTACCCATCTACTTTCCTAACCTGCGCTGTCTGCCTGCCTACCAGTCTGCTTTCCTCTGCCTATATGCAGGTCCGTCCATCTGCTAGTCCGTTTGTCCTAAAGACACATGACATCTACAGCAATAGGTCACATGACGGGGAAGGTTGGACAGTGTCGTGTGTCCCCACTCTTATGTCCTATAAAGTCAAACGTAATACACACGAAGGTCTTCGAAAATATCCTCCAGTCTTACGGAGTATTAACCAGACACATTCTCCGCACGTCTGTCAACAACTCTCCACATAACTCGCTATTGTGCCTGGCAATGGCATCTAGTTCAATTGGAACGGGAGGCCCCCTTGTGATCTCATTTCTTGATCCTCCACAGCACAATGACAAAGAGAACAGAAACAAACTCCCGCTCAAAAAAAGTGACACTTCTCAATATAGCCCGGCTCCCCGGGCGACAGTGTAAACACACGGTTATCACAGTCCACATGGCCTGTACTAACACACACAGGTCATACAGTACATGCGTACACTGGTGGGCACACACACACACACACACACACACAACCATCAGCATGTTGACAGACAGACTAACAGCCTATGACCTTAGCCAAAGGCCCACGGTATAGTACTACCCTGTTAAATACAATATGCCACACCAATTTCCAACAGGTGTTTCTTACAAATCCCCCCCCAAAAAAAAACATACTGAAAGTCTAATGGTTTAAGTCCCTCCAGATGTTTTGGAACAATCTGGACCCCGGGGTCATCTTAGACTACGTGACGAGCGGAGATTAACACATATATTCCACATGCACGATCGGGTTACCCCCTTCCCACACCACACTGCTGTAAACCTAGATTTATCTCCATGGATGAAATCCCACAAACACATTCCTCCCAGGTCTATCGGAGAGCATGGAGAGGCACTTACCACCCACCGTACAATACCAAGGAGGTCGTTGAACAGCAATCTATTTCTACGTAATAATGCATTATGCTTGTTGGTAATAAATGAAAGGAGTTAAAGGTGGAGAGGAATAATGAACAGGTGGCTGAGAAAGCGAAAAAGAGAGAGAGAGAGAGAGAGAGAGTCAAGACCCTGACGGAGTCTGAAGGTGTGGGGTCCTCGGACACACAGACACCTGTTGCCACAGTCACGGACCTGCTAAGAGGTCTCCGTGACCACCGTTACCAGACAGCGTGTGTGTGTGTGTGCCCATGCTCCCTATGCACAGACCATAAAGAGCAGAGACGACCCGATATGTCATGCAAGAGATTGTGCAAGATTAAAGTCAGAGATAGAGAATAAAGTCATAGAGATAGAGATAAAGTCATAGAGATAAAGTCAGAGAGATAGAGATAAAGTCATAGAGATAGAGATAAAGTCAGAGAGATAGTCTGCTGCTGCGAAACGCAATATGAGAGCAAATGGAAAAAGATAAGAGGAGATAGGTAGTGAGAGAGAGAGAGAGAGAGAGAGAGAGAGAGCGAGAGAGAGAGAGAGAGTGGAAGAGAGCGTGGGAGAAAGAACTGACCAGGGTCTGTTGGTATCTCAGAGCCTTCCTTTCCGACGCATCTGCGGCCATTGACACACTGTCACTGACCCAAAAATAAACCAGCTGTCTGTCTCAGCATTTCCAGCTCTGCGCCCGCGCCGGAGAGTGTGCGCATGCACACACACACACACACACACCAGAGACACACACACAGAGAGAAAAACTCTCACGCTCTCACACACACACACATTCTCACACAGTGTAAGCGAGCCCTTGCAGCAGATCTCCCCACCACTCGGATTGCCCACCTCTGTCCCGGTAAACAGTGCGTGTGAACTAACAGATACCTCACACATCCCTAACCTCCCCTCTCTCTATCCCGCTCTCTCCATCCCGCTCTCTCCCTCTATCATTAGATGGGCTAATGGCATACCCACCCTGTTGCCTGGGGCAACCCCCTAATACTTTGAGCACCTGTTAATTAGAATAGAGGTACATCAGGTAAAAGGGGAAGGACAGAAGGGAAGAGAGGTTCATTGGGCATGTCCTGCTGTGAGGGATGTTCCTCATTGGAGTTGGCACTGCAATATGATGAAGGCATAGTTATGGCACAGACTGTACTTTTGGCTTCTTTGGTTTGGAGGGTTCAGGGTCCAGCAAGGTTCAGGGTCTAGCATCTGCTACTGTCTGGGCCAGCAACTCTACTGTACAGTATTGAACAGTACACTATATAGAGAGCAGATGAGAATTGAGAAAACAGATGTTGATATGGGGTGCCTGTCAAATAGAAAAACATCCGTAACTCTGAAAAATATATCTCCAAGAAGTTTAAAGTGAAGTTTAAAATATGTTACTTTTTGGGCGACCCGATCCAAATTCACAGAGAAATGTGAGTTATAGATCTATCATTCTACTTGAAAGCAAGTCTAAGAAGCAGTAGATATGTTCTATTTCTATGCATCCCATTCTTAAGTTTTGTTTTTGAGTCTTTTACTGGCAGCTTTGTACACCAGATTTTATTTTTACCTTTATTTAACCAGGCAAGTCAGTTAAGAACAAATTCAATGACGGCCTAGGAACAGTGGGTTAACTGCCTGTTCAGGGGCAGAACGACAGATTTGTACCTCGTCAGCTCGGGGTTTTGAACTGCAACCTTCCGGTTACTAGTCCAACGCTCTAACCACTAGGCTACCCTGCCGATTCAAACATACACTAGATTGTACACCAGATTCAAATATATTTCAGTATGGTTTAGATAGTGTACAGTAGAGAATCATTGTACCATCTTGTTTTGTCAAACTGAAATTAGAGTTTTAGCAACCAGGAAATGGCGGAGAGATTTTTGAATCATTTTTGAATGGCGCAGTGGTTAAGGGTGCTGTACTGCAGCGCCAGCTGTGCCATCAGAGACTCTGGGTTCGCGCCCAGGCTCTGTCGTAACCGGCCGCGGCCGGGAGGTCCGTGGGGCGACGCACAATTGGCCTAGCGTCGTCTGGGTTAGGGAGGGTTTGGCCGGAAGGGAAATCCTTGTCTCATCGCGCACCAGCGACTCCTGTGGCGGCACTGCGCGCTAACCAAGGTTGCCAGGTGCACGGTGTTTCCTCCGACACATTGGTGCAGCTGGCTTCCGGGTTGGATGCGCCCTGTGTTAAGAAGCAGTGCGGCTTGGTTGGGTTGTGTATCGAAGGACGCATGACTTTCTACCTTCGTCTCTCCCGGAGTTGTAGCGATGAGACAAGATAGTAGCTACTAAAACAATTGGATACCACGAAATTGGGAAGAAAAAGGGGTAAAAATAAAAAAAATACCATAAAAAATAAAAAAATACTGAACTTCATTAAAACAGGGAAAGCACATCACAAGATGTTATCAGAGCATTTTAAAACAGCCCCTTTAGCGCTGAGGTTTTGGGTGTTAAGTGACTTTTAAAAGTTCATATTCTGTTAATAACTCATACCCAAATAATGTTGTTGACTCATTCTATTCGTAGCCAGAGCATAAATTGGAGATTTTTATATATTTTTTTTAAATGCACCTCAAACATCAAATAGATCATTTAAAAAATGCTTGCTATTTCCTCAGAGTATGATGTCATACGCCTCAGTTGGCTAACCAGCGGTCAACATGCATTACTATATTTTTTAGGACGAATACGCCGACACCATTAACACAGGAAAGCTGCTTTTTTTAACATACATAATTAACATGTTTTGGAAAGAAAAAAATTTCACTGATATTTTAAGCAATTAGTAGTCTTATTTCATAGAAATCTGCAAACACTGGACAGTTACTTTAACAGTTAACAGATGGACAGCAAGCAGTTCCCATGGGTGTTTTTCCGATGGTGTTGGAAAGCTGATGAGTGATTACAAAACACAAAAGAAACCCCAACATGCCATTGCAAAGCCACTCACCCTGTATACAGTACCATACCACTGTAAGGCAGGGCAAACTTCTATTGCCTCATTCATGAGCTACAGTGGCAGCGCACCAAAAGCCTAATACTATCTAAGTTGCTTCCCCAACGCCCTCAGTCCCTGTGATTGTTGATAGGGGTGGATCGAGCAGTTTCACTTTGTAGAAAAGTAATGGAAATCGTGGGTGTTGAGTGGCCACTTGGGAGGTACCGTGAATCGACAACACCTTTGACCTTTGATGGACACCGGTGATTAGGAGGAGACTAAAATAGTTGCGAGGGCATTGCAAACCCACACACCGTAGCACTTTACACAATTAAAGGACACACACACACACACACACACACACACACACACACACACACACACACACACCAAAAGTCTAAAAACAGAACTCACCGTGAAGAGGTGATGAGGTTGAGGAGGAAAAGGTGCAGCAAAGGGCAGGGCTAACCTGTGAGAATTACAAAGCAAAGAGACATGAGGAAAGAAACACACAACAACAGAAGAGCGAGATTGACAGAGAGGCTGGGAAAGTGGGAGATGGCAAATATCACACACTGGATTTATCACATGGGGATAATAATAGACCATTGTTAACATCAAACGTGAGTATACTACTGCTTCTTATGAGGAGCTAATATCAAACGTGATTATACTACTGCTTCTTATGAGGAGTTAATATCAAACGTGATTATACTACTGCTTCTTATGAGGAGCTAATATCAAATGTGAGTATACTACTGCTTCTTATGAGGAGCTAATATCAAACATGAGTATACTACTGCTTCTTATGAGGAGTTAATATCAAACGTGAGTATACTACTGCTTCTTATGAGGAGTTAATATCAAACGTGAGTATACTACTGCTTCTTATGAGGAGTTAATATCAAACGTGAGTATACTACTGCTTCTTATGAGGAGTTAATATCAAACGTGATTATACTACTGCTTCTTATGAGGAGCTAATATCAAATGTGAGTATACTACTGCTTCTTATGAGGAGCTAATATCAAACGTGATTATACTACTGCTTCTTATGAGGAGTTAATATCAAACGTGATTATACTACTGCTTCTTATGAGGAGCTAATATCAAATGTGAGTATACTACTGCTTCTTATGAGGAGCTAATATCAAACATGAGTATACTACTGCTTCTTATGAGGAGCTAATATCAAACGTGAGTATACTACTGCTTCTTATGAGGAGCTAACATCAAACGTGATTATACTACTGCTTCTTATGAGGAGTTAATATCAAACGTGATTATACTACTGCTTCTTATGAGGAGTTAATATCAAACGTGATTATACTACTGCTTCTTATGAGGAGTTAATATTAAACGTGATCATACTACTGCTTCTTATGAGGAGTTCATATCAAACAGGATAATACTACTGCTTCTTATGAGGAGCTAATATAAAACGTGAGTATACTACTGCTTCTTATGAGGAGCTAACATCAAACGTGATTATACTACTGCTTCTTATGAGGAGTTAATATCAAACGTGATTATACTACTGCTTCTTATGAGGAGTTAATATCAAACGTGATTATACTACTGCTTCTTATGAGGAGTTCATATCAAACGTGATCATACTACTGCTTCTTATGAGGAGTTCATATCAAACAGGATAATACTACTGCTTCTTATGAGGAGCTAATATAAAACGTGAGTATACTACTGCATCTTATGAGGAGCTAATATCAAACATGAGTATACTACTGCTTCTTATGAGGAGTTAATATCAAACGTGAGTATACTACTGCTTCTTATGAGGAGCTAATATCAAACGTGAATATACTACTGCTTCTTATGAGGAGTTCATATCAAACAGGATAATACTACTGCTTCTTATGAGGAGTTAATATCAAACGTGATTATACTACTGCTTCTTATGAGGAGTTAATATCAAACATGATTATACTACTGCTTCTTATGAGGAGTTCACATCAAACGTGAGTATTCTACTGCTTCTTATGAGGAGCTTTGGATGCTGAGGACATAATACCATTACACAATAAATGAGATTCAGCCTTACACAGGGAGCATGCCACGTAGGTTGACACGATACAATTTGTGAAGAAATGTGCAGTTACGGTTCAAATAAAGGGTCAAATACATTGTCGGCTAAAATACAAGGTCCAATATATTGAAACGTAAACGTGTAATGTTTTGTATTATGTGCTGTGTATGGGTTGTGTATGGGTTGTGTGTGAGAAATGCATGTCAAAGAGAAATGCAGCCAGGCCGGTTGAGTGACACACATACTTGTAAAGGGGCGAGGGAGGGAAAACGCAGAAATGCTGTCAGAATGTGCTTCCTAACAACACTATGTGGAGGAGTGTACTGTGACCGCGACTCATTATTGTTACCCGAGGACAGTGACAGAAATAGGTGACAAAACAAAAACACACCCTAAGCCTATATATAATTTGGTTGAACCACATCCAGGTAGACAGTAGTAGAGTCGGGTGACTTTCAAGTGTTGAGTTTATCACTTTTCCTTTGATTTATCCTTCATCTAGACAGGTTGTGACCTGAAATAAAGTAAGGTGAGAAGGTCATAGCATGTCTAACCAATTCTTTTCTACCACAGTCAACTTGTTGCCTTGTATGAGAAAGTTGGCAAGACAATGACATAACATTGTAGAGTAAACACAGGTCCCCCAAGCTAGGCGGCCATGTTGTAAGTAAAGGATGTTATTATAGTATTATACTCCTAAACATGACTGCATAGACAACGCAACTGGTTCTTTGTGGTGACGGTTTGATCAATTTCATCAATTGATCACTTTGAACATTTACATTTTACAATTGCACAGCAGCAAATCTATCCTCAAGTAAGACGGAAGAGAATTGTCCCAATCTCTGTCGTCTCAAGTTGACTCCAACTGTAGTTCCATCTAAGAAGCAAATGTCCAGGGAACTGTCAACGGGACCTCTACCTGTTCCATACAACCGGTTGTTGTTTTATCTCTGTGGTGACAAACGAAAAACAGGGGATGCATCTGAAATGTCACCCTATTCACTATGTAGTGGGGCCCATAGGGCTCTGGTCAAAAGTAGTGCACTATATAGGGTATAGGGTGCCATTTCAGATACACACAGTCTCTTCCTACTATAGCCCCTAATAATGACTTGTCCCATTGACCTGCCCTGAACCTGCCTACTAAATGTGAACAACAATATTCTGTCCACTTCCACTGTCGGTAGGAAGAGGTTATCAACGATTCCATTGGAGAATACTAGTCAGTCAGCCAGCCAGTCTGTCTTAGCATTTTTCAGATGTCATGCCCAAATCACATGGAGATTAACTTCAAACAGAGGTGCCATCAGAGAATGAATAGTGACCAATTAAAGTCAGACTGTGTGATGACACTTAAAGTGTGTAGTTGAATGTAACATACTGTACCCAGGCCTAAATACCACCAATGATGCGGCACCAATGCCCCGGTGTCATGTAAAAAAATAGTTTCACGATCGTTCTGATCGTGTTCTGATTGTGACATGATGCTGTAAAATTTCTCCCAGCGTGAAAATGTTCCCGCTTCAATATTTGCACGAGCATCTCTTTTATGTGGCTGAGCTCGTGCGGATGTTCTCTCACACCCTCCCTAGACCTAAAAAAAAAAAAAAAAAAAAAAAAAAAACTTCTGTGACTTTCACGTATTTGCTTCACACATCTGCCAATCAACGGTGACCAGGATTATTGACTCTGACCAATCAGAAGCTTGTTGAGGCGTGAGGTACCGGACTCGTGCGTCAAATATATATATTTTTTGGGATTGTAAAGACTTGGGCGCTATGTTTTCGTTTGACAGTGCATAGATATCCGTTTGTTTGGTAGCTAAACAAAAAAAGTTAACTGCACACATCTTAGAACAACCCATCTCCACCAGTTTACATCTAATTATGCTAGCTAGCTAAATCAAGGGCGAGGGCGTGTGAGAGACATCTGCACGAGCTCAGCCACCCACACAGACGCACGTGCAATTATTGACATGGGAACATTTTGAGGTTGTGAAATGTTTTACAACATGACGTCACAATCAGAACTATTTCACGCTGGGAAGATTTTTTTACATCATCCGGCATGCCCAACCCATCCAGGGTTTTACGTGATTAGGACACATGCCAAATGCCAAGCATGGTATAACTGTATATACTGTAGCCATAGTCACATTACTGTATCTTAAATTGCCTCAGCATCAGATCTAACCAGATACCATAGTTACTTGGGATTCCAATATCTAGAGTTAATCTAGGTTATTCACTCAGAAAGCAATCTCGCTGAGATTACATCAATAACACTAGCGCAGTCAAAACACATGTACACAGAATAACAAAAACGTGTACCAGTGTTCAAAATGCTCACATTGTCATCGTTATCGATGGGGGGAAAAGTGCAAGACATGGACATTGTATGACAAGTGTACAACTGTACAGTCTTTTTCCTTTTCCTAAAGTAGACATTGATTAGCCTAGATCAGGGGTACTAAACTCTTACCCTGCGAGGTTCGGAGCCTGCTGGTTTTCTGTTCTACCTGATCATTAATTGCACACCCCTGGTGTCCCAGGTCTAAACCAGTCTCTGATCAGAGTGAAACAATGAAAAAAAAATGCAGTGGAATCAACTTTGAGATGGAGAAAATGGACTCCAGATGTCTTTGTGTGTCTTGTGTGACAGTAGAAGGTGTTGAATACTCCTTGCTGTGTCGTTACAGCCGAGGGCTTTATGAGGCTGCTGACCGGTGGTAATCTAATGATGATATCTGTGCGTTTGCTCGCTCCCACTCCTCAGGATGTCGTCCTACTCTGATGCTGATAATCAGTGTCAACCGGGGGACACCATCTGTGGTAAGTGCTCCTCTCTCATGATCCTTTTTCTCTACTTCTCCTGTGTCGCCTTGTCTTGCACCTTCTACAACTTATACCCACTAGCTGTTGGGTCTCCAAGCCAAAGGTATTGACATAAAAACACTCCATGAACTTGGGCTCTTTAGATCCGATAGACCAGTGTTACCCCCACCCTGGTCCTCCAGTATCCTCAACAGCACACATTTGTATTGTAACCCTGGACAAGCACACCTGATTCAACTTGTTAACTAACCATCAAGCCCTCAATAGGGTGTTTGTCCAGGGCTACAACAAAAATGTGTCATTTTTATTTATTTATTTATCCGTTATTTTACCAGGTAAGTTGACTGAGAACACATTCTCATTTACAGCAACGACCTGGGGAATAGTTACAGGGGAGAGGAGGGGATGAATGAGCCAATTGTAAACTGGGGATTATTAGGTGACCGTGATGGTTTGAGGGTCAGATTGGGAATTTAGCCAGGACACAGTGGTTAACACCCCTACTCTTACGATAAGTGCCATGGGATCTTTAATGACCTCAGAGAGTCAGGACACCCGTTTAACGTCCCATCCGAAAGACGGCACCCTACACAGGGCAGTGTCCCCAATCACTGCCCTGGGGCATTGGGATATTTTTTAGACCAGAGGAAAGAGTGCCTCCTACTGGCCCTTCAGTAATGATGGGGATTCTCGAGGACCAGGGTCGGGAAACACTGGGATAGACAATGTTCTGGAAATAATAAGGAAATGTTTAACGGGGTTACATTTAGCTGTCCACCGATACATTTCTGGGTCGTTTTGCTAATCTTCCCACCAGTGTAAAAAGTGGGCTTTACCATTCTGTCACAAACTGGTTGTCCATTTACTGAGATTCTATTGGTGCCGACATATGATCAACATCACAGTCAATTTTTACACAAGATCTTTGTGTTTTAACCAAAACACACATTTCAAGGGGCATGCTATGTAAAGATCATTTGTGCCATATTTATTCCATTTGAATCTGCCTAGGGTGGAGACTTGTTCCCTTTCCCAGCCTTTACCAAACAGAGCTGTAATCAAAAGGAGCTGCAACCAACATGGTGGAGCCACTTCAACCGTCTAGAAAGCATTTTGGATACATAAAACGCCACATAGATGGCATCAGACCTGTGAAATATAGATTAGAGGCACTGGTTTTATTAGGTACCAAACGAATATAAAAGGACACAACCTAGATTTGTCCATTAAAAGAAACACTCCTTTTCCACTATTAAAACACTGTGTCATATTTTTCCCGTTAATCCGTTATACAGCGATGACAGAAATGTGTTGCATTTGCTGTCACAGTACTCGTATCCAACATGCACACAAGAATGGCTGGGAACAGCACAGGGTCTGCCGCATTGTCCGCTACGTCGCCAGTCTACAGAGCAGCACAGCTTAGGGGAAAGATAGTTCAGGCTCTCCGGAAGATTTTAAGGAACAAGAAGAATGTTCATTTCCAGACTGTTCATTTCTTAACAGTTGGCTTTAAGCATTCCAGTTGCTTTGGGACGGCACACTGTAGGTAGACTTAGCCAATCAATCACGGTGTGGCGCAAACACGTTGTACCACAATCTATACCTTTCTCAGCATGCTATTTCCTGTTGCACTTAAAAGGCCCAGTGCAGTCAAACTAGATTTTCCTGTGCTTTAACAATATATCTGCACACTACGAGGTTAGAATGATAGTGTCAAAATGATGATAATGCCATTTCAGTGTTTGAAAAGACTGCCTGAAATTTCAGCCTGTTTTGGTGGGATGGAGTTTTGGCCTGCCTGGTCACTTCGCCAGGTTGGTAAATAATTCAATTGACCAATAAGAGAGTTCCAAATCTCTCTAACAAACCTCTCCCCCCTCTCCACTCAGACCATTCCTAGACAGTCCAAGCAAAATTCTTGCTTGAGAAATTGCTCTTTACTAAGAAGCTACTATTTTTGTTGCTTTTTGACCATTTTTTAAATTGAAAACAATCATAATAAGTTACTTAGTTGTTACCCAGAAATGATTTGATATAAAAAAAAATGCTGCATTGGACCTTTAAATGAAGGCAGTGTACACATTGTAAGTAGCTTACGAAATAAGATGATATGAATGAGGAGCACTAAATCACCCCTGACAAACAGTAATTATGTGTCTGAAATACAGTACCAGTCAAAAGTTTGGACACACCTACTCATTCCAGGGGTTTTCTTTATTTTTTACTATTTTCTACACTGTAGAATAATAGTGAAGACATCAACACTATGAAACAACACATATGGAATCATGTAGTAACCAAAAAAAAGTGTTAAAGAAATCCAAATCTATTTTATATATGAGACTCTTTCGAAACCCTTGAATGAGTAGGTGTGTCCAAACTTTTGACTGATACTGTGCATTCCTATTGGCATGTACTGTTGTTGCTACTTCAAGTGTATCATACTCAGGTTTCTGACTATCAAAACAAATGCCAGACCACACCTGCTTGCTTTGTACTATAGTGTTGACATAGACATTACAGAACACAAAGATCACCATTTCAGGGAGACAGACATAAAGAATAGCATTGAAAAGTCATCCTCAACCATTTCCATTCTGTACTTCTTTGGTTCTTTTTCACTCTATTGTTGCCCAATGTGATTCAGAAATGTTGTCCTTTCCCAGCACAGGGTAAACTGTAACAGGTTAGTCGTTAAGTGCCTTGTTAAAGTGCCCAACGGTAGTAATACTCTAACTCTGACATTGGTCTCTCTCGCTCTCCGTCTCGCAGAGATCACAGTGTACAAACAGGAAGTCATCATCGTGCCCATCCTGCTCCTTGCGAGCTTCCTGGTCACTCTGCTAATCGTTCTCCTGATGAGGTGCTGCCCTGGAAAGGGAATCCGCGGACGACCCAGCATAATCCTAGCCCGACCACACAGCACCAGAAGGTTGAGCGCACACACACAGAGGCAAAGTGCCAGACAGAACGTACAGGGCATTGAGGGTAAGTTGGTGTGCACACTGATGTCATGCCAATGAGCTTGACTGATGAGTCAGCATACTTGTATCTTCCCACTCTGTACAAGTCTTTCTAGATAGATGGGTTGCTTCCGGCAATGTATTGACGCTCCAGCTCAATGCGTCTTTACAAGTTGTGTTATCAGTTGGGACAGAGAGGATGAGTCAGAAACGGGATGCGTGTCACCGGTAACGTTACTGCCCTATTTTAAACATGAGCACAATTCCCGCCTGCATTTTAAGCCCCTCCTACCCAAACTCATGATTTGTTGGGAGTTTTTTTGTTGTTGTCTGAAGTGGACCCTCCCCTGAACACTTTCCTCCCAAGAACTTGTGCCACTGTTGCCTCATTTCAACATGGAAATGTGGGTAATATTTGGTTGAGACGTTGATCAATGAGATTAAGCTTTATTCACCCAATCAAAACGACAAAAGCTTGTTGAATTCCCAATGTGTTATCACTATGCTTTCAACCATCTAAAAGTATGATCAAATTCCAATGGAAAAACAATGTCAGATTTTTTGGGGTTTAGTTGTCATCTAAATGTTATATCAAAATCAAATCAAATCAAATTTTATTTGTCACATACACATGGTTAGCAGATGTTAATGCGAGTGTAGCGAAATGCACTGCACGTTCAACCGTTTAAAAACGGAACAAAGTTAAAAATGGGAATAGAATGTCAGATATTTTTTGCATTTATACAACAACTTTGTCTTTTCACTGTGCTTCCTCTAACAGCGCAACCAAATGACCTGGATTGCAGTTAAGATTACATTCAAATACAATAGTGCGAGTGATCAATGCTGCTCAAGATTCTTCCCAGATTATTATAGATCTCCACAGACCTGCGAACAATGCATGCTATCTTGAACATGCGCACTTTCTATCATTTCATAAGAAAACATTTATAGTTACAGCAGGCTAACTTCAAAATGTGGCCATGGATGTGTTACTCATTTTAAAAGGTTGAATAAATACTGCTACATTACTTTGTAAGATAGGCTATTTAGTGTATTGCAAAAGTAATATTGAGTTGTGTTTTGGTTGACAATGCAGCCAAATATCAACATTATAAAGGATTTCTAAAGCTTGCATAGTTTAATCTGAGCCACTGGTTTAATCCCTATTCCTTAACTTTTTAAAATTGTTGCTTTAGTTAGAGATGTGAATCCAACATATCAATCAAATGTATTTATAAAGCCCTTTTTACATCAGCAGATGTCACAAAGTGCTGTACAGAAACTCAGCCTAAAACCCCAAATGGCAAGCAATGCAGATGTAGAATCACAATGGCTAGGGAAAAACTCCCTAGAAAGGCAGGAACCTAGAAAGAAACCCAGAGAGGAACCAGGCTCTGAGGGGTGGCCAGTCCTCTTCTGGCTGTGCCGGGTGGAGATTATAAGAGTACATGGCCGAAAAGGCCAGATTGTTCTTCAAGATGTTCAAACATTCATGGATGACCAGATGGGTCAAATAATAATCACAGTGGCCGTAGAGGGTGCAAAAGGTCAGCACCTCAGGAGTAAATGTCATTTGGCTTTTCATAGCCGAGCATTAAGAGGTCGTAATATATTATTTGTTAACTTGTCGACTATTTAATAGGCTATTTACTGTATTGCGAAAATGTCATTGAATTGTGTATCAAATATCAACATTTGAAGGATATGTACTGTATCTTTTGTGCTACCGATTTAGTCTGGCTCTAATTAAAAATGGATATGTGTTGGCTTCACCTCTCCGTCTCAACCAAAGTTAAAGAATAGGACTAAATCAAATCAGACTTGATTTAAAGTGCAATTCAATTTAGTCAGTCTTTTAACTTGTATTTTAGGTTGAGATGGAGACGTGAATCCAAAGTATCGATTGTTCATTTGTAGACAAACCGGGAATTAAAAAGGCAGACTAAGTCAGTGGAACAGATGGAACTATTCAGTCTGTCTACAAATTAACCATTGATACGTTGGATCCACATCTCCATCAACAACCAAAAATATGAGTTAAAGAAGAGGACTAAACTCTAATTCAACTTTAAATGCACTATTCTTCAACTTTGATTTTGGGTTGAGATGGAAGAAGTGAATCCAACGTATTCATGATTAACTTGAAGATTACGTTTGAATTCAAAGCTTGAAACCCTAGACTTATATGTGTTGTCTATTTGTCGTTGAACACTGGGTTGAATTGAAACAATAGCTGCTGATGACTTTGCAAATGCTATATAGGCCTAAATAGTGTAATTGATGATACAGTATTTAACTTATGAAGTATGGCTACATTTCATTTGCTCTGTTAAACCTACTCTTTGGAATGACAAATAGCAACAGTGAATACATTTAGTTATTAAGGGATCTCTCAATAATCATTCTCACGATGGCACATTGGAAGTAGTCATTGACAAAAATAAAAGCTGGGCTTGGATAAAACCCTGGAAGGGAGACCGAAATGAATAGGAGATCAACTCTCCAGTAGGAGGTGCTGCCCAGCCTATAGATTGTTTTTAATGATAATGAATATAGTTGAACAGCTGATGTTGTTTCAAAAGGTACAAATTCAACATATTTTAGGTTTGTCTGTGTTGAAAATTGGCCACAATGATGACATAATCCTGTGGTTGAAATTTCACCCTCAAAACAACAGTTCACGTTGATTACTTTTTCAAGTTCTATTTATTGCCCAAGTAGATTCCACGTCACAATTGATTCAACCAGTTTGTGCCCAGTGGGTTATGATGCTCTTAGGTCTGGGATATCCCAGACTAACTCTGTACTAGAAATATAGTAGTAAGCATTTACAAACTTTGTAAAGCACATACTTAGTCAATTGCTAAAGCACAATGATTGCCATATTGTTTATTTTAGACTTAATGCCGTGGTGTAAAGTACTTAAGGAAGAATACTTTAAAGTACTACTTAATTAGTTTTTTGGGGTATCGGTACTTTACTATTTATATTTTTGACAACTTTTACTTTACTATATTCCTAAAGAAAAGTATGTTCACTTTTTACTCCATACATTCTTCCCTGACACCCAAAAGTGCTCGTTACATTTTGAATGCTTAGCAGGACAGATGGTCCAATTCGCACACTTATCAAGAGAACATCCCTGGTCATCCCTACTGCCGCTGATCTGGTGGACTTACTAAACACATGTTTGTTTGTAAATTGTGTTGGAGTGTGACCCTGTCTATCCATAAAAATAAAAATAAATATGTGCCATCTGGTTTGCTGTCTCGTCCTGACCATAGAAAGCCTGTATTTTCTATGGTAGAGAAGGTCAGAGCGTGACTAGGGGTATTAGTCTAGTTTATTATTTCTATGTGGGGCTCTATGTTTAATTTTCTATGTTGGGGTTTGTGTATGATTCCCAATTGGAGGCAGCTGGTAATCGTTGTCTCTAATTGGGGATCATATTTAAGTTGCATTTTTCCACCTGTGGGTTATGGGATATTGTTTGAGTTACTGTGTTTTGAGTTAGTGCACATAGCACCTCTAGTCACAGTTCGTTGTTAGTTTATTGTTTAGTTGTTGCTAAGTTTCACTATTAAAATATTATGTGGAACTCAACATACACTGCTGCGCCTTGGTCCGTCTCTACATACGAATGTGACATTTGCTTAATATAAGGATTTTTTATTATTAGTACTTATATTTTAGCAACTACATTTACTTTTGATACTTAAGTATATTTCAAACCAAATACTTTGACTTTTACTCAGTACTATTTTACTGGGTGACTTTTACTTTTACTTGAGTAACTTTCTATTAGGGTATCTATACTTTTACTCAAGTATGACCATTGGGTACTTTTTCCACCACTGTGCCAAAACTAGACTAACTCCTGGCATATATTTATCTACTTTAAAAAGCGTACATAGGCAGAGACTGATTTTTGTTTTATAATGCATGAGTTGCATCTCTAGGTCTGAGGAATTTCATATATATAATTTGACATGTGTAATACCCATCTGTTCACCTGCAGCTCCTCCTGAGCTGAACCCACTGGAGCATGAGGAGTTACCTATGGGCACTCCGACCTGGCGTGACGCCCCAGACACCTTTTCTGCAGTACCGGAGACGCCCAGAGAGAGGCAGCATGGCTCTTTCAACCTAGTCACTCCGCTGCCCCTGTCCTTTGTCAAACCGAACGACTTTGTCACCCTCTGCCGGGCAAGGATGGACAACAGAGATGTGATTCTACGGACACTTAAAGGTAACATTCTTTGATATACATTGGAGTTATAAAATAGACGCTCCCATCCAGAGACTGACAGTCAGTGTATTGTAAGACCTTCAGGCTTATGAGTATAAAACCTGAAATGTTGGGGATGTTACCTGGTCTTGGTGTCACTTTGACATCTGATCGATATTCAAATCAACAGACCTAGGCCAACCCATAACAAAAATGACTACATTTCCCTTCAGTAGCCTACTGACAGATATAGAAGGGGAAAAAATATAACACATTCGGTGTGTTTGAGGGGATCCGTTTGAGCAAATCGAGGCACAGAATCACTAGTCTTGAAACCGTATTGAGTAGTTATGAGGGATGTTAGGTCATTTGTAGATCAGTGATTCTACGCAGTCCAACTGCAATGTAGTAAATCTCAACATGCACATGTTCTCCCCCAGAGACAGCTGATGCCAGCGAGCGCCAGTCCTTCCTGGGCTTTGCCTCCTTTCTGTCTGAGCTGGGGCCCCACCCCTTTCTGCCTGGTCTGATAGGCGTGCTCTCCCTACGTACCCCCCTCATCACCGTGATGGAGGAACTGGAGCACAGGGACCTGCTGGGGTTCCTATGGAGGTGTCGACAGGTATGGTACTCCCATAGAGATGGATAGAGGTCTCAACTTTATATCTATGACCGCATGGGCAGCGCCATTGAGACTACCGCCCATAGAAATCCCCACCCAGTTGACTACTTTAAAATGGGTGAAGCACAGTGGAAGCCCTCAATGGCAATGCCCATGCTAAAATGGCTTATATCCATGATGAATCCTCTATATAACTCTATGGGTACTCCTACATTACCAAATAGCTGGGGATGTTCAATAGGGAGAACACGGTTTTAAACAGAGTGAAACGAAGAGGTAGTCTAGATTGTTTCACCACGTTTGCTCCAGACTGGAGTATACTGACCATGATGCTGATGTGTTAGGGACGGGTCTTAGCCAGAGATCTGCCTTGCACAACCTTTACGTAAATCATAAATTGTCGCCTGGTTTGCCTGAACATTCGAGTTGTACGTGGATCTCAAGAGGCTGCGCAAACACTCTGTAATCATTTAGACTACAGTGAATATGGACATGACCATTAGTGATAGTGAGAATGGAGACTCACAGTGCTGTTTCTTGGCAGGACACAGGCAGGGAGTCCCCATGCGACATCACAGAGAAGCGCATCTTCACCATGGGAGGACAAGTGGCTTCTGCTCTGGTTGGTCTTTCTCTCTCTCTCTCTCTCCTTTCCATCCATCTCTGTCCGTATGTCTACAATTTAAAATGATAGTTCAAGTTGAGTGCATATGCTATGAAAATGCCGATCTAACGATTCCGTCATTCTTATTCAGAACTGTGTAAGCACTTTGGGACAACTGCTGATGTAAAAGGGTTAATGCATGCATATCATTTTAATTTATAAGTAGAGCCAATAGTTTTACCTCATCAAGTCGTGTGTTTAGGAAAAACTCCTGGCCTTACCTACTTGATTTGTCTGTATGAATGGATTTTACATGCTTGAATGTCCCATAGCCATTGTAAAACAGCATCCTCTCTATTTGTGCATTCAGGAATACCTGCATGGTCAGAGCTGTATCCATGGCAACGTTGGAGCTCGGAGCGTGTTGGTTGGCAGAGACCTGACAGCTAAACTGTGGGGATTGGGTCCAGCATACCGCAGGAAAACACAAGCAGGAACTCCAGGAGAGCTGGAGAACACCGAGACGAGGAAGTGGCAGGCTCCAGAAGTATTGGCAAGGAGACTTGTCAGTCAAAGCAGTGACGTGTAGGTCGCCAATCTGATTGGACATATAATATGAAAGTCATGAGACTTTTAACGTTGACAGTGATCTCTCAACCATCCTTTTTTGCAGCTGGTCTTTTGGCATCCTGCTCCATGAAATGGTGACACTCGGTAAATGCTTTTCTAAATAAATAATCTATCATTACCGGTCTGTTAAACTGTTACAACCATCACAAATGTTATCCCACGGATATAATGTTTACCATGTACACGCACCCTAATAATCTCATTTAATCCTCCACTTTGTAGGTGACCCACCATTCCCTAAAGTCATGGCCAATGATCTTCTCCAATACCTCCAGAGAGGAAAGACTCAGAAGAGACCCGCTAATTGTTCTAACTCACTGTAAGCGACCACATTAAGTAATAATCCGTTAATAATGACCTAGTATACCACAGAAAACATATAACAGTACTAGTTCTTAGACAGTGATACAAGTGGCCACAATGATCCCCACAAAACCAGTTAAAATTGGTTCCAAAAGCTACTGTACCTTTTTCAGGTATTCCATAATCAAGTCCTGTGGCCAGTTCGCTCCACACGAGCGCCCTGCATTGGCTGAAGTGGTCCGGAAGCTTCAATCAGGAGAGAAGAGTGCCAACGATAGGCCAGTTCGAGTGCCTGGGCCACTGGACATTGAGAAGTACCTGCACGAGGCGGGATATGGAGAGGCCTACAATTACACTGTTCTCTGATTGGCTCCTGGGCTTCTTGTTTAAATCTAGGTCATAAATTCAGTGTCGCTTTTTCACATTACCGTGAAGACTGCTGGAAGAGCGTTTCAAATGTCAAAACACCAAATCTTGTTTTTCTTTAGGTGCCATACTATCCTCAATACAATGTGAGAGACTGAAGAAACACTCAGGTATCAGGACATAACTATACTGAACAAAAATATAAACGCAACATGCTACAATTTCAACAATTTTAAAGAGTTACAGTTCATATAAGGAAATCAGTCTATTGAAATCAATTAATTAGGTCCTAATCTATGGATTTCACATCACTTGGCAAGGGGCACAGCCATGGATGGGCATAGGACCACCCACTAGGGAGCCAGGCCCAGCCAATCATGAGTTTTTCCCCATAAAAGGGCTTTATTACAGACAGAAATAATCCTCAGTTTCATCAGCTGTCTGGGTGGCTGGTCTCAGATGATCCCACAGGTGAACAGGCCAGATGTGGAGGTCCTGGGTTGGCGTGGGTACACGTGGACTGCAGTTGTGAGCCCGTTTGGACTTACTGCCAAATTCTCTAAAACTATATTGGAGGTGGCTTATGGTAGAGAAATTAACATTAAATGATCTGACAACAGCACTGGTGGACATTCCTGCAGTCAGCATGCCAATTGCACCTGCCCTTAGAACTTGAGACATCTGTGTTGTGACAAAACTGCACATTTTAGAGTGGCATTTTATTGTCCCCAGCACAAGGTGCACCTGTGTAATGATCATAATGTTTAATCAGCCACATCTGTCAGGTGGATGGATTATCTTGGAAAAGGAAAAATGCTCACTAACAGGGACGTAAACAAATGTATATTTTTGTTCAGTATGTATGTATATACAAAGCATTCTGCTTTTTCCATGACAGACTGACCTAGGTGAACGCTATGATCCTCTTTGATGTCAATTGTTAAATCCACTTCAATCAGTGTAGATGAAGGGGAGACAGGTTAAAGAAGGATTTTTAAGCCTTGAGACAATTTAGATATGGATTGTGCATGAGTGTCATTCAGAGGGTGAATAGGCAAGACGCAAAATGTAAGTGCCTTTGAATAGGGTATCATAGTAGGTGCTAGGTGCACTGGTTTGTGTCAAGACTGGCAATGCTGGGCCTGCCGAGTGGCGCAGTGGTCTGCCACTTGAGATCCTGGTTCAAGTCCAGGCTCTGTCGTAGCCGGCCGCGACCAGGAGACCCATGGGGCGGTGCACAATTGGCCGAGAGCCATCCGGGTTAGGGGAGGGTTTGGCCGGCAGGGATGTCCTTGTCCCATCGCACACTAGCGACTCCTGTGGTGGGCCGGGTGCAGTGCATGCTGACACAGATGCCAGGTGCATGGTGTTTCCTCTGTGACACATTGGTGCGGCTGGCTTCCGGGTTAAGCGGGCATTGTGTCAAGAAGCAGTGCGGCTTGGTTGGGTTGTGTTTTGGGGGACGCACGGCTCTCGACCTTCGCCTCTACCGACTTGCCGTGATGAGACAAGACTGGATACCACGAAAAAGGGTAAACGTTTTTTTTAAAGATTACAAAAAAATAAAAGAACGACAATGCTGCTGGGTTTTTCTTGCTCAACAGTTTCCACCGTGTGTATCAAGAATGGTCAACCACCCAAAGGACATCCAGCCAACTTGACAACTGTAAGAAGCATTGGCGTCAACATCCTTGTGGAACGCTTTCGGCACTTTGTAGAGTTCATGACCTGACGAATTGAGGCTGTGCTGAGGGGAAAAAGGTGTGGGTGCAACTCAATATTAGGAAGGTGTTCCTAATGTTTGGTATAATCAGTGTATGTATGTATATATATTTATCCACTGTCTATATACTGAATATCTATGTGGCTCCAACGGAAAACCAAATGAACCTTCCCTGCAGGCTACAATGCCAGTGTCTTCCAAGGCCCTACTTGGGTCTCTCTCCCACACTAGCAGATATATAATTCTACATGTAAACTGTGGCCACTCACACTTTAACCCTTTAAACAACCACCAGTCTGCAATTTAGTCAAATAGAAATGGCTGAGTTTCTCATCATCATAAAATCTAGCCCAGCAGGGAAGGTAAGTTAAAGGGAAAATTCACTCAAACAATCTTTTGGTATCCCCCCCCCCCCCCATTAGCCCACTTTTAATACAGTCCCAAGATGTTTTGCATGTCAGCCGTTTTGAAGATATTCAAGAAGTGTCACCAGCCACATCATCATAATGATGCATCGTACATGTATATCATATATCACTTGATTTTCCCTTTGAGGGATCTGTCGTACCACAAAGCAAAGTGCTCCTTTCTTTATGTTCTTAGTTGAGCCGGGATCCCTGCCTAACAAATGTGCCTTAACAAACTCAGAAGTCTTAACCAGCCATAGGACTGTCACGTAAAGAGCACCGCTAGCTATTACACATACGTTCAGTCTACACAACACTCATCACTTCAGTTGCAAAATAAAAGCACTACCACTTCTGCGTGTTGTCCTAGTAGTTGGTTTATTATTATTTTTTGCATGATATTGACCTAGCCTTCGCCAAGCTTTAAATTTAAAAACACACAATTAGCAGAGCACCTAATCATAAGATTATTGATTATTCATAATAGCCACAGTCATTGCTACTGTCACAAGAGCCTTGGATAGGTGCAAGTTATGAGGAAAGCTATGAGGAAGACCACAACCCAGGGTCATGTTCATTAGGGCACGCAGCATGAAAATGACTGATTCTTATTGGATAAGTCCAGGTAGTCCCTCTCTGTTTCAGTCAGTTTCCTTCCGTTTGATGCCTAATGAGCACGACCTTGGTGACATTTTCTATCCCTACTGTAAATAGCTCTTCCTGTGTGTAAAACTGCAAAGACCTTACTTAAGATTAAGGATTGAACTTCTTTCTTTTTTTTTCGCCTAAACTGACATACCCAAATCTAACTGCCTGTAGCTCAGGACCTGAAGTAAGGATATGCATATTCTTGATACCATTTGAAAGGAAACACTGAAGTTTGTGGAAATGTGTAATTAATGTAGGATAATATAACACATTACATCTGGTAAAAGATAATACAAACCAAAAAACATGCGTTTTCATTATTTCCCTAGAAATAATTTATTTCTAGATGGCCGGGCGGGGTGGGTGTGGTGCTAGAGACAGCAGTGGGGTCAAACTGTAGAAACCAGTTACTACATTTGAATATAAAAATGGATTTCTTCAAACAAAACTACACTACATTTTATCTCTGGGACCCTCAGGATGACAAATCAGAGCAAGATTACTGAATGTAAGTACATTATTTACCTTCAGAGGTGAATGTATCACCAGTTGCCGTGATAAAAGTGTTTTGTTGTTGTGCACTATCCTCAAACAATAGCATGGTATTTTTTTTCCTTTAATAGCTACGGTAAATTGGACACTGCAGTTAGATTAACAAGAACTTAAGCTTTTTGCCCATATAAGACATGTCTATGTCCCGGAAAGTTTGCTGTTGTATACAATGTTTTCTAGTCACATTATCGCATATTGAGCAACAACCATCCCGGTTAAGGGACACCGATCCCGTTTAGGTAAAAAAAGAAAAACATTTAAAATAAGCAGGAGGGCATATAATCTAAAACATGTTGAGAAAACTGAAGTAGCCTATGGGATGGTATCACTTGGATCGGGTATCCCTGTACTTCAGATCCGCATAGCTTATTGTTGCCACTTCACAGACATTTTAAAAAGGACGTTTTTTAATATAAATCCTGTGCACCAATTGTAAGTTACTTGCTCATTTCAGCGGACAGAACATGTCTCCCTCTATTTGTCAAGTTTCTTAGGCCAATATATTAGCTACTCCCCAGTAATGGTTGGCAAAGGCAATGTGTCCATTGCTTTATATGACCTTACCATTCATAACAACTCGTAAAAATAAGGAATGATATGAAACACGTTGTTTTTTAAACGGACGTCTCCGTTCTAGTACTATTTTTTCGATCATCGAAACTACTTAAAGGCCACAACTTCCACAATGATTTTCTACAGCGTAAACAAAGGCAGTCCAGCCAACAAAGGTATATTTAAATATATAGGCAAATATTACACACATAAAGGGTTTGCTCACTCACTCACATAATATAACATAATACTCCACATTTAAGGTCCACATTTTGTGGATAGAAGGCTCATTTTCTCCGCTTTTCATTCTGTTTGTTTTGACAAAACATAGTAAAACCAACAGGGACCCCACTTAATACAGTTCAAAAGTATTTCAACAGCCATATTGTCACCTCCTTTCTCTTCTTTCTCTCCTTTTTCTCTTGGGAGTACCTCTCCTTTCCTCCGTTCATTCTTCCTCTCAGTCTCTCAGGTTGTTGATATGGGCACAGATCTTGAGGGCGGGACCGAGCTTGATGTTCATGGTGGACATGAGATGCTCCTCTCGGAGTAGCAGCAGGGCCTGTCCGTCAATCTCCTGCGACAGGAAATGGTCCGCCAGCTCCTCACAGCCTGGGTGAGGAGAAAAGGAGAGAGAAAGAGGGAGGTTGGGAGTAAGAGAGGGCGGGAAAGAGAGAGAGGGAAGGAGAGATAGTAAGCAAGACAATAACATGAACAGCATTTACAATGGTGAAAATCTAATAGCAATGGCCTGCTACCTCAACATCATAGAATAATAGAGGGATTTAAAAAGGCACACAAAAAAAACATGCAAGATAACTGTAATTCTAGATTTCAAAAGCAACAGAAACACAGAGTAGCATTTGGGTGTTGTTGCATGACAACGCATGTCCTTCTAAGCTGACGGTATCAACCAATGATGTCTATAGTAAGTGAAGTACAACATAGAGCTCATCTCTGTGGTACCAACCTTGCAGAGATGATATGAACTGAGACACTTCCTCCACACTCCACTGGGCGGGGCTGCCGGGCAAGAAGTGGGGCGCCTCCGAGCCCTCCAATCGGAGTGTGGGCGGAGGCTGGTGGCAGGAAGAAGAGGAGGCCGGGGAGAGGGACATGGGATCGTCCTCGTCCTCCCCGCAGCTGGAGACGTCCTCCGAACGGCTGGACTCGGAGCGGCACTGTAGACAGTGAACCAGGACTTTGTGAGAGGTGCGTGTGCAACAGGGTAGTCACAACATGGCCACGCTTGAACACGACAAATATGGCATTACCGTTTGACAAGCAGATTTTGAGGCTATTTGAGGACAGAAAGGTAAACGTTTAAATTAGGGTTAGTGATTTAAACCCATCTAGAAACCACCCTACTTTCCACCTTTTCTAGTTTGGACAGACAGCGATTACAGGTCTCTTCAGTCATCCATGCCAGCTCATAAACAAGTGTACAACTATCAATGATCAACTGACCATTACCTTAACTGGTAAGGGTCTCCCGGCTATTTTGGCACTGGCGATCTCGGAGCTGGTCCTGTGGGGGACCCTCCTCCTCAGGACCCCGTCCTCGTCAGAGTGGGAGAGGTGACCCCCCTGTCGCAGGCGGAAATGCTGGCTGCAGCTCACATTATACCTGGAGCAACACGGAGGAATATAGTAGGCATACACTGAGTGTACAAAACATTAAAGACACCTGCTCTTTCCATGACATAGACTGATGAGGTGAATGCAGGTGAAAGCTATGATCCCTGATTGATGTCACGTAAATTCTCTCCAAACAGTGCAGATAAAGGGGAGGAGACAGGGTCAAGGATTTTTAACCCTTTAGACAATTGAGACATGGATTGTGTACGTGTGCAATTCAGAGGGTGAATGGGCAAGACAAAATATTTAAGTGCCTTTGAACAGGGTATGGTAGTAGGTGCCAGGCGCACCGGTTTGAGTGTGTCAAGAACTGCAACGCTGCTGGGTTTTTCACGCTCAACAGTTTCCAGTGTGTATCAAGAATGGTCCTCCACCCAAAGGACATCCAGCCAACTTGACACAACTGTGGGACGCATTAGTCAACATGGGTCAGCATCCCAGTGGAAAACCTTCGACACCTTGTGGAGTCCATGCCCCGGCTAATTGAGGCTGTTCGGAGGGCAAAAGGGGGAGCAACTCAATACTAGGAAGGTGTTCCTAATGTTTTGTACACTCAGTGTATACTGACAAATAGTAGACATACAGCAGGGAATTTGTACCTCTTGGAACAGGTCAAGGAGCAGAAGCGCTTGGTCCCTCTAAACTGTCTGGCTGGGGCGAAGCTTTTGCAGTACTCACACTTCAGCACTGGGAAGAGAACAGGAAAAGGTTTAAAGAACGATACCAATTGCAGTTTGTGGTCAAACCAGAGGCTTCGATGGAAACATGACCCGGGACTGTGGTCTGAGCCGAACCTGTAGCTGTAGTCACAGTCTCAGGCTGACTAGAGTCTAGATTGTCCATGGCCAAATCTTCTCTAGCTGGCTCCTTGACTGGCCCACTCACCTGTCAATCAAAATACAGGAACAAATGTGTGGTGTTCAACATTACTGATTACAGGGAATTAATGAGAATAGTGTTTACAGTACATGTCACTACTTCTACAGTACATGTCATTATTTATATCAGGTGGTATATATCCGAAAAGGGTACGAATGAATGTTGTATATGAGAGCTACAACTTCTCCAAAAACTACAAATCCCAAGGTGAATACTGTATGTACAGGGAAAGGTTCAGCTCCCTCCTGGATGACGAAGCCTTCTATGAGGTGGGTGAGGACGTGGGGTTTGACCACAGCCTGTTGAGGGGGGGCTCTCTCCCCCTGGCCACCCCCCATACGGGACATCGAGAGAGCAGGGGAACGAGAGGGAGAGGGAGAAAGTGGACCAGAGCCTTAAGAAAAGAAGGGTGGGGGGGGGGAGAAAGGATTTTATCATTTATTTTTGAAAAATTTTAACCAAGTCTGCCTGGCCACAGTGGCTAAATCTGTGCAAACGTGAGGTTTTTGGAATCATGCATAGGTATTGATCCAAGGGGATTTGTCAGTTTGGTGGCTGGGCCAAGGTGGAAAATGGTCTCCTTGCACTCTTATCCTTTCCTCCTTTCAGTGGTCGTAAATGAGAGGAATGAGAAAGGCAAAGTATTGAAGACAAGTGGGCCCATTTATTAGTGGATTACTTACCTGCTTCCGTGGCGGAGGAGGAGAGGGCAGGGGAGTGTTCACTCATTGGAACAAGGTGGGGAGGAGGGGCACCATCTTCGTCATTGGCTGCGACTGACTCGGATTTCCTCTTCATCGACTTACCCTGAGAGGAATGTCATGCATTCACAAATGGAATCGACAACCACTACGTTGTTTAGAAACATCAGTAAATTGTAGTGTTATCAGTGCTATTAGTAATGAACAACTCACCTGGTGAGGCTGAGAACACACAGACTCTCCATTGGCAGCCACTACTGTGCTGCTCGCCTCAACCAAAGGCAGGGGTAAAGTGTGGGAGGAATGGGAGAGGGTGGGAGGAGAGATGGCTGCCTGGGACTGAGAGGAGTTGTTGCTGGCCAAGGTGCAATTTGGACTTGGCTTCAGCCCAGGTCTCTGATTCTGATTGGCTTGCGCATGCACGTGAGAGATGTGGGCCAATGGGAGGGTTTCCTGGGCTGATTGAAGGCTCTTTAAATCCGTCCGTCGGTTTATCACCCCTCCCTCTCTGGAAGTGATGGAGGCCACCATGGTGAGAATGCTGGCTCTGCTGGAACTACTCAGAAGAGTAGCTCCATCCTGGGAACAGGTGTTCCGGGCCTGGACCAAGGCCAAAGCCTGGGGGCTTCCTATGGAGCTCTGCCTGGCTCCTACTATCTGGACTGGGATGTGCGGCGGAGGCTGGGCAGCACTAGTCTGATTGTTGGCGGGGGGTGCGGGGAGGATGGGAGGCGGGTTGCGGGATGGCAGTTGCAGGGGCATACGGAGACCCTGTTGAGTTTTGGGCTGGATTGGAACGGGACCGTTCCCGTGGCCTCCCTTGTCATTAACAGTGCTTTTCTGCAGAGGCTGAACCACCAGTGTTTGAGTACTAACATTGGGCTTGATGGTGGCAGCAGCCACCTGGTAACTGTGGGGCTGGGCGGGCGCATTGGAGGTGGGCACCAGAATGTGCGTCGCCGTGGCGGCGGAGGTAACCGTGGTGATAGCCCCGCCCCGGCCAAAGTTGGGTCCGGAGAGGAGGAGCTGTGAGAGTGGGACAGAGGTGGAGGGTGAGGAGGGGGTGTTGGAGTGGTGGTTGCCCGTCTTGAGGTTGAGAGAGGACAGGTTGGCGTTGGAGCTCTGGATGTAGGTGGGGATCTTGATGTGGGACTGTTGCTGTTGGGTTGGTTTAGTGGTAGACTGTGGAGTGGACTGGTTGAACTGCTGGTGAGATGACTGGACAAGGGGGTAGGTCGCTGGGAAAGAATGAGGAAGGAAATGAATAACTAACAGGTAAGGAAGTATGCTAAGTATGTAAGGCTAGGTATGCTGCGATTTCACTCCCCACCTGGTTCACCCCTCACTGGGGTTTCAGTCTTGACCCCGACCCCCTTGGGACTGCTGACACATCGCAGAGCCAGGTTCTGTACCTGGCCCAGAAAGAAAGGGGTAGATGAGTGTATGACGATTGATGGAAAGAAGAGGCCAGAGAGAGGGATGCAAGAGAAGAAAAATCTAGTTTCACCAATTTCAGAGCCCAATACTGTAGTTTGACTGCACGAATATTCATTTTGCCTGGTCCCAGATCTGTTTGTGCTGTAATGGCCACAGGAACAGGCAAGACAGCACCAACAGGACTGGGAACGAGGTATTCTAGATTACATCACTAAAGCAGGACTCACTCCAATGTTCTCAGTCACGAATACAAAGTTGATCCATACCTGGTCATTGTCTGATTGGTTGCTGGAGGAAGTAGGTGTATCTTCCCGTTGTTGCTGCTGCTGAGTCTGCGGCTGCTGGGTGACTGTTGCCATGGCAGTGGTTGCCGTGCTACCAGGCATAAAGATGAGCTGGGAGGAGAGGGGAGACCTCAGGGACCGGTTCACCTACAGTATAACAAAAGAGACTGTCAATCAAAGAGTCCTTTCATGGAGGCAAATGACAAAAGCTGATACTCTTGAGCCAAGCCCAAACCAAACCAAGCTAAGCTGTACTAGGGCTGTTGTGGTGACCGTATTACCGCCACACAGGCGGTTGGTTACCAGTCATGAAGGCAGTCAAATTCCACGTGACCGTTTAGTCACAGTAATTAGGCTTCTCTGACGCTGCTGATGGTCATTAGTAGCCCACCAAACTTGCTAACTGCCTGGTACTCAGCACTCTATTGTCCCTCTAATCACTCTGACATCAATGCAAATGTCATCAAAAATCTAATGAAACACTTAATGAGAGCCCATGAGCTCATGTTGCGCAACATTTCTATAGGCTATGCAATTGCGTGAGAAAACAGAGTGATGGCCTCTATTAAAAAGAGGAGGATCCCATCAGCTTTCCATAGGCTAGGCCTACTATATTTATTTCTCAACTTTCCTAATATTAAGCAAATATTAAGCACATTGCTTATCTTTACAACAGGAGTATAGCCTACCTGGCTGGGATGAGTGTCCTCCATTCGCTATTTAAGTGCAGAGATGACATGTATTTTTTCCCCTGCCCCTGTTTCGAGACATGTGCATGATAATGGTCCATTCTAAATCAAAACGGATTTCACACATATATTATTTAGTATAGGTAAAGACAAAATTAAAGAATAGTCTGATGGGTGACATTATTAGCTTATCACTTGTGAATTATATATTATCACTTGATGCCCATCCTAAGGCAAGAAACAATGCCCTTTTTTCTCTTCGAATCATAGTCCACACCTCATGTAGCCCAAAGGCCTATATGTTTTGATAAGGTTTGTATCACAACTAACGTGGTCAAATAGAGCTTAACTGGCATAGATAAGCAGCGCGTGAGTTTCGAGATTCAAGTTTGGGGAAGATAACCATAAAAATGCACCTTTATAATAAAAGCACTTTTAATAATGGTGTTTTCCCACTAATGGAACATTCACACTTATAGCTTACTGCTGTGAGCGCTTATAATGTGAAGAAATAGCCAAATAGTTTATCAACATTTTAAGTTAAAGGTTCTGATCTGTTGCTTCAGCCACATTGCATAAAACTTTTTGTTGATGCTAGCAGTTAATTTATTTGGCATCTATCACATCCCACAACTGTCCCAGACTATGTTTGGAATATTTATTTCTCACACAGAATAGGTCAACTTTTGTACTATGGGGATAGTAGATTTATATAAACTAGTGCTTTTTCTGTTCGTTAGGCCTACTCATCTTGTTGGCTGACGAAAAGTAAATGTGGACAGTTTTTCCAATATCTTCAATATGTGTGTCTGTCTTCACTTGTAGCCTGTGAGAAAGACCAGATCACATGGAGAGTGGTGTGAGTGAGAAGTGCTTTGGAACAGGCAGTACTCAGGGAGAAGGGGTGCAAAAAGCATGGATTTTTTAGGGTGAATTATGGCCACACAACGGGGATTGTGCCGGAAATTCGAGATTTGTTTCTCAAATTGTGAACGAGAGACTGACGAAGTGTGTACAGTCTGCGCTAAAAACAAAGCAGAGCTCATGCCTTTCAAGTGACTTTTTCAAATCATTATTTGTCGCATCAAAACATTTAGTTGGTAGACCAATTAAAGATACATTAATAACTCTAAATTAAGCATATAGGAGTACCTATTTCTATGTTAACCCATCAACAAAGAATAGTCGCATGTGCGCACTCCCTCAAATCCTTCGGCAAAAATATGCTTTCTATTTTATTCAGCTTTGTTCAATTGTATACTTCATACTATAAAATAATGCCATGGAATTCTATGCAAATCTTGTCTGCTAAATGAACTAGTGTAGCCCACAGCCATATGGCATAGCCAGTTTAGGGCCTAACATAAGGACAACTCAGAGTATGCTATTCTCAAAAACCAATACCCCCAATTTCGTGATATCCAATTGGTAGTTACAGTCTTGTTCCATCGCTGCAACTCCCGTACGAACTCGGGAGAGGCGAAAGTCGAGAGCAATGCGTCGCGTGATTCAACCCGGATCTGAAGTGACACCTCAAGCTCTGCAGTACCTTAGACCGCTGCGCCACTAGGGGGGGCCCTAGAGTTTGCTATTCTGTTCTTCTGAAATAGACTACATTTTCTTCATATCATGTTTCTTTAGACCTGTCTAAAATAAATACTGGATTTATTGTGAAGGTGTAGGCTATATTACATTGATTTATTAGACTTTTTAAAATGTAGATGTTCCAAAGGTCTGCCTCAGTGGCTTGTAGGCTATGTGTGGAAGCCAGGAGATGCTGGCTTTAATTACCATGAGATCGACAGTTATCTGCTTGACAATCATCGGCTGACTAGATTTCTGGACCGCCACAGCCCTAAGTAGTACTGTGCTGACCTGTTTATGCATCCACCATAATGGAACTAAGCCAGCAAAGTTTTGTTCGTGTCGGCCTTATAGTGTGAATCAGGCAATAGTGCATGGGTTCTCACTCTCAGATACATCTGTCCCTGTCCTGCCGTGTTTCCGCCCAGCAGCACTGATTGGCTTATAGTGGATGTCGCGGAGGAGCCTGGGCCTATAGCGCGGGTGCTGGTTATGGCACCACCCCCAGAAGTGGTTACATTCACCTGAAGAGGAAAGGGAAAAAAGGGGATTTGAGAGCAATCAAAGCTAACTGTATTGACTATTTTGGAGACGATCAAACAATGCAGGTACCCGTGATTTCAAATATATAGAATGTCATTATCATTCTCAAACAGCAAATTGTGGTTTTAAGTCAATATTACTGGAGTGGCCTCTTTGAAGCTGGATTCTTATCAGTGATTTTGGGTAGCACGCCTACTAGTTGTCATAGATGTGTAAACGTACAGATGTGACTGTGGTGCTTGTGGTCTGAGAGGTGCTGTTGGCGGGAGTGCTGGACTGACGACTGGCAGCAAGGGTGGCCTAGAACAGGGACGAAAGGGACTAACGTCAAAAGCCATTGCCATACCGCAATCGACAGAAGCTCTGTCCTAGTCGAGTTTAGAGCGGTAAAAAACAGATCATGTAGCAAACCTCGTGATGATGTTTCAACATAGTGTGCTGTCATCCTATAGCCTAAACATTTGCAACCTGACCAGGACAACAACAAAAAAAAGCACCCATGCCGTTCTATTCCGAGCATGCATTATTAGTAGGGGTGGTTCATAACGATGCTTCTGTACCTGTTGTACTGCAGCCAGGTTTTGTAGCTGGGCACTGTTGATCTGTTGCTGTAGCATCAGCTGCTGGAAGTACTGCGCTGCGTTGGGCTGCCTCTGCAGCGCCTGAAGGGCCTTCAGTTGCACAAGATAGAAAACAGGGAGAGGGAGTCATTGACATTGCAAAGTCAATAGCCTGCAGGTTGATATATACGAGCGCTTACAGAGTGATAATGCGATAACTACACTACAGGCAGGATTACAGATGACACTGAGTGACACGGAGTACAAATTGGGATTGCCATGTCAGAAAAAGGCGTCAGGCTATACATAATATCCCCATTCATATGCATGCACACCCACCCACAGTTACTGACCTGCACAGCCTGTCTCTCGTACAGGGACATGGAGTTCATTGGAGAGGGGCGGGAGTTCACCCCTGATGGAGTGGTTCCATTGGTAGAGCCCTGGTTTTGGTCCCCATCTGTCTCCATCACTGAGGAAAAGAAGAGGAGCGTTCAATCAAATGCTGACTAGAAAACCATGTCAAAAGACATGGCTATCAGTCACTGGTGGAAGGTAAAGGATTATTCACACTGCAGCTCTGTGGAGAGTTGGAATATATCTGTCATGCCTGGATAACTAACATCTATATTTACATGTTGACATGATAGTGTAGCCATCAATCAAGAATGTCATGCCTCCTTTCACTCCTTCTCCTGGCTGTGCTTGCAAACATTTGATTGTCATGCAACATAAATTCAATGGCTAGTAATAAATGCATTATTAGTCGCTTGCAAGGTAAATCATTATTAGCTGGCTAGCTATGAACATGCTATACAGCTCACTTGTTGCACTATAATTAGAAGCAAGTTGAGTGCTGCTAGCCATTACAGTAGTTTGCTAGCTAGCTACAGTACCTAGTTGCAGCCAGTGCTAGCACACAAGCTAGCTACTGTTACTGGTTAGCTACCCGTGCCCATCGTATGCTGCAAATCCATTGCTCACCGTGGACGTCGGTGTATTGCCACTTTTGTTTCTCTCTCGACTTCAATGCGTCGCAGTATGCAACAATTCCTTTTGCACGACGATATTGCAGTACATTCAATTAGGTTGTTGATATTTTGCATAAAATTGTGCGGAGGACAACGCCTCCTTTTGATGTTTGTCCCTTTCCGGCGCAAAGGAATGACGGCACACATAGGTCGCGTGCCAAAATGTTTTCACAACAACATAGTTACAATGTCATCTCTACCTGCAATAGCAACACGGTTAATATGTCAGTAATTGCAACAGTGTATGTGATGCTCCCTGTTACACTGTAGCTGCATCTTGAAAATACTCCTACAGCCGTGTGCATCCGCTACTATGAACTTGATTACCCCAGTTTTGCTATCATAAACCCATTTCCCAGAAATCATTGTTTCATGTGTGTAAAAATGAAATAAACCGTTTTACCTTCCCATGAACTAAGATGCGTTTGTAAGTAAAGCTACCGTTGCGTTTTTATTTCAAAACAATGTTTAAAAATGTACTTACTTTGGCCGCTTTCCTCCCAAGCTTCAAGCTCTAAGCCTGTCACTCAAAATGGTCTCTCCCAGCATCAACCTAGCCCGAGTCATGTTAAAATACTATTTCCAAGTGAAACACACAAACGATCAAACAGGTATTTCGGTGTAATGCCAGCTGGTGGATGTCAAAAAGAAGGTTAACAAAACATTTATTACCCTTTCACACACAGACACAGTACATTGATTGATTAAACCAAGTAAGATGCTGACTTTGTATTTGCCAAGGATAGTATCTGTACAGAAGATATCAAAGGTTGTGTGTTTGTTAGATGTGTGATGTTTTATTTAACAACAGTATATTCATATATACAAACACAAGTGAAACAAACACACGTGACATATAGGGCTGTATGGTTGTTGTTAGTTTGTTGTAATTTTTCATTATGTCTCATAGGGCATTTCAAAGCCAGATTTATACTGCTTGTGTGATACATTTTTTTCAATACAGGAAAATGACAAAATGGATTCAGTAGTGTGCTTTTCTACACTTCACGTGATCTCGATATTTATGAATTAGACCATATTTTTCAATTCAATATCAATGTTGATTATTTCATCATTTTAATTGTTTATGGCTGGGCTATAGACCTTGCTTAAATGCCTCTTTGTTTGGTGCCTCGTGGAGAATAAGAGTACAAGACTTTGGAAGCAGGAAGAACGTGTTCACACACACACACACACACACACACACACACACACACACACACACACACACACACACACACACACACACACACACACACACACACATACAGTACACATTAGCTGAAGAAGAGGCACAAATAAGCAGCAGAAACAAGGAACTCACAAACACAATCACCCAAAGTAAACGGAAGGCCATGAAACACAGGCCAGGAACAAAAATAAACATCAAAGCAATACCAACTGCATTGGTAAAAATCCATTTCAAAACAACATGCTTTTCTGATGTAAAATGGAATAGATTTCTATGACAATATAGGATACAATGATCATCAACTCATAAATACACTTTTTTTTAGGCACACACTGGGGACAGCATAAGGTGGATACTGAACAAGTGGAAGGCATGTGGAAAGTGGAAGAGAGAGGGAGAGTGAGGGAAGCAGTGTTGTGGAGCAGTGGTAAGGGAATTGTTTTTTTTAATTATCCAGTGTCCATTTTGACATAAATAATACTTTAACACAAAGTTAATAGAGTAATGTATGTCAATGCTTCAGTGTATTAATAGGAAACAATCCAATACTTGTTCTCTCTTTCCTTCTCTTTTTCACTCATTGGACGATGGGCACCCCATAAGCCAGAACAAGCCCACATTCAACCACTGCAGTCAACATATAAATATAATTTTGAAAATACATATTTACAAATAAATTCTCTCCTAACTTTTTACAATAAGTGAATGTGCATAAGGTAACTGAGTATGGTTCAGTTAGTAAAGTACCACAGTCTTGTTAACAGTAGTGAGGGAGGGCTGCCATTGAAGAACGTTTTTTCCTTGGAGGAGAGGTCAAATACTGAATACTACCATCAAAGGAATGTATTTTCCCAGTGCAACACATACACATATCCACAATATGTTATATAAATAAAGAACAAAGCCATGACCCTGTCATCTTTCTAGGCAAAATAAATTGTGAAAGTGCTTGGAGAAAAATAACTACGTCTAATTTACACAACCACAAAAAAAAAGTAATATTTTTTTTGTAACACACATATATATATATATATATATATCTATACTACAGTATATCTATACAATAAAATATTTTAATAAATTTCGATTTTTAACAACATTCCACAAGGTTAATCTTCAGACAAAGTGTCACAAAGTAGAGTATAGACTTAAAGGGGAGTCATTAAAAAGCATTGTGCACAAATGCTCACATTTGGTCACAACTAAAGTCCCATTGTGTTATTCCAAATACAGACTGAATAGATAACCTTCATAATCATATTCAACATTTTTGACTGAATGCTCTCACAGCAGAACAATTCAAAATTACACTCAATTCCACAGAGAAAACCGATGGAGTCCTTTGCTCTCTATGGTTGATTCTTATCGAATCCAAGTTCATAACATCGCGACTCATATCACAATCTATTATAATCTAATATCCAAAATAACTATCTGTCCCCTTAGACAGTATAGTTAATGCAATTCTACTCCCTCAGGTAAATATTTCTCTAATTATTCTTTATGTTGATTCATTTGCCATAAATCGCTTTTTGAAGAGTATATTAGCAATCTTGGAATTTTAATTGATTTCTATTCTATTAGTTAATAATTTGGTTAATAAGGTGCACCTAAAGCAAGTTAAAGTGAAAGAAGTACCATATCTCTCTCTCTCTCTCTCTCTCTCTCTCTCTCTCTCTCTCTCTCTCTCTCTCTCTCTCTCTCTCTCTCTCTCTCTTTATTTATGCCATCTGAATGTAATTTTTAGCAGTGGATTCTTATGTTGAGTAGGGTATTAGCACATTATTTTGTTCTCAAATACAACAACTGTTGAAATTAAATGTCAAGTACGATCATTCTGGGATTATTGGGTTATTTAAAAAAGCTATTTCTAAAACCATGAAAACCAACTAATGCAATTGACCCTAATCTACTGTTTCACTGTTAAAACTATTGTAAACTATTGTTTACCAGAAACACTATTGAGGTTGTTTGCTTTGACTAGACCCACTTTGGCTTTACTAAAAGCTGTTTAAATGATGATGCACTCAGGAAAAGAAGGCAACAAAATTAAAATACACATTTTGACCTATAGGTCGAGAAATATATTACACATGACAGAAAGAAATGTGAAAAAATAACACTAATTCATTCTAGCTACTGTATCCACCCAAAAATGTGTGTTGTGGCTTTCCATGTACACGAACGGTATATTTCCCTTCACGTCAAACACTCGTCCCCATGTACCTGAACTGCCAAAGAATTAAGCTTTGATCTGTTTTTGAACCAGCTGACCCCCAACCCTTGACCTTTAAGCATTGACCCAACACAGGATTCTACAAGCTCTCCTGTACAATTGAGTTGGACCTATCCTCTGCTGCTGCCGCCTCCACCAATGGAACCTTCTCCTTGATGGGCGAGGCAGGAAGTGTTACGCTGATACTAGTGGGAGGAGCTCCCACAGAGGTGGCAGGGGGCAGGGTGGCCCCGCCAAACTCACGGGCGATCTCGTCAAAGGTCTTGCCCTTGGTCTCTGGGACTTTGATGAAGGTGAAGATGAAGAAGAAGATGAGTAAGATCATGAAGATGATAAAGACGTAAGGCCCACACAGCTCCTACAGAATTACAAACAAAGAGAGAGAAAAACAGTGGAAGTCAGTAATTAACCTAATTAGTCAGCGTATGATTAATTATCATTTTGACCTAAGTGGAAGTTAGGATTCGTCCCTAATGGGAAACCAAGAGAAACCTCTCGCACCTCCAGTTTGGGAAAGCTGATTCCCACCAGGAAGTTGGCGGTCCAGTTGCAGCAGCCGGCCACTGCTATGGCGGCAGGCCGCGGACCCTGGGAGAAGAGCTCCGCCACTATGAACCATGGGATAGGACCAGGCCCCATCTCAAACATGGCCACGAACAGAAACACTGCCCCAATGCTCAGGTAGCTCAGAGACGAGTAGCCCTTCTACTCAGACAGAGAGAGACAGAGAGAGAGAGAGGGAAGGAATAAAGAAAGAAAGATGGAGGGAAGAGAGGGAAGGAGGGAAGGAGAGAGGGAGGGAAGGAGGGAGCGAGATGGAGATATTCATCAATAATAGCAATGAAAATGAATTAATGTATTAATGACATATCTGTTATGTTGAGTGACAACCAATAGAAACTGACACCCACCAACAGGAGGGCAATAGTCATGAGCAGGGCACTGACGGCCATTCCGGCCAATCCGACGAGATGCAAAGTCCTTCGTCCCGCCCTCTCGACCAGGAAGAGCTGACAAAGACAGAGAATGGAGTTACCATACCGTAAACATACATCACAGAAACACAAAAACCAGAATAAATGCAGCATGTTTTACTTACAGATACCACAGTGAAGACAGTGTTAACAGCTCCTGCTCCAATAGTGGCGTAAATGGGTTGGGTGACACCGGCTGACTCAAAGATACCAGTTGAATAGTAGAACACCTGAACAGGGTTGGTGGAGGGCGACAATAAGATTAGGTTCTTAATTTTATTTTTTAATTATTTTATTTCACCTTTATTTAACCAGGTAGGCTAGTTGAGAACAAGTTCTCATTTACAACAGCGACCTGGCCAAGATAAAGCATAGCAGTGTGAACAGACAACAACACAGAGTTACACATGGAGTAAACAATAAACAAGTCAATAACACAGTAGAAAAAAAGAAAAAAAGAGTCTATATACATTGTGTGCAAAAGGCATGAGGAGGTAGGCGAATAATTACAATTTTGCATATTAACACTGGAGTGATACATTATCAGATGGTCATGTGCAGGTAGAGATACTGGTGTGCAAAAGAGCAGAAAAGTAAATAAATAAAAACAGTATGGGGATGAGGTAGGTAAATTGGGTGGGCTATTTACCGATGGACTATGTACAGCTGCAGCGATCGGTTAGCTGCTCAGATAGCAGATGTTTGAAGTTGGTGAGGGAGATAAAAGTCTCCAACTCCAGCGATTTTTGCAATTCGTTCCAGTCACAGGCAGCAGAGAACTGGAAGGAAAGGCGGCCAAATGAGGTGTTGGCTTTAGGGATGATCAGTGAGATACACTTGCTGGAGCGCGTGCTACGTGTGGGTGTTGCCATCATGACCAGTGAACTGAGATAAGGCGGAGCTTTACCTAGCATGGACTTGTAGATGACCTGGAGCCAGTAGGTCTGGCGGCGAAAATGTAGCGAGGGCCAGCCGACTAGAGCATACAGGTCGCAGTGGTGGGTGGTATAAGGTGCTTTAGTAACAAAACGGATGACACTGTGATAAACTGCATCCAGTTTGCTGAGTAGAGTATTGGAAGCTATTTTGTAGATGACATCGCCGAAGTCGAGGATCGGTAGGATAGTCAGTTTTACTCGGGTAAGTTTGGCGGCGTGAGTGAAGGAGGCTTTGTTGCGGAATAGAAAGCCGACTCTATATCTGCAACAAGGCTACAATCTATGAATAGGAAGCAACATCAAAGTGGTATTTTTATCATACTGTAAAACGCACGTCCATTAAATCATGTATAATCCATCAAATAATCGAAACAAATCTCCCAAACATGCAATGATTGAGAGTATAAGGCATGTTGAATGCAGCTGTTATTCAACTATTCAACTTTGCATAGGCCTGGGTCGCCTTCATAAGGGCAGACCGTAGCATATCTTTTATTATTGGATACATTCAGATAGTACCTTCCAGTCGCTGCCTTTTTTCTTCAGTTTTGTGCCTAGTGAATGTGACCCTGTATTGTTAAGCTGTCCTCTGAGATATCCTTGGTGACTTTTCAACTATTTAGATTGTGTTTGCACTGTGGCCTCCTGGGAGTCATAGTTCACTCACAGCATTGATTCCGGAGAGCTGCTGGGAGAGGTGGAGCATGACGGCGATGAGGAGCGGCTGCCGATAGGCTGCGGTGCGGAACAGCTCAGGGATGGTCACCTTCTTCTCCATGGCCATCTTGGAACTCTCCTCCTTCATCTCCTGCATGTCTTTACTCACGTCGTCGGAGCCACGCAGACGCACCAGGGCTGGGGGGAGAAAATGGCGGAGTGAGAGGCAGAGAAGTTATACTTTAATGTGAAGGACATACAAGTTGTATAAAGAGAGGATGTATTTGTAAAATTGTTAGGTAATGACAATATGTTAAAGAAAATATTGAAATACTTTAGGTGCATAAAACTTTCTTTGTTTTGTACAAGATATCCTACAGATATCCTTTTCTTTGAGGAATGAAGTAAGAAATGTAGCGCAAAGCATCTTTAAAGGCCCGGCGTGATCAAAAATGTGATTTTCCTGTGTTTTATTTATATTTCCACACTATGAGGTTGGAATAATACCGTGACATTATGAAAATTATTCATATTTATGTTTATAACCCCCTTGTTCCTCCCAATTGGTAGTTACGTTCTTGTCTCATGCAACTCGCCAACGGGCTTGGGAGAGGTGAAGGTCAAGTCGAGTCGAGTCATGCGTTCTTAACACACTGCACGCTTAACCCGGAAACAAGTCGCACCAATGTGTTGGAGGAAACAATGTTCAACTGACGACTGAGGTCAGCCTGCAGGCACTCAGCCCACCACAAGGAGTCACTAGAGCGCAAAGAGCCAAGGAAATCCCCCCGCCAAACCCTCTAATTGTGCCCTGCTCTATGGGGCTCCCAGTCACGGAAGGCTGTGACACAGCCAGGAATCGAACCCGAGGCTGTAGTGTCGCCTCAGGACTGCAACGCGGTGCCTTAGGCTACAGCACCACTCAGGAGGCCCCTAAATTGTGAAATTATGATAATGCCCTTTTAGCATAAGAGCTGTTTGAAAATTTTTGCCTGTTTTGGTGGGATAGAGTTTTGGCCTGCCTGGTGACATCACCAGGTAAATGAGTTAATAGACCAATAAGAGAGTTTCAAACCTCGATGACAATAACAGCTCGTTTTCAGTTTTTTCTTCCGTACTCAGACCACTCCAAGACAGTCCTTGCAAAATTATTGCTTGAAAGAATTGCTCTTTGCCAAGAGGCTAATTTGTTTCTTTTTGACCAGTTTCATTTAAAACAATCACAGTAAGACACTTAATTGTCAGACAAAAATTATTTGATAACGAGATAAGAACTGCATTGGACCTTTAAAAACACTAGTTGAGTACATTTTCTAGCAGACTAGCCAGTAGCACCAACACTAAAACCGGCCTGCGTTGTGGTTGTTTGTTCAGTAGCTGTCCATGGTCCTGCCAGTTCTTTCATTACGGTACCCATCACATAAAAGACTGACCAAAACATATGTTCCCTTTTTTATTATCTTATTCACCAAAGCAGTGTGTTTGAAACAAAACAGTGTAAAGGAGCTTAGGAGATGCACTCAGGTGACCCCCAACAGTGTGAAATACTGTCGGGACCGATTTCAAAACCTGCTGTTGGCCTATGCTGTGCGTCAGTCAAGGACTCTTTTCTTGGCTCAACAAGCTTCCGTCTCTTCTGGCCTGTCTAAGCCTGTCACTGTATGCGTTTTATTCATGCCCAGTCAGAGGATGGGCATTAATGTCACAGGGCTATATTTGGCAAGCACAATTCACATTCAATGGTATTTAACAGACACTGCATGACCAAAAGTATGTGGACACCTGCTCGTCGAACATCTTATTCCAAAATCGTGGGGATTAATAGGGAGTTGGTGCCCGCTTTGCTGCTATTACAGCCTCCACTCTTCTGGGAAGGCTTTCCACTAGATGTTGGAACATTGCTGAGGGGACTTGCTTCCATTCAGCCTCAAGAGCATTACTGAGGTCGGGCACTCATGTTGGGAGATTAGGCCTGGCTCGCAGGTGACGTTCTAATTCACCCCAAAGGTGTTCGATGGGGTTGACGTCATGTCTCTGTACAGGCCAGCCACGTTCTTCCACACCGATCTCGACAAACCATTTCTGTATGGACCTCGCTTTGTGCACAGGGGCATTGTCATGCTGAAACAGGAAAGGGCCATCCCCAAACTGTTGCTGCGCAGAATCATCTAGAATGTCATTATATGCTGTTGCATTAAGATTTCCCTTCACTGGAACTAAGGGGCCTATCCCGAACCATGAAAAAGAACCACTTACCATTAATCCTCCCCCAAACTTTACAGTTGGCACTATGCAGTCGGGCAGGTAGCATTCTTCTGGCATCCGCCAAACCCAGATTTGTCCGTCGGACTGCCAGATGGTGAAGTGTGATTCATCACTCCAGAGAACGTGTTTTCAATGGCAGCGAGCTTTACACTACTCCAGCCAACGCTTGGCATTGTGCTTGGTGATCTTAGGCTTGTGTGTGGGTCCTCGGCCATGGAAAGCCATTTCATGAAGCTCCCGACGAAGCTCTGTTGATGTTGCTTCCAGAGTAAGTTTGGAACTCGGTAGTGAATGTTGCAATGGAGTACAGACGATTTTTATGCACTACGCGCTTCAGCCCTCGGCAGTCCCAATCTGTGAGCTTGTGTGGCCTACCACTTCACATCTGAGCCGTTGTTGCTCCTAGACATTTCTACTTCACAATAACACCACTTACAGTTGACCAGGGCAGCTCTAGCAGAGGAGAAAATTGACAAACTAGCTTGTTGGAAAGGTGGCATCGTATGATGGTGCCATGTTGAAAGTCATTGAGCTCTTCAGTAAGACCATTCTACTGTCAAATGTTTGTCTATGGAGATTGTATGGCTGTGTGCTTGACCCCCCTTTATTTCCAAAACAGCCTGAATTCTTCAGGACATGGAAACATTGCTCAATTGTTATCAAGGGACATAAAGTGTGCCAGGAAAACATTCCCCACATCATTATACCACCTCCACTAGCCTGTACCTTTCACACCAGGCAGGATGGGGCCATGGACTCATGCTGCTTACTCAAAATCCTGACTCAACAGGAACTGGGATTCGTCGGACCAGAAAATGTTTTTCCATTCCTCAATTGTCCTAAATTGGTGATCGCGCACCCACTGTTTTTAGCTGATAGGAGTGGAACCCGGTGTGGATGTCTGCTGCAATACCCCATCCGTGACAAGGACCGGCGAGTTGTGCATTCTGAGATGCTGTTCTGAACACAGTTGTACTGTGCCGTTATTTGCCTGTCTTTTGTTTGTCGCATCAATTCTTGGTAAACCCTGGACACTGTCATGCGCCTTTCTGAGTTACTGAAACCGGCCTGGCTGGCACTGACCATTGAGTGTATGTTTTATTGTGACATGCTGGTATTAGCGTCTTTGTACCACTCGCCAAATTACTACATTTTACTACATTATTTCACCTCAAATAGATACAATACCAGGTATCAAGCTAAAATAGAAGTGTTAAATGAAGCGCTTCCATTTATCTTCCTGACCATCCAGAGTAAATTATTGCATTTGGAGCGTAGCTATAGAATTACTAGAATGTGCAAAGCCCCTCAAACCTCAACAATTTGATGGTTTCTATGGTTTGGAGCACCCACCTTTGCGGGCCTGCTCCTCCTTGTTCTGGTTGATGAGGAGGAAGCGAGGGCTCTCGGGACAGAAGGGCAGCAGGATACACTGCAGCATGGCCGGGACGACCGTCAGAGCCAGCAGCAGAGGCCACAACTTGTCCGACCCCAGCAGAGACTCCAAGCCAAAGATCTACAACACAGAGAGGTTTAGATAGGATTAACTTTACTACCAGGAATGTGTAATTCACAGCACCACAGCTTACATGCAAACATCAATGGGATATACTGTACGTTGATGGGATGGGAAGCACTGATGGGCTATACACTACAGTTGATAGTATTAAACAATACACTAATCCATTGGTGGTACGGAATGGATGAGGCAGTTCTATAAAGGGATTCAAATGGAAAAGGTTTCATGACAGTGTGCTGGAGAAAATGAAGGGGAGGAATATTACTAATTGTATTCTTAGAGCAAGAAGTAGTCGCCTATGAAAAAATAATTTAGCACTCATTAAATAATTACAATAATTAGCATATCATTCGACAAAGACATTACTCCAATGTTAAGAGGCAAGGGTGCGTGATCAGAAATCGGAATGTCTGCCGGTTACAACTTAATCATATAAGCAGTGGCGTAGTGGAGAGTAAACGCAAGTAAACTTCGTTTACGCACCTTTTTTGTTTAGCATGAGCATTTACCCACCTTTTGCAGCAAAATGCATTGAAAGTATAGGGTCCGTAACTTTATTTACGCTAATGGCGATCAGCGTTTACCCACCAAATGTTTTACCACTACATCACTGCATATAAGAATACTCCCAATACGCACATAAAACATAATATTCTATATATGGGGACTTTATTCCCAGCATCACAAGTAAACAGATGGTATGGTAATGTACAAGACTATTCCTAAGTTAATGGGCAGAAATCAAGATGGCTGCCATCAAGGACTGACCTGAGCCACGAGGATGCCAACCACCACGCCCAGCTGGTGCAAGGTGCCAAAAGCGCCCCGTAGAGGGGTGGGGGACAGCTCCCCCACGTACATGGGCGTAAGGCCGGTGAAGAGGCCGCAGAATAGGCCGATGACGAGGCGTCCGGCGATGACCATCTCATACGAGGAGCAGAGGGTGGAGAAACCCATGAGGAGGCCTCCAATCACAGCCAGGATGTTGACCAGGAACATGGACAATTTCCTTTATCCCAATACCCCGAGAAACACACACACACACACACACACACACACACACACACACACACACACACACACACACATACACACACACACACACACACACACTCGCACACTCGCACACACACACACACACACACACACACACACACACACACACACACACACACACACACACACACACACACACACACACACACACACACACACACACACACACACACACACAGATTGGAGGGTTAAGAGACAGCATGTAGAGTAAGAGATAGACAGAGAGAGAGGTTAAGAGGGAGGGATAGTGAGATGTAGAGGATAGTAGTGGGAGAAGGAAACAGAGGAATCGTTTAAGGACATTTTTTTTGCAGCGATTCCAATCACACTCCAGTGACTCCTTGGAGACTCATTGGTTCTGACAGCTTAGCAGAGGTAGAAACAGAAATAGACCAAGGAAAGGACCAGAACTGGAGAGTGATGAAATTCACTCCTAAGGACAACATTCCCAATACTTTTAATAAACCTTATTCACAGCTGATTGTTGTACCTTCGACATTGTGTGGGTAGCTGATAAATAGTTGTTTCTTTTAAAACCAGTGCAGATGACTGACAATCCACTAGCAATGTTTTTCTAATTATCCCGACTCAAATAACATTACATTGTGTGAAGGTGCAGTGGTCTTTAATCTACATGTCAACAATTTTGCTTTTTGCTTTGAGAACTGCACTTGCTACCCTGTTCGGAAATGTTACAGTTTTTTTTCGATTGCTAAACGACAGTGGGCACAACTGGAGTCACATGTGCAAAACTCTAACTACAGTCTGCACTACCAACAGTCACCTGAGCTAAACAGTTCACATCACCTGCAAAACTCATTCCAAGCAACACAACTCTTAACACATGGCTCAAAACACGCTCAGTGCAGTCAAACACTATGCACAACCCTCACTGAGATAACACACACTGTCACTCAGAACACACTGAGAGTAAAAACACTAGCATCAAACACCAATACAGAAAATACAAACTTTTCATCTTTACAGTTTGAACAATTTCAGTGACTTCATACAAAGTATTATTTTCTTCAAAGAAAAGAGTGACATTCTTTCACATGATTTATTAAACTTTTTAGAACATAACAATTCTTTAAGGTAAATGAAAATTAGCAGTTTGCTTCAATAGTCTGTAGTAATTTACGGAATTACAGTAATGAGAAAAAAAAGGTAGAAACTAAAAGTACATACTGTAATTCGAACAAATAATTGAGGGGCTAATCCTGCCTCTCTCTAGCATCAGGCCACAGGTTTTCTTCAACATCACATCTAATGTTTTCTCTTGCCATGCACCTGGGGAAGAACCTTCTGGAGTGCCTTATCCATCCCTGGCAGTCCTCTGGACTCGTGTCCTCACATCCGGCACGCATGGCTTCCAAAAGAGACATTTGGTCATGTGGGTGGTGACCAAACACTTTCCACGTCCAGCCAGAGAAAAACTCCTCTATTGGGTTGAGAAAGGGTGAATATGCAGGCAGGTACAAAACCATAAATCTGTGATGTGCTGCAAACCAATCTGTGACAGCTGCAGAGTGGTGAAAAGCAATGTTATCGCAAACTATGACAAAAACTTGGGGTTTTCTTACTGGCTCCCCCTGTTCTGCTGGCACTAGCTGAGCATAGAGCTGTTCTAGGAAAGCTATAAGCCTTTCTGTGTTGTATGGGCCAATGAGTGGTGTGTTGAGAAGCAAACCATCATTGGCCATTGCAGCACAAATGGTGATATTTCCCCCCCTTTGGCCTGGAACCTCCACAGTGGCCCTTTGACCTATAACATTCCTTCCTCTGCGCCGTGTTTTGGCAAGGTTAAATCCAGCTTCATCGATAAATACAAATGAATGTGGTCTTTCCAGTGCTTCCACCTCCATTACTCTCTGAAAAACAGTAAGTGCACAGTTTTACTGTAGAAATGCTAGTGTTTTTTTTTACTGTAAATATTTTGTATAGCTGTGTACGTAACCTCAGACGTCTTACCTGGACATATTGGTATCTTTGCTCTTTTACCCTTTCACTGTTTATCTCGAACGGTACAGTGTATAACTGTTTCATTGTAACTTTGTGTTTCTTTAGGACTCGAGCAATAGTGGTTGTGCTGACAGAATTAACATTTTCAAATATATCATTATCAGCCAGCACTCTATCTTGAATCTCCCGCAGTTTTATTGCATTGTTGACACCAACCATGTCAACAATAGCATTTTCCTGCGCATCTGAAAATATTTTTCCTCTTCCCCCTGTTGGGGGCAGCCAGTGAAGGGAAAGCCTCTTCCCCCTGTTGTAAAAATATATTTTACAGTCAAACTTACTGTAATATATATCTGTGTAAATATTCTATAATTGCAATACAAAATAGATTCCTGTAATGTTTTCATTTACTGTAAGGATGTAACTCTCACCTGTTTGCATGATGGAAAATTCGCATTACAGATGCCACTGTGGATCTTTGCAGATTGGGTTGCACCCTCAACCCTGCCTCTCTCAATGAGAGACCATGGTTCACGACATGGTCTATAAGTGTAGCCCTTATTTCATCTGAAATAACAGCTCTTTATCTTCTTTGTCTTCCTCCACGCATCCGCCCTCTCCCTGCCACCCTTCTCCCTCCACGAACCCATCTTCCTTGTTCCATTTCCAAAATGAGTCTTTCTGAGCTCTACCTATATACACTGTAATATGTGTGTGTGTTCACTAACAAGTCTAAAACAAGACACCTGCTTAGCCTTTCAGCTGAAATTGCAATCAGCAGTGTTTGAAAGGCACAAGGCTGAAATCGATTCCGTTTTGAATGTGTGGTTCACAGTGTTGACAGCAGTGTGTTAGCATTTGAACAAAGTGCTGTAAATCCACAGTGTTGTGCAGGTTGTGGTTAAAGTCATGGGATAAGAGTGTAGAGTTTTGAAAACTGTGTTCAAGCAATGAAAAATGAACTAGAGTTTGGTCCACATGAACTGCTACTGTGCAGACTGTAGTTAGAGTTTTGCACATGTGACTCCAGTTGTGTCCACTGTCGTTTAGCAATCGAAAAAAACTGTAACATTAGAAAACAAACGATAGTCAGTGAAAAATGGCACCGGGGTGAAATAGGTGAATCCTGGGTGACCTCCTCACCTCCCAAATCTGTCTGCCATCACTCCGACGCTGAAGGAGCCCACCATGCCGCCCACGCTAAAGACGGCCACCGAAAAGCTCCACACAATGGTGCACGTTCCTGGTTTGATGGGCTCGCCATACCTCTCCATCCACGTGTTGTTGAAGAAAGCCCGCAGTTTCTAAACAGGCGAGGGGGAGGAAGAGAGAGGGAGAGAAAAGCAGAGGGAGAGAGAGAGAGAGAGAGAATGATTAGAGATAAAGCGTTATCAAGACACTATCTCTTGATTTAACGCTTGATGAAGCGCAGTGTCATAGTACAATATCCACAGGCACGATGGAAAGTGACTAAACATAACGTAAACATAACGTACAGTTTAACAAAACCAAAGCCCACACATGCTTTCACTGCTATAAGAAAACACAAAATAAACCTACAAACCTGTTCCGGTGCATTAATGACCCCTGTGTTGTAGCCAAACTGCAGCGAGCCAATGACTGCAGTGGCCAGGGAGAAAAGGAGGTATCCTGTCACCTGCTTTTTCTGTTAGAGACAGAATGGGGATAGTGTATGTTATCAGGGGTTTATGCACATGACATTCGGATCAAGGAGCCCCTACAGTGTAAAACTAAAACTCTGCCAGAGGCATTAATACTGCTGTAAATGCACGATCTGGAAATGACATCATACAGTCAAAGGTTAAGCTATTATAATGTCTCTGGCCGGGTGTCAAACCCAAGTCATCTGCAGCCTACATGACTTCACACAGCATTAGCTCACTGAGGTAAAGCCTAAACCTCCCGAAGTCTCAGACAAGTTTACACATGTTTCCTGAACCACCTTTATTCTACTCTCAACCTGTACCATCACGGAATATTTCATTATTTATTCAATATTTTGCAGGATGAAATCTCTTGTGTCCGAATGAAAAAAAAATAGAAAAAAAATTATACTTAGTAGCAAGAATAATATGTCAACTATTGTCTAATAATAATAACCATGAAATAACAGCAATACAAATGTATATTGACAACATCAAAAAGTTGTTGTACAACTACTAATAGGCTTACAACTAATACAAAACTACTGCAAAAACTACTAATACAACTAAGTACCTATAATACATACATACAGACAGGTATATACAATATTTACAAATATCTTCACAAGGTGATGTTTTTATTCGTTAAAAACGCAAACAGATTGATCTTAACGTTTGAAAAATAACTTTCTTAAATTCTTTGTGGGATTTTAATGCCCTGATTTCTATAGGTAAATGATTTCAGTCAGTTGGGCCTTTGTATCTGAAAGATCTTACTCCAACCTCAGGATGTACCCTTGGAATTTGTAATTGCTGCTGTTGTCGAAAGGAGTAGTGCGAGTCTTGTAAAGTTAGGTGTTCCTATACAGGGACATTTAAGTTGATACATGTAACAAATAAAGTGGTACCAGTGCAGTTGTCTTCTGTTTGTGAGTGGCAGACCATTTATTGCAATGATGTCTTAAAATGGCATCCAAGAATGAATCTGCAAAGATGGTTATAAATGACATCTAATTCACAAAGTAAGGTCTTGGTTGTGTTTTGATAGATAATGTCACCAGAGTCTAGGATAGGAATCAGCAGTTGGGTTAACTAAGGTCTTGGCTGTGTTTTGATAGATAATGTCACCAGAGAATAGGATAGGAAGCAGCAGTTGGGTTAACTAAGGTCTTGGGGGGAGGGGGGGGGGGGGGGTCAATACTGAGCCTTGAGGTACACCTATACTGAGTACAAGAAGTTGTGATTTGTGTCCTATGAAAACATTATTTTATGTTGCTATATTTTATATTGCTAAGATACACATGGAGCCAGTTTAGTGATCTGTTAGTGTAACCAATGTTTAAAAGTTTTCCTGGTGAAATAGAATGATTGCCTAAATCAAATGCTTTTGTAAAATCAATAAAGATGGCAACAGTTCGTTTGCCTTGGTCAGATGAAGAATTGATATCATTGGTAAGTTTCACTAATTCTGTCATAGTAGAATGGTTGGGTCTAAAGACAGATTGGAAGGGTGAAATTGGGAATATATTAAATTCTCAAAGTTTTTGCTATTGAACAGATATTACTGATATAGGTCTATAGTTATTTGGGTCTAAGGAGTTTCCACCTTTATGAAGAGGGCTCACCCGGGGACATTTCTATACAAAAGGTATTTCACCAGTCTTTCACCACACTTTTTCTCCATCCCTAGCAAACACAGCTGATTAATCAAATTGCATTCTAAACTGAAAATCTTGATTAGGTGATTATTGGAGTCAGGTGTGTTCACTGGGGCTGGGTCAAAACTGTGACACCAACCAGGCCCTGGACGACTGGAGTTGCCCACCCCTGTTAGAGTATACATTATAACATTAGCAGACCACTTTATAGCCTTATGCATATACATAAGGGTACATGCTGGATACCAAAATGCAGGCCATTTACATTTGACTGTGTTCTTAAATGACCCTGTAGCCAGTTCTCAAATTAAACTCATTGAAGGCCACATACATAAATCAGGTCACTTTTCTCCTGAATCCAGTAACAACTATGCAGAGACACTGCTGAGAAGACATATTGTTAGAGTGTCACACCCTGACCATAGTTTGCTTTGTATGTTTCTATGTTTTGTTTGGTCAGGGTGTGATCTGAGTGGGCATTCTATGTTACATGTCTAGTTTGTCTATTTCTATGTTTGGCCTGATATGGTTCTCAATCAGAGGCAGGTGTTAGTCATTGTCTCTGATTGGGAACCATATTTAGGTAGCCTGTTTGGTTTTGGGTTTTGTGGGTGATTGTTCCTGTCTCTGTGTTAGTTTGCACCAGATAGGCTGTTTAGGTTTTCGTGTTACGTTTCTTGTTTTGTATTGTTCGTTTTCATCTTTATTAAAGATGTATAAAAATTACCACGCTGCATTTTGGTCCTCCTCTCCTTCAACTCAAGAAAACCGTTACAGAATCACCCACCACAACACGACCAAGCGGCGTGGTGAAACGCAGCAACAGCAGGAGAGGCAGCAATGTCTGGACTATACGACTTGGGAAGAGATAGACAGGTGGGCGGTCGACCCAGGGAGAGTGCCGGAGCCCGCCTGGGATTCGCTGGAGCAGTGTGAAGAGGGGTATAGGAGAATGGAAAGACAAGCACGGCGGCGCGGTAGGAAGCCCGAGAGTCAGCCCCAAAAATGTCTTGGGGGGGCACACAGGAAGTGTGGCGAAGCCAAGTAGGAGGCCTGCGCCAACTTCCTGTGCTTACCGGGGGGCTAGAGAGACCGGGCAGGCACCGTGTTATGCTGTGAAGCGCACAGTGTCCCCAGTGCGGGTGCATAGCCCGGTGCGGTACATACCAGCTCCGCGTATCGGCCGGACTAGAGTGGGCATCGAGCCAAGTGCCATGAACCCGGCTCTATGCAGCTGGTCTCCAGTGCGTCTCCTTGGGCCGGCTTACATGGCACCAGCCTTGTGCATGGTGTCCCCGGTTCACCTGCATAGCCCAGTGCGGGCTATTCCACCTCGCCGCACTGGTAGGGCGACCGGGAGCATTCAACCAGGTAAGGTTGGGCAGGCTCGGTGCTCAAGAGCTCCAGTGCGCCTGCGCGGTCCAGTCTATCCGGTACCACCTCCACGCACCAGCCCTCCGGTGGCAGCCCCCCGCACCAGGCTGTCTCTCCATCTCACCCCTACAGCTGCTCCCCCCTGTCCGTGGCTGCCAGAGTCTCCCGCCTGTCCGGCGCTGCCGGAGTCTCCCGCCTGTCCAGCGCTGCCGGAGTCTCCCGCCTGTCCGGCGCTGCTGGAGTCTGAGGTGCCAGAGCCCTTCAGCCCAGAGTCGCCAGAGCCCCTCAGCCCAAAGGCGCCAGAGCCCATCAGCCCAGAGGCGCCAGAGCCCCGAGGCCCCGAGGCGCCAGAGCCCCTCTGTCCCGAGCTGCCGCCCCTCTGTCCCGAGCTGCCGCCCCTCAGTCCAGTGGGGTCATTTAGTAGGGTCGGCGTGGTTAGGAGGCCACGGAAGCGGAGAAGGTGGTGAACTAAGACTATGGTGAAGTGGGGGCCACGTCCAGCACCAGAGCCGCCTCCGCGGACAGATGCCCACCCAGACCCTCCCCAATAGGTTCAGGTTTTGCGGCCGGAGTCCGCACCTTGGGGGTGGGGTACTGTCACACCCTGACCATAGTTTGCTTTGTATGTTTCTATGTTTTGTTTGGTCAGGGTGTGATCTGAGTGGGCATTCTATGTTACATGTCTAGTTTGTCTATTTCTATGTTTGGCCTGATATGGTTCTCAATCAGAGGCAGGTGTTAGTCATTGTCTCTGATTGGGAACCATATTTAGGTAGCCTGTTTGGTGTTGGGTTTTGTGGGTGATTGTTCCTGTCTCTGTGTTAGTTTGTACCAGATAGGCTGTTTAAGTTTTCGTGTTACGTTTCTTGTTTTGTATTGTTCGTTTTCATCTTTATTAAAGATGTATAAAAATTACCACGCTGCATTTTGGTCCTCCTCTCCTTCAACTCAAGAAAACCGTTACATAGAGGTTATGTGATACTGGACTGGCCCTGCCTCACGGATTAGGTGCCCTTTGGTCCACCTATAGAGCTTGTGGTTGAAGAGGTGTTGAGAGAAGAAATGTGAGGGACCAGTGTAGGAAATGTTAAGGCCTCAAATGTTGGTTGTAAATTGCCTTGTGAATACAATTAAATAATAAGATAGCAAATGTGTCACACCCTGATCTGTTTCACCTGTCTTTGTGATTGTCTCCACTCCACCATCTCCAGGTGTCACCCATATTCCCCATTATCCCCTGTTTATTTATACTTGTGTTCTCTGTTGGACTGTTGCCAGTTCGTCTTGTTTGTTCGAGTCAACCAGCGTTTTGTGTCTCACCTCCTGCTTTTTCTAGTCTCTCTTTTATTGCCCTCCCGGTTTCGACACTTGCCTGTCCTGACTCTGAGCCCGCCTGCCTGACCACTCAGCCTATCCCTGACCCTGAGCCTGCCTGCCGACCTGTACCTCTGGATTACCGACCTCTGCCTTACACTGAGCCTGCCTGCCGTCTGGTACCGTTGCCCGACCTCTGGTTTTCTGACCCCTGCCTGTCTTGACCTGTCTATTGCCTGCCCCTGTTGGAACATTAAACTATTGTTTATTCAACATGGTCTGCATCTAGGTCTTCGTGTCATACCTGATAGTACGAACTGGCCATGACTGACCCAGCAGACCCTGGCCAGGTGTGCAACGCCATCTACTCCCAAGATGCCTCCATTGGTAGGCACGAGGTGTTGCTTTGTGGGCTGATGGAGGGGGTCCAAACATTGGCTGAGTGCCATGACCAGGCGTTGGACATGCTGCAGGAGCAATTCCGCAGGTTGGCTGGGGGGCAGCCTGCCACGGTGGTAACTCCACCGCCCCTCAGTAACTCGGCGGTTAGCAGCACTGCCCCACCGGCCACTCCTCCTTCCCGGGAGCCTCCTGGCTCCAGCGACACAACCCACTCATCAACTGGTCTATAGGTGCCATCATGGGCTGCAGTCTGTTCTGTCACGCCAATTTTCTGAAGTTGGCGCAACCTGCCCAGGGACGTCTTCCTGGGTCCTTGGAGGTGGTTCCCGGATCTCTCCAACATTCCTGCGGAGTACCAGGATCTCCGGGAGGTGTTCAGCAAGTTCCATTCCACTTCACTTCTGCCGCACCACCCCGATGACTGCGGGATTGACCTTCTCCCTAGCACCACGACGCCCTGGGGGCACCTGTACTCGCTGTCGGGACCTACATTGGGGACTCAATAGCTACTGGATTTATCCATCCCTCCTCTTCCCCGCTGGCGCAGGGTTGTTCTTCGTGGAGAAGAAGGACAAGACCCTGCACCCTTGCATTAACTACCGGGGACTCAATGACATCACTGTTAAGAACCGTTATCTGCTACCACTCATTTCCTCAGCCTTTGAGCCGCTCCAGGGGGCCACTGTGTTCTCCAAGCTGGATCTACGTAATGCCTACCACTTGGTGCGGATACGAGAGGGGGATGAGTGGAAGACCACCTTTAACACGGCCAGCGGCCACTACAAATATCTGGTCAAGGCCTTTGGCCTTTGGCCTCACCAACGACGTTCTCCACCACATGCTGAACCGGTTCGTCTAAATTGATGACGTCCTCGTCTGAACCCCCCAAGAACCCCCCAAGAACACATGCTCCATGTCTGGCATGTTCTCCAGCGCCTTCTGGAGCACTAGTTGTTCGTTAAGGCGGAAAAGTGCGAGTTCCATCGCTCCACCATTCCCTTTCTGGGCTACATCATCTCTGCTGGGAACGTCAAGATGGATCCTGAGAAGATGAAAGCAGTGGTGGATTGGCCCCAGCCTACGTCCAGCGTGCAGCTGCAATGCTTCCTGGGATTCGCCAACTTCTATCTCCACTTTATCCGGGGTTACAGCAGCCTGGCCTCACCCTGTCTAACCTCACCTCTACCGAGGTTCCGTTCACATGGACCATGGCCTCTGACCGGGCGTTCTGGGACCTTAAACATCGCTTCACCAAGGCTCCGATCCTGGTTCATCCGGACCCTTCCTGTCAGTTCGTGGTGGAGGCAGATGCTTCGGATTTTGGAGTGGGGGGCGGTTCTGTCCGAAAGTTGTGCCATGGACCTTAAGATGTATTTCTGCGCCTTCTTCCCCCACCGCCTCACTGCCACGGAGAGGAATTACAATGTGGGGAATCGGAAGCATCTCGCGGTGAAGATGGCATTGGAGGAATGGAGGCACTGGCTCCAAGGGGTGGAGCATCCGTTCATTGTGTGGACCGACCACAAAAACCTGGAGTATCTCCGCACCTCCAAGTGCCTCGACTCCAGGCAGGCGAGATGGGCCCCGCTGTTTACCCGGTTCAACCTTTCCCTCTCCTACCGGCCGGGGTTCAAGAACGTCAGGCCAGATGCCCTGTCTTGCCGCTATAACCCTACGGCTACCACCCTGGAGCCCGAGAGCATTCTTCCCACCTAGTGCCTGGTAACGGCACTCAGCTTGGGTATCGGGAAACAGGTTCGGGAGGCGCAGCGGTTCCAGCCGAACTCTAGGTGGGGGGGCCCAGATAACCGGATGTTTGTGCCTGACATTGTCCGCTCCGCTGTCCTGGAGTGAACCCATTCCTCCAGGCTTGCCTGCCACCCAGGCACCCGGTGAACCCTGGTGTTTGTGCGATGATGCTTTTGGTGGCCCACCATTGTTCCTGACGTCTGCGCATTCGTCGCCACTTGCACTGTGTGTGCTCAGAACAAGACTCCTTGGCAAGCTACGGCTGGCCTACTGCAACCTCTGCCTGTCCCTCACCGTTCCTGGTCCCACATATCCCTGGATTTCGTCACAGGTCTCCCCCCGTCTGAGGGCAACACTGCCATCCTGACAGTGGGCGACCGGTTTTCCAAGGCCGCCCACTTAATTTCTCTCCCCAAACTACCCTCGGCCAAGGAGACGGCCCTGCTCATGGTGCAGCACGTATTCCGGTTCAATGGACTGCACGTGGACATGGTCTCCGACCATGGCCCTCAGTTCTCGTCCCGGTTCTGGAAGGCGTTCTGCACCCTCATTGGGTCGTCGGCCAGGCTGTCCTCTGGGTTCAATGGGCAGTCGGAGTGAGCCAACTAGAACCCTGAGACAACTCTACGCTGCCTGATCTCTGCCAACCCCAACACCTGGAGCCAGAAGCTTGTGTGGGTGGAATACACACTCATCACCCTTGCCTGATCTGCCACGGGCTTATCGCCCTTTGAATGTTCACTGGGGTAGCAGCCCCCGCTCTTCTCCGAGCAGGAGGAAGAGCTCGGCGCACCTTCTGCCCAGATGTTTGTCCGCAGCTGTCGTCGTACCTGGAGGAGAGCCCGGTCGGCCCTCCTCAAGACCACCTCCAGGTATTGACGACAAGCGGATCGCCATCGGACCCTGGCTCCTTGGTATCGTCTCTGGCAGAAGGTATGGCTATCCACCCGGGATCTGCCCCTCTGGGTGGAATCCCGCAAACTCTACCCCCGGTTTATTGGCCTGTTTCCCATCTCTAAAATGATTAGTCCCTCTGCTGTTCGTCTTCTGCTGTCCCGTACTCTTCGTATACACCCCACCTTTCATGTGTCCCGAGTTAAACCTATTTCTCACAGCCCTTTGTCTTCCCTTCATACCTGATAAAATGTTCTTGGCATCAGTATAATTTATTTGATCTTTACATCACCTTACATCTAACTATAGTTGAATGATACAATTCTGGTCCACTAAACACTGCCTTTCCATCTCTTCTCCTAATCACCATTTGTCAGATTTCCAAACATATTTGAATGGTATATATTTGCTGTGTTTGTATCTCTCTGTTTTGATGGGAAGGTCTCCCAAAGTGATGGTGGCTCCATTAAATAGTGGAACTGTTTTCACGAAAGCCATACAAATCTATAACGAACATCCCAATGAAAAACAGGAGCTGAAGTAGGCTGGGATGTATCACAAGACAAAGCGTGTGTCCACAAAACGTACACTAGGACAGTCTGTGGTATTTTAACACACTCTAAACAAACAGGAGCAATACACCATAGCCCCCACCATACACGCCCTCCCTCTCTTCCCTCCCCCATCACTCTGTTTATATACTGAAGTGCACCTTCCACCACTCCCCATCTCTCTTCTTCTCTTACCCTAACCCCCCTCACTGCCTGTCAAGTCACAATTACTCAGTAGAAACAAGCAGCCATGAGATGCATTCAAAACAGTGACTAATCTGTAAAATTCTCTTGGTTAGTATAATAATTTGATCAATATTGAATGCGTCATTTGAAAAGAACACCCAAGTCATGAAATAAGATTAGAGTTGAGAGAGTTTTAAAATAAGACTGTGGTAAAATAGCTCTTCAAATGCTGGGTGTTCATTCCACGATTACACACCGTCATACCTCAGTTATGTTTACAATGCAACTCTGTGCTAGTAGCCTAGAAATAGGGTTGTTTGCAAAGTGAGCAAACGCTCAGATAAAAAATAAGCATGCTACAGGGTTGTAGTCCTTTTCAGAGTCACAGAAGTGGAACTTATCCATCTGATCTGAGTGAGCTGAACACTCTGATTCTGTCTCAGGGCTTCATCTCTCTGTGCCTCTTTGTATTCCCCTCCCTTTCTGTCTAATGATATAATACACTACTTCTTCCACAGCCCCCTCCCAGACTCTATCTCTTTCACCCTCCCTGTTTCTAAGGATGCACACATGGCTTCTTCCATAGCCCCCTTCATCCAATAGAATCTGTCTCTTCCTCATTGTCATAACAACTGCCTGGAGGTGACGGTTAAATTGGCACTTGCTAAAATAGACCAAAAACACAGAGCGATAAAACATGGCATTGCTGCTCCTTGCACCAATGCATTGTTGGAGGGGAAATACCTCTCTCTCTCTCTCTCTCTCTCTCTCTCTCTCGCAACTGAATTAAATGACATCATATTTGCATTATAGGAAAGGCATAACAAAACAAAAAAAGGCTATTTCTGGACCCTATAATTAATAGAACAGTAAACTGTCCAATTATATCACTGGTTCGCTCATGGAAACTCAGCATAGAACATGAGGATGACTCACTGATATACAGCATCAGACAGTACAACACCCACCACTATGAAGTGGGTTTTGAACAGTCACATGACATTCTGACTGCATGCAACAGAATTGGAAATAATTTGGTGGATTGTACTCATAAAAAGGTTAAGGGACCTTTTGAGGGGTCACACATTGTATGGTCAAAGTATAGTATAGCTGAGTAGTGCATGGTCAGCATATAATAACAGCAGCATAGGCTACTACTATGTCCACAGTATTATATTAGGGAGCAGCACCTACCTCCTCCTCCACCATCTTCAGTGCGATATTCAATAACAAAAAGCAGCTCTTGATAAGAAGTTGACAAACAGGACAGGAGGACAAGAGAAAAGATCTTCAGGTGGAAAAGACTTGCGGAACCGCCCAGTCTTCAAAGCTGCAGCCTCAAAAAATAAGGAACTGATTCGTCGCTGTCCTTGGTGCTGAAACTGATCACAAGTAGGAAAAAAAACGTTGCCCTGCTGCTTTTACGAATTAATCTCAAGTAGCCCTAAAATAACATTGTTTTATCATTTCATATCAGGCTAGCTTACTTTATAACATCTTCATAGATAGCAATGTATTCAATCGTTTACGATTCCATTCAATTAGTTTATTTTATGTCCAGTTGTTAGGCTACATTGTTACAATGCGTAAAAGACAATAATGAATCCGATAGCAGCAAACAATGTACTTCGCTTAAAAAATCACTACTCTAATGAAATGCAAAAAAGAGACGTCAAATGGAACCATTACCACACGATGCCGGGTGCCTTCTTAACGGGCAAACAAGCACTACACTTGACCAACTATCAATCCTTCATACGGACGATTTGTCAGCAATGCCCTACATATGTTATATAATAGCATAAATCAAGCAATTTGCGCAATTCACCTGTCGTGACCAGACGTGCTATTCCTCTCTCACCCTTAACGATTCCACTGGCACCAATGCGGTACTGTAAAGCCTCTTGAAAATGTCTACGTTTTTCGTTTCCTATAGCTCAGGTTCGTGGAGTGGATGCGCGACAACCCGCACGTTCCCCTTTCGACAATAGCCGAGCTTCCATCAACCTATGAAAAACAAGATGCTCTCTGCGTAACCAACCTCCTTTCTGATTTATCCGTGACTCGCTATTTTGCATCCGCATCTCGTGACAGCTATGCCGTCATGGGCAAAGGCGTGATTCTCCTATTATGGTGGTGATGGTGAACCAGCGTTGTTTTAGTTGTTGGGGATGTAGCGGTCCCCGGGTAGAACCAGTGGATTCAGTGTCCTCCCCATGATGCTCTGCGAAGTCGACCTTGAGAGTGATCAGCTGATGTATGCTGCTGCGGCTACCCGTGTACCAAAGCAACGCATCACGCGCCCGTCACCGTACGCGATACGGATCCATCCATTTGGATGCGCTTTCGTGCGACCTATTCCTCCCATCTAATATATGTTTAAATGGATGAAGTTGTAACATAGGCCAGTTCGACAATAAGGTTTATAGATTTAAGCTGAATAAATTGACTCCCGTATCTTGTTCTCAAGCTGAATTTGTAAGAGCCAGTGGGACTGAAACGAAATAACTGTGTTGGGTATCACATCACATGGCTGTCAGAAATCTCATGACCCAATGGGAGAATAATAACAGAGTAGCCCATGCCTCAGGGTTATTCAGTCAACATGTACAAGCAGAATGAAACAAATATTGTTCATAAATATTTACATTGTTAACTTGTAGGCTTTGTTCCCAAATAAAGAGCAACGCTCTTAGTAATTATTCAGACCATAGGCCTAGTAAAGCATTCGTTGTCGATTCTTTGAGATCAAAATAAATGCTCCCTTACACAGTGCCTCATTATTCTCAATATAAAAGAAGGCCTACAATATTTTTGCCAATACAGGCCCAAAATACTTTTGACATGTGTGTTGGAGTAACATGGCACAAACAGTTGATGTTGCCGCATCAATGTCAGTTGAATTTGATGGTATTGGCCCAGGTTGTGTCCTTTCATCATCCTGATCATACAATAAAGGTTGAGCCCAGTGGCGGTTCTACATTCTATGGCTCCCTGGGTGACCCCCCAACCCCCCCCCCCCCCCCCCCCCCCCCCCCCCCCCCCCCCCCCTTCAGCGCCCCTCAACAAACAAATAAAAGCACCATTCTGCACTAACTGTCATTTTTATTCAGACATTTGGAACAACACAAATAAATAATTAGAACAATTAGAACGATATAAATATTAAAATATATTTAAAAAATAAGACTCATAAATATCAAATAGAAGTAACAAAGACAAATAGAAACACATTTGTGTTGATTTGGCACTCGAGCATCAATACATTACCCGTCCCCCAACACTGTCAACCAAGAGTCATGACTAAACCAATTCACCTTAGAGGTGTGCAGACTGGTTTAACATTATTCTTAATGATTTAGCACAAACCAGAAAAAAATGCAACAATATGTCTGTGAAACTATATATTCACAGTATTATGAATGAATTGTGGTTTATTTGGTAGCATTTGACAGTGTGACGGATTTTACTAATTGCATTAATATTGTACAAATTTAGAGGTGCGCTATTTGATAGATTCCCCCGCTCCCCCTACCTTGGGCTTCCAGTGGGGAGACCTGAAGTCAACCTACCCCCGCCCCCCTCCCCATCTCGTATTTATGGGTGGGAGACCTTCCCAGGCAGTAAGTAGCCTGCCTAACTCACAAACTAGAATCAGAGCGCCCACTCCGACAAGGTTAATTGATCCACAGTCCTACACGGTAACATGATATCATTGACGTGACGTGCAAATGAGCAATAGACAATAGATCGCGCAAGTGTCAATTCCAATTATTTAGTGGAAGAAAATAGTGGTATCCTTTAGAATGTCTTCAACAGGTTGGGACAGATGCTGGTGGGAGGAGCTATAGGATTACGGGTTGATTATACTGTCTAGAATGGAATAAATGGAAAATAGTCAAACGTGTGGTTTCCATATGTTTGATGTGTTCAATGCTGTTCCATTTATTCCATTCTAACCATTACAATGAGCCCATCCTCCTACAGCTCCTCCCACCAATGGCCACCGGGTTGTGGATAGCAGTGGAGGCTCCTCGGAGGAGGAAGGGGAGGACCATACTCTTCAGTGATTTTCAGAAAAATGAAAATTGTAAAACATTAAAGTTATACATTTTAGATAAAATTATACTAAATATAATCACATCACCAAATAACTGATTAAAACATACTAGTTTGCATTGAAGGTCTACAGTAGCCTCAACAGCACTCTGTAGGGTAGCACCTCCAATTTTTCTCTCAACCTGGGTACACCTATGGTGTAAACTTTTGGGAAGGAAATTTTACTGTGTGAAGAAACAGTCTTGAAAAGGTTCATATTGTCTTTGATTTCATAAACAATCCTTGGTTCCTGCCTTTGCCTGGTGAAGATATGAGGGGTGGCCGTCATGATCTCCTCCTAATGACCATCTGGCAGAATGCCCAGAAAATGTTCTTTAAGTTAAGATAGGAGACGGTGCCAGACATATGTAGGAACCAACCCTATGAACTATGCCCATGTAACGTGTCTGTAACCAGTATATAAGTATGCCTCGGTTGAGCTCCTGATCGACATGTGTACTTGGTGCATTGAGTTGGTTGGAATCTCCCCAGAGCGTTGACAAATAAACAATGATTCATTTAAGATTGACTTCGAGTGTCCCTGTGTAAGAATTTCAACAACAATTTAATTCGTAGGCTAAGTTGTTGCAACCTCATGATGGGTACAGGGAAAAATAGAGTATCATGTATCATGCCTAAACCTATCGCTGTTACAATGAACTGGGTGAATGGAAAATGATCCAATATGCTGTAATAGAAATAAGGCCATGCTCATGAATAAAAAATGGAACTGACCGCTACTGGTGGATAGGGCAATAAATAAAAAAGGTGCCAAGAGTATAGTTCTTCTCAGTCATTATTATCAAAACACCATAACTGTTGCTGCTAATATTTTTTTTACATAAAATGTAAACGAATCACACACTTTTGAGGAGACAGAAGCTGGGAGGGAGGGGCTGAGGCTTATTCATTCTTCTTACGTAATATACTACATCCAGGACTACTCGGGGATGAAGAGAGAATGTGAACAACCCATATAGTACAATGACACCTGGTGACCAACCATGTGAGAGTACGTAGTCTAGAAATCAAATCAAATGGCAAAAAGGCTGCCATAGATGTTGGTCCCAGAAGTAGAGTATGTATATCTATATTCTTGACATTTTTCAATGAGAACTCTCTTCCGTTACCAGTCTTAGCTCTTTTGTGAATGTCAGCAATTCTTTTATTCCCTTGTACCTTTTAAATATACCGACCTATCCTGTCTTGTGGATTGATTTAATGGGGCTGTCCAACACTAAACCACCAAATTCAACATGACCAAACATCATCATAACATTAAATATTTATTAGTCATTTTTACAGAAACATCAAAATGCTTGACAGAGACATTAAGATGTGCATTAGGGAAGTCGGGGGAACGGGCGCGAGATCAGTGGAAGAGGTCATGGAATGTGTCCATTTAGATTTTTCCGGGGAAACTTCCAGCTTCAATCTGATCGTCCCATTTTGCCAAATGGAGAGAGAGAAACTCAGTAAATGTCCCGTGGTAGACAACACAATGACAGATAAAATATGACAATTGAGAAAGGAAGATGGGGGAGTTAATCTTGACATTTGTGACCAGCCACATCACCTTTAACCCTGCATTAACAAGCACGTTTTTTTTTCTTTCACTGATGACTGGCACCACTGATTTGAATAGAAGTCTCTTCAGCGGGTACATGATTGAAAGCGAATATACACTAGAGTGTTCAAAGCTAACTTTAAGGCAGTATGGTGCAGAGAGAACGAGTGAACGAGGGACACGGACCCAGCTCAACGGGCACAGGCTCTTGTAGACTCTCTGGTACCACTCACTGGGTGCAACATCCTGGCCTTTTGTCTGACAGAGCCTTGTTAGATCTGTGGAAGTCTGGACGGAGGAAGGGACATAGTGCTGACTAGCAAAATGCATATGAACGGACGAAGGGGATATTTTCATTAATTTAGCCTTTACAGTGCCAGTATTTTGCAGTTAATACGCAAGGATACTTCAAGTATTCAAGTTAGTAGGGGAACAACAGTAGTCAATAGCATTTTGAGTAGATGAGTGCTCATTATGGTCAGTGACAGTTGAAAATGTCTGTTGACAATTAAATGTCAGTTGACAATTAAGGTGTTCACATTGTACTTGGCTACATAATACAGAGGGAAGGTGAGGCCTTATACCGTGCACACTGCAAATTATGTTGTGTATTAAAAATGGCCCAAATAAATCCAAAATGTGAATCACAAAGGATTCAAAAAATACTCAAAAGCAGGAGCCCATTAAGCATTTGGGTTAGGCCTAGAGTTAGGCTAATCCTAACAAAGCATTCCCACAGTTACCCGTATCAACCCAGCAAAACCATAGGAGCAAGTGAAACAACGGAAACAACTCAGCTGTCACCTATTGACATGAACCTACCGCTAGCTTTACCTGCTTTGGTTAAAGCTCAAGTTGAATTCAGCAAGTGCCATGGCAACCACCCAGAGTGGGCCTGGCACAAGAAAACATGGAGACTATTATCATTGTAACTATTGGCTGAATTTAATGATAGCTTTGTCATGGTGTTTTGATGATAATCGATGCTACAGACTTTCCTCGCAGCACGTCCATGATGATTGGAAATCTAGGCTAGTGGGACGGGAAGCTGGAGTGTCTATAGAAGTGTATGGAAAACAAAACTGTGCTGAACTTTCCTCACTTTCAACCTATCAGAAAATAAACAAATCGACCAACCCTAGCCGAAGTTGAGTCATTCTTCAAAAAACTTAATTTAAGCATACATTGGTTTAGCGAGGAAAATAACTTTGCCTATGAACGTATGAGGTGCCCGTGAGATGTATATAAGTCTTTGAATATCCAGTTTGAATAAGGTCTATCGTTTGAAAGGAGAACAGCACCGAAGCCATATAGGCCTAGCCTAAGCAACTCTGTGTACGGCGCTGAATGGCAAACAAATGTAGATAGTGTTGTGCTTATTACCCAGGTGATTCTGGAAGCAGTTTTGGGCCTGGTTAGTGTTGGGGAATCGGGCCTCAAAAGGAGCCGTTACGTAGTTCTTGATTTACTCCTCGATTACGGCAGACATTTTGACTGATTTCAATCTGCAAAACATTCATTCATACCAATCAAAACAATGATTTACACAAATCTCAACGAATTTCCATAATCACTCTATCGTATCAACCCTTACCCTAACCTTAAACCTTTAAGCTAACCATAACCTTAACCCTTTTAGCTAACCCTTCCCCCAACCCTAACCTTTTAACCTAACTCCTAAACACAACCCTAACTCTAACCCCTAGCCTAGCTAACGTTATCCAGTAGCTAGAATTCATAACATATCATACATTTAGCATATTCGTAACACATTGTACGTTTCGCAAATTCATTACATATAATATGTATTGTAATTCGGAACATATAATTTGAAATGGGTGATGGACATCCAAAAATTAATACATACCATATGAAACCTAACATGTCATACTAAATAGAATGTCTCAGATTTACATACATAATCATACAAAATGCTCTGAGACCAGGTTGCAATCACTTCGCTAGAGCTACGGCTAGAAGTTACTTTACTTTTCGTAGCAGGATAGGAGAGCAGTTTCCCTAACCCTTTTCCTAACCTTACACTAATTCTCCTAACCTGCTTAATTAATTAATTAATTATCCTAAGCTGTTGCTTAACTTCTCCTAACCTGGCATGAAAAAGTCACTTCAGGTCGTAGCTGTATCGAGGTGGCATGTTTTTAGGGAATCTCAAACCAAGCTAATGCCAGAAGCTTTTGTTTCCTCAGTCAGAGAAATAATATAAGTATATTTAGAATCTGAAAAGCTGATGATAAAAGCTGCTTTGTTTAAGGATTGTTTGAGCAGATTTGGGCTTTCTGGATTAAGAAGTTAAAGGGGCAATCTGCATTTTAAACAATAACAAAGGCACAACCCCTCCACTGTTTTTGTAAATGGATAAGGGATGGGGCTGGAGAAACGTTAGCAGTTTCAAATTGACAGACAGAGCTATGGATGCAAGGACTGACCATCCATTATGCAAGGATTGACCATCCATTATGCAAGGATTGACCATCCATTATGCATGTTAAATGAAGTATATGTGGTTTTCTAGAGCTTGTAAAAATAAGGTTAATGATTTAAGCTTATGTACTTTAGATGATAACCACATTTATTGTGTTCTTGCTTACAAATATCTGGGCATGTGGATAGACCATAAGTAGTCTTTTATAAAGCATATTGATACATTAGCTAAAATAACTGTCCAATGAAATTGGAACTTTTAACCAGTACCCAAATAATATTGTTGGCCCCAACTAAAACTTTTATCTCAAATAGACGTTTTAAAAATGCTATCTCCTCATAGAGGATGATGTCAATGGCCAATCAGTCAATGGCCAATCAACGGTCTACTTGCGTGAATATTTTTTGTAAATGTTATATGCCCTCACCATTCCGACATAGAAAAGCAGATTTTTAACATATTTAATGACCATTTTCTTGTAATGAAAACTATTTCACTCGTATTGGAATTAATTCTAAGTCATATTTCATAGAAATCTGGAAACTCTGGACAGTTACTTTAAGAAACTGAGGATAAACATGCCCTTCTATAGAAATAGGTAATGACTATCACTAAATAGTAGAATGCAATCAACATTTCTTCCTGTTGCAGACTACGGTGACATCATTTACATGAAGGCAGTGTTTCCACAGTGCACTTCAATTTATCACGGGTGACAGGTTTTGCACTCATCACTACTTGCTCAATCAGTAAGTAGGTCTCTTTGACGTTGCGTTGAAAACTCCCACAATTCCTGACATCTTCACGCACCCATAGAAGTACAGTTGAAGTTGGAAGTTTAGCGAAATACAATTAAACTCAGTTTTTCACAATTCCTGACATTTAATCCTAGTAAAAATTCCCTGTTTTAGGTCAGTTAGGATACCCACTTTATTTTAGGAATGTGAAATGTCAGAATAATAGTAGAGAGAATGATTTATTTCAGGTTTTGTTTCTTTCGTCACATTTCCAGTGGGTCAGAAGTTTACATACACTCAATTAGTATTTGGTAGCATTGCCTTTAAATTGTTTAACTTGGGTCAAAGGTTTCGGGTAGCCTTCCAAAAACTTCCCACAATAAGTTGGGTGAATTTTGGCCCATTCTTCCTGACAGAGCTGGTGTAACTGAGTCAGGTTTGTAGGCCTCCTTACTCGCACACATTTTTACAGTTCTGTCCACACATTTTATATAGGATTGAGGTCAGGGCTTTGTGATGGCCACTCCAATACATTGACTTTGTTGTCCTTAAGTAATTTTGCCACAACTTTGGAAGTATGCTTGGGGTCATTGTCCATTTGGAAGACCCATTTGCGATCAAGCTTTAACTGATGTAGTGAGATGTTGCTTCAATATATCCACATAATTTCCCCACCCCATGATGCCATCTATTTTGTGAAGTGTACCAGTCCCTCCTGCAGCAATGCACCCCCACAACATGATGCTGCCACGCCCGTGCTTCACGGTTGGGATGGTGTTCTTCGGCTTGCAAGCCTCCCCCTTTTTCCTCCAAACATAACGATGGCCATTATGGCCAAACAGTTCTATTTTTGTTTCATCAGACCAAAGGACATTTCTCCAAAAAGTACGATCTTTGTCCACATGTGCAGTTGCAAACCGTAGTCTTGCTTTTTTTTTATGGTGGTTTTGGAGCAGTGGCTTCTTCCTTGCTGAGTGGCCTTTCAGGTTATGTCGATATCGTACTCGTTTAACTGTGGATATAGATACTTTTGTACCTGTTTCCTCCAACATCTTCACAAGGTCCTTTGCTGTTGTTCTGGGATCGATTTGCACTTTTCACACCAAAGTACGTTCATCTCTAGGAGACAGAACGCTTCTCCTTCCTGAGCAGTATGACGGCTGCGTGGTCCCATGGTGTTTATACTTGCGTACTATTGTTTGTACAGATGAACGTGGTACCTTCAGGCATTTGGAAATTGCTCCCAAGGATGAACCAGACTTATGGAGGTCTAAAAAAATATTCTGAGGTCTTGGCTGATTTCTTTTGATTTTCCCATGATGTCAAGCAAAAAGGCACTCAGTTTGAAGGTAGGCCTTGAAATACATCCACAGCTACACCTCCAATTGACTCAGATTATGTTAATTAGCCTATCAGAAGCTTGGAATTTTCCAAGCTGTTTATGGGCACAGTCAACTTAGTGTATGTAAACTTCTGACCCACTGGAATCATAGGGATGCTGCCTCTGGAAATTCAGTGTGTTGCTACAGCTCATGGAAAAACAGCCTTTAGTTTCTATGCACCCCATGTATGGAACGATCTTCAGAGTTCTCTTAAGCTAGACACGTTGGTGCCTCTCAGGCAGTTCAAAATGTTGATCGAAGATATTTTTGAAGAATGTGATTGTTTTTCTTGAGTATGTCTGTAGTTTAGTGTTTTTGTAGTCTCTTGTATTTTATATTGATATCTTGTAAAATGTGTGAAATTGTAAAATACAGAGCTCCATGGTGAAAGATACCTTGGTCTCAATCAGACTCCCTGTTGAAATAAAGGTTAAATAAAATAATATCAAAATGATAGTTTTCAACATGTTTCGCGGCTATAGGCCTACAGTGTTTGTTTATAATTCTATTGTTACAAACAACGGAGTAAAAAACTAACTTATATTTTGGCTTCTGATGGGGTAGTTGAGCTCATAAGCCATTCATTCATAAGTTACAATGCCACCAGAAAGTATTCATATCCCTTGTCTTATTCAAAACATTGTTGTGTTACTGCCTGAATTCAAAATGTATTCAACAGATTTGTTTTCTCACCCAACATCCCATAATGACAAAGTGATTGTATTTTTTTTAATGTTTGCACAGAAATAAACATTCACATAAGTAGTGACACGCCTGAGTCAATACATGTTAGAATTACATTTGGCAGCAATTACAGCTTTGAGTCTTTCTGGGCAAGTCTCTACCTGGATTGTACAATATGTGCACATTGTTATTTAAAAAATTATTCAAGCTCTGTCAAATTGGTTTTTGATTATTACTAGACAACAGACTTAAGTCAAATCTGTAACTCTGCAACTCTTTTCTTGATAAGCAACTCTACTGAAAGGTGAATTCATCTCCCAGTGTCTGGTCGAAAGCAGACTGAACTAGGTTTTCCTCTAGGATGCTTAGCTTCATTACGTTTATTAATCCTGAAAAACACCTCAGTCCTTAACAATTACAAGCTTACCCATAACATGATGCAGCCACCACTATCCTTGAAAATAAGGATTTGCCCAAAACATAACACTTTGTATTCAGGACAAAAAAGTTAATTGCTTTGCCACATTTCTTGCAGTATTACTTTAATGCCTTGCTGCAAACAGGATGCATGTTTAGAAATATTTTTTGTTCTGTACAGGCTTAATTATTTTCACTCTTGTCAATAAGGTTAGTATTGTGGAGTAACTACAATGCTGTTGAGCCATCCTCAGTTTTCTTCCATCACAGTGTTACGGTGCGTGAATGAGGACCCAAAAGCGAATTAACTTAAACAGAGCTTCTTTAATTACCAAACATAGGTAGGCTCAGACGGACCGGCAGATTCCGACAGGACAAGACAAGGTTACAGCAAACATGACGACAGTCTGGTTCAGGCATGAAACACAACAAACAAGAATCCGACAAGGACAGGAACAAAAACAGAGAGAGATATAGGGACCTAATCAGAGGGAAAAAGGGAACAGGTGGGAAACGGGGTGACGAGGTGGTTAGGAGGAGACAAGGCACAGCTGGGGGAAAGAGGGGGAGAAAAGGTAACCTAACAACGACCAGCAGAGGGAGACAGGGTGAAGGGAAAGGACAGAGACAAGACACAACATGACAGTACCCCCCCACTCACCGAGCGCCTCCTGGCGCACTCGAGGAGGAAACCTGGCGGCAACGGAGGAAATCCTCGATCAGCGCACGGTCCAGCACGTCCCGAGAGGGAACCCAACTCCTCTCCTCAGGACCGTACCCCTCCCAATCTACGAGGTACTGGTGACCACGGCCCCGAGGACGCATGTCCAAAATTCTACGGACCCTGTAGATGGGTGCGCCCTCGACAAGGATGGGGGGGGGGGGGGGAAGACGAGCGGGGGCGCGAAGGACGGGCTTGATGCAGGAGACATGGAAGACCGGGTGGACGCGACGAAGGTATCGCGGAAGAAGAAGTCGAACTGCGACAGGATTAATGACCCGAGAAATACGGAACGGACCAATGAACCGCGGGGTCAACTTGCGAGAAGCCGTCTTAAGGGGAAGGTTCTGAGTGGAGAGCCAAACTCTCTGACCGCGACAATATCTAGGACTCTTAGTTCTACGCTTATTAGCAGCCCTCACAGTCTGCGTCCTATAACGGCAAAGTGCAGACCTGACCCTCTTCCAGGTGCGCTCGCAACGTTGGACAAAAGCCTGAGCGGAGGGGACACTGGACTCGGCGAACTGAGATGAGAACAGCGGAGGCTGGTACCCGAGGCTACTCTGAAAAGGAGATAGCCCGGTCGCAGACGAAGGAAGCGAGTTGTGGGCGTATTCTGCCCAGGGGAGCTGTTCTGACCAAGACGCAGGGTTGCGAAAAGAAAGACTGCGTAAGATGCGACCAATAGTCTGATTGGCCCGTTCTGCTTGACCGTTAGACTGGGGGTGAAAGCCGGAAGAGAGACTGACGGAAGCCCCAATCAAACGGCAAAACTCCCTCCAAAATTGAGACGTGAATTGCGGACCTCTGTCCGAAACGACGTCTGACGGAAGGCCATGAATTCTGAAAACATTCTCGATGATGATTTGTGCCGTCTCTTTAGCAGAAGGAAGCTTAGCAAGGGGAATGAAATGAGCCGCCTTAGAGAACCTATCGACAACCGTAAGAATAACAGTCTTCCCCGCTGACGAAGGCAGTCCGGTGACAAAATCTAAGGCGATGTGAGACCACGGTCGAGAGGGAATAGGAAGCGGCTTGAGCCGGCCGGCAGGAGGAGAGTTACCGGACTTAGTCTGCGCGCAGACCGAACAAGCAGCCACGAAACGACGCGTGTCATGCTCCCGGGTGGGCCACTAAAAACGCTGGCGAATGGAAGCAAGCGTACCCCGAACGCCAGGGTGGCCGGCTAACTTGGCAGAGTGAGCCCACTGAAGAACGGCCAGACGAGTAGGAACGGGAACGAAAAGAAGGTTCCTAGGACAAGCGCGCGGCGACGGAGTGTGAGTGAGCGCTTGTTTTACCTGCCTCTCAATTCCCCAGACAGTCAACCCGACAACACGCCCCTCAGGGAGAATCCCCTCGGGGTCAGTGGAGGCTACTGAAGAACTGAAGAGACGAGACAAAGCATCAGGCTTGGTGTTCTTAGAGCCCGGACGATAAGAAATCACGAACTCGAAACGAGCGAAAAACAGCGCCCAACGCGCCTGACGCGCATTAAGTCGTTTGGCAGAACGGATGTACTCAAGGTTCCTATGGTCAGTCCAAACGACAAAAGGAACGGTCGCCCCCTCCAACCACTGTCGCCATTCGCCTAGGGCTAACCGGATGGCGAGCAGTTCGCGGTTACCCACATCATAGTTACGTTCCGACGGCGACAGGCGATGAGAAAAATACGCGCATGGGTGGACCTTGTCGTCAGAGAGGGAGCGCTGAGAAAGAATGGCTCCCACGCCCACCTCTGACGCGTCAACCTCGACAACGAACTGTCTAGAGACGTCAGGTGTAACAAGGATAGGAGCGGATGTAAAACGATTCTTGAGGAGATCAAAAGCTCCCTGGGCGGAAACGGACCACTTAAAGCACGTCTTGACAGAAGTAAGGGCTGTGAGAGGAGCTGCCACCTGACCGAAATTACGGATGAAACGACGATAGAAGTTCGCGAAGCCGAGAAAGCGCTGCAGCTCGACGCGTGACTTAGGGACGGGCCAATCAATGACAGCTTGGACTTTAGCGGGATCCATCTTAATGCCTTCAGCGGAAATAACAGAACCGAGAAATGTGACGGAGGAGGCATGAAAAGTGCACTTCTCAGCCTTCACAAAAAGACAATTCTCTAAAAGGCGCTGGAGGACACGTCGAACGTGCTGAACATGAATCTGGAGTGACGGTGAAAAAATCAGGATATCGTCAAGGTAAACGAAAACAAAGATGTTCAGCATGTCTCTCAGGACATCATTGACTAATGCCTGAAAGACAGCTGGAGCGTTAGCGAGGCCGAAAGGAAGAACCCGGTATTCAAAGTGCCCTAACGGAGTGTTAAACGCCGTCTTCCACTCGTCCCCCTCCCTGATGCGCACGAGATGGTAAGCGTTACGAAGGTCCAACTTAGTGAAAAACCTGGCTCCCTGCAGGATCTCGAAGGCTGAAGACATAAGAGGAAGCGGATAACGATTCTTCACTGTTATGTCATTCAGCCCTCGATAATCTATGCAGGGACGCAGAGACCCGTCCTTCTTCTTGACAAAAAAAAACCCCGCTCCGGCGGGAGAGGAGGAGGGGACTATGGTACCGGCGTCAAGAGCTACAGACAAATAATCTTCGAGAGCCTTACGTTCGGGAGCCGACAGAGAGTATAGTCTACCCCGGGGGGGGGGGTGGTTCCCGGAAGGAGATCAATACTACAATCATACGACCGGTGTGGAGGAAGAGAGGTGGCCCTGGACCGACTGAACACCGTGCGCAGATCGTGATATTCCTCCGGCACCCCTGTCAAATCACCAGGCTCCTCCTGTGAAGAAGAGACAGAGGAAACAGGAGGGATAGCAGACATTAAACATTTCACATGACAAGAGACGTTCCAGGAGAGGATAGAATTACTAGACCAATTAATGGAAGGATTATGACAAACTAGCCAGGGATGGCCCAAAACAACAGGTGTAAAAGGTGAACGAAAAATTAAAAAAGAAATGGTTTCACTATGATTACCAGAAACAGTGAGGGTTAAAGGTAGCGTCTCACGCTGAATCCTGGGGAGAGGACTACCATCCAGGGCGAACAAGGCCGTGGGCTCCTTTAACTGTCTGAGAGGAATGTCATGTTCCCGAGCCCAGGTCTCGTCCATAAAACAGCCCTCCGCCCCAGAGTCTATTAAGGCACTGCAGGAAGCTGACGAACCGGTCCAGCGTAGATGGACCGACAAGGTAGTGCAGGATCTTGAAGGAGAGACAGGAGTAGTAGCGCTCACCAGTAGCCCTCCGCTTACTGACGAGCTCTGGCCTTTTACTGGACATGAAGTGACAAAATGACCAGCGGAACCGCAATAGAGACAGAGGCGGTTGGTGATTCTCCGTTCCCTCTCCTTAGTCGAGATGCGGATACCTCCCAGCTGCATGGGCTCAGCACCCGAGCCGGCAGAGGAAGATGGTAGTGATGCGAAGAGGGGGGCGACGGAGAGCGCGAGCTCCTTTCCACGAGCTCGGTGACGAAGATCAACCCGTCGCTCAATGCGAATAGCGAGTTCAATCAAGGAATCCACGCTGGAAGGAACCTCCCGGGAGAGAATCTCATCCTTTACCTCTGCGCGGAGACCCTCCAGAAGACGAGCGAGCAAGGCCGGCTCGTTCCAGCCACTGGAGACAGCAAGAGTGCGAAACTCAATAGAGTAGTCTGTTATGGATCGATTGCCTTGACATAGGGAAGACAGGGCCCTGGAAGCCTCCTCCCCAAAAACAGATCGATCAAAAACCCGTATCATCTCCTCCTTAAAGTCCTGATACTGGTTAGTACACTCAGCCCTTGCCTCCCAGATTGCCGTGCCCCACTCACGAGCCCGTCCAATAAGGAGAGATATGACGTAGGCGACACGAGCAGTGCTCCTGGAGTAAGTGTTGGGCTGGAGAGAAAACACAATATCACACTGGGTGAGGAACGAGCGGCATTCAGTGGGCTCCCCAGAGTAACACGGCGGGTTATTGATTCTGGGCTCCGGAGATTCGAAAGCCCTGGAAGTGGCCGGTGGATCGAGGCGGAGATGGTGAACCTGTTCTGTGAGGTTGGAGACTTGGGTGGCCAGGGTCTCAACGGCATGACGAGCAGCAGACACTTCCTGCTCGTGTCTGCCTAGCATCGCTCCCTGGATCCCGACGGCTGAGTGGAGAGGATCCGAAGTCGCTGGGTCCATTCTTGGTCGGATTCTTCTGTTACGGTGCGTGAATGAGGACCCAAAAGCGAATTAACTTAAACAGAGCTTCTTTAATTGCCAAACATAGGTAGGCTCAGACGGACCGGCAGATTCCGACAGGACAAGACAAGGTTACAGCAAACATGACGACAGTCTGGTTCAGGCATGAAACACAACAAACAAGAATCCGACAAGGACAGGAACAAAAACAGAGAGAGATATAGGGACCTAATCAGAGGGAAAAAGGGAACAGGTGGGAAACGGGGTGACGAGGTGGTTAGGAGGAGACAAGGCACAGCTGGGGGAAAGAGGGGGAGAAAAGGTAACCTAACAACGACCAGCAGAGGGAGACAGGGTGAAGGGAAAGGACAGAGACAAGACACAACATGACACACAGCCACTCTGTAACTGTTTTAAAGTCACCATTGGCCTCATAGTGAAATCCCTGAGCAGTTTCCTTCCTCTCTGGCAACTGAGTTAGGAAGGACGCCTGTATATTTGTAGTGACTGGGTGTATTGATACAAAGTGTAATTAATAACTTCACCATGCTCAAAGGGATATTCAGTCTGCTTTTAATTATTTGCAAGGCTTTGGAAAACCTCCCTGGTCTTTGTGGTTGACTCTGTGTTTGAAATTCACTGCTCGACTGAGGGACTGAGTGCGAATGTATTTATAATCAAATGTATTTATATAGCCCTTCGTACATCAGCTGATATCTCAAAGTGCTGTACAGAAACCCAGCCTAAAACCCCAAACAGCAAGCAATGCAGGTGTAGAAGCACGGTGACTAGGAAAAACTCCCTAGAAAGGCCAAAACCTAGGAAGAAACCTAGAGAGGAACCAGACTATGTGGGGTGGCCAGTCCTCTTCTGGCTGTGCCGGGTGGAGATTATAACAGAACATGGCCAAGATGTTAAAATGTTCATAAATGACCAGTATGGTCGAATAATAATAAGGCAGAACAGTTGAAACTGGAGCAGCAGCACAGTCAGGTGGACTGGGAACAGCAAGGAGTCATCATGTCAGGTATTCCTGGGGCATGGTCCTAGGGCTCAGGTCCTCCGAGAGAGAGAAAGAAAGAGAGAATTAGAGAGAGCATATGTGGGATGGCCAGTCCTCTTCTGGCTGTGCCGGGTGGAGATTATAACAGAACATGGCCAAGATGTTCAAATGTTCATAAATGACCAGCATGGTCGAATAATAATAAGGCAGAACAGTTGAAACTGGAGCAGCAGCACGGCCAGGTGAACTGGGGACAGCAAGGAGTCATCATGTCAGGTAGTCCTGGGGCATGGTCCTAGGGCTCAGGTCCTCCGAGAGAGAGAAAGAAAGAGAGAAGGAGAGAATTAGAGAACGCACACTTAGATTCACACAGGACACCGAATAGGACAGGAGAAGTACTCCAGATATTACAAACTGACCCTAGCCCCCCGACACATAAACTACTGCAGCATAAATACTGGAGGCTGAGACAGGATGGGTCAGGAGACACTGTGGCCCCATCCGAGGACACCCCCGGACAGGGCCAAACAGGAAGGATATAACCCCACCCACTTTGTTAATGCACAGCCCCCACACCACTAGAGGGATATCTTCAACCACCAACTTACCATCCTGAGACAAGGCTGAGTATAGCCTACAAAGACCTCCGCCACGGCACAACCCAAGGGGGGGGGGGGGGGGGGCGCCAACCCAGACAGGATGACCACATCAGTGAATCAACCCACTCAGGTGACGCACCCCCTCCAGGGACGGCATGAGAGAGCCCCAGTAAGCCAGTGACTCAGCCCCTGTAATAGGGTTAGAGGCAGAGAATCCCAGTGGAAAGAGGGGAACCGGCCAGGCAGAGACAGCAAGGGCGGTTCGTTGCTCCAGAGCCTTTCCGTTCACCTTCCCACTCCTGGGCCAGACTACACTCAATCATATGACCCACTTAAGAGATGAGTCTTCAGTAGAGACTTAAAGGTTGAGACCGAGTTTGCGTCTCTGACATGGGTAGGCAGATCGTTCCATAAAAATGGAGCTCTATAGGAGAAAGCCCTGCCTCCAGCTGTTTGCTTAGAAATTCTAGGGACAATTAGGAGGCCTGCGTCTTGTGACCGTAGCGTACGTGTAGGTATGCACGGCAGGACCAAATCAGAGAAATAGGTAGGAGCAAGCCCATGTAATGCTTTGTAGGTTAGCAGTAAAACCTTGAAATCAGCCCTTGCTTTGACAGGAAGCCAGTGTAGAGAGGCTAGCACTGGAGTAATATGATCAAATTTTTGGGTTCTAGTCAGGATTCTAGCAGCCGTATTTAGCACTAACTGAAGTTTATTTAGTGCTTTATCCGGGTAGCCGGAATGTAGAGCATTGCAGTAGTCTAACCTAGAAGTGACAAAAGCATGGATTAATTTTTCTGCATCATTTTTGGACAGAAAGTTTCTGATTTTTGCAATGTTACGTAGATGGAAAAAAGCTGTCCTTGAAATGGTCTTGATATGTTCTTCAAAAGAGAGATCAGGGTCCAGAGTAACGCCGAGGTCCTTCACAGTTTTATTTGAGACGACTGTACAACCATTAAGATTAATTGTCAGATTCAACAGAAGATCTCTTTGTTTCTTGGGACCTAGAACAAGCATCTCTGTTTTGTCCGAGTTTAAAAGTAGAAAGTTTGCAGCCATCCACTTCCTTGTCTGAAACACATGCTTCTAGCAAGGGCAATTTTGGGGCTTCACCATGTTTCATTGAAATGTACAGCTGTGTGTCATCCGCATAGCAGTGAAAGTTAACATTATGTTTTCGAATAACATCCCCAAGAGGTAAAATATATAGTGAAAACAATAGTGGTCCTAAAACGGAACCTTGAGGAACATCGACATTTACAGTTGATTTGTCAGAGGACAAACCATTCACAGAGACAAACTGATATCTTTCCGACAGATAAGATCTAAACCAGGCCAGAACTTGTCCGTGTAGACCAATTTGGGTTTCCAATCTCTCCAAAAGAATGTGGTGATCGATGGTATCAAAAGCAGCACTAAGGTCTAGGAGCACGAGGACAGATGCAGAGCCTCGGTCCGATGCCATTAAAATGTAATTTACCACCTTCACAAGTGCCGTCTCAGTACTATGATCGGGTCTAAAACCAGACTGAAGCATTTCGTATACATTGTTTGTCTTCAGGAAGGCAGTGAGTTGTTGCGCAACAGCCTTTTCTAAAGTTTTTGAGAGGAATGGAAGATTCGATATAGGCCGATAGTTTTTTATATTTTCTGGGTCAAGGTTTGGCTTTTTCAAGAGAGGCTTTATTACTGCCACTTTTAGTAAGTTTGGTACACATCCGGTGGATAGAGAGCCGTTTATTATGTTCAACATAGGAGGGCCAAGCACAGGAAGCAGCTCTTTCAGTAGTTTAGTTGGAATAGGGTCCAGTATGCAGCTTGAAGGTTTAGAGGCCATGATTATTTTCATCATTGTGTCAAGAGATATAGTACTAAAACACTTGAGCGTCTCTCTTGATCCTAGGTCCTGGCAGAGTTGTGCAGACTCAGGACAACTGAGCTTTGAAGGAATACGCAGATTTAAGAAGGAGTCCATAATTTTCTTTCTAATAATCATAATCTTTTCCTCAAAGAAGTTCATGAATTTATCACTGCTAAAGTGAAAGTCATCCTCTCTTGGGGAATGCTGCTTTTTAGTTAGCTTTGCAACAGTATCAAAAAGGAATTTAGGATTGTTCTTATTTTCCTCAATTAAGTTAGAAAAATAGGATGATCGAGCAGCAGTAAGGGCTCTTCGGTACTGCACGGTACTGTCTTTCCAAGCTAGTCGGAAGACTTCCAGTTTGGTGTGGCGCCATTTCCGTTCCAATTTTCTGGAAGCTTGCTTCAGAGCTCGGGTATTTTCTGTGCACCAGGGAGCTAGTTTCTTATGAGAAATGTTTTTAGTTTTTAGGGGTGCAACTGCATCTAGGGTATTGCGCAAGGTTAATTGAGTTCCTCAGTTAGGTGGTTAACTGTTTTTTGTCCTCTGGCGTCCTTGGGTAGACAGAGGGAATCTGGAAGGACATCAAGGAATCTTTGTGTTGTCTGTGAATTTATAGCACGACTTTTGATGATCCTTGGTTGGGGTCTGAGCAGATTATTTGTTGCAATTGTAAACGTAATAAAATGGTGGTCCGATAGTCCAGGATTATGAGGAAAAACATTAAGATCCACAACATTTATTCCATGGGACAAAACTAGGTCCAGCGTATGACTGTGACAGTGAGTGGGTCCAGAGACATGTTGGACAAAACCCACTGAGTCGATGATGGCTCCAAAAGCCTTTTGGAGTGGGTCTGTGGACTTTTCCATGTGAATATTAAAGTCACCAAAGATTAGAATATTATCTGCTATGACTACAAGGTCCGATAGGAATTCAGGGAACTCAGTGAGGAACGCTGTATATGGCCCAGGAGGCCAGTAAACAGTAGCTATAAAAAGTGATTGAGTAGGCTGCGTAGATTTCATGACTAGAAGCTCAAAAGACGTCATCATTTTTTTTTTTTGTAAATTGAAATTTGCCATCGTAAATGTTAGCAACACCTCCGCCTTTGCGGGATGCACGGGGGATATGGTCACTAGTGTAGCCAGGAGGTGAGGCCTCATTTAACACAGTAAATTCATCAGGCTTAAGCCATGTTTCAGTCAGGCCAATCACATCAAGATTATGATCAGTGATTAGTTCATTGACTAGAATTGCCTTTGAAGTAAGGGATCTAACATTAAGTAGCCCTATTTTGAGATGTGAGGTATCATGATCTCTTTCAATAATGACAGGAATGGAGGTGGTCTTTATCCTAGTGAGATTGCTAAGGCGAACACCGCCATGTTTAGTTTTGCCCAACCTAGGTCGAGGCACAGACACGGTCTCAATGGTGATAGCTGAGCTGACTACACTGACTGTGCTAGTGGCAGACTCCACTATGCTGGCAGGCTGGCTAACAGCCTGCTGCCTGGCCTGCACCCTATTTCATTGTGGAGCTAGAGGAGTTAGAGCCCTGTCTATGTTGGTAGATAAAATGAGAGCACACCTCCAGCTAGGATGGAGTCCGTCACTCCTCAGCAGGTCAGGCTTGGTCCTGTTTGTGGGTGAGTCCCAGAAAGAGGGCCAATTATCTACAAATTCTATCTTTTGGGGAGGGGCAGAAAACAGTTTTCAACCAGCGATTGAGTTGTGAGACTCTGCTGTAGAGCTCATCACTCCCCCTAACTGGGAGGGGGCCAGAGACAATTACTCGATGCCGACACATCTGAGATGAGATACTGTAGTCATTTAAATCATGTTAAACAGTATTATTGCACACAGAGTGAGTCCATGCAACTTATTATGTGACTTGTTAAGCACTTTTTATCCCTTATTTAAACTTGCCATAACAAAAGGGTTGAATATTTATTGACTGAAAACATTTCCGCTTTCCATTTTTAAATAATTTGTAAAATTATTGTGTATATTCCAGTGACAAAAACATCTACACTTCAATCCATTTGCATTTCCGGCTGTAACACAACAACATTTGGAAAAAGTCAAGGGGTGTGAATACTTGGAGAATCAATGGGTTTATATTTTTAATTTAAAAGTCCAAAAATGGATGTAGGCTAGCAATTTTACAGCAACTTAATTTTCAATGCGCAAACCCCCACGTCCAACAGCAAGAGAAAATGACAAATCATAGCTATTTCGTTATGTATTTCAGTTGTACATATATTGCATAATTACCAATACCATACATCAAAAGACAGTTAAAAGATATTTAATGCAACCAAACGGCACGGACTCCGACTACCCTCTCCCTTCCCCTTTCTCTCCTCTCCTGAGATAGAGTCTGTCACTGCAGGGTGCCCTGGGTCCTCTCACAGATGCTCTTCAGGCTGTTCTTGCACATGGTGGCGTACCAACCGGCCCTGTGGCTGTCTCCTGGCGACAGCCGGGCACACAGTTCCCTGGTGTCCCCCTTCTCTGGCTCGTGATCCCAAAATATGTCCCAAAACCTGTAGAGGTAACACAGACACCATCAGTTTGTACTTTTAAAAAAAACATTTCAAAAATGACCATATACTGTAGATACATTTGGTTACTTTGTCAAATAAACATAAATTCAGAGTAATACATCAGTAATGCATCATACATGGAATTTCATCAAATTAAATGGACATATGGCAATAAATATGCTGTCTTCTTGAGTTTAACTAGGCCAATATCTCTTCAACGAGACCTCATACAGTAAGTATCCTCATATGGTGTGATTTGAGGTAAGGTGATCCAGTCTCGAGTCTCGATTCAGGACTCCACGCCAAACTATAGAATTGAGATCCAAACTCAGGTCATTTCTGGACAATATTTCTATCAATTTACGGGACTTTTTTTTTTTTTTTAGCCCAAGACTATGCTCAGAGGCAAATCTTCTGTAACTTTAAGTTAAGATTCTAAGTTACCCCTTCTCCACCGGGGAGTCGTCCACCCAGTGCCAGGCCCCGCCTGGGTTACCATTCCTCAAGCCGATCCAGTAGGAGTCTCCCTGGCTCAACTCCTTGGCTCTCTTCCACAGAAAAATCTGAGAGAAATGCAACACTCAGATGGATACCTCAAATAGACACGGCCCCACACTTTCGTATAACTCCTAAATCTATTCTTAACTTTAACTGAGAGGGTCAAATGTACTGAATTGCACAGTGAATGTGTAAACATGAATGACTTAGATTATGTTTGTGTCTGTATTAGGCCTACTGCATAAAGGAATACCACAGCTTTGAGTGACGGAGCAGCCTATTTATTGGCAATAGTTCCAGGTAATTCTCAGTAAATCTCAGTTCTCCATTTACTGCCAAAGCACAGGATTTTTGTGAATATTTTAATTTATCATGATTTAGGTTCTCAATAATCTCTTGATTCAAATGAGATCCACATTTGATATTACAGAATTGAGAAATAGGCTACAATGCATTCCTCCAAAGAAACCTTAATCTGTATCGATATCATTGGGTGATGGGGTTCATGGCTGTCATACTTGCTCCTCCTCACTCTTCACCATGGCAAGGTTGCCCCCTACAGATAGGCAGTGGTACTGACTGGAAATCCAGTCCAGTCTGTCATGGGTGTAGAGGTAGCATCTCTCCCCAAAAGACTCCCATCCCTCTGGGCACGGCCTGCACTCACGCTCTGCGAAACAGGTGGAAGGTTACGCCAGAGGTCAGTCAATGTCATAGGGGTAAAGGTGAACAGGGGTGAAACAGGTCCCCCATGTAACAGGTTTTTACATCTCTATAGGATCACTTGTATAGATAAAATATTTCCTAAATACATCAATAAAAATACTCTTAAAACCATCAAGTGGTGATTATATATTGTGTTACAATATGATCTAATAATAGCTAAAGCAATGCTGTTATTAGGATGCCAGACCAAAAGCCCAGGCCAAGTGTGATGGTATACCATTTGCACCACTCTTGTCAGTATCGGCCATTTTGGAATTTTAGGTTGATCCTGGTGATCCTTCATCATCTTTTGTCTGCCTGTCCATATATTAAACAGGCCATTGGATGAGAGTATTTCCAGGAGGCCATCATCCATGTCCCAGCTAAAAGCTCGCAGAACTATGCAAACTCAAGCATAACTCTTCACAATTAATGGCTTCATAGCAAGAGTTTGATCAACCTGAACGTGTGCTCACCATTGGTGCTGCTATTGGTGATGGGACAGTACTGGTTGAGTGCTGGGTACTTGTGGAAGAGGAGGAGGTAGGAGTGGTTCAGGGTGTTCAGCTTCTGAGTCAGGTCTTTGAGTCTGACCTCCTGCAAGGCGGACTGGGATTGGAAGACCAAGGTGATCTGCACCACTGCATCATGCACCCCCCACCACCGCGACCCCATTGCGATGGACACAAAACAGTGAACGGGCAATGTGAGGATGAGGCAGCATCATTAGACAATTATAATTAAATGGTCAAGTTAGGGTTAAAACCGTAAGTCTTGACCTTCAATAACAATGTAAATCAGTGGACTCCTATTTCTGATCCTTGAACCTGTTCAGTTCAAAATGATGACCAAATAAAACTCACAGTAAAATGTCTGTAGGAGTGTGGCCATGGTCAGTAGAAAACAGAGCAGGGCCAGGTAGTGTGATAACTGTCTGTACTGGGTGTACCACCAATCTGAGAGGGGGAATAGTTCAGCCACATGACATTAACGTCACTATAGACATATTTCACACACAAAAAAGTACAGCATTATGTCTTTTAGACATCAAACAGGCAATAATCCAGACTTGAATTTGAGCTGAGCTTTTGTCTATGGATAAAAATGTGCTATCACTTTATGATAATGGCATCACCTCTCTCTGTTGACCACTCTGTCTTTTTAGGATGTAGCAAGCCTGGTCCAGATGTCCCATTCTCCCCTGGTCTTATGACTCCCATTCCCCCAAAGCAGTAGGACACTGCTGGAGACTGAAAATAGATCCAGCTCTGCTGAGTTCCACCTCCTGAATGAGCGTTGAGGCGGTATGTCACCCTTAGCTTCATGCAAAGTACATTTGATAGCAAGCCTGTTAGGCAGGAAAAGTTTGGATTATGGTCAAACACCCTTATTCTGTTGTGATGTTTGTGGACAACTTGTAAAAACTCTACATAGCTTGTTGTAACGTTTCTGTTAAGAATATCTGTGGTTCTCCAGGGCCCGTTTCCCAAAACATCTTAAGGATCCTATGGTCCTAAGCTGAATTTAGCCAGCCGTAAGATGCTTTTGGGAAACCCTGGCCCCTGGTCTCTAGGTGTTGTCTCGGTCAATTCAACATGGCGCCCAAAATAAAGATGTCAGCAATCAGTATGTAGGCCATAACAGAATGCAATGTCCAGCCACAAGACTTCTAATTCAAATGCCCTCCGTGCTTAGATAACTGCTATTGTTTTAAAATGCAGAGCTTATCTATACTTAGACACCTAGAGTCTTGCATTAAAAAAAAAAAAATCCTCAATATTCCATAATCATATCTGTTTCAACTGACGCGGCTTAGGTGCTAGGTTATGCTTTTAAGCAGACCAATTTTGTAGGCTGTGCGAGAGTCTTGTTTTGCCAACTGATAACCACCAGCCAGTTGAGATCGGCAGCCACAGGATTTGAATTCTTCCAACAGCACGCACCCTCTGCGCGCTTATCAGCTCTCGGGTTCTCGACACAAGGCAAATATCAAGGCATAGGACATCCCTGGGGGGTTGAAAGTGCTATACGAAGAAAGACAAACATACCGTACAGAGCTGAGGCTACAGCTAGTATTGTGAGTTAAAATAGGCTACAGTTCATTCCTGAAAAAGATGAGGACCTTATTGCAGGCGGATATTCCAAACCTAGCCTATATTGTGCCTTGCCAAAAGTAAATGTATTTCGTATACTTTGTTCTTCTAATCTTGTTGATTATATGTGATATATGATCTTTGTTGTTGTGCTGCTTGCCTATTTAAAGCATACAAAACAAAGCTGAAGCATCCTAACTTGGACAGAAAAAACTGAAAAAAAACAGAAAGACGAACAAATAACATCTGGAGTGTTAGGATTTTGAGAACCATATCCCGGCATAATACGTACGTCCCACTTTTATTGGTCTTTAAGCCGTCATGATGATATGGGCTACTGAACATACAGAACACCTTCCAAAGGCAACTCACACCCTCTTGTGGCCAACAAGGTGGACTCCGATTGGTCATCATGCCTCTGCTTCCTTTGTATTTAGGCCTCCCATCCTTGACCTGTTTGGTGTTCACAGATCTGTAAAGGGGCTGGATATGTGTAAGCCAGATAGCAGTAGCTGCCCTTCCCAGCATGCTCTGTGTTTGGAAATCTTACCTTGACAGGGCTGGTGTGGGCGCACGCTTTTGCTCCATCAAAGCAGTAACACATCTGATTCTACTTAATCACAGTTTTAACAAATATGAACAGTCTTTATTCAATGCTTTAATTAGAAGTGTTACTGCTTGACTGGAGCAAAAGCTTGGATCAGCACCAGCCTTTGCAGGGTAAGACTGACCAGCAATGAAAGAAATGACATGAAATATCCATTCATGAGATACGCAATCGTTTTATTCAAAATCTTGATCTTATTGAAACATATTTAACAGAGTTTTATTCATGTATTCCTCATTTAAGTTTTACAATTCATTTGACATGTTTTTGGCTTACACACAAAGGAAAGGGACTTTTGACCAAACACACAAGAACAAATAAATAAAAGGTTGTTCAATATTTACAGACAAGAAAGAAAGAAAAAACTATTGAGTGTGTCTTTATATACAGATTAAAATGTATACCAAAGGCGAGATTAAGCAAACGTTATGGAAGCAACATAGATTCAGATTATACAACTGCATTCAATGCTGTTTAACCTGAATTATATCCAGTTGTATTAGCATTCATTAATGAATCAATAGTATTTTTTATTTGTAACAAATGAGAAACATAATTGTTTTTTGTGTGTTTTTTTTTTTTACTTCACATACATTTGGCCCACTAACAGGAAAATGGGAGCATGGGTTTTTATAATGCTCAACTTGGCGTTATAAACTCTTACACAACAATACAGACCACTATGTCCTCTCACAAAGGTGCATTAACAAATATCTACAAAATGTAATTGTTATGTACTGTAATGGTTGTAATGACTATTAGTGGTCAGGGGGGCATGTCCAGCTAAGCTCTATACTATCACCATGGCAACAACAGATGACCCTTTTACGATCAGTGTTCATGTGATTCAATGAGACATAGACATTCCGAACTTAATAGCCCACAGTGAAATGGGGGTGAGTAAGCAAATGCAACTGAATCAATTCCTAATTTGAATGCTTTCACAGACAGAAAAGGGATGACCACAGTGAAAGGATAGACAAGGAAATGATGTGTTGTTGTGTAAAATGCCTTATATTTACCAAAAAAAAATGAAGGGTTTGTATTTGTTTATGATTTTGACAGTTGATATTCAAGACAGGCTATATTTTTTTAAAACCTATTTTTATAAGCATTTTACATGCATAAAAAAACACAGGACCCAATTAATAAAAACCAACATTGAATGAGGTTGACTTTGAATATAAGCCTTTTAGAGCATTACAGAATTGTTTGTCTTCCCCAAGCTGTTTTGAGTGCATGTGCATTCATGCGTGAATGTATTTATGAGCATGTGTCTGCTATGACAACGCGGAAATAGTCTGGATCTAGATCCGAGCTCTATTTGTCAGGCAAATCTGCCTGTAAAACCACAAGATTACAATGGAGATGTCAGCATTAGCTTAGGACCTCTTGACAGGCAGTTAACCTGTATTTATGCGGGCTCATGTCCACAACTTCAACTCGGGTGTTTCATAAAACCTGGCAGCCATTTCAGACACACTGATAGAAATTACAATCCAGTTGAGTGTTGATCAGTTGATATTGGTAGAGCTAAATTCATCTGAAAAATGAAATGGAACGTTTATCAGTTGCACGTGTGTACAACACAGTAGTATAAAATAGTCCTCTAACATTTTTGCGTGAAAGATAGAGTTGAGACAGGCTAAACACCCCCCCCACCCCCCCCCCCAAAAAAACTAAAACCATAGATGAGATCCTCCATTCCTCCATCTTCATGTACAAAAAAATACAATGTAGTACCTCACATTCATCACATTCAATCATCAAATCGTTATCATTGTCTTCCAACTCATACACTTGCCATCGATGTGGCTGTTTGGAGTGCCTTTAGTTTGTTCATTCCATATTGTCCACAGTTAGTTTATGAGCATTCTGCCTCAGTGCGTTCCTTTTAGTCACTGGTATCGTCCTGCTCGCCAGCAAAAAAAACACAGAAAGACGAACAAATAACATCTGGAGTGTTAGGATTTTGAGAACCATATCCCGGCATAATATGTCCCAGTAAAATGTTATGATTCTTTGAACACCTGACTGATGAAGGGCTTTACTGAGGCCCGAGGCAAACATGGGTGGACCCATTTAAAGACAGGGAATCCTATTACCGGTATTGGATCCCGGGAGCAGCAGCGGTCATGGCCATTCAGTTAAATCCAGCCTTTGCTCTTTTAAAGTCTTCCCAGTTCCTCGGCCCAGCGAGGGGGAAAGCAGAACAGAGAGGAAAGGGATGGCAAAATTGCAGAATGGCTAAGGGCCAGCCTGGTTTGTCGCTAAGGGCCTGTCATGTGTCTGCAGCGTAGTGCACAGAGCCCTGCTGCCACACCAGACAGCTCGTTAAATAACATCAGAGTGGGGTAGTCCTTAGTGGCAGGGGTCAAAGGGGTATTTGGTGACCCCGCCGTGAAGCTCGACCACTGCCTCTGTCCAGGAGATGAGGTCACCCGCCAGGTGACCTCCGCAGGAAGCCTGGCTATAGATTTCATTGGGTGTGAGAACGCGGGACCACAACTGGAGGTCTGACATCTCGCCCACGAAGGACTGGGTGGCGTCAAATCGGCCACCTAGGGTATCCTGTTAGGAAAACAGAGGATTTTTTACAAAATATGTAAAAGTAATAGATATACCACAATAAAAGATCAATACACAATTATTTCAACAGACTTGTCTCGCCTTTGAGTTTTCCACCTTTTTACCCCTTCAAAGCAAGGTTGGTTAACCTGCCAACTACGTTCTAAAACTAGGCCGGTCAGATCAATCAACCTTCGTACTTCTAACCATTTCATGGCCTAGTCTTATGGTAACTTCTTATTTGTGGCCTAAATCATCAGTCACTTCCTGGAACTCACTAGACATGACATTAGAGCCCCGGTCAGAGTGGATCTCCCAAGGAAGACCAAACTGAGTGATGAATTTGAAGCATTAGCAACAGTTTAAGCTGTAATATGTTTCAGAGGGATCAGTCATTTTATATTTACATTTGAGTCCTTTAGCAGATGCTCCAACCTGGACTCAGGGGTAGACGTAACATAGTGAATGTAAATCTGGGACACTCCATTTAGTTTGATACGTTACATTTCATATGGTATGAATTCATTTGTGGATGTCCATCATCCATTTAGTATGAAATGTTATGAATTTCAATTCATATGATATGTTGTGGCTAAAGTTAGCTAGGTGGCTAAAGCTAACGTCAGCTAGGTGGCTAACATTAGCTAGGCTATGGGTTAGGGTTAGGGGAAGGGTTAGCTAACATGCTAGTAGTTGCAAAGTTGCGAAAAGCTAGTAAGTAGTTGCTTATTAATGCTAAAGTTGATTCCCAAGCTTAGTTTTCGCAATAGCCTGTGTCTTCTCAGGACACAACTAAATAATAATCATCTTTAACATGATTGTATTAACCACTTTTTGTATTCTGCAAAGCCCAAAATTGGGAATTGTGACAGGCAGGTAACATTTGGAGGCAGCAGTGGGATCCAGTACTGCTGTTTGAAATTTCAGTTCTTATCCCAGCGTTTTATATGTTCTTCAGAACTTTGAGAATGCAAATTCGTAGCGAGAAAACGTATAGTTGTACCTGTTCCTGGCCCAGAATAAAGACTCCACCAGGCTTGATGGGATGCCATGCAGATAGGTTCTCTCCAGACCCCCTTTTGACGCCATCCTGGAAGGCCTCCCAATGCCCATCGTGTGACGACCATGTCATGCACAGGTGGTGCCACTTCCCATCCGTCATAGCCATGGGCAACGTCACTGCCTGTGCAGAGAAATAGAGTCACTGGCTTGATTAAATAATTGCATGATTGGCTGATTGATTGATTAATTGGCTCAAGCCAGAGTCCAAACAAAATATTTCGGTGAGAGAAAAGGGCCAAGTTCTGTTCGGAGAAAGAGATTATTACTAGGTTAATTGATTGGTTCATTGGCTGACTGTAGTGTCATTGTTGTGGACATTTTATTATAACAACACAAATATTGTTTTTTAGGGAGATATTTTATGAAAGATTTGTCCGGTTTTGTGAATAGGTACAAATAGCCATCGCATTTCAAGTAATGTCATTTTTTTCCTTTTGTGCCAGCTCATAACAACATAGCCTTCAGGTGCCATAGATAGGCATCTCCCAGGTTGAACCACCAAATCCCCTCTTGTCTGGGAGAAACCCTGACTCATGCACAGGTATAGTATGGGCCCGGACCATGTGTCTATCCCCGCGTCCACCCTGTCATGGGACGCCTCTCCACATGACTGTGCTAGGTAAGCTGCTTGCCCTTTGCCCTCTGAGGTCTTATGCCATTAGTGAGGATGATAGATGAGGATAGGGCCACTGTCTCTAAGGGGGAAAGACAGGGTGATAGCAGGATCCAGGTGAACTGTAACTGTCACAACTGCCCCCTGCCTCGTTCCTTGAGGACAGGAGATAAATCGAAATCTGGTGCCTGATTGGATGAGAATGGAGTCACCTGCCACTGAAGTGTAAGCTTGCTTGCCTTGAGGTGATTGATTTTCCACTTGTGCTGCCAATGGGACAACTGACTGATAACATATGCTTACTTAAAATGTTGATAAAAATGTTCAAACACTCCTTGTCAGAACCTGTTTTTGCTTTGTTATTATGGGGTATTGTGTGTAGATTGATGAGGGGGGAGAAACGATTTAATAAATTTTAGAATAAGGCTGTAACGTAACAAAATGTGGAAAAAATTAAGGGGTCTGAATACTTTCCGAATGCACTGTATATGTGTAAGAAGTGAGAATGAACCGTATATCTTCACAAATTGGTCACTAGGGGCACAATGTGAAAATATGCAAAATATGCAATCATGCTCTTACATTGTCGTTAACCAGTAGTTCCATGGGATTGTTGCCCCATTCGATCAGAACCAGTTCGTTGGCCTGTCCCGGGACAGAGTAGGAGAAGGGCGTGCCGAGGCCAGGCCCTGAACCCCCTTTTATCCAGAGGCAGACAGTGAGGGTGAAGATTTCAATGAGTAGGGTCTTTTTTATCCTTCCATACATGTAGTTAGTGCGCATAGGGAAGCCAATCTGGAAAGCATCCGGACTCTTTGGCTTTTTCCGGGTACCTGTTGGAATACAAAACAGCAAAATATGAGCAACGAACAGCTGAGGAGTGAAATTAAAGTAATTTGCCAGTGTCTGTGTTCTTCGAAGGCCAGCATCCCGGTGTCGCCTCTACACTGTTGACTGGTGTTTTGCGGGTACTATTTAATGAAGCTGCCAGTTGAGGACTTGTGAGGCGTCTGTTTCTCAAACTAGACTCTCAAATGTTTTTGTCCTCTTGCTCAGTTGTGCACCGGGGCCTCCCACTCCTCTTTCTATTCTGGTTAGGGCCAGTTTGCGCTGTTCTGTGAAGGGAGTAGTACACAGCATTGTACGAGATCTTCAGATTCTTGGCAATTTCTCGCATGGAATAGCCTTCATTTCTCAGAACAAGAATAGACTGAGTTTCAGAAGAAAGTTCTTTGTTTCTGGACATTTTGAGCCTGTAATCGAACCCACAAATGCTGATGCTCCAGATACTCAACTAGTCTAAAGAAGGCCAGTTGTATTGCTTCTTTAATCAGTACAACAGTTTGCAGCTGTGCTAACATAATTGCAAAAGGGTTTTCTAATGATCAATTAGCCTTTCAAAATGATAAACTTGGATTAGCTAACACAAGGTGCCATTGGAACACAGGAGTGACGGTTGCTGATAATGGGCCTCTGTACGCCCATGTAGATATTCCATTAAAAATCTGCCGTTTCCAGCTACAACAGTCATTTACAACATGAACAATGTCTACACTGTATTTCTGATCAATTTGATGTTATTTGAATTAATAGACAAAAAAATGTGCTTTTCTTTCAAAAACAAGGACATTTCTAAGTGACCCCAAACTTTTGAACGGTATATGTGTTATATATATTTTTTTTACCTTTATTTAACCAGGCAAGTCAGTTAAGAACAAATTCTTATTTACAATGACGGCCTACCCCGGCCAAACTCAGACGATGCTTGGCCAATTGTGCGCCGCCCTATGGGACTCCCAATCATGGCCGAATGTGATACGGACTGGATTCAAACCAGGGACTGTAGTGGCACCTCTTGCATTGACTATGTCTGTACCTACAGCTACAACTTGGAATGCATGATATAAATCGGACAAGAGTATACAATGGCAAAGTGGGTTATTTATCAGAGAGTTTCAATACCAGGGTTAGAGTTCCTGTGGTTAAGGTGGCTCAGCACAGTTTCCAGCTTGTTGTGTCCACGGCCAAGAGGCAATGGAGGTGGTGGCTTGCTGTTATAGGCTGGACGAGGACGATGGCCATGGTCGTCATTGCCTTGGTGGTCATCACCGTTTTCACGGTGGTCATCGTGAAGATCATCGTGGTGGTCGTCGTGATGATCATCAGGATGGTCGTCATGGTGATCGTCATGGTGGTCGTTATGGTGTGTGTCATGGCGGCCGTGGCTACGATCATAATGGCGGTCATAGTGTCGGTCATAGTGATGGTCATCATGGTGACTGTTTTGACGGTTGTTGGGGCGGTTGTTGTAGCGGGTGGGGGTGTGGGTGTCGTGATCGTCATCATGGTGGTCGTCGTGGTGACCCGGTCCATGTTGGTCATCGTGATGATCATCGTGGTGGTCATCGCGGTGACCAGGTTCATGGTGGTCGTCGTGGTGGTCGTCCGGATGGTCATCGTGGTGGTCGTCATGGTGGTCATCGTGGTGGTCGTCATGGTGACCATAATCATGATGCCCACCGTAGTGATTGTTGAGCTGCTTCTCAAGTGCATTGATTTTGCGTTGCAGGAGGTCTCTCAGTGAGCTTGAATAGGAGCTGGAGGAATTCCTGGCCTGGAGAAAGAGAGAGAATTAATAATAGTTATAATAGGAAATGTTTGCATACCTTATTATTAGTCCATGTGCTTGGTAATTAACACTTTCTGGAGCATATTCATGGTAATTTATTTCCATAATAGGACTTTTAATGAGCTGTTTTTTTGTTTGTTTTTTAGACACCTCTTCTACTTCAGCCCATTCTGGGTTGCTTCTGTCGGCCATATTGTGCTGCCCCTAATCTCTCCAAGTGGGCAGATAAATGAAATAATACTAATGTCGGCTCCTCCCACCCTGGAAAACCTCCTTCCTTCCTTCCCTCCCTCTACTTCTGTCAGTGTCTCTGATCAAATCCGGCTTTACTCAGTGCCAGAGCACACCAAGATTATTAGCTCATCACCATGGATGATGCTAATTGGCATTGAAGGTGTCTAGAACCCTGCAACACTTGGAAACCGGTTTGCGGCATAGACGTCCCTGTTATGTGACGGAGCTCCAATCTCAGCTGTACTGTCTTTGTCTAACACCCTCAAGGCAAAGGTTTCTGTGTAACCCTTTCTCTATGAACCACCAGTGTTATTATGTGTTATTAATGTGCGCATAGGCTATAAGCCTATCTGATGTCTTATAGCAAGAACATTTGATAACAGTATATTTTTAGAGCCTGACAAATATATCGTTTCATCTATATTATTGGCCAATGTTGGCCTTTAACCGATATTTCGATGTAGGCCGATAAATCCACCGATAACCGATATTCAATAAATAGGATGAAGAAAGTGAATCTCAGTGTAATCTGAACACTTACGGCCATTCTCATGGTCATTATTGTCACAATGTAAGCAAGCAACATTTGAAGCAATTTTTTTTGGACAGCTGCTCTTTTGGTTGGCAATCTAAGAGAACTCAGTGTGAAAAATGTTCACGTTTAATTCTCCCTGCTGTAAAACACTATATCGGTCAGCATCGACTTTCAATGAACCACCAGTATTAATGAGTGTTATTAATGCCGACACTCTTAGTAAAAAATGGGTTCCAAAAAGGGCTCTTCGGCTGTCCCCATAGGAGAACCCTTTTTTGTTCATGTAGAACCCTGTGTGTAAAGGGTTCTACATGGAACTCAAAAGGGATCTACCTGGAACCGAAAATAGTTATTCAAAGGGTTCTCGTATGGGGCCAGCCGAAGAACGCTTTGAAGTTCTAGATAGCACCTTTTTGTCTAAGACTGTATACCAAGTCTTATAGCAGGTCTTACAATTCATTATGGAGTGTTAGAGTCACTTTAAGCGGATTGATAACACAGCTGGTTCATGATGGGAAACAGAATTCATAAGAATAAAAAAATCATCTTTCATAATCCCCCCAAAAATAGTGGTCAATTAAGTTTGATTTTGGTATCTATAAAGGAACTTCATTCACGCAATAAAATAAACAAACTGTGTTCGGTTGGTTGTTAGTGTCAACAGTCATATGTCATACAATTACTCAACAGAACCCTCTCCTAGGCTTCATGAATTCCCATTGCATTAGTGCAAGACGGCTCTATAGTGAGAGTCAGGATAATTAACTAATCAATTTAGGTCTTCATACGCTCACACGTGGATGGAACTTGGGCTGCAGGCCACTTATATCCTCACGGCGTGGGAGAAAGCCGGAACGCCCTTTGTCGTGCTTAATTTCAGGTCAGTAGCGAGACAAACAGTGCCCCGTAGTGATGCACAAGATGACCTCTATTCACACAAAGGGCAAATAAGCTTCCTATCCCTTTTCCTACTCATCCTTTGATCCTGTTCCCACTCACCTGCAAGTTCTCCAGCCTCTCCTTGAGTGTCTGTAGCGTTTTCCTAGTCTGCTCAGGGGAGAAGGCCCCATGCTTGCTCCCAGAGTTATCCTTCCCTCGGTGGTGTGGGTCTGATCGGTGCCCATTGTTCGGTGGGTAGTGTGGGTCCCCGTGGTGGTCAGCGTCATGGTAGGAGTGATGCGAGCTCGGGTGATGGGAGTTGTGACGCGCGTTTCCATGGTGGTCGTCGTGATGGTCATCGTGATGACCCACCCCCCGGCCAAAGCCCTCACAGAGGGTCAGCTTGGCAGTCAGTTCCCTGATCGTCTCCCGTTGGTCTAAGATGGTCTCCTTTTGCCGCACCAGGCTCTCGCGAAGGTGCAGGATGGTGGATTTGGCTTCGTCTGATATTCCTATCCCCATCCCCATTCCCATCGGCCTCCTGCCGTTACCATTGGGCGCCCCTGCAGCAGGTCCATGATGCCCATTACTGCTGGGTCTGTCGTGGACAGGTCCGTGTGCTGCCCCGCCTGGTGTGAAGCAGCTGGGGTCTGCGTCCGCTGGAATTGGGGTGCAAACAAACTTGGGCTGGGCTCCATAGTCATAGTCTAATCCCGGCAAACTAACAGCAGCCGTTGAGGAAGATATGAGAGTATAGAGGAGTAGAGAAAAAAGAGGGAAAGAGGGTAGGATGAAACCTGGAAGTACTCCACCCCTACGCGTTTGCCCTGTAGACAAAAGCATCAGGGGTGGGATGGCGTTGTCGGCCATCTTTGGTCGACGTCTCGCTTCTCTCCTGTCAAGGGAGACTGTCACGTGAGGCAGCTGGCAAGCTGATTTGACACATGGCAAAAAAAATCCCCAAATCCCCTGTACAACAGGGTCAATTTCTTTGAGAAGTATTATAGCACGCAGGACCTTGTCTCTCTGCTAAAGCTGTTAGTGCTTCATCACTGTGTCGCTGTATCAAACAATGCATGTTGGCTCCATAACGGGACAAATGGCTGTCAAGGTGTCCGCCTCCCGGTGATCCCTTTTGGCACAGGGGGCCTCTTGTGATCGGCAGCCAAACGAATCCGTTTCTAGCCGTCTTTTATCCATCCATCTCATCTGGAAGGAAAAGACAAAGGCGATAAGTCATTCATTGGAAATAGTAAGTCTTGGGAAATACAAATGATTTCAAACCTTATGCTATCACTTCGGTGAATAGACAACAACAGCAATATGCGAGGGCATGATCAGACAATGATTCACTGAACAGTACAGAGCAATAGGATGGCGGTGACAGGACACGAGCACAGCAGCGGTGGGGAGTAATGGAGCTAGGATCATAAGCAATTCAACTACAATGATGCAGTCAATCAGTCACCGCTATTGGTTTTCAACGAGCCAGCAATGGCTTGGAGTGAATGACGCCAACAGCTGAGAACCCCCCTGGGCAGTGTAATTCGATTACAAGGCAGCCAGCAGGATGCAGTTAATGAATGATGGTTTTCATTTTCATGTGGACCGACAGGCAGTTTACTATGCAGGGTTAGGAGGTTATTCATACTGGAACAACGGCAACAGTTGTCTGAGACACGGGGGATACCACCAAAATAAAATATATTGAAAGAGACACAAACAGTCCTCGTGTTATTGAGGAGGTGTGTACAGACTACAATAGCACAGTAGCCCTGAGTTACAATGTACAGTAATGGGAAATAACCTTTTTTATCTGGGGAACAGCATTTAACAATTAGCCTTGTTAGAGTTAATGTTTATGTAATTTGTAATGTGTAGTCAGAGATTGACATCCATCAAACCACCTGACTGCAAAACAATTCTAAGAGTAGGTACAGTATAAAGCCTCAACTAATCCAACAGTTCCTGAATTGAGGGTCAGTGAGGAAAAACCAGGAGAAGGTAACAGATTTCTCAAGGACACTGCCTAATAAGCCGCTTACCCATCCCCATTGCGATCATCAATTCACCACACCTACCGATAGGCCACGGCCTGCTTCTTAAAATATAATCCCCAGTCCTATATTTTCATCAGATTATTGAGAGTTGATTGATTTGTCACATTAGTCATTCTTAATCCAATGTATTTAAAGGTAGTCTCAGAGAAATGACGTTGCCACAAGCAGCACCACAGATATTGAGATGGGCGAGATGCAACACTTCGCTCTCACACAGTAGCCACGGGACCAAAAGAGCAGAGAAGCTGAGCCTCGCACATCAACGCTCTTCGTTGTTGAGGAAATTGACCCACTATGCTGTTTACTTTCTGCATCTACGTCACATCATGGAGTATACCTTTAATCGGATACAGTATATTCTGAATAATACACAAAACATACTTTTATCAAGTTGGCAATTCTTGAGATGTCAGCATGCTATATTTCAACTTCTAAAGTGGATTTGAAAAAATGTGGTAGAATAAACTCAGTAGTTTTCCCCGGCATGTTTTAATGACCAATTTGACGCTACTGGATGTGGGCAACAGATGTAGCGCATGGATGACACATTCATCTGCAAATGAACTCTCCACCATCTGTTTTCACTCACTTTAACACACTAGCGTAATCAGACATGGCCTTTGAAGCGTTTGTGCGTCACACATGATTCGTGCGTCATCATGTTAACAACCACAGAGTATTTGTTTTTTTTCCTGGGGTAAAATCACTGTTTGGACTACGATGCGGGGTAACACTTTACGTTAACTTGCTCTAAACTTGTATAGTAAGTCATGCTGCAATTAACCCTAGTAACAACATTGTATTAACATGTTCTGATAGTTTTGATAATTATTTTGTAATTACACATTTTGACACCTGTTGTTAAGCAGTTTTTATTGTCAGACAGGTGGAAATAGGATGTGAAAATAACTAAAAACTCCCTTACTAGGTAATTACTAAGCACTTATTAAAGGGATAGACAGTAAAACTTTTCCCAGAGTTGCCAGATGAATACTGTAATTTTGCTTTACAGCCGTGATGCTGCGATATTTGACGCTACTATTTTCCTTACCGTAAAACATGTTACAGCATCCCTTCTGTAAGGGGATGATGTAATGTTTTACAGTAAGGCAAATAGTACTGTCAAATATATGTCAGCAAAATTGCAGTATTAAGCTGACAACTCTGGTGCCAGTATAATGCTGTAAACGTACAGTGAAAATCTCCCTGAAAGCTACAATAAATGTAAGAAAAACAATACATTTGTGCATAAAATACGTTTATTCAAACTGGTAACAACATTAACAGAATTGACAACAGAAGTACAAACAGTTAACACATATTTAAACAAGTAAGAGCACAATTAAAACACACAAAAAAAACTATATTTTGTGTGGGGTGTTTTAAAAACTATATTTTGAGTGGCGTGTGGGGTACAATCCTAGATCTCTGGTAACCAGGGCAACTATTTGGTGTAACGGTGTTTAGAGGCAGTGAAACACAACGGGACAGTTTGGGCAGGAGAGCATCCAGGAGAGAGAAGTCAGCGGGTGTTCCTCATGGGGCGCCGTAGCAATCCTCAGTTTTGATTTGTCAGCTCTTCTCACCCCTAAGACAAGCCTAGAAAAAGAAAGAACTGTTAGTCTGTGGATAAAAAAATAGGTGACAAGGGACATATCAAGCAGGTGTTGTGTGTGTGTGTGTTCGTGTGTGTGTGTGTGTGTGTTCGTGTGTGTGTGTGTGTGTGTGTGTGTGTGTGTGTACTTACCTCACTAGACGTCTTCAATCAAACTCAGTGAGGGTTGAGAACAGCTGTCTTCCTCTGGGCCACCTTGTCATGTCCTTTGTCCCATCTTCAGGGTTCATCATCCTGGGTGGATTCGAACCAGTACAGCCATATATCCAATATAGCTTATGAAATCAATTGAGGCATTGAACAAATACAAATAAGACAGCTACGTATACAGTTGAAGTCGGAAGTTTACTTACACATAGGTTGGAGTCATTAAAACTTGTTTTTCAACCACTCCGCAAATTTCTTGTTAACAAACTATAGTTTTTGCAAGTCGGTTAGGACATCTACTTTGTGCATGACACAAGTAATTGTTTCAACAATTGTTTACAGACAGATCATTTCACTTATAATTCACTGTATCACAATTCCAGTGGGTCAGAAGTTGACATACATTAAATTGACTTTGCCTTTAAACAGCTTGGAAAAATGGCTTTAGAAGCTTCTGATATGCTAATTAACATCATTTGAGTCAATTGGAGGTGTACCTGTGGATGTATTTCAAGGCCTACCTTCAAACTCAGTGCCTCTTTGCTTGACATCAAAAGAAATCAGCCAATTGTAGACCTCCACAAGTCTGGTTCATCCTTGGGAGCAATTTCCAAACGCCTGAAGGTATCACGCTCATCTGTACAAACAATAGTACGCAAGTATAAACACCATGGGACCACGCAGCCGTCTTACCGCTCAGGAAGGAGACGCGGCCTGTGTCCTAGAGATGAACTTACTTTGGTGCGAAAAGTGCAAATCAATCCCAGAACAACAGCAAAGGCCTTTGTGAAGATGCTGGAGGAAACAGGTACAAAAGTATATATATCCAGAGTAAAACGAGTCCTATATCAACATAACCTGAAAGGCCGCTGAGCAAGGAAGAAGCCACTGCTCCAAACCCGCCATAAAAAGCCAGACTACGGTTTGCATCTGCACATGGGGATAAAGATCGTACTTTTTGGAGAAATATCCTCTGGTCTGATGAAACAAAAATAGAACTGTTTGGCCATAATGAGCAACGTTATGTTTGGAGGAAAAAGGGGAGGCTTGCAAGCCAAAGAACACCATCCCAACCGTGAAGCAAGGGGTGGCAGCATCATGTTGTGTGGGTGCTTTGCTGCAGGAGGGACTGGTGCACTTCACAAAATAGATGGCATCATGAGGAAGTAAAATTATGTGGATATATTGAAGCAACATCTCAAGACATCTCAAGTTAAAGCTTGGTCGCAAATGAGTCTTCCAAATGGACAATGACCCCAAGCATACTTCCAAAGTTGTGGCAAAATGGCTTAAGGACAACAAAGTCAAGGTATTGGAGTGGCCATCACAAAGCCCTGACCTCCATCCTATAGAAAATTTGTGGGCAGTACTGAAAATGCATGTGCGAGTAAGGAGGCCTACAAACCTGACTCATTTACACCAGCTCTGTCAGGAGGAATGGGCCAAAATTCACTCAACATATTGTGGGAAGCTTGCGGGAGGCTACCAAAAACATTTGACCCAAGTTAAACAATTTAAAGGCAATGCTACCAAATACTAATTAAGTGTATGTAAACTTCTGACCCACTGGGAATGTGATGAAATAAATAAAACCTGAAATAAATCATGCTCTACTATTATTCTGACATTTCACATTCTTAAAATAAAGTGGTGATCCTAACTGACCTAAGACAGGGAATTTTTACTCAGATTAAATGTCAGGAATTGTGAAAAACAGAGTTTAAATGTATTTGGCTAAGGTGTATGTAAACTTCCGACTTCAATTGTATGTCACACAGGGTTGTGACAGCTAAGGAGAATACTGTGCCGGTGTTGTTGCCATTCATGCTCTCCTCATTGAGTAGACTGTATCACAGTGACATCTAGATTTCTAGCAATATTAGTTATTTTTTTGTGTAGGCTTCTATCCTACTTGAAATATAATCCTGGGAGGAAAATAAATTGGATATGCTTCTAGCTACCTCCGGTGACACTGTGATAGAGCTGCCCAGTGGTTGGCAGGCACAACACTATGAGTCTTATCCAATGGTCATGTCTTTTGAGTTGCTAAAAACAAGCCATTTCTCTGTAGTAATAGTGAAAACATAATGGGTCCCGCGTCTGTGCTCAGTTGATTCCCTACTGCACTCAGAGGCTGCGGTACAGCAAAGCCTATCATCACAACAATTATTATCTGGCTGATTTTTTTTCTAGGTTGCACAGAGTAAGATATTTACGAGCAATTTAGAGCCGATCGAAAGGGCTAGTGTCAACATTAGCCAGCTAACTGTTGGTTCGCAATAAAGATACTTATAGTGCCTTCGGAAAGTATTCAGACTCCTTGTCCTTTTCCACATTTTGTTACGTTACAGCTTTATTCTACAATGGATTAAATAAAATATTCAGCAATCTACACACAATACCACATAACGACAAATTAAAAAATTAATTAAAAAAATACAAAACAGAAATACCTTATTTACAAAGGTATTCAGACCCTTTGATATGAGACTTGAAATTGAGCTTAGGTGCATCCTGTTTCCATTGATCATCCTTGAGATGTTTCTACAACTTGATGGGTAACTGTGGTAAATTCAATTGATTGGACATGATTTGGAAAGGAGGACATCTGTCTATATAAAGCCCCAGAGTTGACAGTGCATGTCAGATCAAAAACCAAGCCATGAGGTTGAAGGATTTATCCATAGGGCTCTGAGAAAGGATTGCGTCGAGGCACAGATCTGGGGAAGGGTACAATTTTTTTTCTACCATTGAAGGTCCCCAACAACACAGTGGACTCTTCATAGAGCTGGCCGCCTGGCCAGACAGAGCAATCGGAGAGAAGGCCTTGGTCAGGGAGATGACCAAGAACCCCATGGTCACTCTGACAGAGCTCTAGAGTTCCTCTGTGGAGATGGAAGAACCTTGCTGCACTCCACCAATCAGGCATTTATGGTAGAGTGGCCAGACAGAACTCACTCCTCAGTAAAACGCACATGACAGCCCGCTTGGAGTTTGCAAAAAGTCACCTAAAGACTCTCAGACCATGAGAAACAAGATACTCTGGTCTGATGAATGCCAAGTGTCACTTCTGGAGGAAACCTGACACCATCCCTACAGTGAAGCTTGGTGGTGGCAGCATCATGCTGTGAGATAATTTTTCAGCAGCAGGGACTGGGAGACTAGTCAGGATCAAGGGAAAGATGAACAGAGCAAATACAGAGAGATCCTTGATGAAAACTTCCTCCAGAGTGCTCAAGACCTCAGACTGGGGCGAAGGTTCACCCTCCAACAGGACAACGACCCTAAGCACACAGCCAAGACAACACAGGAGTGGCTTGAGGACAAGTCTCTGATTGTCCTTGAGTGGCCCAGCCAGAGCCCGGACTTGAACCCAATCGAACATCTCTGGAGAGACCTGAAAATAGCTGTGCAGCGACGCTCCCAATCCAACCTGACAGACATTGAGAGGATCTGGAGAGAAGAATGGGAGAAACTCCCCAAACACAGGTGTGCCAAGCTTGTAGCGTAATACTCAAGGAGACTCGCTGCTGTAATCGCTGCCAAAGGTGCTTCAACAAAGTACTGAGTAAAGGCTCTGAATTCTTATGTAAATGTGAAATTTCCATTTTTCTTTTTTATACATTTGCAAAAATTTCAAAAAACTGTTTTTGCTTTGTCATTATGGGGTATTGTGTGTAGATCGATGAGGGGAAAAAATGTAATCAATTTTATAATAAGGCTGTAACGTAACAAAATGTAGAAAAAGTCAAGGGGTCTGAATACTTTTCGAAGGCAGTGTATAAACAAGTCAAGGTACCTACCCAGTAGCTTCTGAAAATGTTATTCCACTTCACAGCAGCTTCAAGAAGGTATTTAATAAAATAGTCTGATATTCATGTCTCGCCAGACAGCATGAGGTTGGTGCCTGAAACTGATCATTTGAATCTACAGTAGGCCTGAGCTATTACCATAAAGAAGTACAGCATGTTAGAGTAATTTTCTATAACAGTACTTTTTAAGCATTTTACCCATAATTCAGCGCAATCTACAGCCTTATTAATGCTGTGAAACAGATTTACAGTGTTTTACTGTTGAAATGACAGAAAAGTCAGACAGTGCAGTGAGAGATTCTGGCAAGTAAGCAGTTTTTCTACTTACCCAGAGTTAGATGAACTTGTGGATACCATTTGTATGTCTCTGCCTTCCAGTATGAAGGAAGGTAGCATTGGCTCGGGAAACTACCACTAACGTCCTCTCAGTACTGCACTCAGGTGCGAAGCCATATCTTAGCGTACCTGTAGACTTCCAGTCATTGCGCTAACGCTAGTTAGCGTTGGTTCGCGGAAGTGCCTCTTACTTCCTACATACTGCACGCAGAGACATAAAAATTGTATCCGCGAGATCATCTAACTCTGGGTCATCTAACGCACTCTGGATCATGTAACGCACTACCCCTTTACATTATTGTGTAACAACATGCTAATACAATGTTGTTGCTAGAATAAAAAGGTTACATGCCTTAGTAATTTACTTAACCAAGGAACTATATCATTGGTCATTTTACCATATGTAAGATTTTGGTTGTCACCAGATAATACAATTTACTTAATACAATTTAATATGCCATTATTTGTTACAAAACAGCCATAACCTATAATGTTTGTAATTAAGACGGATGTCTATAGTTCACGGGCAATATTCTACTTTGAATTCATGTTGGACGTAGCTTCTCACTCTAGATCAAATGCACTATCGACGTTAACATCAGGTACTTCTAAAATATGTATTCAGAGCCAGCATAAAGCAGGTCGTTTTTTTGATGACCCTTACCAAGTCTTGCTCAAATCCTCATTATTGCATGTTTCTACTTCTTTATATCTTTCTGTTCCACCACTCCTTCATAGAGCAGTAACACTGACACTTCCTATACATAATCTATTCGCTGCCTTTAATTAATAAGTCAATGGAATGACTAAATGTGGGGTAAGTCATTGTTTTGGACAACCAGCTACACGCAAAGAATCCTCCACGAGCCTTGGCAAGTCCAAGTCTTCTGACCAGGAGGGAATTTCCTCCTCCCAAGGTTGACACACTAATAGGATTCCCAGGATTAATACCTGAGGGTGGAGCGGAGGATTAGCCCTGGCCTGCTCACCTCAGAAAGTCAAAGCGTTGTTTCCATACGTGTAGAATATATGGGATATTTACAGTATTTCACGTTGACTTTTCCACAAGGTATGCCTTCCACAACACATTCTCATCAAATAAAATTGTTCAGTATAGGTGCTACGAATGGTACACAATTTCCTTTAATAACCTGATTCTAAATTAAAGTTTTAAAACAGTACCACATATCACATCATGGGTATGTATTCATATATAATATCAAGGGTATATAGAACTAGAAATACTACTTTGAAAATCTGACACTGTATCAAGGCAATGACATTTTCCAATTTAGTTGTACCTTTTCTTCGTCTTTCGCTCTCAAAACTTAAAGGACAATTCCGCCAGTTTTCAACCTCATATTCTTCATTTGGGCGGCAGGGTAGCCTAGTGGTTAGAGCATTGGACTAGGAACCGAAAGAGTTACAAGTTCAAATCCCCAAGCTGGCAAGGTACAAATCTGTCGTTCTGCTCCTGAACAAGGCAGTTAACCCACTGTTCCTAGGCTGTCATTGAAAATACAAATTTGTTCTTAACTGACTTACCTAGTTAAATAAAGGTTAAAAAAATTTAAAAAATCTCCAGCACCAAACCAGTGTCAACATATGTGAAAACAGTGTGTTTCTATGATCTGTGGTTAAAAAGATGAGAAGAAAGGTCTTTAAAAAAATTATTCTCTGTGACATAGTAGGATTAAAAGTTTTAAAAAACTGTGATTTTCAAAACCTACAATTAGTTTTTAGTCCAAGGGAGGGTATTTCCTTGCTCCCAGTGTCACCGCGAATCTCATAGTGTTTGAAAATCACTGTTTTCAAACTACGTAGGACAATTACAGTGTACCACCACAGACCTTTCCATCCAAGCAATTAGTAAGACACAGTCTACTATAAGTGGGACCCATGCTGTTTCCAACAAGTGTTTTGGTAACTGGAGTTAAAAAATTCTGCAACATCAACATGTGTTCAACAGGCCCTTCATTTTGGTCGATAAGCATGCTTGCCTTTAACACGTCCTAAAAATAGGCTGAGCTATGTTAACTTCACTGCAGGGGTTGAAGTAAAAGTCTAAAGGTTGTGCCACTGACTCAACCTCAACCGTGACACGATGTGACGGTTTACCTCTGGGCAGCTATCGGGGATCCTGTAGGACAGGTGTCTCTGGACTGTACAGTTGTATACCATGCTTTCAAAAGCTCATTGTTAAGTGTGTTAAGAATAAAACACAGACACTTAATCTGACTATAGATTAGTTGAAGCTGCAGAAAAGCCCATGTTTCATTGTAATCCATAGTGGAAAGGAAACTATCTAAAAAGTCAATGATCGTGTTGCCTTACATACTTTCATTCTGAAACACCGTGTGAAATGCAGTACTCTTGTGACCAATAGGAAATATCAGCAACAAAGCAAGAATTGGTTATGTATCGCCGCGACTATGTAGAGATGTCAAATATTCGAAGGTGTCAAACATATGAGCCTGGGTCAAAGGTCATGCCATGACCTTGACACAAGCATGTGGCCACAAGCCCATCCAAAGAAGGCATTGGACTGAGAAATATGCTTATGCTGGTGAATTATCCAGTTATCACAACCAAGGCGATCGTCTGACTTCACACTTAGTTCCCATGGACTCTGTGTACAGTAAAACACTGGTAACTGTCCATGACCACTACAATTCCATTTCATACAGTTGAAGCAGTGCTGGCAAAAGTACTTCATTGCCATACTTTGACTAAAAGTAAAGATACCTTAACAGAAAATGTCTCAAGTTAAAGTGAAAGTCACCCAGTAAAATACTGTACAATGAGATTAAAAGTCTAAAAGCACTTAATTTTAAACATACTTCAGTATCAAAAGTAAATGTAATTCAAAATATATACTTAAGTATACTTTTAGTATAAATAATTTCAAATTCCTTATATATGGCAAACCAGACGGCACGGTTGTCTTGATTTTAATTTACGGATAGTCGGGCACACTCATCATTTACAAATGAAGCATTTGTGTCTGTTGAGTCCGCCAAATCAGAGGCGGTACGGAGGAGCAGGGATGTTCTCTTGATAAGTGGGTGAATTGGACCATTTTCCTGTCCTTGTCACACCCTGATCTGTTTCACCTGTCTTGTGATTGGCTCCACACTCTCCATGTGTCGCTTATTATCCCTGGTGTATACAGTTGAAGTCGGATGTTTACATACACCTTAGCCAAATACATTTAAACTTCTTTCACCATCCTAGTAAAACTTCCCTGTTTTAGGTCAGTTAGGATCACCACTTTATTTAAAGAATGTGAAATGTCAGAATAATAGCAGAGAAAATTATTTGTTTCAGCTTTTATTTCTTTCATCGCATTCCCAGTGGGTCAGAAATTTAGAAACGCTAAATTAGTATTTGGTAGCATTGCCTTTAAATTGTTTAACTTGGGTCAAAGGTTTCGGGTAGCCTTCCAAAAGCTTCCCACAACAAGTTGGGTGAATTTTGGCCCATTCCTCCTGACAGAGCTGGTATAACTGAGGCCTCCTTGCTCGCACACACTTTTTCAGCTCTGCCCATAAATTGCTTCAATATATCCACATAATTTTACTCCTCATGATGCCATCTATTTTGTGAAGTGCACCAGTTACTCCTGCAGCAAAGCACCCACACAACATGATGCTGCCACCCCGTGCTTCACGGTTGGAATGGTGTTCTTCGGCTTGCAAGCCTCCCCCCTTTTCCTCCAAACATAACGTTGGTAATTATGGCCAAACAGTTCTATTTTTGTTTCATCAGACCGGAGGACATTTCTCCAAAAAGTACGATCTTTGTCCCCATGTGCAGATGCAAACCGTAGTCTGGCTTTTTATGGTGGTTTTGGAGCAGTGGCTTCTTCCTTGCTGAGCTGCCTTTCATTTATGTTGATATAGGACTAATTTTACTCTGGATATATATACCTTTGTACCTGTTTCCTCCAGAATCTTCACAAGGTCCTTTGCTGTTGTTCTGGGATTGATTTGCACTTTTTGCACCAAAGTACGTTCATCTCTAGGAGACAGAACGCGTCTCCTTCCTGAGCGGTATGACGGCTGCGTGGTCCCATGGTGTTTATACTTGCGTACTATTGTTTGTACAGATGAGCGTGTTACCTTCAGGCGTTTGGAAAATGCTCCCAAGGATGAACCAGACTTGTGGAGGTCTACAAATATTTTCTGTGGTCTTGGCTGATTTCTTTTGATTTTCCCATGATGTCAAGCAAAGAGGCACTGAGTTTGAAGGTAGGCCTTGAAATACATCCACAGGTTTTATATATTTTTATTTTACCTTCATTTAACCAGGTAGGCTAGTTGAGGGACAAGTTCTCATTTGCAACTGCGACCTGGCCAAGATAAAGCGTAGCAGTTCGACACATACAACAACACTGAGTTACACATGGAATAAACAAAACATACAGTCAATAATACAATACAAAAAAAATTAACAAAAAAGTCTATATACAGTGAGTGCAAATGAGGTAAGATAAGGAAGTAAATAAATAGGCCATGGTGGCGAAGTAATTATAATATAGCAATTAAACACTGGAACGGTAGATGTGCAGAAGATGAATGTGCAAGTAGAGATACTGGGGTGCAAAGGAGCAAGATAAATCAATAAATACAGTATGGGGATGAGGTAGTTGGATGGGCTGTTAGCAGATGGGCTATGTACAGGTGCAGTGATCTGTGAGCTGCTCAGACAGGTGGTGCTTAAAGCTAGTGAGGGAGATATGAGTCTCCAGCTTCAGTGATTTTTGCAGTTTGTTCCAGTCATTGGCAGCAGAGAACTGAAAGGAAAGGCGGCCAAAGGAAGAATTGGCTTCGGGGGTGACCAGTGAGATAAACCTGCTGGAGCGCGTGCTACGGGTGGGTGCTGCTATGGTGACCAGTGAGCTGAGATAAGGCAGGGCTTTACCTAGCAGAGACTTGTAGATGACCTGGAGTCAGTGAGTTTGGCGACGAGTATGAAGCGAGGGCCAGCCAACGAGAGTGTACAGGTCGCAGTGGTGGGTAGTGTATGGGGCTTTGGTGACACAACAGATGGCACTGTGATAGACTGCATCCAATTTGTTGAGTAGAATGTTGGAGGCTATTTTATAAATGACATCGCTGAAGTCGAGGATCGGTAGGATGGTCAGTTTTACGAGGGTATGTTTGGCAGCATGAGTGAAGGATGCTGTGTTGCGAAATAGGAAGCCAATTCTAGATTTAATTTTAGATTGGAGATGCTTAATGTGAGTCTGGAAGGAGAGCTTACAGTCAAACCAGACACCTAAGTATTTGTAGTTGCATTTAAGAGCAGTTGGAGGCCACAGAAGGAGAGTTGTATGGCATTGAAGCTCGTCTGGAGGTTAGTTAACACAGTGTCCAAAGAAGGGCCAGAAGTTTACAGAATGGTGTCGTCTGTGTAGAGGTGGATCAGAGAATCACCAGCAGCAAGAGCGACATCATTGATGTGTATTTGGAGGTACACCTCCAATTGACTCAAATTATGTCAATTAGCCTATCAGAAGCTTCTAAAGCCATGATATAATTTAATGGAATTTTCCAAGCTGGTTAAAGGCACAGTCAACTTAATGGATGTAAACCTGAGACCCACTGGAATTGTGATACAGTGAATTATAAGTGAAATAATCTGTCTGTAAACAATTGTTGGAAAAATGACATGTGTCATTCACAAACTAGAGGTCCTAACTGACTTGCCAAAACTATAGTTTGTTAACAAGAAATTTGTGGAGTGGTTGAAAAACGAGTTTTAATGACTCCAACCTAAGTGTATGTAAACTTTCGACTTCAACTGTATATCCCTGTGTTTCCTGTCTCTCTGTGCCAGTTTGTCTTGTATGTTTTTCAAGTCAACCAGCAGTTTTCCCGTGCTCCTGCCTTCTCTATTCTCTTTTGCTAGTCCTCCCGGTTTTGACCCTTGCCTGTTTTTTGGACTCCGTACTCACCTGCCTGACCATTCTGCCTGCCCTGACCTCGAGCCTGCCTGCCACTCTGTACCTCCTGCACTTTGAACTGGTTTTGACCTTTTGCCTGTCCACGACCATTCTCTTGCCTACCCCTTTTGGAATGTTTAATAAATACCAAAGACTCAAACCATCTGCCTCCCGTATCTGCATCCGGGTCTCACCTTGTGCCCTTATAGTCCTGTTAATCACTCAAAATGTAACGTGTTCTTTAGGCTGTCAGGGAAAATGAATGGAGTAAAAAGTACATTATTTTCTTTAGGAATGTAGTGGAGTAAAAGTAAAGGGTGTCAAAAATAGAAATAGTGAAGTGCAGATACTCCCCCCCCCCCCAAAAAAAACTGTTTAAGTAGTAGTTTTAAGTATTTTTTACTTAAGTCCTTTACACCACTGAGTAGGAGCTTTTGTAAATGAGCACTATCCAAACCTCACTTGGCACAGTGGAAGATCCCTTTAAAGTGTTTATGTACTGGGGAAATACCTTGTTGTCCAATATATATTTGCTCAGTGTTTCGGACAAATCCCCTATTCAGTATCCAGGTCAAGCAATCATCATGATATGATTTTGCATTATGGTCTTAGAGAAAAGGGTTCCAAAAGGGTTCTTCGGCTGTCAAATAAGAGAACCCTTTTGGGATCTATGTACAACTCTTGAGGGAACCCTATTTGAGTCAAAGGATATTCATATACGTAAGTTATACAAACCTTGCAGAGAGCCTATCCAACTGAAAATCTCCTAAATGTATATAAACTACTGGAACCAAGACATAAAAATAACTGATATTGGCTCAAGGTGAAGGGAATGTTGGAACATAACGAACAAAATTATTGTTAACAAAAATGTACACTTAATCCAGTTTATACAACAGGTGGGTCTAATCCTGGATGCTGATTGGTTAAAACCGCATTCCAGACAGTGTCTATTCCACAAGTTACCACCGGCTAAATCTATGACGTGGAAATGCTTAATTACTCTGTTCCATCTGACTGTGCTGTCCACTGTCTCATCAGCCCAGCCAGGCAATTTATATACTAGATCTACATTGTAAAAAGCATCTAGACATAATTTCCCAGTTCTTTTAGAGTAGCATTTGTTTTTCATCAGCAGAGATTTTGTATAACATTGCTGTCCGTCTCTCCGATATTTGCAACACTGTTTCAATTTTGAAATTTGATCTCCTATGGTAATGAACAAGTCGGGAGTTGGAACGAGACAGATAGGCTGGCAGCTTTTCAGCCAGTCAAAATCATGAATCAGCATTATTTCAATGGATAAATACAAAACAATGTCAATAGGAAAACACGAAATGCGGCTAGTGTGCTGTCATTTCAGCTTCAGTTTGAAGTGACTGTGTTAGCTGTGCAGTTGGCTACTGTATCTCTTCTGAACAGTGGCCTGGCGAGAGAGCAAATGTTCTATGCCAGGTGAAATCGCACACTAGCTCAATACTATGTATGTTTAAAAAAATAAAAACACTGAAAATAGCTTTAACAAAAGCAAATGCAGCTACTTTGACGTTATTCTGACTGCACTGTTGTTTGACGTGACTGTGTTAGCCAAAGTTGGCTAGCTAGCAAGCAAAGGATAACAATGTTGCCAGCCATCATGGCAACGGAACATTTAAAACGAACGACCATAGATTTAGAACAAAAGACTTAACGACTGGATCGAGTCTCTGGCATCCGAACCAATAGAATGAACAACCAGCTAGCTTGGGTAGCAACCCTAGATTCGACTTCGCCTCGGGCCTAACAAAACCCGTGCCAATAACATCCTCCAAACACCGGCTTCTCGGGCATTATCACTTAAATAAACAAATGTATAGAATTGATTACACAAGACACAATTCACAAATTCTATAGCACAACAGCAAAGTCATGTCTTAAGTGTAAAACTAACAATGACTCAATAATCCATGCCTTCTGGGAATGTTTTAAAGTCCAAGAGTTGTGGGCGGAGCTGGAAAGTTGGCTGTCAGAATTACAATGTAAATGTACTTTTAAATTGTTTTTGCATATTTCAAGACATGTGCAGTGAGATACCAAATGGGTTGGACGATACTTTTCTTGTCAATCATTCAATTGTAAGGCTTTATTGTTTAAATGTTGAAAGTGCATGGGCGATGGAGAGAAACAAAATGGTGCAGTTTAGGCCACGTGAGGGGGAGAGTGATCCAGCAGTTGAAGATAGGGGTGTGAGCCGGTGGGTCTGGTCAGGGGTGATGTTATGGATGTTGGTGTGGGTCTGTATGCTGTTGATGTTGTGTCTGTTTTGTATTGTAAAAAAAAAATGAATGAAAGCATTTTTTAAACGAGGGTTCTACCTGTAACCAAAAGAGTTCTACCTGGAACCAACAATGGTTCTCTCAATGGGTTATCCAATGGGGACAGCCGAATAACCCTTTTAGGTTCTAGATAGCAACTTTTTTTCTACGAATGTACAGATGAATGACATTTCAATCGACTTCTTTTTTCTATAGATAGTGAAGCATAATTACAATACCAAAGTACAAACTTGAGGAAAAATACAAACAAACAAGATTCCAGAAATAACCATACAAATAACCAATAGTAAAGACATAATACAACATTTAAATCCCAATGCAGCTTGAAATCAAACATGCACATTTGCAGCAATACAACTGGCTACTCCAAAATAATTAAATCATTCCTAAATAAGCAGTCACAATTGATCTATTTGTCACTTTGTCACGTCAAACTGTTTCAGATCATGCTTCTATTAAACTGTAGTTGAAATATCACGTATGATCCTATGGAAAATATGACTATTGTATAATTAATTTACATGGAAAAAACTTTATCCTATACTTTTCATAAGTTACATATTACAGACATTTGTAGAATCCCAGGTAAGGTGTCTTGACAATTACGTAAAAAAAGTACTAACACTCTAACACACTAATACTACATTGAGGGAGATCAATAAAAACTATGCCTACAAATTTGAACATATTGTTTTATACTAGCTTTTTCGACTTCACTAGAAAATAAGAATGTTAACAATTTTGAAGACATTTACTTTCAATCTGAAAGGTGTCTAAAATAGAGTTCTAGCCTGGCTCGATCAACCATTTGGACAGAGCAACGCAGATTATCTTGAAGGTTAGATTTGTACATTTTAAAACATTTGCAACCATCCCAAGGAGTAATAAATGTTTTGGGGGAGAATACATTTCCTTACCTGGTCACAAGCTACAGAGTCCCAAGCTGGTTAGTCCATCCCAAACACTGATCAGATTGAAAAGGATTTGTTCGAGGAGGATCATTTTAACTCTCTCTTCCTCTCCCTCCCTCTCTCACTCCTTTGTCTTTGTTTGCATATCCCTCCACTCCTCCTGGTTCTCACGGTCAACAATTGTATTGATTCTTCTTGACTTTCAAGGCATCAACAAGTACTCTTTCTCAGGTTCAGATTATTTCCCTACAGAGTTTTGGACACTCTTTTGCCCATGAACACCCAAGCATTAAAACTGAACTGGTAAAAACAAATATGAGTATAATAATGGTGTTTATGAGCCTATATTGGCAGTATATGATACATATAAGTGTATTAATTAAGTCCAAGCAACTGATACACTTTGACTACACTATATTCTACTTCCATGTACCAGAATAAACTAGGGAACCATTTATATACCGTGAAGACCATTGGGGAAATGAAACAAACAAAATGCTAGGTGGTTAAATGATACTGAACATACACCTCACATTATATTGATATGACAAATACATGGCAGAAGCATAAGTTATCACATTCATTAAAGGAAAAGGTCAAATCTTTAGAAAAAATGTATTATATAATATTGTTAACGATGTAGAATAGTTCGTAAATACCTTCATAAAGAAGATGAAACTGCCTTTTCACTTTTCACACACCCATAATAATGACCAAATCAGAAATATGTTTTCTAATGCTAATTGTCGGAGAGTTCAGACAGTTTGGAGAGAAAATGGTGGATGAGAGAGAGACAGATTCCTAGAGGTAGAGTGGAGGATGGACAAGAGAGGAATGGACAGGAGGAGGGCGGACCGGGGGAAGGACAATGATAGCGAGGAGGGAGTGTGAGAGAGAGGTGAGAGGTGAGATGGACATTAGACACTAATTACCATGTGAACGCCAAGTAGTCCTACCCAGCGAGAAGTCCTGGCCAGTGATTCTTCAGTCCAACCAGTGTGGCCTCTTATCTGCTGGGATGAACAAGAGTGGCATGGTCAGTGCACAACACCTATCAGCATGTTAGTAGCACACGGCTATTGATGTTCTACGGTATATTGCTGAATTTGAGAGCCAGGGTCACTCTCAGGGCATCTACTGTACATTTGGAGTCGAGAGTGAGCAAGATTTTCAACATTTAACACTCAAAAGAGTTTCTGTAACTCTGCAAATAGTTGCAATTGGCCAACACTGGTTATTGTTCCATTAACTTTATAATGGTGCCAGTCCCCAGAAATCGTGAAATCCTATTTTTCTTTTGTCAAGTACACATTTTGCACAGTGCGTGCTTGCAACAGCTCGTAAACAAACACAGGAAGGACAAAAGCCCCATTGATTGAGGAGGGTAAAATGATTGGCATTGGCAACAGTCACGCAGTCCCATCCAACCTATACGACCAAGGCCTGGCTTTTCCACAACTACTGTAATCCCATTTCATAACCCCGATCTGGGCTCTCCACATTTCGTAGCTCAATGGTGCTAGACATAGGCCTTTCCTTCTAGCCTGACCCTAATCATCCTTGTTCTGGCACCCCAATAATAGACCTACCAGCTTTGGGGTCTTTTTGGGACAACGCCCCTATGTCTTCTATGTTCTGACTGGAATTATAAAATGACTGTGGGTCCAAGGTACCCTAATGACGACTGACGTCTCAACTTCCCCCCCCCAAACACGTTAGTTTATTTAACATGGGCATTTATACCATATAGATAGGTTAGAGGATAGTTCAATTTGCCATTTTAATGGAATCAAGGACTGCATCATTTCAATTAAATTCAAACATCTTTATTAATTAAGACGGAAAAAGGCTCATTTTTAGGTCATTTTTAGTTTCAAATGGAATTGCCTGCATGCATGCTGGTAACAAAAAAAAAGGATGTTCTGTTGCCAGATTGCTGTTAGGTAACGCTGCAGCTTTAAGATTGTGGGGAGCATGGAACATCACTTTGTCTAAACATGAGTGGCAACCTCTGATCATGTACTGTAAGTGTTATGCTGTCAACTAATCATTTCTCTGGGGGCACCCAGTTGAGAGGGAGCTAGGTTCTACCTCTGTCTGCCTGTATGACTCATCCTCTATCTACCGTCGCCAGCTACGGTCGCCAGCTAATCTGTCTCTTATAACCAGGAGTGGAGTGAAGAGCAGTTATGAGAAACAGGAACATGATCTAAGGATTAAGGAGAAGGGCTGTGAATGTTCTGCCTGCCCCCGTTCTGATCTAGGTCGTTTCCCTTTACCACACTTTCTTATGGTTTCATTTCAATTGTTTTCATGTTACACCCAAAGAATGATTAAATTGTTTGTGAACTGTATAACACATCATTTTACATACTATTTTTTTATGATTTGGATTTGCACTATACTGTGGCTCAGTTTGCATTTTTCTGTATTTAAATCAAGTTAAAAAGTTGTCACTGGAAACAAGTAGCAGAGCCTACCAGCTGGGTCAAGCGTCGGCACTATGAATACATTTGCATACATTTGGCCGCAGGGCGAATTAGGGACCTGGGTCTCAGCCGGTTGCATCATATCCTCTTTCATCAATCTGTTGAGTGACAGGTTCCCACCTGTGATGGGGCAATCCAGGGTCATCCTAATTTAGCCTCAGTGTACAACGGCTGGAGCCATTCAATCTGGCAAGGTGTCCTGTCGTGTCTTGAGGCTGTCAGGCATTCAACTGGTGTCCATTCCTGTTGCACAATCCCAGTATGGAGGTGTTCTTGAACTGGTCAGTCCAACACCTAAAATAAAATGCTTTATTGGGTAGCTGGGCGGCCATTTTGTGTCTCTTGCAATGGTTGGTTACTCATTGAAATGCTGCTGTTAAACGTTATACTGAGTGCACCTCAGTACTAGGTGTAACTCCAGTAACGGTAATTTCTCTTTCACACAGTCAGTCTCTTCATAATGATAATTTTGTCAGGAGATATGGGAGTGGAAATTTGTTTATAGAAAATTGAGAAGGGGAAATATTATGAGTGAGAGAGGACAGAGTGTGTTAAATGTAATTGTTGATAGAAAAATGGTCTGAGACTTTAGTGTGTGTGTGTGTGTGTGTGTGTGTGTGTGTGTGTGTGTGTGTGTGTGTGTGTGTGTGTGTGTGTGTGTGCGTGTGCGTTGGCGTAGGTGTACCTTCAATTTCATTTGTATGTCACCAAGCGAGTGATAGAAGGATTGAGAGAGAGACAAGGAGGTTGATGAGTAATCGTTTTTCTTCGCAGTGCACATAACTGGCAGGTGCTCCTCCTGTGGCAATCCCCTTATCTCTCTCTGCATCAGCCTGGACCTATAATATAATCAGAGAGAGAAGGAAGCACAGCATTACCACTGGCTATAATGCACCTCACAGTCAGGGAGGAGTGGAGATGCACTGCCATACAGACAACACATAGAGCGCCACAATGGAATATACACTGCTAAACCCTTATACCACACCATAGACAATCATTCGAGCTATAACTATAGATATATGCTGAGCATACACAACAGTAGGAACACCTGCTCTTTCCATGACATAGACTGACCAGGTGAATCCAGGTGAAAATGATGATCCTTTATTGATTTCAACTGTTAAATCCACTTCAATCAGTTTAGATGAAGGGGAGGAGACAGGTTAAAGAAGGATTTTTAAGCCTTGAGACAATTGAGACATGGATTGTGTATGAGTGCCATTCAGAGGGTGAGTGAGCAAGACAAAAGATTTAAGTGCCTTTGAATGGGCGTCGTAGTATCGTGTCAAGAATTGCAACGCTGCTGGGTTTTTCACGCTCAACAGTTTAGCGTGTGTATCAGGAATGGTGCACCACCCATAGGACATCCGGCCAACTTGACACAACTATGGGAAGCGTTGGAATCAAACAAGGTCCAGCATCCCTGTGGAACGCTTTCGACACCTTGAAAAATCCATTCCCCCGACAAATTGAGGCTGTTCTGAGGGCAAAAGGGGGTGCAGCTCATTATTAGGAAGGTGTTCCTAATGTTTTGTACACTCAGTGTAACAAACTCTTGAGTCTTTCCTGGTTAGGTCCCCATGTCAGGAAGACCTCCTGCCCCAACACTATGCCATGGCCTACATCCCAAATAAGGCATTAAAGGAAAGGTTCACCCATTTTGAATGTTATATTGTTTTTGTGCATCTCCGAGGGATGTTCTATCGATTCCCTGGGTCATTTCATGTTTTCATGTGCATCTGAGTTATTGGCATTCAAGCAGGCAGGAATCCGTCCGGTATGACGTAGCACCGTGATAAAGTCGCTCTCACTACACTGGAAGTTCATTTGAATATGACTTCTAGATCGCAAAAACGTTGATCCAGGTGTCAGATTTCCATACTGGTCGTTGCCTACTACATACTGGGCGTTGCCTACTGCCTCTATGGTCCAGGGTGCATTGCATGGTGCCGTTGCCAGAGATAATATAGAAAGAAGGTATAAATCCAAAGAATGAAGGCACATATAACGCCCTACCCGTGCAGACTGTCCACCAATCACGTTCACATGCTGCGTCACGCGGTCGCTAAGCTAATCGTTACGCAATCCCTTCTCAAAGTCAGGGTATATGTCGAGAAATGTGCCTATTTTCCTGAAAGGAAGGAATGTCAGGATTCCAAAGCTATACGATACTACAGATAGCAAGTTAATTATCCCACATCTCATAAAAGATTTGTAATGTTGTACTTCTTGTTGATGAAATGCGTGCTAATATTCGGTTTTTGAGCTAGGACCCAATAGACTCCCATTCACTCCTTGAAGGCTCCTTGTCCCAGAATCTTCCAGAATGGACGTAGCATGGGCAACGTTTCCCATCTCCTCAAAAGTATATCTGCTGTTGCGAATGTTCGACGCCACTCTGTGAGGCACATAAATCTGCAGGTTGAACATGGTGAGATAGACTCCTAAATTGATAGTGCAGTTTGTTTAGAAGATTTTACAGCTAACTAGCTGCGTTACATGCTGATATTGTCTTTGGTATTATTGTGTGTAGCTAGCTTTGCTAGCTAGCTAGCCAGTCGGCCCATAGAGACAGCATTGCATTGTGGATTTTGTAGTCGACTTGACCTGCAACAGATTTCCACAGGGATTTTCCATGTTGCTACCAACCTTATTATAACGCAAAAATATTGTCCTCACGTATTAATGTTAAATAACACTAAATTAAAGGAATGAGTGGTTTTGGGTGGATTTCAGTACCACTCCAACGTAACACAACCCCAACTTTGTCCCTAACGAATCATCTCGCACTGGTCTAATCCTATCACACATTAGAGTCAAACTTCGCCATGCATGCCTTTTAAATCAGGGTGGCTCATTTGGTCAGCACCGCCACCCCACAAAGCTCTGACTGGTAGTGCCATCTTATGGAGATCATTCACTACTACATTATCTTAGTAACTCGCAGTCCAGGGCCCCTTTGTAGTACTTCAGAAATGCATCCTTCCTTCCTAACTGTCTTGAAGTAATCAGAGCTCTGAATCAGTTGGATTGGTGATAACATTGCTTACACCTATCCGATCACTTCTAAATCTGTGCTTACCTCAAGGACGCAAGGAAGGAAGGAGACATTTCAAAAATATTCGAGGAAACAAGGAAGGAAGGATGCATTTCTGAAGTATTCAAACAGGGCCCCCAGTGTCTCTCGTTACTTATCACAATGCTGAGCACATCTGACTGCAGCATCCTGCCAGCAGAATAATTCCCTGTGCGAATGAATGTTTCCAGTCGCATAATTACCAACCCTGTTGAAGCACTGTTTGGACCAGAGAGGTCACACCTACCCCTGCGTTGCATTCTAATAGTCTAAGTTGTTATTATGTTGGCCCAAAAGTGCATACCAGCAGTGCACTATTGACATGTATTTTTGTTACAAAAAATTTTTTGTGCATACAGTATGTATATTGTTTTTGAAATGCACGGATCCCTGTTTACATGGTCTAGAACTGACTACAATCCTCCTGTCTGTTAGTGTAGCAGTCATCCCTGGAGTCCCTGTATGACCTCACTACATAAATCTTTCCCCCTAATAGGGAGTTGTGGTGTGGTGTTGCGGTCCTTATGCCCATGTCGTGTACTGTATGTGCTTCTGGACATGGGATCTGAATGGCATGTGCTCGGCATACAGTAGTGGCACGAACAGCCACCCCCATGCACTCACTGTGTAAGGTTGTGCATTGGGCGGCAGAGGTGTAAAAGAATTACGGGTATGCTCAAATCTTTTATGGAACTTTCTGATACAAGAGAAAGGGACGTTTACGTGTGACTCAGCTTGAATTGGAGTTTTTATCAATCATTTATTAAGTCTCCCCGGGAAACTATTGCAATGAGGTTGCCTTTAGAATGGAAGACATCAAGCACATTTCTAAAATGTCTCCATTTCATATTATTTTCCTGCCAAGAGGACGCCTTTATCTAGGGCAATGTACATAACTCACACTCACTTTTGCATAGCGTCTTCATATAGCAGCTTTAAAATAGGCCTCCAGTTGACTCAAGCAATACAGGTTTAAAGGCCTTGGATCTTGCTCAAGGGTATGTTACTACTAACTGTTATAGACCCTGTGAATAGATCCTGAAAATCCAGCTGCTTAGCTGGAATCAGACAATACTGTCTCCTACACAAACCCAGATTGACCATGGATAAACTCTGGCAAAAGGCAGAGTATACGGTTTGCCCCTGGCCATTACTCGATCTCGCTCAGCCTACGTCACACCAAGGCTCTATGCAACGTTTCTGATTTGAAGTGTTGCAGCCACAATTCTTTAATCTACAAAGTACTAGCAGGAGCCCCAGGAATCTACCTTCACCCCCTTTCCTGGCATAAACTCGTCAGCAGGCCTGTGTCTCTAGTAAAAAAAACATTATGTCATTAACAGGTGGTTGTCAAAAATAGAATGAAGAGACACACACACTAAATTATTTCGTGCGCGCTCTGTCTCTCTCTCACACACACCCAAAAACACACCCAAAAACACACCCAAAAACACACACCCACACACACACACACACACACACACACACACACACACACACACACACACACGCACACACACACGCACACACACATGCACACACACATGCACACACACACACACACACTATCAGGTGCACGCTCACACACACACACACACATACACACACACATATGCACACACGCACACACAGACACTGATATAGTGATATAGAGTGATATAGAGTGATACACACAGAGATATAGAGACCACACACTCTTGACGCATATTCTCGCACATACATATTACAGGGGCCAGCAAAGACAGATAGATCCAGCACAACCGTACGTGCATGTCTAAACAAACATATACACAGGCATAGGCGTGTGGCCACATAGCTACTAAACACACCCACTCACACAAGACTACTTTGGCCTCCACCCTCTTTCCACTCCCCATACCTCCTTTCCTCTCTTCCTCTGCGACCCCTCTCTCGCGCACTCCCTCTCTTCGCCTCGCCCTGTTTCATTCCCGAACTGAACCACACGCACACCGAACAGGTCAGCAATTTCTTCACATCATTGTTATGATTCGTAATGTGGCCATGACTGAGTGTATAGTAAAGCTAAATTAGTAGAAATAAATTAATTTGGGTCCGTCGTAGAGAGATATTGAATTACATAATTGAAAAATAAATGGAATTGCTTGTGCTTATGATGGCCTTTAAAGTTGCTCTGGGGTGTCGGCATTTGTTGCTGGTCGAGTTTGCGTTTTTTTGCGTATTTAATGGAGTTACTGATCACAATGTTGTATATTTTAATAGGTATTGAAATGGAATAAGTTGATTTGAATGGAATATTGCGAGGCACTTTAAAACCTCTTCAAGATTGGTGGGTCCCGGTTGAGCTAACGTAGGCTAATGCAATTAGCATGAGGTTGTAAGTAACAAGAACATTTCCCAGGACATAGACATATCTGATATTGGCAGAAAGCTTAAATTATTGCTAATCTAACTGCACTGTCTAATTTACAGTAGCTATTACAGTGAGAGAATACCATGCTATTGCTTGAGAAGAGTGCACAGTTCTGAACATGAAAAGTTATTAATAAACAAATGAGGCACATTTGGGCAGTCTTGATACAAAAGTTTTAACAGATATGCAATTGGATCAGTCTGAAACTTTGCACATACACTGCTGCCATCTAGTGGCCAAAATCTAAATTGCACCTTGGCTGGAATAATACATTATGGTCTCTCTCTTGCTTTTCAAAGATGATGGTACAACTTTTTTATTGTTTTTTTTATTGTATTATCTTTTACCAGATCTAATGTGTTTTATTCTCCTACATTCCATTCACATTTCCACAAACTTCAAAGTGTTTCCTTTCAAATGGTATCAGGAATATGCATATCCTGGCTTCAAGGCCTGAGCTACAGGCAGTTTGATTTCGGTATGTCATTTTAGGCGAAAATTGTAAAAAAAAAAAAAAAAGGGGCCAATCCAAAAGAGGTATTCAAGACTGAATCATACAGGACTGTTTTGCATCTGTAATTTGAATCTTTATTGTTCAGAACTTCCTCTTCAGATACATTTTTATATCCTGTGAGGCTAACGGTAATGAGGTGCAAACATTATTGCAGAAGCCTTTTCATTGCCTTAATTTGAGTTAGCGTACTAGTTGCTTATACTTCTTTGTAAGATACAGTAGCAATGTGTTGTCCATCTTTCAGTCGACATCTAAATATAGATATACAGTGCCTTGCGAAAGTATTCGGCCCCCTTGAACTTTGCGACCTTTTGCCACATTTCAGGCTTCAAACATAAAGATATAAAACTGTATTTTTTTGTGAAGAATCAACAACAAGTGGGACACAATCATGAAGTGGAACGACATTTATTGCATATTTCAAACTTTTTTAATAAATCAAAAACTGAAAAATTGGGCGTGCAAAATTAATCAGCCCCCTGAAGTTAATACTTTGTAGCGCCACCTTTTGCTGTGATTACAGCTGTAAGTCGCTTGGGGTATGTCTCTATCAGTTTTGCACATCGAGAGACTGACATTTTTTCCCATTCCTCCTTGCAAAACAGCTCGAGCTCAGTGAGGTTGGATGGAGAGCATTTGTGAACAGCAGTTTTCAGTTCTTTCCACAGATTCTCGATTGGATTCAGGTCTGGACTTTGACTTGGCCATTCTAACACCTGGATATGTTTATTTTTGAACCATTCCATTGTAGATTTTGCTTTATGTTTTGGATCATTGTCTTGGTGGAAGACAAATCTCCGTCCCAGTCTCAGGTCTTTTGCAGACTCCATCAGGTTATCTTCCAGAATGGTCCTGTATTTGGCTCCATCCATCTTCCCATCAATTTTAACCATCTTCCCTGTCCCTGCTGAAGAAAAGCAGGCCCAAACCATGATGCTGCCACCACCATGTTTGACAGTGGGGATGGTGTGTTCAGCTGTGTTGTTTTTACGCCAAACATAACGTTTTGCATTGTTGCCAAAAAGTTCAATTTTGGTTTCATCTGATCAGAGCACCTTCTTCCACATGTTTGGTGTGTCTCCCAGGTGGCTTGTGGCAAACTTTAAACGACACTTTTTATTGATATCTTTAAGAAATGGCTTTCTTCTTGCCACTCTTCCAGAAAGGCCAGATTTGTGCAATATACGACAGATTGTTGTCCTATGGACAGAGTCTCCCACCTCAGCTGTAGATCTCTGCAGTTCATCCAGAGTGATCATGGGCCTCTTGGCTGCATCTCTGATCAGTCTTCTCCTTGTATGAGCTGAAAGTTTAGAGGGACGGCCAGGTCTTGGTAGATTTGCAGTGGTCTGATACTCCTTCCATTTCAATATTATCGCTTGCACAGTGCTCCTTGGGATGTTTAAAGCTTGGGAAATATTTTTGTATCCAAATCCGGCTTTAAACTTCTCCACAACAGTATCTCGGACCTGCCTGGTGTGTTCCTTGTTCTTCATGATGCTCTCTGCGCTTTTAACGGACCTCTGAGACTATCACAGTGCAGGTGCATTTATACGGAGACTTGATTACGCACAGGTGGATTGTATTTATCATCATTAGTCATTTAGGTCAACATTGGATCATTCAGAGATCCTCACTGAACTTCCGGAGAGAGTTTGCTGCACTGAAAGTAAAAGGGGCTGAATAATTTTGCACCCCCAATTTTTCAGTTTTTGATTTGTTAAAAAAGTTTGAAATATCCAATAAATGTCGTTCCACTTCATGATTGTGTCCCACTTGTTGTTGATTCTTCACAAAAAAATACAGTTTTATATCTTTATGTTTGAAGCCTGAAATGTGGCAAAAGGTCGCAAAGTTCAAGGGGGCCGAATACTTTCGCAAGGCACTGTAGTTATTTAAGATGTATAAAACCATGTAAAAAAAAAAGTGACTTTAACACAACTCTGACTTGATGATAGTAACTGATGTAATATGTGCACACAATATTTGCTTCGAAAGGTGAGAAAGGGTCAATGTAGCAACCATGCAGTTGGAAAATAGTATGTGCAGCATTAAATTGTCCATCATGTAGTCGTCAAGATGAAAATGATATTTGCCATGTTGGATTTTATCAGCCACTATAAGGGGGATATGGTAGTTTTAACATTTAGTTTATATTAACATTGTGATTGTTTAAAAAGGCAGTAGATTGTCTTCTACTGATGTTAAAACTCTCTGCTTTCGCCTTCTCCTCCATAACTCTGTTTCCCACCTTCTACCCAGAAGCTACCTCTGTTTTTGATCTTTTTTTCAAATCTGTTCTAATTTATGACCCATTTTTTCATTATGACCCGCTCATCATTGCATCCTTCTTCCAAACCACCTTTTACACCAAGCTTTCGATGTCTGGTGTTACTAACTTACAATTAATGATTTGTGCCGACACCCAAAAAAACTAAGCAAAATATATTTTCTGCACTGATAATCCGAAACATGATTTATCCTTTTTTATCATGGGTTTTAGCATGTTTGCTTCATAAACTGAGTCAGCAGTGCTGCTAATTCCCATTTGCCTTATTTTCCTGTCCTCCCACATCTTCCTGTTTCCCTCCTGTCCTCCCACATCTTCCTGTTTCCCTCCTGTCCTCCCACATCTTCCTGTTTCCGTCCTGTCCTCCCACATCTTCCTGTTTCCCTCCTGTCCTCCCACATCTTCCTGTTTCCCTCTCTCCATCCCGCTTGCCAAACAACCCCTGTCTATCATAATTTCTATTGCTCCACTGCCACTTCACCATAGAAACCCATTTCCTGTCTCCCACACTCTCTACCTGTCTTTAGCCATTATTCATATTCATTTTTTCTCTCCAATCGTGAACATCTGCAAAGCTGTTATGTGGTCCACCTTCTTTCTGCACGAAGAGGATGGCAGGCCGGTTCCACCGGGGGTGGGCGTAGGACCAGGAGCAGGTCTACTGGGACTGACCGGTGTCATGGGTGGCAGAGGGGCTGGGGCTGGTGCTATGGGAGTTAAGCGCCGGGCAAACGCGTTGACATCGAGACACCCAGGGGACATGAGCGAGGTCCAGAAGGGCAAGATCAAGCTGGCGTTCTTCGTGGCCATCGTGGGTGTGGTATTGACAGTCTTGGGCTTGGGCACAGAGTATTGGGTGGAGCTGTCCCCGCCCAAGAACTTCTACAACAACCAGACGTGTCTGGCGGCTCACTACGGGCTGTGGAAAGGATGCTCCCGGACTCTGTGGGTGGCGGACATAGACCCTGAGCGAGAGAGCTGTGGGCCGGCTGAACTGCCAGGAGGTGACTGCTCTGGGGCTGCATGAATAGGCCTACATGATTTTGTGTAAACCAAACAGCCTTAACTCAAACTCATTCATTCCAAACTATACAAACCCACCTATCAGAAATCACAGACCGGCAAATTTTGAATACCGGCAAAGTGTGTAAACCAGACAGAGTTCACTCAAACTCATACATTCAAAACTATACAAAACGCTCTCTTGAGAAATCCTATGGACCCTTCTATGGCAGATTTGAAAGGGGTAGCTCAGCCAGATCTCATGATTTCAAGGCCAGAAGTGACAATTATTATTTCATTACATAGCTATAGCCCCCACAGTTAGATACGGCTAGATATCAGGTATTAGCATTGTGTCCACAATCCAATCACTGGATGCAGGTGTAGACTGGGTCACAGATGGACTGCAATATACATTTACATTCTGCTTACCTTGAACAAACACACATATTACTCTCAAATACTGTACTAAAATAGAATAATAGTGAAGGCAGAGCTGTAGTATATTTGTATGGTAGTCTATATGTAGGATCAACTGCATGTATTAGATTACGAGATGTCATGACACTAATTGTATAGAAGAGATAACAGCCTTGGTATTGTCATCAATGTGCGCGAATGTACGACAACTAGTGTGCAGCAAGCCGTACGAATCGCAATAAGATTATGGTGACGGGCAAGTGGATAAGGTCTCCATCCGTTTCAAATAAGTTCCTCGTCTCTCCTCATCTCCTTCAGAATCTCACTGCAACTACTTCAAGTTCTACACCACTGGAGAGAATGCCGTCATCTTCCAGAAGACAACAGAAAAGAGTGAGTCAAGCTTGTCCCCTGCCCTCTTTCAACCTATGACCCACCTTTGCCCACCCACTCTCTTTCTTTCTTCCTCGAGTCTGTCGTCTATGTTTCACTGGGTCAGCCATTGACTGCAGTGAGTGTCTATAATGCATTCCACCCACTCCTCTTCCGTTACAGCACTGAAGTCAGCAAGACAGCGTTTCTTCGTGAGTCTATGGGGACCAATTGTGAAATCCTGTTTTTTTTTCTCGAGCTCTAAACCAGAAGTGTCGTGCACCATTTTGTTTTAAGAGGGCCACTGATGGCCAAATTCAATATCTTTGGATTTATTATGCTCAAAAGAACAATATCTTCTGTGTTTTGCATTCGTTTCAATGGGAATGATGCCCTATATTTATTTTTATTTAACTAGGCAAGTCAGTTAAGAACAAATTCTTATTTTCAATGACGGCCAAGGAACAGAGCTGCTTGTTCAGGGGCAGAACGACAGATTTGTACCTTGTCAGCTCATGGGTTTGAGCTTGCAACCTTCCGGTTACTAGTCCAACGCTCTAACCACTAGGCTACCCTGCCGCCCCCATATGTCAGGAGTGTGACATTTTACGCTTCCCATTATCCTCTTGGCTAGTCAGAGGTGATGTACCAATATCTGTTAGAATTATAAGTGGATGCCATGACCTTGACCTTTTTGTCGATTGCCATTTTTGAACACTGTTTCACGCATGTGGTTGTTTTACTTACCTTAGTTGAATGTCCTCATTGCAAGGCGCTCTGGATAAGAGAGTCTGCTAAATGACTAAAATGTCATTGTACCTGGTGCCAATGTACTATGAATGATGGAATGTACCTGTATCAAGACAATAACCGTTTCTCTCTTCCCAGGTCTGAATGTGGCGGCAGCCATGATGGCCCTCTTCGGTCTCTTCCTGATGGTCATGGGGGCCATATGCATCACCACAGCCCTCAGCAAAGGAGAATCGTTCTTCCTCAAGCCTGCTTCGGTTTGCTTCGTTCTGTCAGGTGAGCGGGTAGACATGTGACGGCCAAGGTATTATACAGTGTGTGGACATAACATTAAGAATACCTGCTCTTTCCATGTCATAGACTGACCAGGTGAATCCAGGTGAAAAGCGATGATCCCTTATTGATCCCTTGTGGGAAGCATTAGAGTCAACAGAGATAGGAGATAGGATGCGAGGAGAACACCATTCAGACCTTACCCATGTTGCAGAGAGTTAGGACTTAACCTGTGCAGGCAGCAGAAACAAAACAAAGCTACTGGTACTCAACACAATTATTATTTTTTAAACGAAAAACAGTAGTATCAAGTATCAAGTAGTATCAAGGGAGCTAACTAATTAGATACAAAGGGCATTAGTCATGGCTCCTGTACAGTCCTGATATACTCTGAGGCTCTGAGAAGTGGATGATGAAAAGGTCATGTACTGTATATCAATACCACCTCCACCATCCCATCAGTAAGGTGTATTTACCATCTCCACACACACCAAGACCCTAATATCTCTCTCTCTCTTTTGTTCTTCATCCCTCTCTTTCTCTCTCTTAGGCCTCCTGATGCTCCTATCTCTTACTGTTTTCAACCAATCGGTCCTCTCCTTCCTAGCCAGTGACCACTCGGTGCCTTTGCATCACGAGCTGTCTTGGTCAGTGTCCTGTATTGGGTGTGCAGGGGTCATGCTTATTTTGGGTGGAATCCTCTTTCTCTTGCTTGCACTGCCATTCAGTCCCTGGCGAAGGTGTTTTCCCCCCAAAAACGAAAGTGACAGCTAGTGAAGAGAAGGAAGTATTGCACTTTATCTGTATGTCTTATAACTGTTGTTGAGAAATGGTGTCTTTTTCAGTTTTACATTTTACGAAGATGTTCCTCGTCATAAATGTTTTTTTCTCTCCTTATTTTGCATAAATCAGTAGAGCTCATTAACGGGACATTATACTGCTCTTGACCTATGAAAGCTGAATAATTAACCAGGTTTCCATTCAACATTTTTATGTGAGTAAAATGCATGTTGAATAACAAAATGTCATGACAGGCGTGAAACATATTTTTTGAGGGGTAAACTTTCCAAATGTCAACAAAACAAAATATGGTGGGATCTTTCTTTGTCGGTAAAAATGAATTATGCGAGAAATGTCGGTGGAAACGATTTTAACAATCATATCGAGTAAACTTTGAGTCACGCATTAACATGTAGTGTGGTCCTCCCACTACGACTCGTCGGAAAACATGCAGTCTATTAGGCTACAGATGAAATCATTTATGACAAACTTCACAGGCTGGTGAAAGTGCAAGGTGATGAGCTTGATGCTCCTTTCCAATAAATATTGAGGGTCTTATTCTGGTGAACTGATAATCGATGCTTGGCTGCCGTTTGACAAATAAAAAATAATGTTGCTCTTTTGTCCATAATAATGGTAGGCTATAGGTGCGCTCTAGCCAACAGCGAAATGCGCGTGCGTGGCTTCAAGCTCAAGTGACAATACCAGTGTAGGCGAACACGCTATATACGCAACCTTTTTGTTGTTGTTGTGAGAAAACCATCAGTAGAGTCTAAAATGCGATGGAAACCCATTTAATTTGTATTTTTTATTCGGTACAAGGGAATGTAACAGCAAAATGTATTTTATGTGCACTACTTTATCACGCACAGCCTTTTATCTTCAATAAGTACATTTGATGGAAACATGTCTGGTGGGAAAATGCACATATTTGTTTTTATGAACATTTTAGAATACTCACCTGAACATCTGTCACCAATTGGAAGGAAGCCTAGCTACTGACACATATCTTGGGAGAATCGAAGGTGTTAGTTGACAGCAAAAATATCACATTGCGTGTGCAAAAAATGTCATGTGCTGGTATGTTCAAACATCTCCCCAAGTGTGAAATTCAAGTTATTCAAAATAATATTAAATTAATGTAACAAGAACAACTGTTTACAGTTGTTTTTTAAAAATATGTAAACATGACTTCTTAATTATTTTTGCCAAAACTTTGATGATATTGTGATCGACAGTCTTATCAGAGAGTATACTTTTAAAGATAGTAATTGGAATTCAGATGTATTACACAGAAAGTACAGTACAACAATTCTAGAGTTTCTATTAAATAAATACATACACAATCCCATGATATTGTAATGTTTTTACAACTGCCTTTAATAGACAGATACAGTGCATTCGGGAAGTATTCAGACCCCATGACTTTTTACACATTTTGTTACGTTAAAGCCTTATTCTAAAATGTATCACATTGTTTTTCCCCCCTCATCAATCTATAAACAATACCCCATAATGACAAAGCAACAACAGTTTTTTAGATTTTTTTCTACATTTATTAAAACAAAAAAAACCTGAAATATCCCATTTACTTAGTATTCAGACTCTTTATTCAGTATTTTGTTGAAGCACCTTTGCAGCGATTACAGCCTTGAATCTTTTTGGGTATGACGCTACAAGCTTGGCACACCTGTATTTAGGGTGTTTCTCCCATTGTTCTCTGCAGATCCTCTCAAGCTCTGTCAGGTAGGATGGGGAGCGTCACTGCACAGCTTTTTTCTCAAGAGATGTTCGATCAGGTTAAAGTCTGGGCTCTGGCTGGGCCACTCAAGGACATTCAGAGACTTGTCCCGAAGCCACTCCTGCGTTGTCTTGCCTGTGTGCTTAGGGTCATTGTCCTGTTGGAAGGTGAACCTTCATCCCAGTCAGAGGTTCGGAGCGCTCTGGAGCAGGTTTTCATCAAGGATCTCTCTGTACTTTGCTCCATTCATCTTTCCCTTGATCCTGACTAGTCTCCCAATCCCTGCAACTGAAAAACATTCCCACAGCATGATGCTGCCACCACCATGCTTCACCGTAGGGATGGTGTCAGGTTTCCTCCAGACATGACTCTTGGCATTGAAGCCAAAGAGTTCAATCCTGGTTTCATCAGACCAGAGAATCTTGTTGCTCTTGTGCGAGTCCTTTAGGTACCTTTTGGCAAACTCCAAGCAGGCTATCATGTGCCTTTTATTGAGGAGTGGCTTCCGTCTGACCACTCTAACAAAGGCCTGATTGGTGGAGTGCTGCAGAGATGGTTGTCCTTCTGGAAGGTTCTCTCATCTCCACAGATGAACTCTGGAGCTGTGTCAGAGTGACCATTGAGTTCTTGGTCATCTCCCTGACCAAGGCCCTTCTCCTCCGATTGCTCAGTTTGTCCAGGCGGTGTGCTCTAGGACGAGTCTTGGTGGTTCCAAACTTCTTCCATTTAAGAATGATGGAGGCCACTGTGTTTTTGGAGACCTTCAATGCTGCAGACATTTTTTGGTACCCTTCCCCAGATCTGTGCCTCAACACAATCCTGTCTCGGAGCTCTACGGACAATTCCTTTGACCTCATGGCTTGGTTTTTGCTCTGACATGCACTGTCAACTCTGGGACCTTAATTAGACAGGTCTCTGCCTTTACAAATCATGTCTAATCAAATGAATTTGTACTCCAATCAAGTTGTAGAAACATCTCAAGGATGATCAATGGAAACAAGATGCTCCGTAGTTCAATTTCGTGTATCATAGTAAAGGGTCTGAATACTTATGTAAATAAGATATTTTTTTTGTTCAATACATTTCCTAAAATGTATAAAACCTCTTTCCGCCTTGTCGTTATGAGGTATTGTGTGTAGATTGATGAGTAAGAACATGTTATTTAATACATTTTAAAATAAGGATGTCACGTAACAAAATGTGGAAAAAGACAAGGGGTCTGAATACTTTCCGAAGGCACCGTATATATAAATAAATCAAAGAGACGTTACCCTCTGAAATTGAAATATTTTCAGAACTCAAAGGTAATGTCACGATTAGTCTACGTCCCAGGCCATCATGTCTTGTAGATTCAGTTATATTCCGCAATTTAAAAGTCATGTAAAAGACCATGTAAATTCCAGAGCTGCGGTGCTTACCCTTTTCATTCATTTGTGTAGCTTGATCTACATAACCAAATGGCGTGGGATGTGTCGACTCACACTGACATCAGACTACTTTTGAGGTCTTAAAAACAGCTGACAAATGTTGATTTTGGAGTTCAATGTCCCTTTAAATGTTAGACGCGCCATCTGCTCCAGGTACGTGGGTGACCATATTATAGAAATGGCCATAAATTACTAAAGCGGGCACTGTCTAAAAACATCTCTGGCTGAAAGAACAGGCAATTTCATCGTCAATCATATTGAAGAGGTAAAGTGGCACAATTTACTGCAGCATTTAGGCTACTAACCAGGTGCAGTGCCTTCTGAAAGTCTTCACACCCCTTTACTTTTCCAGATCTTGTTGCGTTACAGTCTGAGTTTACAATGAATTAGATTGCAAAAAATGTTTGTCACTGGCCTAAGCAGAACACCCCATAATGTCAAAGTGGAATTATGTTTTTCGAAATGTTTACAGATGAATTAAAAAAACGAAAAGCTGAAATGTCTTCAGTCAATGAACTCTTTGTTATGGCAAGCCTAAATGAGTTCAGGAGTAAAAATGGCCTTAACAAGTCACATAATAAGCTGCATGGATTCACTCTGTTTGCAATAATAGTGTTGAACATGATTTTGGAATGACTGCCTCATCTCTGCACCCCACACATACAGTTAGTTATATGTAAGGTCCCTCAGTTAAGCAGTGAATATCAAACACAGATTCAATCACAAAGACCAGCGATGTCTCGCAAAGTAGGCCACCTATTGGTAGATGGATAAAAAAATGTTATAAAAAAGCAGACATTGAATATCCCTTTGAGCATCGTGATGTTATTAATTACACTTTGGATGGCGTATCAATACACCCAGGCACCATAAAGACACAGGCGTCCTTCCCTACTCAGTTGCCGGAGAGAAAGGAAACCATTCAGGGATTTCACCATGAGGCCAATGGTGACTTAAAAACAGTTACGGAGTTTAATGTCTGTGATAGAAGAAAACTGAGGATGGATCAACAACATTGCAGTTAATCCACAATACTAACCTAATTATCGGAGTAAAAACGAAGGAAGCCTATACAGAAAAAAAACATTACGAAACATGCATCCTGTTTGCAACAAGGCACTAAAGTAAAACTTCAAGAAATGTGGCAACATTTTTATTTTTGTCCTGAATACAAACTATCATGTTTGGGGCAAATCAAATACAACATGTTATTGAGTATCACTCTCCATGTTTTCAAGCATAGTGGTGGCTGCAACATCTTATGGGTATGCTTGTCATCGTTAAGGGCTGAGTCGTTTTTCAGGATAAAGCAAACCTGAACGGAGCTAAGCACAGGCAAAATCCAAGAGGAAAGCCTGGTTCAGTCTGCTTTCCACCAGACACTGGGATATGAAAACACCTTTCAAAGTACTGACTCGGGGGTGTGAATACTTATGTAAATGAGATATTTCTGTTTTTCATTTTCAATACATTTGAAAAAACGTTTCTAAAGACATGTTTTCACTTTGTCATTTAGGGGATTATTATGTGTCGATGGGTGAGAGAGAAAAAAACCTATTTAATCCATTTTGAATTCAGGCGGTAACACAACTACATGTGGATTATGTCAAGAGATATGAAAACGTTCTGAGGTCAACATGTGTAAGGTTGCATTGTGAGAAAAAAGAACTATTCAGAATCATACGAGCCTTCAGTGTTGTAAATCATTAACCCAAGGACATTTCATGTGTTCTGTGTAACCGTTCATAAATACCGTAAGATGTTTTATCTATTTGATCTTTTTGTAGTGAGAGTTCAACGGGTATTGGAAGGTGAATTGTTTCTGTGGTTTTTAATGAAAAACAATTGCGCATGGAAGACTGGATGTAACTATTAAATGTGAAGACGAGACATATCCCCCTCTCTTGTGCCTTTTTTCTGTCCCCATCATTCAGCTCTCCGTCATCTTAAACACACATCTCAGTCACCATCTTGACCTCTTTCCAGCTCTGTCTCCACTGTCTGCCACATGTTATCACCTTCCGCTACAAAATGTAGAGCTTGGCGACTACTGCTGAAGTGGATAAGAAACACAAAACCCCACAAATCTCCCCACCACCAACTCAGCCCGCCCTTCCCACAAGTTTTTTAAAAAAGTCATTCCGGGCTGGTCCTCGTGTAGGCCTATCATGTGTCTCTATAAATGCCACACACACTGTTACTCATGTCTCACCCTGCCTCTAGTGGCTGCTCCTGTGGGACGGGGTCCAGACGATTAGTGGTGGGGTCTACGCTGTGTTAACCTCTACCCCCGTTCTCCACCCTCCTGACCTGGCATGTAGACCTGAAACATGAACCAACCGTCTCTAGACACCTGACTCTTGGCCAAAGCTGTATATATAACACGTTAATCATTTTTAGTGTGGGTAAGTGACGTGAATGTGTCTAATAGTTTACAATGCGTTTGCATTGTAAGTGTGTGTAGCCTGTATATATATATGTGTGTGTGTGTGTGTGTGTGTGTGTGTCTGTGTGTGTGTGTGTGTGTGTGTGTGTGTGTGTGTGTGTGTGTGTGTGTGTGTGTGTGTGTGTGTGTGTGTGTGTGTGTGTGTGTGTGTGTGTGTGCTTGAGTGTGTGTGTGTGAGTGATGGTGATCATGGGTGCTATGACCTTTTGTGTGTGTGTGTGTGTGTGTGTGTGTGTGTGTGTGTGTGTGTGTGTGTGTGTGTGTGTGTGTGTGTGATGGTGATCATGGGTGTTATGACCTTTTGTGTGTGTGTGTGTCAGCAAGAATCAAGATGTATTAAGAAGAACTGGCCTCTCTTGACATGACCAAAATAAAGGAAGCCCCACCACCTCTTAACTTAACTTGTTATGAATGTCACCCTGAGCCAGCAGGGATCACAGGTCTCCTTTCCATGTCACTGGTCCCTATTCCTGTCGGGGTGATTTCTAGGGACCAGGGGCACATTACAAATGTTCACACTATCGTGCCAACCTGACCCAAGGTATTTTCTCTTCACATTTACATTTATAGCACTGTTCCAGGAACTATGGTTCGGTACGGGAAAAAGTTTTACCTGACTTTTTTCCAAGAAGAAACACTTAAATGTTTTCAAATGTTTTGCTACAGTGTACCCTACTGAACACAACCCAGGGCTCTCCAGAGAGAAAGGACTAATTAAACTCCCCAACTAAATCACACATGAACTGTGCACTCCATGCTGTTGAACAAATAGAGCATCCCTCTCCCTCCCTAGCTCCCTTCATCCTCCAAAGTCATTGCTTTAATGAGATTAAAACAGTCACTTTCATTTCCATCCCAAGAGTGAAGAGATTCAGTGTTATTCAATTATTATTCAATTAATCAACTGTACTTGTAGTCTTGTGTTAAGGAATTCTGCTGCTTTTCTGGGCCTGTGTCTTTCTTAGCCTCAGCGTTCATTTCTGTGACCTTTGACCCCAATATCAACTGGACAATCAAGGTTACCTGTTAAGGTATTGAACAAACTTTACACATGTTTTTGTCACCTCAAAAGGGTTCATCTGTTGAGATGAGTCAATGTCCCAGTCTGTTTTGTAGATGTCACACCCTGATCTGTTTCACCTGTCTTCGTGCTTTTCTCCACCCCCCTCCAGGTGTCACCCATCTTCCCCATTACCCCCCGTGCATTTATACCTGTGTTCTCTGTTTGTCTGTTGCCAGTTCGTCTCGTCAAGCCTACCAGCGTGTTTTTTCCGCGTTCCTTTTTTTCCTAGTCTCTGTTTTCTAGCCCTCCCGGTTCTGACCTTTTCTGCCTGCCCTGACCTCGAGCCTGCCTGCCGCCCTGTACCTTTCAAACTCTGACCTGGTTAATGAACTTATGCCTGTCCTCGACCTGCCTATTGCCTGCCCTTTGTATTTTAATAAATGTCAGAGACTCGCACCATCTGCCTCCTGTGTCTGCATCTGGGTCTCTCCCTGTGTCGTTATAGTAGATCCAGCTATATGAATGGAAAAAATTTGCACCATTTAATTTCCAAACATTTTTACATTCATTTGTACTATTACCATCTAGTTTAGATGTCAAATAACACACTCCACACAATACATTTTCATATATAACTTTATTGAATATATTTGTTTTATTTTGTATTTATTTTTGAGGCTCAGAATGTTGTATTGCTTACCCATCACAAATGTCCTTAGTTTGATGAATGTGTATTCGAGTAGAAATATAATTTATTATGATCACAGGATCATAGGCTCTCAGACCCCTAACCCCAAGGTAGGATCTTTAAAGCAGTGGTTCTCAACTGGTTTTTCCTCGGAACCCAAAATAAACCAGGTTGTTTTAGTAGTGACCCAGTATTTGCATTGTGATAATATTCAAGAAGTTACAATGGGTATACCCATTCAAAACCTCCCGTGACCCAAATTTGGGTCGCGACCCACGAGTTGAGAATCACTGCTTTAAAGAAGAACAATAAGAATACAGTACATACCATCACTAAAATAAAGCCTATAATCTAATACACTTGTCATGAAGAATAAAAAACACAGATTAGGCTATGTTGGTTATACCTGTAATAACAAAAACAATAGCCTTAAAAATGGGATGATAACAATAATTATAACAATAATAATAATAATAATAGTAACAATTATTATTAATAATAATATTTGAATAAAATATATTTAAAATAAAATACAAACACAATATTACACTCATAATTTGCGCACATGCTTCCTGCATGACGCCCTCAGATTGAATTGTGATGGAGCTAGAAATCAATGAAAACTTTAAAATACAAAAATCATAGTTCAAAATGTACAAATTTACCCTTCATTTACGATTACAAGAAACAACAGCAATGTGATCATATTCAAGAAGTTACCATCTTTACAGTCTTGTAACCTGGCTATGATAATCAAGCACTCGGAATGATGAGACAAACCAAAGTTTACAACTATAGACACATTGTGCATTTCAAAATGAATATATACTCAATACTGTTGTCAATAATACATTTGATATTCTCGTCAGTGGAATAGATATATTCATAGTAGTCAAAAACAAACTGAGATGGCCCTGCACCTCCATGGCTCTTGCTCCTATCTCCAAGGCTCACACTGGCGTGGTTCTCCTGTTCAGCGTGTCCGAGTCAGTGTCCCTGTTTCGTTTGCCCCCGAGGCGGTCCAGGGTGCCCATGCCCCTCTCTCTCTCCATGGTGCCAGTGGACAGAGGTGGCTGCTGGGGGGTAAGACCGGAGGATGACAAGGTATTCAGGGGCGCAATGGCAGTGCCGCCGACCGCGGAATTCTGGCCCGCCGCAGAGAGGTTGGACTTGGAGAGAGAAGGCAGTGTACCGCTCATCATCACCCCCACTTCCTCATTGGGGAAGTAGCTGTGCAGCTGGTAGAGGGAGGCCCGGTCCACCGTGCCGTAGAGGGGGGGCCCGCCACCACCAAGACTCCCCATCTTGGAGTCCCGGGTCAGGGTATACATGGAGATATCGCCCCCTACTCCTCCACCAGCATGGTGCGGGTTGGGCAGGGTGGCCACAGAGAAAGGCGGGGCAGACGGCGGTAATGCAAAACTCTTGGCGTCTGTGGGTGAGGTGTCACGGGGGGAGCGTGGCGGGTCGGTAGAGTGCGAGCTGGAGCGGGAGCGCCGGCGGAAGCGGTAGCTGGGCAGGCGGAGCATGGCGTGCGTGGTGCTCTTGAAGAGTTCGGTGCGTGAGCGGCAGCGCAGCTCCTTGTTCTTCTCGATGTAGATGTTGACGGCCAGGACGCCCACCATCTCAGCCAGGATGAATGAGAGGCCTCCGAAGTAGAAGGACCAGCCGTACGAGTAATGCCACTTCTTGTCCTCGTCCTTCTTGGGCGAGATGTCGCTTAGCGCCGCAGAGATGTACACTATCACGCCGATAATGTTACTCAGGCCTGGGGGACAGACAGAGGTGAGATATAGACTCGAATATACACGGAACAAAATACACGCACAACATGTAAAGTCTTGGTCCCATGTTTCATGAGATGAAATAAAAGATCCCAGAAATGTTTCAAACGTACAAAAAGCTTATTTCTCTCAAATTTTGACCACAAATTTGTTTGCATGCTTTTTTAGTGAGCATTTCTCCTTTGCCAAGATAATCCATCCACCTGACCGGTGTGGCATATCAAGAAGCTGATTAAACAGAATGATGATTGCACAGGTGCACCACTCTAAAATGTGCAGTTTTGCCACACAACAAAATGCAATTGGCATGCTGACTGCAGAAATGTCCACCAGAGCTGTTGCCAGAGAATTGAATGTTAATTTCTCTACCATAAGCCGCCTCCAACGTCGTTTTAGAGAATCTGTCAGTACGTCCAACCGGCCTCACAACCACAGACCACATGCAACCATACCAGCCCAGCAAAGGACCACCACATCTGACTTCTTCACCTGTGGGATCGTCTGAGAGTATTTCTGTCTCTAATAAAGCCCCTTTGTGGGGAAAAACTCATTCTGATTGGCTGGGCTTGGCTCCCCAGTGGGTGGGCTTGACTCCCAAGTGGGTGGGCCTATGCCCTCCTAGGCCTAGCCAAATCTGCGCGCCTGCCCAGTCATGTGAAATCCATAGATTAGGACCTAATAAATGTAGTTCAATTGACTGATTTCCTTATATGAACTGGAACCTCAGTAAAATCTTTTAAATTGTTGCCTGCTACGTTCTTTTTACATATGCCATTGATTTTCTCTGAGCTTTTCCATAGGGGGGTGAGGGAATGGCTCTAAACGAACCGTCTCAACTTGATTACTTCTCTTGTGTTATGTCTCATTGACCCATATCTCCACTTAGGAGATAATATATGGCATATTACTAAATAAACAATATTTATTACTTCTGTTGTGTTGTGCCTCATTGACCTGAGTCTCCACTCAAGGGATGATATACTGTATGTGGTGGCAGGTAGCCGAGTGGTTAGAGCGTTGGGCATAACCGAAAGGTGGCTGGATCAAATCCTCAAGCTGACAAGGTAAAAATCTGTCGTTCTGCCCCTAAACAAGACAGTTAACCCACTGTTCCCCGGTAAGCCGTCATTGCAAATAAGAATTTGTTCTTAACTGACTTGCCAAATTAAATGTAGAAAAATCTCATTTACATTTACATGGGAAATCTAAGCCGCAACCAACATCATTAACATGAAACGAGTTATGGGGAGGGAAAAACAACACAAAAGTGAATATCATGGATGGATGAAATGATGGGGATAATTATATTAGCATTAACAACAACACTCGTTTCCGAGTTCAGAGACCATTGAGAACATTTAAGGCAGAGTAGGGCATTCCATCATAACAAGAGGAAAAGGAGTATGAGACACCATCGAGCATGATTTGAACTCCAGAACTAGGCTTCATCTGTGTCCAGGAAACCAGCCCCATGTGTACTGAGTAATAGAGAAACTGTCAAGAACAAGACGCCGGCGCCTTACCAGCAGCCACAAACAGGATGCCTCCTCCTAGGATGATGTTCCTCTTGCTCTTGTAGAAGCTGCTGGATGCAACACATATCGCTCCCATCAGGAGCAGTATAGCACTCAGGATGGGGAAGATACTGGAGGCTCGGACAACACCTGCAGACGGAAGGTGGTGAAATGTTCCTTAGTTGCTGATCTAAGGTCAGTTTCTTGTTGACAGTGGTTAATGGTTATAGTTGTGATTTGGGAAGGGTAATTTGAGCCTAGATCTATGCCTATGGGTATCTTCTACCTGGACCTTTGCTTAGATAGGAGATCCTATCCTCTGATAATATTGGAAGCGACTGCAAACGTATTGTGTCGTAACCTGCTGAGCTTAGCAAATACATATATTAAAGATGAATGATTAAATATAAAGTTGTGAAGGTGACTTGCAGGGGTAGAAACCCAAATGATTTCCCACTCGTTACGTTCCGAACAGAACCATTATTTGTTAAGTCACGTTCCGCTGTTCCGACCAGCAAAATAAAGTTCTGAACCGGTTTGAACTCCCCAAAAAGTACCGGTTTATATTATTCCTTTCTGTTCCATTTTAAACCTCTAAAATAGTTGGGGGGAAAATTACATTTAGCTGTAGATTAAATTAATTCACCAATCAGTGCAGCTAAACGAGCAGGTAAGCGATTTAATCTGTATAGGAAAGTCACAAAGAGCTAATTATATTTTGCCGTAACAGCATGGTTTTAATCATAATGAAAGACAAACACAGACACACTGTGCTGCCAGTCACAGTGTAAGGCGCCAGATGCAACTGAAATGTTGCAGGGGAGGACAAAGCAAGAGAGGATGGGAGGAAGCTTGCCTTGAAGCGCTGGGAATCTTGTTATGATGCATTATCTGAATTACGCCCACAGAATTATACCTACGGAGGATCAGCTCTATGGAGGAACTTGAATGTCTTTGAACTTCTGAGTTGGTTTAATGTTGGACCAGAGCAAACATACCTAGCTAACAAGCTTGTGTGTGCAGAGCAGCACTAGAATTAAAAACACATCTTACCTTTCTGTACTTAATACATCCAATGTGGTAACTATAGTATATCGCCCCAATTTCTGAAACCATGCTTGTAACGTCATCAGGTGGCTACAGTAACCTATGCAGGTAGCCTACACACACACGTACACGCACTGGTAAAGATTTCCAGCTGCCAGGCAGACGCTGGAATATGTTTCTGAGTGACACAGGGGCTTTGTTGTGGACTGGAAGAAAAAAAATGTCCGGAATGTAAAAGAATGTTATTGACCGGTTCCCATGCTTTTAAAATAACGGTTCCGTTCTGGAACAGTATAGATCACGGGCTCCGTTACTCAGATAATTGTGTTATTTTCCAGTTTTTGATTCTGTTCCCTGAACTGGTTCCAACCCTTGCTTTTCCGGCTGCGTATGTGACATTGTCACCATCTGGGGTAGAGTAATATGCCACACTAAGCATTTTTTTTATTTTTATTTAACACCTTTCATAAATGACTAAATGTATCCTACATTCTTATTCCAACCGATGTTCTGGTTGGATTGGAAGATCCCATTCCTTTGTTATAATTCCCTCCGGCAAATGAGAGATACTGATTGAGTTAGCTAACTCATAACCTTGTACCTCGGCATTCACTAATGCTGTTTCCCAGCATTTCTTTTCAAGTCGACATCACATCTTTCTAGTGACATCCTCCCACTGCCCACGTCCCCTTACTCACGCAGGAGATACTCTGCTGCCTCACACGTCCCCTTACTCACGCAGGAGATACTCTGCTGGATCCCACGTCCCCTTACCCACGCAGGAGATACTCTGCTGGATCCCACGTCCCCTTACTCACGCAGGAGATACTCTGCTGCATCCCACGTCCCCTTACTCACGCAGGAGATACTCTGCTGGATCCCACGTCCCCTCACTCACGCAGGAGATACTCTGCTGCATCCCACGTCCCCTTACTCACGCAGGAGATACTCTGCTGCATCCCACGTCCCCTTACTCCCGCAGGAGATACTCTGCTGCATCCCACGTCCCCTTACTCCCGCAGGAGATACTCTGCTGCATCCCACGTTCCCTTACTCCCGCAGGAGATACTCTGCTGCATCCCACGTCCCCTTACTCACGCAGGAGATACTCTGCTGCATCCCACGTCCCCTTACTCACGCAGGAGATACTCTGCTGCATCCTGATCATAGTCTGCATCGTCCGGGAAATGATTGATCTGAGAACACACTCCTCTCTTCAGCCCTGAGAAGGAGAGAAAGAGAGAGAGAGACCCTTGAGGAAGAGACGTGCCATTTCCAGGCCCAGGGAAATGTGCTCATCTGTGGGGACACAAATGTGCGTACAGGAACACTACCTGATCTAACGAGCACACTGTACTTTGTCAATGGTAGGTTACGGGGGGACTCTTTGGGAGATTCACCTACTGCTCACCTCGGCCACAGTACAGTAGACTATATGATTACAGACATTGACCCTTTCTCTCTCAGCTCATTCACTGTCAAGCCACTAACACCTCTGTCTGATCACGAAGTTATTGAAAGGGGGTAAAGGGGGGTAAAACATATGATATAATTAAATATAATTAAATCAATGTATACTGGCAATACGTGCAGCATTAAAATTGGTAAGAAAATAACAGAATTCTTTAACTAGGGGCGGGGCCTTCGCCAGGGTTGCAATCTGAGCCCTGCACTCTTCAATATTTACATTAACGAATTGGCCACTATTCTAGAAAAATGCTCAGCCCCTGGTGTTAGTCTCCACAATTCAGAAGTTAAATGCCTACTCTTCGCAGATGACCTATGCCTGCTGTCACCCACAGCACATGGCCCACAGCAGAGCCTGGACCTACTAGAGCAGTACTGCCAGACCTGGGCCCTGGCAGTAAACCCAAAAAAGACTAAAATAATGATTTTCAAGAGAAGATCCAGATCTCAGGGAATTAAACCAAAGTTCTCAATTGGTACAAAATATATAGAGTACTGTACACACTACAATTACTTAGGTTTAAAAATAAGCTCAACTGGACACCTTAATGAGGCAGTGAATGAGCTGAGAGAGAAAGCACGCATTAAAAAGCAAATTCAAATTGAAATACTTATTAAAATGTTGCTAAAACTAATTCAATATCTCATTGAACCAATTGCACTTTATGGCAGCGAGGTGTGGAGTCCACTTGCAAAACAAGATTTCAACAAATGGGACAGACACCCCATTGAAACCCTGCATGCAGAGTTCTGTAAGATTCTACTACATGTCCAGAGGAAAACTACAAACAATGCATGCAGGGCAGAATTAGGCCAATATCCACTAATAATAAAAACTCAAAAAAGAGCAATTAAGTTTTGGAAACATCTCAAATACAGTGACCCCCTCTCATATCATTACCAATCCCTGCAATGCCAAGAGCTGAGCAAAGAAAAGAGTCCCCTCATCCAGCTGGTCCTGGGGCTGAGTTCACAAACCTGTTCAACTAACGCACTGAAGCCTCAGGACCAGATCATCCAATCAATCAGGATAAACCAAATTACAACACAGTCAAAACAAAACTATATTGCTATATAACTATATAACACAAATGCAAACACACACACAAGCACAAAGCAAAATGCAGTGCTATCTAGATAGATAGATAGATAGATAGATAGATAGATAGATAGATAGATAGATAGATAGATAGATAGATAGGTAGATAGATAGATAGATAGATGGATGGATGGATGGATGGATGGATGGATGGATGGATGGATGGATGGATGGATGGAGAGAGAGAGGCAGAGAGAGAGAGAAAAACAGACAGAGAGAGAAAACGGAGATGGACAGAGAGAGAAAACAGATGGACAGAGAGAAATACAGAAATATGGGAGAGAGATGGGTATTAGAGAGTATTAGAGACAGAAACAGGACAGGACAGATATCTGGGGCTTGGTGTATGGACATATTAAGTATTCATTTGAATCCCTTTTCAAGTCGGTTGTGACAGTCAAATGAACCACAAACAACCCTTTGTACTCTGAAGAGGACAACAGACTTCATCAATAATTAAGAAGCTGTAATCAGTATGTTGAGCATCTGCCACAAATATTATATATAATGGCTGTTGTTGTCCTCTTTTGCGGTCTATCACTTACTGTAGGTAGCAAATGGAGTCCCACTCCATCAGACTATAACTAATGACTCATCACTCATACTTCTGACTCGTTACCGGAAACTAGGCGTATGTCCGCGTCACTATTTCACAGGAGAAACATTTTTTTTTTAAATCTAAACGCATTTTTGGGCAGAAATTTCTTCTGGAACAGTAGCTAAGGAAATGGATTACATTTTCAAACTAAGGGCAACCGTGGCGTCCATCCATGTAAGATATTTTGAATTTAGTCAGAAAGTCATTTTCATTTCAAGTTAAAGTGTACTATTAGCTAGTTAGCTAACGTTACATGTGCATTAATATCTTTTATTTATTTATTTTAATTGTACCCCTTTTTCTCCCCAATTTCGTGGGTTCCAATTGTTTTTTTAGAAGCTACTATCTTGTCTCATCGCTACAACTCCTGTACAGGCTCGGGAGAGACGAAGGTTGAAACATACTGTCCTCCGATCCCCAACCCAACCAAGCCGCACTGCTTCTTAACACAGTGCGCATCCAACCCGGAAGCCAGCCCCACCAATGTGTCGGAGGAAACACTGTGCACCTGGCAACCTTGGTTAGCGCGCACAGGAGTCTCTGGTGCGCGATGAGACAAGGACATCCCTACCGGCCAAGCCCTACCTAACCCGGACAACGCTAGGCCAATTGTGCGTCGCCCCACGGACCTCCTGGTCGCGGCCGGTTACGACAGAGCCCGGGCGCGAACCCAGAGTCTCTGATGGCACAGCTGTACAGCGCCCTTAACCAATGCGCCACCCGGGAGGCCCCATGTGCCTTAAAATCAAACATGTACAGTATGCCATCTGTAAATACGAATAAAATTGTTACATTTCGGGCCTAGTTGGTTTAGCCACAGAAAAAGCCAGCAACCTTCACGCTTGCTATGATTGGCTGAGATAATGAATGGCTTGACACGCCGAGAGATGAGTCTGGATTGGTCTGCCATGTAGCAGGCTTTTATCTATTTAAGCTGGTCAGTATGTGCAGGTAATTCTGTCTAATGTAGTTTACATATATATATATTGCGTAATAGAACTGCATAAGTGTTGCTCTCCACTTTCTTGAGGACCGAGTTTTGAAATCAGTGGAATGCATGGTGGAATTAGAGTATGATACAGTAGCTAAGGAAATGGAGAAAACACTTTGGATTACATTTTCAAACTAAGGGCAACCGTGGCATCCGTGACAGAGAGGGAGAAGCGTCCATCCATGTATATGGGTAAGATAGTCTAGCTAGCTACATTTTCTGATATTACACATTTTGAATTTAGTCAGAAAGTCATTTTCATTTCAAGTTAAAGTGTACTATTAGCTAGTTAGCTAACGTTACATTTATGATCTGTGTAATAATATTATTTGTATCTCAGAGCCATTTGCTTTGCTAGTTATAGCCTAATGTTAGCTAGCTAACATTGAACCTGATTGGTTAGCTAACTACAGATTCTTGCTGGTTCACTGTTTAGCTAGCTACATGTCTTAACAAAAGACTCCACTATGCACGTAACCATTTCAATTGAATGTTAACGATGTCACTGCGACAACTGTTGATATACGTAGCTGGTAAATTCGCTCTGGCTATCTACTCCGATTTCAGAGCACTTTCGTCTAAGTTACCAAGGCTCTGGCCAACATAAAAACAGCCTAACCAGCTCTGTTAGGGCGAGTAAAATAGTCAGAGTGAGCTGTTCTCTCATTTGTGTCTGGAAGTAGCTAGCAAGCTAGCCAACTTTAGCCAGTTAGCTTGGGTGCCCGACTGCTGTTGTTGGACAGAACGCTCGGATCAACCCTTAAAGAGACGGGTGGGCTAAACTTAAGAGGGTGTGAACGATGCTGAATAGGTGTAAACAAAAAAGAGCTCTTCAATAGGTGCACCAAAATATTCAAAGGCCATTTTCTCAAAAGTGAGGTTACAAGTTTATCAACTTTCAAAGCAGAATTACATTCCCATTGTTCCTCAACTGTAGTGTATGATAAACCTTTTTCTAGCTCTGAGTCTCTACCTGTATCCAATGTAAAAATAACATTAAAACACAATTTCAAATTTTCTACATAAGACTGAACCGAATTGGTCGATCACAATTGCCTCTTTAGCATTCGCTGGTCTCACGAAGCCAAACCTTCAAAATCAAGTCATTGTCACGCATGGTTCTCGACAAGACTAGTTTCTCGCAGATGACAATAGGGTAAAAATGCTAATGTTAGATCATGTTAGATAAGCAGCTCTTGAAATGTGCCTTTTTTTCTCCTGACTGTCTGCCACTGCCCACTGGATGTCCTCTAAATGCACTCCAGGCAGCACTGTGTCGAACCGTGTCTTTCATGGTTGAGCTGCTCATCAGCTGCACAACACACACACTCTTGTACACACACCTGCACATGCACGTATGTGCACATAAACGTACGATCCAAACACAGTGATCCACCCACCCACACACACCCACACACACACACACACACACACTGAGGCATTCATCTGACCCCACCAAAAGCCTGGAAATACACTGATCCCCCATCACCCCTCCCCACAAACATCTAGACCTCCCCTTACCCTCCAGACAGCATATCCTCCAGAGGCCAGAGTGGGTGAGGGCACCAGGGTCTTTCTTGTCCTTGTTGTTGGGGTCGTCCTGGGAGGAGTTGGCCGTGCTGTTGCAGATGAAGGCCCGTGCGTACAGCCAGTAGTCCGTCCCAATGGCCACCGCCATCAGGGAAAAGGCTGCAAACGCCCCCAAAGTGGTGAGGACAACCTGGATCCCCTTCTCCCACCACACCATGACTGGGCCGGAGAGAGGGAGGAGAGAGAGGGATTGAGAAAGAGAAGAGCTGGTGAAATGGAAAAGATAACTGAAAAGCTACAAATCAAGAGTATCCTCTTGAATGGTGTGGGTGTGCCTGTGTTTCAAAGGAAACAACCGATATGCCACAATTGACCCGTTATTGACCTGGATGTCCAAAACCTGGTGTGTCGATTTCAATTCAATAAGACTTTATTAATCCCAGAGGGACAATTAGAAAGGCATTGTCAGTTCTTTGTCTCTCTGATGACTTGTAATTGTTTAAATACAAAAGCCATTTGAGAAGGGAAAAAAACGAAAACTTCAGTATAACAAATCATATGGTTTCCTTTTGAATCCAGGCATCTGTTAAGCTGTCTTTGGTTAAGTGTTAACGTTAAGTGTGTGTGCGCGTATGTGCACGTTTGGTGAAGTGTGTTTCTAGTGAAATGTGTGTTACCTTGGGGCATGCCTCTGCCTTTTGCCTCCATGTCTGCAGCTTGCTGTTCCTCGTCAGTGAAGAGTGCGCATTCAGAGTCCCCTCTGTCCAAGCCGCATCCATAGACCGCTCTTCCTCTCTTGTTTCCTCTCTCGTTTCCTCTCTTCTCGTTCCCCTCTCTCTCTCTCTCTCTCTGCTCCCTGTGTTCCTCTTCTTCTCACTTACCTCAGTCTCTATGTGAACGTGGATCCACAACTCGAGGTTTCGTCCCTCTTCTCAGTAAGTGGCCATGGCATGCGTCTCAGCGTTGCTCCTGTGGGGTGAAGAATAAGAAGAAAAAAGAAAGGATTTAATAAATGAATGTGATGTGAGAGGGAAGCCAAGTAAAATGGTCTTTCTTAACCTTACAAAAAGATGAATCATTAACACAACTGGGTTTGAACATTATGCGATGACCAACCCGAAGGGAAAGAAGCTGATCCGTTTCCACATTTCACCTAGAGAGAGACAGAGGGATATATAAAGCAAGAGGGAACAGGAAAGAAGCGAGAGAGCGTGCTCTATTCCATTGCCATGGCAACAGCAAATTCCAAAGTCTAGGACGGAACAGAACACTGCGAGTGAGAAGCGAGTGGGGGGTGAGGGGCAGCTGAAACAGCTGAGGGGATTTTGCCACGATTAAACAGTAAATAAATACTGATGCTGAAGATCTCAATATGATATATATTTTTAAAAGAGTGAGTCATTTCAAAGCCATGATAAAACATGTAGAATCCTAGTGTACTGTTCAATTAAGGGAAGTAATCAAGACCATTCAGATGATGACAAGCACTTCAGTATCATTATGTAGTTGAGCTAACATATGCTGTATGTGAGCATCTCTGGTACACATCATGGCCATTAATATGGAGTTGTTCCCCCCTTTGCTGCTATAACAGTCTCCACTCATCTGGGAAGGCTTTCCACTAGATGTTTGAACATTACTTGATCCCATTCAGCAACAAGAGCATTAGTGAGGTCAGGCACTGATGTTGTGCGATTAGGCCTGGCTCGGCGTTCCAATTCATCCCAAATATGTGTTCAATGGTGTTGAGGTCAAGGCTCTGTGCAGGCCAGTTAACTTCTTAGTGATTCCTTCACGCGCCAATCCCGTTAACGGGATTGATTTGACAACACCCAGTAAAATAGCAGCACACCAAATTCAAAAACAGAAATACTCATAATAATAATTCATAAATCATACAAGTGTTATACATCGGATTAAAGATGAACTTGTTGTTAATCCAGCCATAGTGTCAGTTTCAAAAAGGCTTTACAGCGAAAGCAAACCATGCTATTATCTGAGGACAGCACCCCATCAAACATTTAATAAATTACCTGTAATCCTGATCCAAACATTTCAAACAACTTTCCTAATACAACTTTAGGTATTTTTTTAACATAAATAATCAATCAAATTTAAGATGGAGTAAACTGTGTTCAATTGCAGATAAAAACAACGTGGAGCGAGCTTTCAGGTCGCGCGCCCCAACCACAACAGTACACTTCACTCGACCCTCGTTCTGAACTGCCCTACTTCTTCATTTCTCAAAGGAAAAACATCAACCAATTTCTAAAGACTGTTGACATCTAGTGGAAGCGATAGGAACTGCAAGCAAGTGCCTTAGAAATCTAGTTCCCCATAGAAACCCCATTGAAGAGAGAGTGACCTCAAAAAACAAAATTCCTGGATGGTTTGTCCTCTGGGTTTTGCCTGCCAAATAAGTTATGTTATACTCACAGACATAATTCTAACAGTTTTAGAAACTTTCCAGTGGTTTCAATCCAAATCTACAAATTATATGCAGATCCTAGCTTCTGTGTCTGAGTAGCAGGCAGTTTACTTTGGGCAAACTTTTCATCCGGATGTGAAAATAGTGCCCCCTAGCCTTTATTAAGTTCTTCCACACCGATCTCTAAAAAACATTTCTGTATGGACCTCACTTTGTGCACAGGAGTATTGTTATGCTGAAACACGAAGGGGTCTTCGCCAAACTGTTGCCACAAAGTTGGAAGCACAGCATCGTCTAGAATGTTGTTGTAAACTGTAGCATTAAGATTTCCCTTCACTGGATCTTAGGGGCCTAGCCCAAACCAGGAAAAACAGCCCAGACCATTATTCATCCTCCACCAAACTTTACAGTGACACTATGCATTCGGGCAGGTAGTGTTCTTTTGGTGTCCATCGAACTACCAGATGGTGAAGCGTGATTCATTACTCCAGAGAACGAGTTTCCACTGCGCTTTACACCACGCCAGCCAAAGCTTGGCATTGCGTATGGTAGTCTTAGGCTTGTGTGTGGTTGCTCGGCCATGGACAATACTTTCATGAAGCTCCCGGAGAACAGTTCTTGTGCTGACTTAGCTTCCAGAGGAAGTTTGGAACTCGGTAGTGAGTGTTGCAACTGAGGACAGACAATTTTTTTCGCGCTACGCTCTTCAGCACTCAGCGGCCCCATTCTGTGAGCTTGTGTGGTCTATCACTTCCCTTGTTGCCCCTAGATGTTTCCACTTCACAATACGAGCACTTACAATTGGCCGGGGCAGCTCTAGCAGGGCAGAAACTTGACAAATGTACTTGTTGGAACGTCACTGAGCTTTTCAGTACGGGCCATTCTACTGCCAACGTTTGTCTATGGAGATTGCATGGCGGTGTGCTCAATTTTATACACTTGTCAGCAATGGTGTGTCTGAAATAGCCGTATCCGTTCATTTGAAGAGTTGTCCACATACTTTTGTTTATCATAAGATGCAAACGTACATACAGAATGATTCATGAGCAGCAAATACAGTTACGTTTACAGAAATGACCTAAAATGCAACTTTTTTCTATATTAAATTAGGTGATGGATGCATCATTCATCAAATGATTCAGTGTACTGCAGGAGGAGCCTTGTAATGATAATATAACAGCCCAAAAGTTAGGTGATAGTCATCAAACAGTGGTTTATGACTCACTATTCCTACCCCAGTTTCAAGAAGCAAAGTTTGTTCAATCCATACCTGAACCTACTGAAACGTGTTTAAATTATACACAAAGATGATCTTCCTCCATATTAAAAACCATTAGAAGGTTTATGTTTCTATAGTTGTTTCTGTACGTACTGTTTAGAAAGCAAATAACCTAGATGCACAGATATGGAGGGGTTTTGCCATCGGCAGCACATCAACACAGAATGATGATAAAGGAAGAGATCGAGTTCACGGACAAACCAGAACCACATACTGAAATGCATGAATGTACAGCTTTGGGGTACATGGGGGGGTGCAGTGAGTGAAAAAGCTGTTTTTGAATAAAAGGTCAAATCAGACGTTTAATTCCTTGAATTATGTCATCCATTATAATAAACATTATTGCATAAATGAATAGGCTAGGATTTTTTAAACGATTATTGGCTCATTTATCAAGGTTTATTAGGGAGGGGGGTTATAGCCTATGAACGTAATGCCAGTCTCAAGTGGATTTATTAGGCCTACATGAACCATCTTAAGACGGTATAAATGTCAACCATTTTGGTCCTGGAGTTGTTACACCATGCCTTGCAGTGCTGTGATATGATAATGTCTAAACTAATGAATTTGAAGTATTCAATCTGCACTGTATGCCAATGTTTGTTAGCTAGCCTGGCAGTTTTAGAGATATAACTTTTTCTAATTAACTGCCAATATGCCAAAATTCCATTAAAACAATGCAGTCAATCCACAGCCAGACACTGGATGAAATCAGTTGATGATAGGACATAGACAAGTTGTAAATGCAACAAGTATCATATTGTTTCATACAATAGCAGCCAGAGTTTTACAAGAAAATAGAAATTGAGACATTTATGGTCTGTTTGCATGTATGTTACAGGCTATTTATACAGAAAATGTGTAAAAACCTGTATAAACTGTATCTATATTTATATGAAAATATTGTAGCTTAACAATAATTCTATTACACAATATCTGATATATCACATGCCTTACTTTGATGTTCCTGCATAAGTAAATGTAGGATTATGCCTCTACTGACATTCATTCCAATTAGAACCATCGCTGCCATTTTCACCCAATTCTGGCCCCTCTAGTAATTTAATAGGACCTCTATGTGTCCACCTCATTTTCAAACATTGCTATGGGCAAAGCCAAACAACAGAGTAAATCATTTGAAAGAGTCAATTTATAGAGTATACAAGTCAAGTAAACAATTATAAATGTGAGTGTACAGGTGTAATTTTCTAGGTATTTCGTTCAAGTTCGCTAACGCTAACGTCAGCTAGACTTACTAGTAGGCTAGTTCTGTTGTGATAATAACGTTAGTTGTGTTGTGTCAGAGTTAAGGCCTGAGCCATCCACCAAGTCAATAACTATAACGATAACTCTAATGATAAACTATAGGATACATAACTATACAACGTTGGAGGAAGGAAAGTTTGGAGGAAAGCTTCTCATGTATCGTTCAACAGCCCTACACCTGTCAATCAACTGATCAAGGCATCCTAACGCACATCTTCTCTAACACACAGATACTGAGATACTGGTTCAGACCGTTCAGTGCTTTCAGGGTGTATTCATTGTCATAGTGACAACTGCAAATAATACTTAAATGTACATGTAGGCCTAATGAAAATATAGTAACTCGTATTTAAATGTAGCAATTCAACAACAAACGCCCATTAGCCAGCGCATCTTTTACAGCATGTATTGGCCTCGTTGCTCAAGTGGTTTGCAAGTGATTTCCGACATGCATTTTCTATGCTGTAGGCCTGTTATACGTTCAGCAATTAGCAAGAGCAAGCCTGCTTCTTTCCCCGAATAGGCTGTTAGGCCTAGTATTAAAACATATTTTAATAAATGTCCTATATCGTTTGTAGCCGATAGCTTTTCCTGGGATTTCACGAGAAGAGGAATTGCCTTTTGTGGAGAGGCTTTCGTAGTCTATCGCCTGTTGCGCACGGTAGCAGCTGGAAGAGAGAGGCTAATGATGTGACCCCGAGGGAAAAAGCGAAATATTAGCTACATATTAGGCTATTCATTAGTTAAATATTAGGACTATAAGCTAAATATTTACCTGGCAAAGTGCAAGAAAAATAAATTAACAAATTATGAAATTAAATTCCTCCAGGCTGCACTCTGTGGTCCCTGGGCACGCAAAGCTCCACTATTGATAAGGCCCACATTTTTTGACAATTATTATCAAGTGAATACACAATTATTGTTCATAGGCTGTAAACTGCAGTGATGTATTGGGTCATTTTAATAACCACGCACACATCCTGTTTTGTTTCATGATGAAAAACTGCATAGGCCTCATTATGCAACCATTTGGATCAGTTTGGGTCTTTCCTCGTTAGTTTAGAAGGTACATTAGCAGGCCACTCATGGCGAAGGTCTATTTTGTCAGGATGTAACCTGGTGTTAAGATAGGCCTACTATAGGAACATATAGGTTTCTCCTTTCCAACTCTCAGCCCGTTAATGCTGGAGCCTATTTTACATTCAGCAAGCAAGAACAAGCTTGCATCTCTCCTCCTATAGGCTAGTAGGCTAAGGAAATCGAAATAAGTGTCCATCAAGCTTTTGTAGTGTGGCTTTTCCTGGAACTCCACAAGATCTAAAAGGAATAACCATGGCAGCCGGGGAGGCCAGGTGCATAATTGCACTACAGAACAATGAAGACAGACAGGCTGGGAGATGTAACATGTAGCCTATGTTAGAAGCGTATGCATATTAGCTCATTATTCATAAACTCAATGTTAGGCTTCATACCACAGTGAATATTTCCAGTCAATTTACAAAGAAAACAAAATTAAGTTGATCGTAGGTAGTTCACGTGAGTACAAAACTCTATGCTGTAAACTGCTCAAAAGCCTGGCGTTTTGAATGCATGTTCATTTCGAATGAACTGCATCTAGCCTGCCTGATTGGGCAACCATTTGCATCAGCAGTGGAGTACAGTACTCAAGTAAAAATACTTTAAAGTACTAATTTAAGTAGTTTTTTTGGGGGGTATCTGTACTTTACTTTACCATTTATATTTTTGACAACTTTTACTTTCATTTCACTACATTCCTAAAGAAAATAATGTACATTTTACTCCATACATTTCCCTTGACACCCGAAAGTACTCATTACATTTTGCATTCTTAGCAGGACAGGAAATTGGTCTAATTCACGCACTTATCAACAGAACAAATGGTCATCCCTACTGCCTCTGATCAGGCAACTAACTAAACACAAATGCATAGTTTTGGAGTGTGCCCCTGGTTATCCATACATTTTCAAAACAAGAAAATGGTGCCTTCTGCTTCGCTTTATTTAAGGAATTTGAAATGATTTATACTTTTACATTGACTTTTAATACTTAAGTATATTTAGAACCAAATACTTTTAGACTTTACTCACAAGTAGTATTTTACTGGGTGACTTTCACTTTCAGTTGCAGCGATGAGACAAGACTGTAACTAGTACCAATTGGATACCATGAAATTAGGAAAAAGTACATTTTTTCTTTATCCTTTTTATAGTTAAGGAAACTAAGCAGCACATTCTCCCATAAAAAAATTAAGTCATCAAGAATATTAACAATTATGAATATCACTATGAATATCTTTCCATAATTTCTATACATGTAGACAACGCCAAAATAAATGCAAAACAGTTTCTGGACGCTCAACACAAAAAGTACAGTTAATATTAATGTATTTGTTTTGTTTCTTTAGGTAATGATTCACAGGGTAATATTTATGGATCATTCTGTAAGAAACCTCTTTGACCTTGTTAACAAGCAGGTATTTGTGTGGTAATAACCAGACATTTTCCAACAAATATCATTGATGAATGTATTCCAGTAAGTTGTGAAATAAGGAATGGAAACAATGGCCCTTTGAAATAAAGTATTATAGATCTGTTGTTCTGAGGGAGCAAGGAGAAACACATTTCTCCTATTGGAGTGTCAACTGGACTAAACGAGGGAAGGTCAAGAAGGTGAAGTCTGATTACACCTCTAAACAACATGAGAGTTCCAGATGGAATAGCATCAAAGACTATGGTGAACTCTCTAGGTGTAACAGGGATATTGTTTTTATATAAAAAATATCCTTATTGTTCCAAATGAAATACCTATGCAGGGGGAAAATTTGGTTTATATATTAACGACCACGCTAAGAATACTTCTCTATGAAAAGCAGGTCATTTTGTAGGAATCTTATCAATGTTATAGTTACAAAGTAACATAAAAATGAAACCACCAAAACGGGAGAAGATATAACGAGGGATGAAATTCCAAATTGATGTTGGATTCTTTAAGAAGTGTTTAGCCCAATTCATCTTAAAAGTATTATTCAAAGTTGGAAAACCTATAAAATTGTGACCACCATATTCTTATGTGTTCATAACGACAGATTTCCTAATATAATGTGTATGACTTTTCCAGATGAAGTTGAAAAGCATCTGGTCAACCGCTTTACCTATTTTGTTGTCAAGATGTGGGGACTGGGCTACATAAGTAAGTCTGGAGATACCTTCAGCTTTAGAACGCAATACTACCTACTTTACCTTTCAAGGATAAATCCCTCTGCAAACAACCAATGATTCAACTTCTTTTCTTTTTTTTCAATAACAGGTATGAAATTGAATGAGCATCTTCCCTGTTGATCCTTAGATATGGTAAACCCAAGGTATGCTATTTATTCCTTGACTGGAATATTGCATATAGAAGGTATCACACAGTCTTTAACAGCAAACCATTCACACTTATTAAAGTTTAGGCAAAGACAAGAAAATATTTATCACATCGACTGCTCTAGAAATCTGGTCAGCATCTTTCAAAAAGAGGATTGTGTCATCTGCAAGCTGACTTATGATAATATCTGTCAGCATTAGAGATCCCTTTTATATCGCTGGATTTAACAAAACTTGTAAGAAGTTGGGTTTGCAAGCAGGAAGAGGTAAGGTGAACTTGGGCAACCTTGCCTAATTCCTATTTTCAAATCAAATCTAGGATAAGTGCCATGCTTTAATTTAATGGAACTGTTCCCATTCATATAAAGTTTTAATAGTACTACAAAATAATTCCCCAACAGTAGGCGAAGTTATGAGGGTGAAAGGCACCAAATTATTACGGTGAGGCACATGGGCTTCTAACAGCTTACTACACAAAGTACACTTAGTATTACGTTCTTAGCTACAGTATACATATCTCCCTGGCATGTTACATCCTTTATGCCTCAGCATATAAGACATTTTTGGACGCACCTTGTTGTGCTGTGCTCACTTGAACTGGAAGGTGGCTCGGCTGTTCTTGTGGGCCATGTTTGTCATCAAACTTTGGCATCAAAGTCTGGCATTCTCTGGATTTATGATGCTTTCAGAACAACTGGGAACTCAGAAAAAAACAAGGTCAAATCACAACGTCAGTGTTCTTCAAGTCGGAGCTCTAGAAAGAGACCCGATATCCCAAGTTGTAATTCCCGAATTTTAATGACCGTTCAAAGCAAATTTTCCCAGTCGAAGCTAATTTTTTTTCAGAGTTATTTTTTTTTCAGAACTCATTGAAGTCTGAGATTTCCCAGTTCTGAGTTTCCAGTTGTTTTGAACGAGGCATAAATCATGCTGGATTGACAGCATGGCCAATGTATTCAACTTTTTCTGGCCCATGGTGTTGAATGTTTATCTTTTTAAACTTGGACAAGAAACCTTTAAACACAGACCTGGACCACACACCCATTCCACTGAATAGCAGGCTAGTGATTGCTTTGCAACGCTTGCAGTTAGCCACTGATTCCTTCCAAACCACTCATTGTTGAATTTGTGATTTCCAACTTCCTGTGTAATGTTTATGTCCAATGGCCGATGAGCACCAATATGTTTTCTTTATACTTTCTCTTCATATGGATTGAAAAGGATTTGCCAGTAGATTGTCGACGTGATGCATGATGACAACTGCTTGTCTAGTTTGCTAGCTAAGATTTTGAAAGTATGATGTTGACATGATCAGACCAATCAAAGCTATGGTAACATGATTTGACTTAATTTTATCTGTGGCAAATGACCTTGAGCCTTCTTGGATGGGCAATTCTAATGTAACTCTATGTCCGCACCCGAGGGGCTTGAATTTTTTAGCTCTACCCGTAGATTTTGCGGTGATGTAGTATCCCCATGAGTGACCGAACCCTAAGCCAATCCCGGTGCAACTAGAGAGCATTACCAACCCATACGCTCCGATTTTTTTTGCTGGCTGCCCCACCACTACAGAAAAAACTGAGCTAGGCTGAAACACCTGCATTTTGGAGCTGCCTTACTCAAGGAAACAAAAAAGAGACCATGTTTGTATGCGGCTTTAATAACTCAATTATGATTTTTTTCCCCTTGTTTGGAAACTGATATGTGACACGTATTAATGCCAAAATAACAAACAACAACAAAAAAACATATATACAGTACCAGTCAAAGGTTTGGACACACCTACTCATTCAACTCATGTAGTAACCAAAATAGTGCTAAACAAATCAAAATATATTTTATATTTGAGATTCTTCAAAGTAGCCACCCTTTGCCTTGATGACAGCTTTGCAAACTCTTTTTTTGCTAAACAGGTCACCACTGTTAATAGCACAGATAGAACAATCGTTGGTAATATGGTGTATTTTGTCACAATGTATCAGGGGGGATAGGATCTCTGTGATACAGAAGACATGGGCTGTGTTCATTCGCAGATATAGGCTATCATCAACAGTTCATGGTATTGGCTTCAGTTTGTACAACGTTTGAAAGACGTTTGACTGCGCAATCTGAAGTGATTTATAGCCTATGGTGGGTCAATTAATGAAGTCAATTGAGAGAAAAATTGCTATTCAGCCCGGCATAAGTCGTGTAACACTTAACTGTGACAATGTGTTGAATTCACCCTACGGTCTTTGTAAGCCTACTCAGAATTTGAATGATATTCCTATGGGCATAAAACAAATTACGAGCCTGAAATAGCTGTTCACTGCAAACTTCAATGGCTTTCCTTTGTATTTCCAGTTTATCCAAAGGTGATTCTGTATAGGTAATGTGTAATCTGTACTCTCCCATCACACGCACACACACACACACACACGGACTTGTGAGCTGGTCATATATTTTTTTTTATTATGCCAGCATCCAAAACGTGCACTGTGCACCCACCAACTTTCCTTCAATTCGAATGGCTGAAACAATCTCACGGAGAAAGCATCCGAGCGAGTGAAACAGCGCCCCTGTGTCTTACCATATGTAGCCCATGTATCTGATGCTGACTGGCCAAAAAGAGTATGGCCTTCACTCGCTCGGATGCTTTCTCCGTGAGATCGTTTCAGCCATGCGAATTGAAGGAAAGTTGGCGGGTGCACAGTGCACTGTTCGGATGCTGGAATTATTTTGGATGAACGCGCAAAGGATGACCTGTAACGATCGTCGTATGAAGGAGAAGGAGAGGAGGACCAAGGTGCAGCGTGGTAAGTGTTCATCTTGTTTTAATAAGAAACACTGAACACTGAACAAAACAATAAAACGACAAAACGAACAGTCCTGAACGGTGAAACAAAACACAGAACAGAAAATAAGCACCCACCACTCAAAAGTGAAACCAGGCTACCTAAGTATGGTTCTCGATCAGGGACAACGATTGACAGCTGCCTCTGATTGAGAACCATACCAGGCCAGACACAGAAATCCCAAATCATAGAAAAAAGAACATAGACAACCCACCCAACTCACGCCCTGACCATACTTAAAACAAAGACACAACAAAAGATCTAAGGTCAGAACGTGACTTAACCTATTCTTTGAAGTGATTTGACAATCAGATGAAAACGTCACTGCTGGTTGAGTTCGTGGAACATTAAAAGGCAATACATTCTTACAGAGAAATTGCATCTTTACTATAAAACCCATGGGGGCCTCAGACTGGCCTCTGCCTGGGGCCTCCAAATCATGAACTCCACCCACCGCTGTACACACACACACACACACACACACACACACACACACACAGTAATGTACAGCTAACCTTGTGGAGACCCACAATTCAGTCCCATTCAAAATCCTATTTTTCCTAACCCTAAACCATACTCTTACTCTAACCTTAACCCAAAAAACCTAACCTTAACCCTAAACCTAACACTAGCTCCTAACCCTAAACCTAATTCTAACCCTAACACTAATTCTAACCTTAACCCTAAACCCCCTAGAAATAGCATTTGATCTCGTGGGAGCCAACAAAATGTCCCCAGTTGGTCCAATTTTTGTTTGGTACTATTCTTGTGGAGACTTCTGGTCCACACACTACACACAGTTCACACACACGCAAAACATCGTAACACCCATTAACACCATTACACACACATACATACGCACACACACACACACACACACACACACACACACACACACACACACACACACACACACACACACACACACACACACACACACACACACACTTGGAACTGCTACATTTCTTATGGCTTTAAATAAGCAGAGCTTTGGATTAAAACACAATAGCAGGGGGCATTACCAAGATACTGAGTATGTCAGTCTCCAGTCATGCTATTCGTTCTCTACTCCAGTGTGCAAACAGGATTTCATCTCAATATAGTTTAGCCATGTTGATCTTTTCAACTCTAAAAGTTCCTGACATCAGTGGTAGGTGTGTTTGAGTGTGTGATTGTGTGTGTGTGATTGTGTTTGTGTGTGTGTATGTGATTGTGTGTGTTTTGTGTGTGTGATTGTGTGTGCCAGACATCTGACCACAAACATTAAGCACACACAGGTTTACCTCTAGGATTTATTCATTAGTTGTGGAACAATGACGTTAGTCAGCAACCCCCAGGCATCGATCCAATAACAAATGGTATCTCAGGTATGAACAATCTCTTCAGATTCATTAGTGCATTGCTTAGCAAAAAGAAAATGTCATTATTGTCATTATTACCATTAAATCGTTGATTTTGTGGTAAATATGGGTAACATATTTACACTAATAATAATAGTAACAACAATAAGAATTATATAATGATCATGATAATAATGAATAGCTTTGATCTCCGCTACTGTTGTTAGGCACAGTTCATTTTAATAAGCTCAAAGACAGGTTCTAAGAGAGCGCCTTAACAGAAGAAGAAAGAAATGGAGAAAGAGTGAAAAACGAGGCCTGCAAAGAGAAGAGACAGGTGGAACAAGTCTGCCCCACATTACATTAACGGGGATTTGAGAGACAAACCAAGACAAATGATCAATAAAGTTCAAAAGGTAGGATTTACCGGGGGTGGGAAGCAAGAGGAGAAACAAGTGAAGGCAATAAAAGGAGCTTGAGGAAATCAATGAATCTCACTTGAGCTACGGAAAAACCACAATCGTCCTCAACTCCAATAACATTCACGGTCTAGTCAAGACATGGCTCTCCGAAAGGAGACCTCAATTTAGCAGAGTAGTATAATGAGGAAAAACAACAGATGATAATATTTAATTGACAACATAAAATGTGATACAATTCTTATAGCTACCCCTTTCACCTCTCTCTCTCTCTCTCTCTCTCTCTCTCTCTCTCCCTCTCTCTCTCTCTCTTAATCAACCTCTCACACCAAATCAGAATAGGCCTACTATATTTTACACTATAGAGTTAATAAAACTACACCACTACACTATTCTACCTATTATGATTACAGAACAAGCTACAAATATTATTTTGTTATAGTTTTCCCTCCAGCAGGAGCCAGTCCTGTTTGCTAATGCGTTCATATATTTGACTCTATACTATATTATAGGCTGTCCATCGCTGTCCTGGGTCCCAAACAAACGAACGCTACCACTCATCACATGTGTATGTGCATCTGCTACATAAAAAAAACAATATAGATATTAAAAAACATTTGATCAAGTTTTCTGGTCGCATGAAAAGATCTGGAATTCGGAAAAACAACCACATCATACTAGGAAAACAATTGGAATGCAATTCAATGTCTCAAATTGAAATGAATGTACATTGATCAGGAATTAGTTCACTATTTGTAGGCAGATATTGCAAGACTTTGTTATAAGTCGTTCTTCTATCCCCCAAGTCCGGAATTGCTATCGGTTCGCTAGAAAAAATGAGCATGTCATGACACAAAAGGCAAAGTTCAACCTCGAGGGAGAGCAATCAGACTCACGACAAAAGCACTAGGTGGTGCTACAGAGACCCATTGGTCATGTTTTGCTCTCGTTTAGACCTTCATTCACTAAGAGACGCTATTGTGAAATTCACTGAGTATACAAAGCATTAAGAATATCTGCTCTTTCCATGACATAGACTGACCAGGTGAAAACGATGATCCTTTATTGATGTCACTCGTTAAATCCACTTCAATCAGTGTAGATGAAGGGGAGGAGACAGGTTAAAGAAGGATTTTTAAGCCTTGAGATAATTGAGGCACGGATTGTGTACGTGTGCCATTCAGAGGTTGAATGGGCAAGACAAAAGACGTACTGTAAGTGCCTTTGAACAGGGGTATGGTAGCAGGGTTATCCCACGCTCAACAGTTTCCTGTGTGTATCAAGAATGGTCCACCACCCAAAGGACATCCAGCCAACTAGACCCAACTGTGGGAAGCGTTGGAGTCAACATGGTTCAGCATCCCTGTGGAACACTTTCGACACCTTGTAGAGTCCATGCCCCGACAAATTGAGGGGGGAGGAGGGGTTTCTAATGTTTGGTACACTCAATGTTGATTTCTGTGCTTTATATTAGACATTGTTAAACTCTTATCAGCCTCTCACTTTCTTTCTCACACATCCTCTATGGTTTTATTATATATTCATATATAGTTGCATTTACTTACATTATTATAATACAGATGTTTATAAACATAGATAATGATAATGGTCACAATCTTTCTTTTGATATTAGTAGTAGAAATAGTAGTAATTGTAGTTATAGCAGGACTGTGGCAGCTGGTTTGTGTGTGTGTGTGTGTGTGCGTGTGTGTTGCATTTAGTATAAGGATACCAATAAACATCAGAATAGAATGTAAACATGTTGTGCATTAGGTAGGCTACATAGGCAGCATGTATTATATATACCGAGTCACAGTCAGAAGGAGAAAAGTAAACATTTCAAAACAAACACAGTCTTTACTTCATCAATCTACTCCATTGCTGTATGGGAAGCTCTTTTGGTAACTATGAATAGAAGGAAGATACTCTACTGGTAAGCAGCCATGTGCTACAGAATATGAACACTCAAGCTAATTAGCAATCAAAGGAGGATCATATGTCTCATGGAATCTGCAAATAGGCTCTCATTCTTCGTAGTAAAATGGGTGCTTTTTTTTTATATTCTCAGAAATAAATATTTCTAAATGTTGGAAAGTTCTGGATTTTCTTTGTTACCATGGCATTTTAGTCAAAAACATGAAACAACAATTCAAGTGTTTTTTTATGGATGCTGAAGCCTATGACCTGGACATTTATACACACACACACACACACACACAAAAGATGCTAGCTAGAACCTAAAGGTTTTTTTCAGCTGTCCTCATTGGAGAAAAAACCCTTTTTCTTTCCAGGTAGAACCCTTTTGGTTCCAGCTAGACCCCTTTTAGAATCCATGTCGAACCCTTTTCACAGAGGATTTTACATGGAACCAAAAAAGGGTTCTACCTGGAACCAAAATGGGTTGTCCTATGGGGAAAGCCGAAGAACAATTTTGGAACCCTTGGGGAATCTGAGATGTTACAGTATGTGCAGATAAGTCACAGAACCCTCTTGAATGATCTTCAGATGTCTCAGATTTCCGTCTTCGTACTCACAATTCTTGCCTCTCAAATACAAACGATGAATGAAATGATAGAACTAATCATACAGGAATACACATCTCATGAAAGACAAACATGGTTAAGATTTCAACATTTGTTTTTCCAGGACTTAGAGAAAGAAAAATGTCTATACAGTTTAAGTATAAATCTCTATGCATATACAATTTGTTCTTGATTCTTGTGTGTGTTAGTGCTTGAAATGCGAAATTCTTTTTCTTCTGAAACAGCATCACCCTTTCTTATTAAACCCCCCCCTCCTCCCTCTTTTTCTTATTGTGTAAATGATGATCATATCCCTCCCTCTCTCTCTCTCCCTCTTTTAAAATATCTGTCTTCATTTTAAGCACAGCATCAATTGTGAATCATCCTCCACCCATCTCGTTTTCTTTCCTTCGTTTATTCCCTTCTTTCTCTTGATCTCCTAAATATCCTTCCTTTCTCCCCTCTTCCATCTCTCCTCCCACACTTCTGTGTGTGCACGTATGTGTGCATGTGTGTGTGTGTGTGCGTTTGCATCTGTCTCTGTGTGTTGGACGTACGACAGAGCCAACCCCTGCTCTGTCTATCCCCCCCTCCCCTCCCTCCCTCCCTCATCCCTCACTCCCCCCTTCTAGCACGGCGAGGCACTCATGTGCATGTGTTGGTGGTATCGGGGAGGGGGCTGGGCAGAGGGAGGCATGGCCATGGGCATGGACTGGGGAGGGGGCCCGCTGGGGTGGGAGGACATGGTGTGGTGGCTGGAGTGGAGGGGGTGGGAGGACATGGAGTGGTGGGGGTAGGAGGAGGAGGAGGAGGACGGCTGGTAGCTGGCGCCCGAGGAGGGGCCAGAGGACGGGGCCTGCTGCTGCTGCATGGAGCTGCCCTTGGGCGGCGGGGGCGTCTGGTTCAGCTGGATGGAGATGTCGCTGGAGACTTCAGACGCGCTGCGGCCCCTCTTTGGAGGAGGCCACGACTCGGGATGAAGGTATTGGCCACTGTAGTCGCTGCACTCGGACAGGCGGGGGCGGTAGAGGGATGGGTGGGGCCGGTACATCTCCTCCTCGGCGTAGCGCTTCATGAAGAGATACACTGACATCACCCCAGCCCCCTGGGAGAGAGCAGCGCAAGCACACTATGAGATACCATGACTCATATTAACGCATGACATGAAACTGAAACAACATCATAAAGAAGTCATAAGTGACACATTGGGCCATCATACATACATCGGGCACACTCTAAACCACAGCAAAAAGAAGTCTAACTAAAAATAAATCATATTATATAAAAATGACATACAGTACTGGGCCATGAAATACAATAAATACTGGAACATTTAAAGGTCCAATGCAGCCATTTTTATCTCAATATCAAATAGTTTGTGGGTAACAATTAAGTACCTTACTGTGATTGTTTTCAATGCAAATGTTTAAAAAAGAAAGAACAATTGCTTCAAAGCAAAGAGCCATTTCTCAAGCAACAATTTTGCTAGGACTGTCTGGGAGTGGTCTGAGTGCCGAGGGGAAAAGTGAAAACAACTTTCTTTCTGATTGGTATATTAACTAATTTGTCACCTAATTTATCACCAGGCAGGCCAAAACTCCATCCCACCCAAACAGGAAGACATTTCATGAGTTCTTTTCATACAGCCTTTACAGTAAAATGGCATTGTAATAATTTTCACAATTTCACAGTATTATTCCAACCTCACAGTTTAGAAATATATATAAAACACAGGAAAATCTCGTTTTTGACTGCACTGGGCCTTTAATAAAGCACAATACCCCCTCAATACAACACGATGTAATATCGCTTCCTGAAAGATCTACAAAAAAAATTTTTGAATCAATATAAAATATGAAACATTTTAATAATATGATGCACAAACCTCTTAGTGTCTTAGCAACCTACCCTGCAATGCACTGAAGAGACAATAATGCTCAGGCTCAACCAAACCGCTCCTCCGTGTAATAACTCATTATCAAAAATGCATTCATGTTGCGCCAAGCATTTACACCTCATCCACTATTCATCGCTGACATCTTGATACAACATCCTTGAAACTTGAGCACATCGGCGCTGGCGCTAAGCGCTATTCCCTCTCCTCTTCCTCCTGCCGCCGCAGAGGGGCTGGAGAAAAAAAAAAGCCCTCTAGCGAACTGTATATTCATGTGACGACAGCAGCGTTTTAAGCTGCCGCTGTGACAGAGCTGTCACCCTAAAGTGTGCGCTATTAACATTTATGAATGTTGACGCAAGGTGGTTGGGGGGGGGGGGGGGGGGGGGGGGGGGGGGGGGGGGTCCTAACAATGAAGTACTGCGCTAGACGTTGGTTAGCAGTTAGCAGAGGTTAGTAGTTAGTGGTCGTGCGCTACGCTAGCAGGCCACTGGTGTGCTGACCTCTTTGAGGAGGAAGGAGCTGGCAGCGAAGGCGAAGGACCAGCCGTAGTGGTAGTGGAAGAAGTGCTCGGGCTCACGTGGCCGGTTCATCACCTCGTCGTTGATGCTGCTGATGTAGAGGACCAGGCCCACCACCAGGCTCAGCCCTGAGAAGGGGGAGAGGAGGGTGATGGAGAGAAAAAGAGAGGGAGGGAAAGGGGGGGGAGCAGAGGCGGGCCAGTGGAGGGTGAGAGAGGAAGAGGAGAGAGGGAGAATGGAGAGAAGGAGTGTACAGGGTTGGGAAGATTATATGAAACAGTGAGTGACAGAGAAAGGGTATTGTAAATTAGAATGCGAGAGGGAGAAAAGGGTAGAGGGAAGAGAGAGGAAGGGAGGAGGGAAGGGACAAATGCCAGTGGCAAGAGTGGATGGGGGAATGGGTCAGAGAGTGTGAACGTGAAGGGGAGGGTGGGTGGTAGGGAGAGCGAGAGAGAGATTTGGAGACAGGGGGATACACAGTGGGCAAGATGGAGGGAGAGAGTTGGAATGTTCATATGAGTACATCTCTGACTGCTTGTTGCCTTGGCATCCAAATAGATCCTCTTGACATAAAGGGCGAGACAGCTGGAAAGTGGGACAGTATGTGGCCTATAGTCACACCGCTGGAATGGGATTAAAAACACCATATTTTGAGCCAAAGTCAATAGTCTACTCAAAGGGCATAGGATACAGACAGGAGCTTTGAGGACAACCCATTGTTATTGTTCTTTTATGAGAACATTATTTTACAAAAACAAGAATCATACATTCTAGATGGTAAAATCTGATTACGATACACTGCAAATGACCAACCATTGCTACTACTACTACAACCACCACGATTGTATTACACTAGACTAGCTAAATTAGTGTCACCACTGCAAAAAAAATATCATAGTTTCTCAAATGTTTTCTCAGTTAGCCTTCCAAAAGCCACCATTTTTGCTACGTGTTTCTGCCTTCACACGGAAAAGAGCTCGTATGGCCAAACATTTGAGCACATTTACCCTGACTCATTAAAAAGCAACAAGAAAACAACTGAATAATGTCCTCAAAACTTCCTCTTGAAGCACATGTTAACGATTCATTATTTGGAATAAATTAGCCTCATTGTACTAAATGGAAACCAAATCCCAACCACTGCCTGCGAATCTGCGATAAACAAGGACAACAGACAAGAGCAGTGGTGGAAGAGAAAGAAAACCTAATTAAAGGACGTGTCTGTGCTTTTCCCCAGCCGGCCAGCCTCAGCTGCTGCTGTCTCTGACCCTGAAATCCTCCTCCACCATTAACCAGCACAACAGCCCCACTGCATAATCAACCCTGACCAGCACCACAACAACAACAACAGCAGGAGGAGATTCAGGCAGCAGGCTCGAGCAGGCAGCAGTAGCAGCAGCAGCAGCAGATGCAGCGGTCAAAGCTCTTGGGAACCAGTGACCTGGCTTCCCCTTACTGGGTCAGCAGGGGGAGCTGTGTGGCTAGCTGCTGCTAGCTCCTCGCCTCGCCTGCTTCCCTCTCAGCAGCAGTCAGCCGTTCTGCGTGGGCGTGCTAGAAAACACTGTCCCTCTCTGAAGAAAGGCAGGCTGCACCGGGAGCCAGTTTGAAGCGTCGTCCATTCTGTTTCTTCAGAATGGTTTGGGTTAGGAAAAGGTGTATGGAGAGCTGATCCTGAATCAGGATGTGAAAACGTTTTGTTTGCGAGGACTTTTTTAGTCATTTGTGTTGTGAAATTATGATGAAATGTAATTCCATGGCAACCACATTTTTATAGAACAGACATTGAGAACAATGTAATGCAGAAAAACTAGAGAGCTGTCAGTTTGTTGAAATGGTTTCAGAATAACAGAATATTTTCTCAAGTCCAGTGGATTTCTCAAGTCGTTTTTTGAGACCCATTACCTGAAGCTGTTGTGGTTTTACAATATTTTAAGTTTTATTTGTAAAAAAAAAAAAAATCTCAGCTCACAGCCCAGGAAATTTCAAGTTGTATAAGTTGTATGTACAGGATACACATGGTCTACACCGTCCAACGAAAGGCTTACTTGCAGGTTCCTTCTCGACAATGCAACGACAATAAGAAATAATAAAAGATAAGAATACGAACATAAAGTAAATGGCTCAGTAGAAAAATAATAAACAGAAAATACCTTTCATCGAGTTAACTACTAGAAAAGCACAATGTATTCAATTTGCGCCTGAAACAGTGCAATCGTTCACTGCTGCAGGTCAGTGACATGTAATAAGGACAAGATGGGCACATAACTGCTCTGTCAGCAGCGTCTCATGCTAGGCTAGCATCTGTGAGCAAGACATGCAATACCCCCAAATAGAAAATGATGTAATCTTATAAACAACTGAGGATCAGGATAAACTGTTAGCCAAGCCACTAAATCAGAAACCAATCACGAGGGTTCCAGACCCAGATCACACAGAACCTAATTTAGATACCATTGGCAGCTTTCATCAACCAAGAAGCATCTTGAACACTGAACATCATTAAAACAACAGCCAATTGGAAACGTTTATGTGGCTCCTTACCTGAGAGGATGAAGAAGATTCCAGAGATGAAGGCTAGGATGGTGCGCTGGGGCCGGATGTGTCCGATGTTACTGATGACGAAGGCGGTGAAGACGAAAAGCAGCGAAACCATGGGGAACGGTGTGGCCGTCCGTACCATCTCTGATGAGGGAAACCGGTCAAGAGAAATACAGAAGAAGAGGGAAAGATATATTGAGATAAGGAGGGAGAGTTAAGTTCAACACTCCAGAAAAATATGATTTAGAAAAAACATGAAACATTTCTTACATCGTTTTAATCCAAGTTTCAGTGTCCCACTGGGATAATGAAGTGAAAAAAGCTTTATGTGTCCTCTATTGATGAATAATTAAGTTAATAAATACAATACCAGTCAAAAGTTTGGACACACCTACTCATTCAAGAGTTTTTCTTTATATTTACTATTTTCTACATTGTAGAATAATAGTGAAGACATCAAAACTATGAAATAACACATATGGAATCATGTAGTAACCAAAAAGAAGAAAAAAAGACTCAACACACTATTTGGGCTATACGGGCTATTTGACCAAGAAGGAGAGTGACGGAGTGCTGCATCAGATGACCTGGCCTTCACAATCACCTGACCTCAACCCAAGTGAGATGGTTTGGGATGAGTTGGACCGCAGAGTGAAAGAAAAGCAGTCAAGAAGTGCTCCGAATATGTAGGAACTCCTTCAAGACTGTTGGAAAAGCATTCCAGGTGAAGCTGGTTGAGAGAATGCCAAGACTGTGCAAAGCTGTCATCAAGGGAAAGGGTGGCTACTTTGAAGATCTTCAAATATAAAATATATTTGGATTTGTCTAACACTTTTCTTGTTTACTACATGATTCCATACGTGCTATTTCATAGTTTTGATTTCTTCACTATTATTCTACAAAGTAGAAAATAGTAAAAAAAAGGAAGAAAGAAAGACCCTTGAATGAGTAGGTGTTCTAAAACTTTACCGGTACTGTAAATGAATGCACAGTACATAACACATGGAGAGAAAAAACAACATGTTATATACGTGTACGAACGATTTGTAACTGTTGTGTTTTAGCTGTTTTACGCAAACCAATAACTAAGGCTACGTGTCTTTTTTTTTACGTCTGTCTGCTTGCGCTGCAATTATTTGTTACCTTGTCTATTTGTCTATTCAGTAGTGCTATGTTACTTGTATTGTAGTCTGACACTTTTTCTTCTAACAGGGTTTTCCTATTACACTTTGCTATCCGTGCTGCCTACTTTGTTTCTCGTGCTATTGCCTGTTCCTACAACGTTTTGCGCTGTTGCCATAGATCTCCTGTCATGTAGTGTTGCGGTGGTCTCTGTTGTCGTGATGTGCGTCGTCTCTGCCTATTTTGTGCCTCGTGCTGTTGTTGTCTGCGCTTAACAGTGTTTGTGCCATGTTGAGCTGTTGCCATGTTGAGCTGTTGCCATAGGTGTCGTATGATGGTATCTCTCCTGCTTTATTTCCACTGTCTGTCTGCTGATGTTTCTGTGCTGTTGCCAAGTGTCTGCCAGGCGTTCATTGTAAATGATAATTTGCTTTTAATTGACCTGCCTTGGAAGGTTAAAGAAAAATAAAAGGACAATGAAAAACGTCACGAGTGAACACTTGAATTATACAGAAGAAGAAAAATCTTCCTTCACTTCCTTTCTTACATGACTATAAAGTCTTTATGGAGTAGTCACAGAGGTTGACTTGAACTGAGGTTGGGAGCAATTTTGTACCGACATAAATACTTTATGTAATACTAGCCCCCACCATTCTAAATTCAATTGTTTTACTTGTCAATCACGAAGAAAGGAAATCATACAAAATAAGGATCAAGTAACATTTCCCAAGAACACATTTCCTGCATCAGTTTATCATTCCCTACAGGTTGTTATGCCTGCAGCCAGCTGTACAAAACAATACTCTGTAGTAATGATAATGTCCTTTGTCGTAGCGTGTCAGGTCCCATTGTGGTCTATATAGTCCACTTTTGGGCCACAATGTTCTACGCCTTACAAGGTTTTCCCAAGTTTCCATATCTTGAATAATTTAAATAGTTGATAAATAAAGAAAAGGGAACTTCAGCAGTGTTCAACACAGGTTTTAAATGAATGAGGTTGGGAGCAATTTTGTACCGACATAAATACTTTATGTAATACTAGCCCCCACCATTCTAAATTCAATTGTTTTACTTGTCAATCACGAAGAAAGGAAATCATACAAAATAAGGATCAAGTAACATTTCCCAAGAACACATTTCCTGCATCAGTTTATCATTCCCTACAGGTTGTTATGCCTGCAGCCAGCTGTACAAAACAATACTCTGTAGTAATGATAATGTCCTTTGTCGTAGCGTGTCAGGTCCCATTGTGGTCTATATAGTCCACTTTTGGGCCACAATGTTCTACGCCTTACAAGGTTTTCCCAAGTTTCCATATCTTGAATAATTTAAATAGTTGATAAATAAAGAAAAGGGAACTTCAGCAGTGTTCAACACAGGTTTTAAATGAATGAGGTTGGGAACCATTTTGCCTCACCATGTTTCCTGTATAGAGCCATAAGGTGCATAAAGCAATGACACAATGACATGCATGGGTTATTTTCCTGCAAGTTTATCGCTGTTGTCACTTACTTAGTATATTTGCAGTGTTTTCGGTCACGATGTCTATCTCAGCTTCAGTGGTGAAGTATTCCGATGCTACACATCTCCCCTTTTCAGGTCCTGAGAGAGAGAGAGACAGAGACAGATGAGCAGAAGAGACACTTGGGGTGGAATAGGGAGTAAGTCGTTAACCTGGAATTTGGACAGGGAGCGGGACACCTAATCAGAGTGGCACAGAGGTGAACAGTCGGCGAGGAAAGCCACATTCCACCTTGTGTACCAGGCACCAGCGCAAACAACGCCATTCTGCTGGAAGGCCACCAGTATAACTCTGGCTAAAGGAGCGCGCGCGCGTGTGTGTGTGTGTGTGTGTGTACATTCTTCCTTAAGCGATCCTTTCAACTTTAGCAGACTGATGCCTCTGAGTCATGGGTAACAATCATCGTCTTACGTTAGATAGCGCGTCGATTCCGCCTGCACTGATCTGTCCAATAAAATGTATCGTCGGACTGCAGTAACTACACGCTGGGACCACTACACGCTGCACCCAATACACACCGCAACCATTGCCATTGAGCGTACTTGTAACAGTACAACCGCGATTAGCATTATGTCACTACATGCATTATGTCCAGTGGCGGCCGGTGCCGTTTAAGATGCGGGAGGACAATTTTTGTTTTTCATGAGCATGGCCTTATTTATATTACAGCATATTGGATGACCATCATTCATATTCCACTCACCCAGTTCAGTGTAACAGTGATAGGTTTAGGCTACTACATGATACTACTACTCATGATAGATTTCCCCCTGCCCATCATGAGGTTGCTACAATCTAGCCTATGAATGAAAGTTTACAATGTAGGTGCACACAAGTCGAGAGAAGAATTTGAGGCAACAGGCATTGATAAATGGACAGGTCTACAGTTTAATTTTTTACATTTTATTTCACCTTTATTTAACCAGGTAGGCTAGTTGAGAACAAGTTCCGTTTGCAACTGCGACCTGGCCAAGATAAAGCGTAGCAATTCGACACATACAACAACACAGAGTTACACATGGAATAAACAAAACATACAGTCAATAATACAGTAGAACAAAAGAAAACAAAAAGTCTATATACAGTGAGTGCAAATGAGGTAAGTTAAGGAAACAAATAGGTCATGGTGGCGAAGTAATTACAATATAGCAATTAAACACTGGAATGGTAGATCGGCAGAAGATGAATGTGCAGGTAGAGATACTGGGGTGCAAAGGAGCAAAATAAATAAATACCAGTATGGGGATGAGATAGGTAGATAGATGGGCTATTTACAAATAGGCTAAGTACAGGTGCAGTGATCTGTAAAATGCTCTGACACCTGGTGCTTAAAGCTAGTGAGGGAGATATGAGTCTCCAGCTTCAGAGATTTTTGCAATTTGTTCCAGTCATGGGCAGCAGAGAACTGGAAGGAAAGACGACCAAAGAAGGAATTGGCTTTGGGGGTGACCAGTGAGATATACCTGCTGGAGCGCGTGCTACGAGTGGGAGCTGCTATGGTGACCAGTGAGCTGAGATAAGGCGGGGCTTTACCTAGCAGAGACTTGTAGATAACCTGTAGCCAGTGGGTTTGGCGACGAGTATGAAGCGAGGGCCAACCAACGAGAGCGTACAGGTCGCAATGGTGGGTAGTGTATGGGGCTTTGGTGACAAAACGGATGGCACTGTGATAGACTGCATACAGTTTGTTGAGTAGAGTGTTGGAGGCTATTTTATAGATGACATCACCGAAGTCGAGGATCGGTAGGATGGTCAGTTTTACGAGGGTATGTTTGGCAGTATGAGTGAAGGATGCTTTGTTGACACATTCAATACCGCTACTCTAGCCTGCATCTTGCTGATTTTGGGTGTAATTATTAGTTTAACAGTTGCAACAAGAGTTTGCATTTAAGAAAAATATTTCAACAGAATTGCCCATGATCACACATAACACAGTTCACTTTCATAGCAGCCACGTTGTATTACTTCTCGCATTTACGCGCTCTACTCCTCTCACCTTTTCTCTTCGCTTGTGGGATTCAACGCACAACACATCAGCTGTATGTGACCAGGCAAAAAAAACATTTCCAAGCCAAACCATATCATAACCCCTACTCACAGCCTACATCATCTTTACCATATTAGCTAAAGTAGCATTATTGTCAACATAGCTAATAGAACTAACACGTTACAATCATGCACTAACGTTACAGTTACAGTGTACAGTCAGTAAGCAGTTTAGCACTTACACCGGCAGGCCATGGTGGCATTAAATTAGTAAAACCAAAAGCTTACCTTGATTTGAAAAAGTTCCAGTGTTGTGTTGGATAGTCATAGCCAGCTAGCTAACATAGTATCCCTTGGTTTGAGCAGGGTGTTTGAGTAGGCTGAACTAGCTAGCTGTATTTGCTAACTAAGTAAGTGAAACTGATACCGATTTAAAATGTTTGTTTTATCTCTCTCTCTCTCTCTCTCTCTCTCTTGCTTCTTCTTCATTTTGGAAGATGGTCCTCCCCTTCCTCCTCTGAGGATCCTCCACTGATTACGTCACTACATGCACACTAGATAGTACACACTAGCTAGCTTGTACACATATCTGTCAGAGCCAGACCCCATTGAACCAAACTCTCGCATGGCACTACTTGGTAGGTGTGGTGTGTAATCAATCGTCACTACACGCCATGCCCCACCTCCCTCTCTGATATGACCTAGGTAACATTGCCTAATGAATCCTATTTCACCCTAAAATTGGTCCGTAATATGTTTGTTTTTTTGAGAGGAAGTCTTAATAGCTAATTTGTACATCTAGCTAAGATGTTTGGTGCTTGACAGGACAGTATTTCTGGAGTTTGACAATGTGTGCACAACAACTAACTTAAATTTGTCCATGGCATTAGCTTGCTAACGTTGTTCGAAGCCAGTCACTTCGTATGAAAATAATAGGAAGCTAACCTAGTCCACACATTCAATGCTGAACAAACGCCTGAAGGTACCACGTTCATCTGTACAAACAATAGAACGTAAGTATAAACACCATGGGATCACGCAGCCGTCATATCGCTCAGGAAGGAGACGCATTCTGTCTCCTAGAGATGAACGTACTTTGGTGCAAAAAGTGCAAATCAATCCCAGAACAACAGCAACAGACCTTGTGAAGATGCTGGAGGAAACAGGTACAAAAGTATCTATATCCACATTTAAACAAGTCCTATATCGACATAACCTGAAAGGCCGCTCAGCAAGGAAGCCACTGCTCCAAAACCGCCATAAAAAAAAGCCAGACAACGGTTTGCAACTGCACATGGGGACAAAGATCGTACTTTCTGGAGAAATGTCCTCTGGTCTGATGAAACAAAAATAGAACTGTTTGACCATAATGACCATTGTTATGTTTGGAAGAAAAAGGGGGAGGCTTGCAAGCCGAAGAACACCATCCCAACCGTGAAGCACGGGGTGGCAGCATCATGTTGTGTGGGTGCTTTGCTGCAGGAGTGACTGGTGCAATTAACAAAATAGATGACATCATGAGGTAGGAAAATTATGTGGATATATTGAAGCAACATCTCAAGACATCAGTCAGGAAGTTAAAGCTTGGTCGCAAATGGGTCTTCCAAATGGACAATGACCCCAAGCATACTTCCAAAGTTGTGGCAAAATGGCTTAAGGACCACAAAGTCAAGGTATTGGAGTGGCCTTCACAAAGCCATGACCTCAATCCTATAGAAAATGTGTGGGCAGAACTGAAAAAGCGTGTGTGAGCAAGTAGGCCTACAAACCTGATTCAGTTACACCAGCTCTGTCAGGAGGAATGGGCCAAAATTCACCCAACTTATTGTGGGAAGCTTGTGGAAGGCTAACCAAAATGTTTGACCCAAGTTAAACAATTTAAAGGCAATGCTACCAAATACTAATTGAGTGTATGTAAACTTCTGACCCACTGGGAATGTGATGAAGAAAATAAAGGCTGAAATGTTATTACTTTATTCGGACATTTCACATTCTTAAAATAAAGTGGTGATCGTAACTGACCTGAGACAGGGAATATTTTGCAAGGATTAAATGTCAGGAATTGTGAAAAACTGAGTTTAAATGTTTTTGGCTAAGGTGTATGTAAACTTCCGACTTCAACTGTACGTATTTAGTTGGTGCTGTATATTAACTAATATACATGGTTTCTACCTTGAAAAAGTATTTGTTAGTATAGAATTGTACAATTTATGCTCCCTGCATATAAAAACCACGAAGACCGCTGGAACCTCCGAACGCAAAATCATAATTTCTATGACTCACGCGGTGGGGGAACATATTACTTGTAGCCTACTGTATTTGTTTTATCTTTATTTAACTAGGCAAGTCAGTTTAGAACAAATTCTTATTTTCAATGACGAACAGTGGGTTAACTGCCTGTTCAGGGGCAGAACGACAGATTTGTACCTTGTCAGCTCGGGGATTTGAATTCTAACCACTAGGCTACCCTGCCGCCCTATACATTGTAAACTGGTGTGCACTTTTTTTATGGAAAAACAATGACAACATTGATTCTAAGATCAAGAAATAAGCTACATCCACAATCCACCCCTCCAAAGAAATCCTGTCTCCGGGGCTTCTTAGAAATGCCATCAGATCCAAGATCGGATCCAATGCGAAGCGGCAAATCCCCCCCCAGAGCCACAGAATGGCCCCCACAACGGGCAGCCAGCCCCAACATATTCAATTTTCCGTTCCTAAAATCTGCAGTCAATCCAGTGTAGGGAATATCTTCGTGATGCCCTAGCCCTGTGGTCACCAACCTTTTCTGATGTAAGCATATGCAACATTAACCTATTGAAAAAAGGTATGTAACAATGAGGTTTGTGCAGTAGGCTATAGGTTTAGTACATTATCACTGCATATGGGCTATTCTTGAATTGCCCCGCCAATGTTCTTCTCAGACCATTTATATATATACATATATATGATCACACTTGTAAAATATCAATTGTTTCTTTACTGGACTGATGGTGCCTATATCTGTTGGTTATTCTCAGTGCCGAGAGAAAGAGAAAGAGAGAGAGAAAGAGAGAGAAACAGCAGCAGAGAACTCCACTGAGTGCTGCTGATTGACTCAAAATGGGGCACCCGTCTTCGAGCTGATGGCAAAACTCGAGTCGTACTTCATTATTTCTGACACATGCACCAATTCATGTTGTTACTCGCCTGACCGGAGAACGTGAAATATTCCTCGATATTAAATAGACACAAGCTGCTAACAATAACGACGCAACTCAATCAATACACGTTGTATCGCGAGTGGATAGGGAGAGGGCGTTTTATGGCTTATAAAAGTATTCAATTAGTGCTTAATTTGAGCCGGATCCTGGCACTTCTCCGTTTTGGACTGTTTTGTTCAAGAAGCTATTTGGTCGGATCCGGCAACTCTTGTGGCATGAAAAATAATTGTCACTTTTTGTCATGTAAAAATCTAAGTTCATTCAAGTTGCCTCTTCATTAATTCTCCTGCCCCCACAAAAAAAAAAACGTAATGTTAAAAAGTAGATTTCTGCACAGGCATAGGCCTATGTGTGGCTGTGATTGTGTTATAGAAGCGTGCCTGTATCTCTTACATAACTAAAATGAGATTCACTTTCTATGATCTCTCCCTCTCTGCCCTGATAGACATGAGCCTGTATCTCTCATCCTCCAAAGTTATAGAATAACTGCTGTCTGTTCAGAAATGAATGGAATCATCCAGAATAGCCTACTACACCACGAGAAGGACTATCATTTAGCCACGGAGGATAAATAGCTCCTTTTAAAAATAGCCTAGCTGTGGATTGTAGCCCAATAACAAGGAATAGCCTACAGTCGGGAACGTGCGGCAAATCTGTCAGTGACACAAACAGCATGCAGACAAAACCATTTCAAATACAATCAAGGGAAAACACAGGTTGGAAAGCAAAATGCTACTGCTGAAAAGAGAAGACTCTATGCTGTAGGCTACCAAAATATTTGATCAACTTCCAGATAGTGTTATACAAAGTAAAACAATGAGCGAGGCTTTTGGCATGCGCACACCGGCCATCAACAGCGAGTGAGCTGCGCATCATTGGGTAAATCAGTGAAACTGGCATTTTTAGTACTAAAATGTCCTCCTCGTATTGTAGCCTACAATATGTCTCCACACACCTAGGCCTAGGCTTTTGATGGATTCAAGACAAGGTCGTTTTTATTGATGTCAGTTTGTCAGTGTCAAAGAGGCCTGCCATCTCTATCATTTGTGCGGTATTAAAAAAGATTCCGCCAAAGATTCTGCCAAAATGATGTAGAATTGCATGAAATACATTTCTAAAAAGCCACATTTTTCCCAGACCCCATGTGTGCAACTTCTGTAAGTGCCTCTACTCTACTGCTCTATGGCACTACGCAAATGCGACCATATGCATGCAATGCTGATGGTACCTCAGAACTCCCCCTCTCGAACTCAATTTTGGTTCCGGCACCTCTCAATTAGCAAATTATGCTCTGTTGTACGGATAAAAATGGTAGATTATCAGATACTCAACAAGGTCTGATTTCATTATTACTGAAACAGGACCCAAGTGGTAAATACTGTATAAAGATCCAGTCAATCTAAAAAATTGGAGGACCCTTACACTTCAGTGTTGTGATGCAAAAATTCTAACAAAGTTCATAGCGCTTAGAATTAAAAAGGTATTGTAGGATATTATTCATCCTAATCAGTCAGGTTTTTTTACATGGATGATACATTGGAGATAATATCATGCAAGTACTGGAAACAATAGAACAGTATGAAAAATCAGTCAAACCAGTTATGGTATTCGTAGCTGACTTTGAAAAGGCTTTTGATAAAGTATGACTGGAATGAATATTTCAATATTGGAGAATCTCTTATACAATGGGTTAACATTATATATAGTAACCTTAGGTGTAAAATAGTTTTAAAAAATGGCTACTTCTCAGTCATTTTTAAACTGTCAAGAGGAGTAAAACAATGTTGTCCACTATTGCATATCTACCTATTAGGGCCTTCGAACCTATTAAAATCAGATCCAACAATAATATCAAGGGCCTAGAAATCCAGGTATTATAAACAAAGGCGCCATTGTACACTGAGGATTCATGTTTTCTTTTAAATCCACAATTTGCACCCTTCCACATCCTCATAGATGATCTAGATACTTTTTCTAACCTTTCTGGATCACAAAAAAATACACCTTTTACATTACCGTGTACTTGACCAATACAACAGTCTGACAGTAAAGCAGACATACTCGGTTTTCATATCCCGAAAGAAAGAAGTGATCTCATTACAATATGTTTTAATAGAAAGTTAACAAACAGAGATTAAATATTGAAGCGTTGGACCTCTCACTGAAGGCTTCCATCATTCCAAATGTATACTTACATTAGCAGATTAGTAAGAATGTCTCACCCCATGTTCAAGAATATCCTTTTCCCCTTTATTCACTTTGGGTATTTGAAAAAAATAGCAAAAGTATCGCTATTTTTTAAACAAACCATAGAAAGTTGGTTGCAATTTCAGTTTAATCCACCAGAAACGACAGAACAAATATTCCAACAAATATGATGGTTAAACTAAAATATACTAATTGATCAAAAAAATATAAAAAAATTGGTCTAATCTTTGTAAATGATATCATAAATAGGACTGGTGGAGTTATGTCACACACACATCTAACAAAAATATATGGAAATGTCTGCTCTTCTCAAAATTACAACCAATTGCAGCATTACCGAAAAAATGGAAGAGGCAAGTGGAAGGGGGAGAAAGTAAGGAACTTGTCTGTCGGCCATGCATTAAAGACCAAAATGGTCTAAAGACATTTTTGATAAATAAAAAAGTATTCTAGTTTCATTTAAGGACCAAAAAAATTGACAGCTGTGCCATATAGATTGCTAAATAGTTGGGGAAATGATTATGAACTGATACACAAAACGTTGAGTTTTTCAATTTAAATTATTATACAAAATTCTTGCAACCAATAGAATGATATATATATGGGGGATACAATCATCCCAGCTCTGCAGATGTTGCTGCGAAGAGACAGAATCATTTGATAATTTGTTTTAGTACTGTCCATATGTAGCTTGTTTTTCGTCGCAGATTCAGGAATGGCTGAAGAATTGCAACATTTACCTGGAGTTAACTCTGCAAATAGTACTGCTAGGTGATTTAAAAAGTAATAGTCAATTCGTTAATAATATAATAATACTCTTAGCAAAAATTGTTATCTTTAATTTACAATATGTAGAATCTATGAGAATAGAAAGGTACAGAAATGTTGTGAAACATCACAGCACAGTTGAACATATATATGGCAAATAGGAATCAAAACTGGTTGGTGTTCAAAGATGGGAGGGGTTGCTGGTACCTGAACGGTGGGGTTGAAACAAACATAATATAACTATTGTAAACTATTCTGTGTCTGTAAAATGTATCACTTCGCGTTCTTAGGAAACTATGCAGTATTTTGTTCTTTTCTGTATTATTTCTTACACTGTTACCCCAGGACATCTTAAGTCTTATTACATACAGCCGGGAAGAACTATTGGATATAAGAGCAACGTCAACTTACCAACATAACGACCAGGAATACGACTTTCCCGAAGTGGATCCTCTGTTTGGACCACCACCCATGTCAATGGATCGACCCAAAACAACGGCGCCGCAGAAGGGGCAGACGGAGCGGTCATCTGGTCAGGCTCCGTAGACCGGCACATCGCTCACCGCTCCCGAGTATACTACTCACCAATGTCCAGTCTCTTGACAACAAGGTAGACAAAATTTGAGCAAGGGTTGCCTTCCAGAGAGACATCAGAGATTGTAACATTCTCTGTTTCACGGAAACATGGCTCACTCGGGATACGTTATCGGAGTCGGTACAGCCACCCGGTTTCTTCACGCATCGCGCTGACAGAGACTAACATCTCTCTGCTAAGAAGAAGGGCGGGGGTGTATGCCTTATGATTAACGAGTCGTGGTGTGATCATAACAACATACAGGAACTCAAGTCCTTTTGTTCACCTGACCTAGAATTCTTTACAATCAAATGCCGACAGCATTATCTACCAAGAGAATTCTCTTTGATTATAATTACAACTGTATATCCCCCCAAGCAGACACCTTGACGGCCCTGAAAGAACTTCATTGGACTCTATGGAAACTGGAAACTACATATCCTGAAGCTGCATTCATTGTAGCTGGGGGTTTTAACAAAGTTCATCTGAAAACAAGGCTCCCTAAATTTTATCAGCATATCGAATGCGCGACCCGGTCTGGCAGCATTCTGGATCATTGCTACTCTAACTTCTGCAACGCATACAAAGCCCACCCTCGCCTCCTTTCGGCAAATCTGACCAAGACTCCATTTTGTTGCTCCCAGCCTATAGACAGAAACTACAACAGGAAGCGCCCGTGCTCAGGTCTGTTCAACGTTGGTCCGACCAATCTGATTCCACGCTTCAAGATTGCTTCAATCACGTGGACTGGGATATGTTCCGGATAGCCTCAGATAACAACATCGATGTATACGCTGATTCGGTGAGCAAGTTTATTAGCAAGTGCATCAGTGATGCTGTACCCACAGTGAATATTAAAACCATACCCCAACTTGAAACCGCAGATTGATGGCAGCATTCACGCAGACCTGAAAGCGCGAACCACTGTTTTAATCATGGCAAGGCAACAGGAAACATGACTGAATACAAACAGTGTAGCTATTCCCTCCGCAAGGCAATCAAACAAGCTAAGCGTCAGTATAGAGACAAAGTAGAGTCGCAATTCAATGGCTCAGACACGAGACATATGTGGCAGGGTCTACAGTCAATCATGGATTACAAAAATAAAACCAGCCCCGTCGCGGACTCCAACATATTGCTCCCTGACAAACTAAACAACTTCTTTGCTCACTTTGAGGACAATACAGTGCCACTGACACAGCCCGCTACCTAAACCTGTGGGCTCTCCTTCACCGCAGCCAACGTGAGTAAAACATTTAAAAGTGTTAATCCTCGCAAGGCTGCCGGCCCAGACGGCTGGCTGGTGTGTTTACGGACATATTCAATCAATCCCTATCCGAGTCTGCTGTTCCCACATGCTTCAAGAGGGCCACCATTGTTCCTCTTCCCAAGAAAGCTAAGGTAACTGAGCTAAACGACTATCGCCCCATAGCACTCACTTACGTCATCATGAAGTGCTTTGAGAGACTAGTCAAGGATTATATCACCTCCATCCTACCTGACACCCTAGACCCACTCCAATTTGCTTACCGCCCCAATAGGTCCACAGACGACGCAATCGCAATCACACTGCCCTAACCCATCTGGAAAAGAGGAATACCTATGTAAGAATGCTGTTCATTGATTACAGCTCAGCATTTAACGCCATAGTACCCTCCAAACTCGTCATTAAGCTCGAGACCCTGTGTCTCGACCCCGCCCTGTGCAACTGGGTACTGGACTTTCTGACGGGCCGCCCCCAGGTGGTGAGGGTAGGAAACAACATCTTCACCCTGCTGATCCTCAACACTGGAGCCCCACAAGGGTGTGTTCTCAGCCCTCTCCTGCACTCCCTGTTCACCCAGGACTGCGTGGCCAAGCACGCCTCCAACTCAATCATCAAGTTTTCAGACGACACTACAGTGGTAGGCTTGATTACCAACAACGACGAGACGGCCTACAGGGAGGAGGTGAGGGCCCTCGGAGTGTGGTGTCAGGAAAATAACCTCACACCCATCGTCAACAAAACAAAGGAGATGATCGTGGACTTCAGGAAACAGCAGAGGGAGCACCCCCCTATCCACATCGATTGGACAGTAGTGGAGAAGGTGGAACATTTTTAAGTTCCTCGGCGTACACATCACAGACAAACTGAAATGGTCCACCCACACATACAGCATGGTGAAGAAGGCGGAACAGCGCTTCTTCAACCTCAGGAGGCTGAAGAAATTTGGCTTGTCACCAAAAACCCTGACAAACTTTTACAGATGCACAATCGAGAGGATCCTGTCGGGCTGTATCACCACCTGGCACGGCAACTGCTCCGCCCACAACTGTAAGGCGCTCCAGAGGGTAGTGAGGTCTGCACAACGCATCACTGGGTGTAAACTACCTGCCCTCCTGGACACCTACACCACCTGATGTCACTAGAAGGCCAAAAAGTTAATCAAGGACAACAACCACCCGAGCCACTGCCTGTTCAACCCGCCAATGTCATGCCCTGACCTTAGAGAGCCTTTTTATGTCTCTATTTGGTTTGGCCAGGGTGTGATTTGGGTGGGCATTCTATGTTCTGTTTTCTATGTTTTTGTATTTCTATGTTTTGGCCGGGTATGGTTCTCAATCAGGGACAGCTGTCTATCGTTGTCTCTGATTGGGTATCATACTTAAGCAGCCTTTTTCCCTTTTGTTTTTGTGGGAAGTTATCTTTGTTAGTGGCACTATAGCCCTTGTAAGCGTCACGGTCGTGTCTTTGTTTCTTGTTTTGTTGGCGACATTTACAAAATAAAAGTAACGTACGCTCACCACGCTGCACCTTGGTCTACTTCTTCAGACGGTCGTGACAGCTATCATCCAGAAGGCGAGGCCAGTACAGGTGGATCAAAGCTGGGACCGAGAGACTGAAAAACAGCTTCTATCTCAAGGCCATCAGACTGTTAAACAGCCATCACCAACATTGAGTGGCTGCTGCCAACATACTGACTCAAATCTCTAGTCACTTTTCTAATTAAAAATTGGATGTAATAAATGTATCACTGGTCACTTTAAACAATTCCACTTGATATAATGTTTACATACCCTACATTACTCATCTCATATGTATATACTGTACTCTATACCATCTACTGCATCTTGCCTATGCCGCATGGCCATCGCTCATCCATATATTTATATGTACATATTCTTATTCGTCCCCTTACATTGTGTGTATAAGGTAGTTGTTGTGAAATTGGTAGATTACTTGTTAGATATTACTGCACGGTCGGAACTAGAAGCACAAGCATTTCACTACATTCGCATTAACATCTGCTAACCATGTGCATGTGACCTTTTTATTATCATATTTTTTTATTTGACACTAGGGTTAGGGGAAAATAATAAAGGGAAATATATTACGAAAAAGGTATATATATATTTACAAACAATGATATGGGGGATTGGAAATGATGCAGAAAATTAAGCTGATGGAAGCCACAATCCATCTGCAATATTAAAGCTGATCTACCCCCCCCCAAAAAAAAATTATACAGTATATATATATATATATATATAATAAGTAAGCAATGTGTTGAATAAAGTGTTGACAGTGCTGAATAAAATCTTAAACATGAACTCACTCATAAAAACAGCAGCTCTTTGCTGTATTTGTCAGTCTTTAGTGATGTTTTTTAAAGATTTGAAATCTCACACAGTAGAGTTGACTATCGACTTTGCCGTGGGCTCGTGAAAGCTGCAGACCAATGACATACCGTATTTTCTGCAGACACTGGGATCTGAGCTATCTGATTGGCCAGCGGTAATCTGTGCACTTCATTTGGTCTCAGTGCCTCCTGCCGGGTAGGTGCAGTTTGTACCGTCAGACGCAATGAAATGGTTAAAAATCCATGGCAACCCGAAACACGTGCCGCTACCGCAACCAGCGCAAAACTAATAAAAAACAGGAAAGCAAGGCTATCGTTGGGTTTTTTTACTGAAGTATTTGGCGATTGACTAGGAAAGCCTTGGAGACCACTGCCCAAGTCCATGTAGATGTCAGAATAAAATTCTACTGGAGGTGTTGCATCAACCCGCGCGGATCCATCCGACAAGTCATCCACGCACATCGTTTTGGCCCCAGCCATAGGGCTCTCTACCGTAACAGTGACCTCTGGCGTAGCCAAAACTACTCTTTCCCATACTCGTACTGAACTCGGCAAAAAAAGAAACGGCTTCTCACTGTCAACTGTGTTTATTTTCAGCAAACTTAAACTTAATGTGTAAATATTTGTATGAGCATAACAAGATTCATCAACTGAGACATAAACTGAACACGTTCCACAGACATATGACTAACAGAAATGGAAGAATGTGTCCCTGAACAAAGGGGGGGTCAAAATCAAAAGTAACAGTCAGCATGTGGTGTAGCCACCAGCTGCATTAAGTACTGCAGTGCATCTCCTCCTCAAGGACTGCACCAGATTTGCCAGTTCTTGCTGTGAGATGTTACCCTACTCTTCTACCAAGGCAACTGCAAGTTCCCAGACATTTCTGGGGGGAATGGCCCTAGCCCTCACCCTCCGATCCAACAGATCCCAGACGTGCTCAATGGGATTGAGATCCGGGCTCTTCGCTGGCCATGGCAGAACACTGACATTCCTGTCTTGCAGGAAATCATGCACAGAACAAGCAGTATGGCTGGTGGCATTGTCATGCTGGAGGGTCATGTCAGGATGAGCCTGCAGGAAGGGTACCACATGAGGGAGGAGGATGTCTTCCCTGTAACGCACAGCGTGGAGATTGCCTGCAATGACAACAAGCTCTGTCTGATGATGCTGTGACACACCGCCCCAGACCATGACGAACCCACCACCTCCAAATCGGTCCCCGTCCTGTTAGTGTCTTAACGACCGTTCCACAGGTGCATGTTAATTAATTGTTTATGGTTCATTGAACAAGCATGGGAAACAGTGTTTAAACCCTTTACAATGAAGATCTGTGAAGTTATTTTGATTTTTACTAATTATCTTTGACAGACAGGGTCCTGAAAAATGGACGTTTCTTTTTTTGCTGAGTTTATGTATAGTATGATAGCACCAGCAGTTAGCTACCAACAGCTGGCAGACATGTTAACATTTGGTTTGTTTTATCAGTGTTATTTAGATGGAAGTCGTGAGCTAAATGCGGTAGCTCTATAGCTAGATAATGTTAGCATAGAGGTACAGTAGCTCTTTCACTTACCCAGTTCACTTCCATGCTCACTGAAGCCCGTGATAATGCTCAGGTGATAATGCACGCTCAAATCCACCTGCCTCATTCTTACAAATTTTGCCCACTTTTTACAATGTTTTTTTCAATCCCTGTGTGACCATGACCTGCTTTAGAGAAAACCTCATTATAATACTATAGCAATTGATTTAAGAGTTTTTAATTCGAGTTTTGTTTGGGTGCTCTAAGTTACTATTCTTCGTCTCGGGTGTAACGGCACCCTTGCCAATATATCCTCCAAAACACTGTCTTCTCAGGCCTTATCACTTAATTATACACTGAGTGTACAAAACATTAGGAATGCCTTCCTAATATTGAGTTTACACACCCTTTTGCCCTCAGAACAGTCTCAACTGTTTGGGACATTGACTCAATGTGTTGAAGACGTTCCAAAGAGCAGGTTTCTTAATGCTTTGTATACTCAGTGTATTACTCTTTAAATACACAGTATAAGTATACAGTGCATTCGGAAACTATTCAGACATTTTGTTACGTTGCAGTCTTATTCTAAAATTGATTAAATAAATGTTTTCCCTCATCAATCTACACACAATACCGCATAATGACAAAGCAAAAACTGGTTCGAAATTTTAGCAAATGTATTAAATAAAAAACGGAAATACCTTATTTGCACAACCCTTTGCTGTGAGACTCGAATTGGAGCTCAGGTGCATCCTGTTTCCATTGATCATCCTTGAGATGTTTCTACAATTTGATTGGAGTCCACCTGCGGTAATTTAAATTGATTGGACATGATTTGGAAAGACACACACCTGTCTAATTAAGGTCCCAGAGTTGACAGTGCATGTCAGAGAAAAAAACAAGTCATGAGGTCAAAGGAATTGTCCGTAGAGCTCCGAGACAGGATTGTGTCGAGGCACTGATCTGGGGAAGGGTAACAAAACAATGTCTGCAGCATTGAAGGTCCCCAAGAACACAGCGGCCTCCATCATTCTTAAATGGAAGAAGACTCTTCCAAACTGAGAAATTGGGGGAGAAGGGCCTTGGTCAGGGAGGTGACCAAGAACCCGATGGCACTCTAATAGAGCTCCAGAGTTCCTTTGTGGAGATGGGAGAACCTTCCAGAAGGACAACCATCTCTGCAGCACTCCACCAATCAGGCCTTTATGGTAGCGGCCAGACGGAGGCCACTCCTCAGTAAAAGGCACATGACAGCCTGCTTGTGATGAGTGATGAAGCTTAAAAATCATTATTTAACCCGTCTCATCCCCTTCATCTAGACTGATTGGAGTGGATTTAACAAGTGACATCAATAAGGGATCATAGCTTTCACCTGGATTCACCTATATCATGGAAAGAGCAGGTGTTCCTAAAGTTTTGTAAGCTCAGCCTATATCCATTGCTAGAACGATTGTATATGGTGTGGTATTAAGGTTTAGCAGTGTATATTAACCACACTGCTAACATTATGCTTAACCCTAACCATAAATTAAGACCAAAAAGTACATTTTTGTTTTTTAAGAATTTTTACAATATAGCCAATTTTGACTTTGTGGCTTTGGTAACTAGTGACAACCATTGAGGGATGAGCTCCGTGTATGAGTGATGCGATCTGACGCAAGACAATGGGGTAACAATAAAACACGTGTGTGTGTGTGTGTGTGTGTGTGTGTGTGTGTGTGTGTGACAGAACGAAATGTGAAATATAGCCTATGTTGATTCCAGTACCTGCCACAAAGCATTACAGTAAGGTACTGTGTGCCTGTGTACATATGAACTACTGTTTATACGTAGCGCTTTCCTCACGTGAAACCTGCCACAAAGCATTATGTGTACAATACGTTCATGCGTGCTTCTGTACATATAAACGAAATGTGTCTATTCCAGCATACCTGCCACGAAGCAGACCCTCCACATGCCGGAGTGCAGGGCCATCCTGACCTCCATGCTCTGGTTCTGCTGCAGAACCACGCCCTCCTCCATCAGCAGCCAATAGTCTGTGGACACAGCCACGCCCACCAGGAGCAGGCCGCAAGCCCCAAACACAGAGGACAGGAGCGTGAGTGCCCGCGTGCTGAACATGCTCGTCTGAGGGAGAGAGGAGAGAGGATAAGAAAGAAGAGAGAGATGGAGGTGAGAGGACAGGTGAGGTTTGGGGTCGAGTCGATTTCAGTGCAGCTAATTCAGCAGATGAATGGGAAAGCCTGGTTGAAATGGAGTTGGCCTCTCCCCTGGTGGGTTTTCTCATCAGAATAACTGAACAGAGACCAATTTACAGTAGAGGAACCACTTGGTTAGTTTTATCACTTGGTTAGTTTTAGAGGAAGAGAAAGCTTCTCCACGTGACTGAATGATCCCTTTTATGACATTGCTTCACGTTTCATTGAAGATAATTAACCAAATAACTGTTTTCTGTCTTCAACTCATCTTAAAAGAGAAACAGACAGTGTAAAGTGGAGGATTATCTGCCAGTGTCTTTGGATACATAGTGGTGACTACTGGTACATATCCTGTACATACTAACCTGGTTAAACCAAGCTGAATGTTGCAGTCAGTCAGTCTGGTTTAACTACCCCCCTGGGCACACACTGGTTGAATCGACGTTGTTTCCACATCATTCCGACGAAATTACGTTGAACCAACACGGAATAGACGTCAAATTGACGTCTGTGTGCAGCGGGTAGGCTATAGGTAGCATAAGCAGTGGTCAAAATGCAACACATGACCGCACAGCCCGCTATGCCAGTGAATGGGAACGACCTCACCGCCACAGAGCAGCGTGCTGCAAATTACAGGTGAGGCTCCTCCACTGATGACAGTGTGGCTTTACCCACTCAAACCGTTTCACTGGTGAGAAGAAAGAAAAAGGGAAAAACCTGCACGAGGAAAAGAGGAGGAGAGGAGGAGAGCAACTGTGGTGCCCGAAAACCAATGACCTCATCACCGATTTGAGATGCAGCACTGCACATTCATGAGTGTCACAATGGATTTTTCTCACTCATGATGACTCACCAGTTACAAATATTTGATATGGTAAGAAGCAGCCCCCCCCCCATCCTGTCTCCCTCGCGTGAATAGTCTACCCAGACCTTCAGAAATCCGTTGAATAAACATTGTCAACTCAAGAGGACAGTGACCAAGGGTAAAAGGAGGACTGTGTACGTGTCAAGATTCCCTCACAAGATTCCCTCAAGGCGACCGATGATGGTGGTAAGGAGGTGAAACCGTTAGCATCTGTTGTGCTCGGGAGTTGTGTCTGCAAGGTCAAACAGAATGTGAAGATGAGGCACGCCATCGCATTTGGATGGGAGCTGAGAAGAGGCTTCTTTATAAACAGTGTTGACTGTGAGTGCTAGACACGGCAGCCCGAGAGAGGGAAAACACCATTCTCAAACAGATACTATGACAATTTGCAGTAAAATGTCCGTCACACTACTGAGCAACCGAACCAAGCCAAACCAACCTACAGTGCATTCGGAAAGTAGTCAGACCCCTTGACTTTTTCCAAATGTTGCTATTTACAGCCTTATTCTAATGGATAAACAAATACCCCATAATGACAGAACAAAAACAAGTTTTTATACATTTTAAGGACATTAATGACAAATTCAAAACTGAAATATCACATTTACATAAATATTCAGACCTTTTACCCAGTACTTTGTTGAAGCACCTTTGGCAGCGAATACAGCCTTGAGTCTTCCTGGGTATGACGCTACAAGCTTGGCACACCTGTATTTGGGGAGTTTCTTCCATTCTACATTGCAGATCCTCTCAAGCTCTGTCAGGTTGGATGGGGAGCGTCGCTACACAGCTATTTTCAGGTCTCTCCAGAGATGTTCGATCAGATTCAAGTCTGTGCTCTAGCTGGGCCACTCAAGGACATTCAGAGATTTGTTTTCCAAAGCCACTCCTGCGTTGTCTTGGCTGTGTGCTTAGGGTCATTGTTACTGTTGGAAGGTGAACCTTCACCCCAATCTAAGGTCCTGAGTGCTCTGGAGCAGGTTTTCATCAAGGATCTCTCTGTACTTTGCTTTGTTCATCTTTCCCTTGATCCTGACAAGTCTCCCCAGTCCCTGCCGCTGAAAAAAATCCCCACAGCATGATGCTGCTACCAGCATGCTTCATCTTAGGGATGGTGCCAGGTTTCCTCCAGACGGGCGGCCAGCTCTTTGGCCGGGCGGCCAGCTCTAGGAAGAGTCTTGGGGATTCCAAACTTCTTCCATTTAAGAAATGTTTTGGTACCCTTCCCCAGATCAGTGCCTCGACACAATCCTATCTCTGGGCTTTACGGACAATTCCTTCAACATCAAGGCTTGATTTTTGCTCTGACATACATTGTCAACTGTGGGACCACAGGTGTGTGCCTTTCCAAATAATGTCCTATCAATTTAATTTACCACAGGTGGACTCCAATCAAGTTGTGGAAACATCTCAAGGATGATCAATGGAAACAGGATGCACCGGAGCTCAATTTCGAGTCTCATAGCAAAGGGTCTGAATACTTATGTAAATAAAGTTTTTCTGTTTTTTATTTTCAATAAATTTGCAAAAAAATCTAAGAACTGGTTTTCACTTTGTCATTATGGGGTATTGTGTGTAGATTTATGAGGAAAAACATTCATTTAAGATATTTTATAATATGGCTATAACGTAACAAAATGTGGAAAAAGACAAGGGGTCTGAATACTTATGGAATGCACAGTATACATAGTTGTTGGAACCGTTCTGAAAAGGGCAACGTAAAAAATAAAATATCCAAGCCTGCACAGTTTGGTTGGGGTCGGCACGATGTGTGGAAAGGGTGATAGATACCATCTGGCCTTACGAATGGACAAAAGTAAGAGTAAGAGGCATGGATCGTGGACCGGGTCAATCCCTCATGGATCATTCATTATGGGCTCTCACATTTTGAAGCGAGAAAAGAGACGAGAAAGAACAATTCCCTTGATTCTTCATTCCCTTGAAACACTCTGGACTTCAGTAACATGAAGAGACCTATGTTTCTCTAAGATGGGGCATTGGGGTGGATGAGATTCCCTTTGTAGTTAAAGCCTACAGAATAAACCACAATTCCCATGAGGCACCCATTACAGCTAGGCAATTTGGACATTCATCTATATTGCAATGAATTGCCTGAATTGATGTGATAATGAGAAATAGAATGATAAGTTTATAACATGAATTTGCACCACAGTTTTTTTTTATGATCCTTTAAACTACTACTACTAGTTTGATGGTTGGTCAAATCAATTGTCCCATTAAAAATTACCAATATTAGCAAACTTATTTCTTGTTAAAACTTCACATTTCTCTAGTATAGGCTACTTATCATATTGATCAGCAAAAAGCCTGCGTAAAGTGATGGGTGCGGTCAGTGTCGATTCTTTTTAGTCTATCGTCCCAGCTCTAGGCTCCACCACTTTGTGTTGGGACTGGGAGAGCTTAGGTCTCTGGGAGCAAATGTACGGAATGCCACTTGAATGTGGGGGGTGAATAGTGAATGGTGGCTTATGCTATAGCATGGATGGGGGAGGGAATCCATGAAGAGATAAATAAAAGGAGGGATCAGTAGAGGGAGAGTTTGGAGAGAGAGAGAGAGAAATAGAGAGAAGCTTCAAAGGAAAAAATGTTTGAGGTCAGTGAGAGTGTGGATCTGTCCACTAGTATGGTGCTGAAATAACAGAATAATAGAACGCTTAAAACTAAGAGAGAGAGAGAGAGCAAGAGAGAGAGAGAGAGACTGGCTAAGGGGGAATATGTTTGAGGTCATGGTTAGAGTGTGGAGCTGTCCACGAGTGAGGTGCTGAAATACCAGAAAACTAGATAGCGTAAAACCAAGGACACTATTAGCCTATAGTCTCATGTATGGGACCAAGCACACTACTGTACTGGGTCAGCTTCTTTTTTTTTTAGCTTAAATAACAAATGTCACACTTAATTAATTAGATAGGTTTATTCATTAAGGTAGTAATGTTGGGTCATTAGCATACAGGTGTTAATAAGTATGTAATAATATTAATATGTTTTAATAATTGAGACCTTCCACCAGTGAGAAATGGAGTCTGGGAATAGGCACTTTACTTGAGGTATTGTGCCCTGCAGCATGCAGCATATAGGGCTGTCATACGAATAGCATGATCCATTATCTTAACATGTCATGATGGGACATTAGTGGCGAATCCAATGTCAGCCTGCATGAAAACATTGGTGTTGAAAACATCACCACGTGTCATGACAAAATGATATAGCTTGACATGAACCGTCATAGCGTGTTATGACAGGTCTCGTAATTCTATTGAGTGTGTGATGACATGCGTGTAGGTACAGTCCAATGGGACTAGGCTTCTCTCAATGAAATGTGGCTGATACAGCGACTTTCAAGGACACACGGCAGTTTATAGAATCCAATAGGGAGAAATACTTGGAATACTATGGAGAGTCAGAGTGCTTCATTGTGCCGTTGTCTCCCTAGAACAGCATTGGATTAAACGTCGCAGGACAGTATGATGGAAAGAAGAAGGGATGGATGGGTAAGGCAATTTGGAGCGATCGTGGGTCAAGTGGACAAAGACAACTGCTGAGTGGTACAGAAACTACAACTCCCAACACCCACTACTCACTCTTTCTGACCAGCCCCACAGTTGATATTCCCAGCTAAGCGGCCAATGAAGGCTCAGGAAGGGTGTCGTTTTCTGTTGAGGCGGCAATATGTTCCACTGTCAGCAGGCTCGGCCAACTGGCATGAAGAATGCAGTATTTAAAGCAGGGACAGGAAAGTAGGTCTGACATCAGCTTCTTGAGTGAGAAAAACCATGCACAGGAGAAAGCACATGAAAAACACAGTAATGTACAGAGTGCAGTACATTGTATAAATGTACAGAGTAGTACATTGTATGAATGTACTACGGGGCGGCAGGGTAGCCTAGTGGTTAGAGCGTTGGACTAGTAACCGGAAGGTTGTGAGTTCAAACCCCCGAGCTGACAAGGTACAAATCTGTCGTTCTGCCCCTGAACAGGCAGTTAACCCACTGTTCCCAGGCCGTCATTGAAAATAAGAATCTGTTCTTAACTGACTTGCCTGGTTAAATAAAGGTAAAATAAAAAATAAAATAAAAAAAATGTACAGAGTGTAGTACATTGTATGAATGTACAGAGTGTAGTACATTGTATGAATGTACAGAGTGTAGTACATTGTATGAATGCACATAGTGTAGTACATTGTATAAATGTACAGAGTAGTACATTGTATGAATGTACAGAGTGTAGTACATTGTATGAATGTACAGAGTGTAGTACATTGTATGAATGTACAGAGTGCAGTACATTGTATGAATGTACAGAGTGTAGTACATTGTATGAATGTACAGAGTGTAGTACATTGTATGAATGTACAGAGTGTAGTACATTGTATGAATGTACAGAGTGTAGTACATTGTATAAATGTACAGTGTAGTACATTGTATGAATGTACAGAGTGTAGTACATTGTATGAATGCACAGAGTGTAGTACATTGTATGAATGCACAGAGTGTAGTACATGGTATGAATGTACAGAGTGTAGTACATTGTATGAATGTACAGAGTGTAGTACATTGTATGAATGTACAGAGTGTAGTACATTGTATGAATGTACAGAGTGCAGTACATTGTATGAATGTACAGAATGTAGTACATTGTATGAATGCACAGAGTGCAGTACGTTGTATGAATGTACAGAGTGTAGTACATTGGAATCCATGAATGATACAGAGATAACGAACATCAAATGTGCTCAATGAGGGAAGAAGATAAACCGTAGGGAGAGAGTGATGGAGAGAGGGGCGGGGAGGAGACATGTCTGGGAGGGAAGGGGGGGGGGGGGGGGTGGACATGTCTAGGGAAAGACCTTGGCCCCCCAAAAATGTAGGAGCATCCAAGAGCTCTGACTGAACATGCCTGTACAGAGCCAACTCTTCTTACAGTTACGGGCACCAACCACCATTCACAAATACATCCAGGATCTATAAACAGCCATGTCTGTTTTCTTTAGCATTATATGCAGAGGCATTGAAAGCTATTAAAACTGACTGATGGAGACAGGGATAACCCATCCGAGCATTTCAATTGGACACCCAGAGCCACACTCCCCCCCCCCCCTCTCTCTCTAGCTCTCCTCCTCCTCTCCCTCTCTTTCCTCCTGGCACCCCCCCCCCCCCCCCCCCCCAATCAAAAACTCGACACACACACAATTTTAAACATGCACATGGACCCAGATACAGAACAACTAGGCTACTGCAGCACACATCATATACCATCACCTTCCCCCCAGGTTTCACCAAGTAACAGGCATTACTTTTAGTCTCCCATACCAACTACATAACAAAATTGTCGTGATTCCCATTCCCTTCACACTTCCACACAGAGCTTCACCACACACTACAGTGCGCTGTTGCACTGCAATGAACAACGCTCACCAGTGGCAAAAGCGACACGAAAATGATTCTAATCATCAAGAAATGTCTTGGGAAGGAAATATTCACGAAGGTAACATTCTCAGAGCCTGCCACACGCACATCTTGCGGGGAGCGAGAGAGAGAGAGCGAGAGACCAAAGGCAGTATATTATGGAATGATTGACTTCTTTTTCAGATGTTTCAAAACCAAATGTCAGTCGCATGCATTTCCTGTGTGTATTCAGCTAGACTAAATAGATGCAGCAAATGTTATAGACAGACTGACTGTAGCCCACAACACACTGACAGACGGACATCATCATGAAACGTGTGAACTGCTATAACCCAAAATGAAAACTATGATGATGTATGATGAGACATTTTTCAAGACGGTTTATGAAACGAATGGTCATTTTTATAGCGTAATGATGACATATAAGCAACAGGCACTACTCACTCTTTCCGACCGTCCAAATTAATGGTGCAGCCGTCGAAAGATCCGCGCGCTAGGGAGCTTTGACGGATTGTGCAATTTTCCTTTGGCACCCCCCCCCCCCCCCCCCCTCTCTCTCTCTCTCTCCCGCTCTCTCTCTCTCTCCCTCTCTCTCTCTCTCTGACTCTCTCTCGTGTGTTTCCCCGTATCGCCCCTTGCTCCTCTCTCTCCCGCTCTCTCTCTCTCTTTTGCCACCCTCCTTTCACTCACTCTCTATTTCAGCACTGCGGAGAATAGGTTGAATGGGCTACACCGAGGAACGCGCAGAAGATGCATTGAAGCGCGGGGAAAGCGCCACACAGATCGAGGGACAGAAAGACCGCGGAGAGTTGCGAGCGGAAGACGTGCTACTTTTGCAAGGAGCCAAAATCCTACGACACAGAAGCAGGCAGGGACACGCAGTTGGGTTGGCTATCGCACTCACGCAAGCACGAGCCCGCACGCAACTAGCAACACGTACACACACATTGCATTCAACGTGGTATGGAGAGGGTAATGAGGACAGTGATTATTCTACCAGTCTCGCGCAACAACACAGTGCTAATTGGAAACATTGCATTGGTTCATCCAATTAATGTATCATTTGAATTGAAACAGAGAATGAACAGGGAAGCATATAGAAACTGCTCCTGAGTTAGAGTCTAATTAGGATTTTCAATACAAAATGTTTTTTTTTACGGAGAGGAGTGATCAGAGACAATATATGTATGGTTTTGAATCATATATCAATACTATTTCATGCTCACAGATATACTGACAAAAATACAGAAACGCAGCATGTAACAATTTCAATTATTTTACTGAGTTACAGTTCATATAAGGAAATCAGTCAATTGAAATAAATTTGTTAGGCCCTGGAGGCGGCTTATGGTAGAGAAATTAACATTGTACTCTCAGGCAACAGCTCTGGTGGACATTCCTGCAGTCAGCATGCCAATTGCACGCTCCTTCAAAACTTGAGTCATCTGTGGCATTGTGTGACAGAACTGCACATTTTAGAGTGGCCTTTTATTGTCCCCAGCACAAGGTGCACCTGTGTAATGATCATGCCATGCAGGTACTTCTACACCTGCATTGCTTGCTGTTTGGGGTTTTAGGCTGGGTTTCTGTACAGCACTTGGAGATAACAGCTGATCTAAAAATGTCTATATAAATAAATAAATAAATAAATACCTATAAAATCATATTCTTGGTATGCCACACCTGTCGGACGGATGATCTTGGCGAAGGAGAAATGCAAACATAACAGGGATTCAAAGAAATGTGTGCATTAAATCTGAGAGAAATAAGCTTGTTGTGTGCATGGAACATTTCTGGGCTCTTTTATTTCAGCTCATGAAACATGGAACCAACACTTTACATGTTGCCTTTATATTTTTCTTCAGTGTATATTTGATGCATGCTTAAAAAGGCAAGCGAGTGAGCTGCGCTAGCTTGCAGAGGGAGCTGAAGTTGTATAAGGGAAGGGGAGGAGGGACTGGCAGTAGTAGCTCAGTTCAGGCTGCTGCTCCACCGCATGACGTACACCGCTCTGCTTCTATGCCTACAGCCAACTGCACAGCCGCACACACACACTGGGCATACCTGACTTTGTGGTCATCCAGATGTATAAATCGCCATGGTGTGTGTGTGTGTGTGTATGTTCATGCATGCATGCGCCCATTCATGCCCGAGTAGCCACAATAACCTTAACAGACTGATAGGAATGGCTGTGAGTCACAGAGGTGTGTGCTCAGCATTGGACTCTATCCCTTTCCAAACCACACACAACCACACACAGGACCGACTGTACCGCCAGTCCTGCATAATAGACTGAAAGGTCACAAAGTAGATCAGAGATTATTTTATTGATGGGGGAAATTAGACCTTTCAACCCTATGGATGCTATCACCATAGCTGTCAATCATTGGTCCGATCTGATGCTCTTTGACATTTAGTAAAGTTTTCATTGAGTTGCATGAGTAGTTAGCCGTTAGCTATTTCCAGGTTCTACGTTGCTTATATTTAAGCAATGAGGCCAGGGGAGGTGTGGTATATGGCCAATGTACCACAGTTAAGGGCTGTTCTTATTGGCCATATACCACAAACCCATGAAGTGCCTTATTGTTATTATAAACTGGTTACAAACGTAATTAGAACAGTAAGAATACATGTTTCGTCATACCTGTGGTATATGGTCTGATATACAGCTTTCAGCTTTCACAGCTTTCAGCCAATCAGCATTCAGAGCTCGAACCACCCAGTTTATAATAATGGGTAACTCCCTGTTTGCTGTACTTGAGTATAACTGTTTATTGCTATGGCACCAATGCATTAGAACAAGGGGATTGGGAACTGCAGAACTTGCTTGGTCACAGAACTGTTTTGTGCTCTCATCCCAACTCCTAAGGTGACAATGACCAAAGGAGTTGGCAAAACAGCACAAACAGATCTTGGACCAGGCTAGTAGAATCATCAAGCACTTGGGGGGAAAAAAAACAGAAAATCTGAGATGACAAAATAGGATTCAAAAACCAGAAAAAAAAAACGATATGTTTCTGAAATATGTTAAAAAGAAGCCTTCATTTGAACACAGCCCCCTTGAGAGAGGGGCAAGTGGGGCCTCATTGACCCAAACACCCCAAGCCAGCTCATGGAACACCAACAACACTAAGAGGACATATTATTTTAATCGTTCATCATCCCTCCCTCTTCCTTCCCCTTTGTATTTATTTATGGTCCCCCTTCCCTCCTCCTTTCTCTATTTTTTTCAGTCTATTTTTAGATGCATGCTGGGGAAATCCAATACATGAACAGTGATATAAATAGCATGCTGTACATTGACCGCCACACATGAAATAAAAGGTGACACGGTCATAACCATGTTATCATATGTCATAGCAACTGATATAACTTGTTCATAACCTGTCATAATGTGGTCATAACACTGTCATGACCCATATACTTGCACATATATTGTGTTATTTTATGGCTGGTGATGACACCTACATACTGACTGTCAAAACCCTCATTCATTAAATGTGTTTGTTTTTGTTCAATGCCAAGAAGTTTCCATTAGTTTGAAAGTTTGTTTCTGAAGCCCTTTGCTGTTGTTGCAATTAATTCTTTACAGTCATGTTTTTTTTTTTACATCCGAAATAACTTGTAGAAAAGACACTTTATGACACTGTCATTAAACATTATGACCCTCCTGTGTCGCTTTACTTGGACTAAGAAAATGCACTTTTTATGACACTGTCAAGAAGCATTATGACCCTCACAATCATTTAAGCCAGATAAGGCCTATCACATACATGCCCTTATGTCAATCCTCAGTCACAAAGAGGGTGTCTTGTCCTGCTCCTAAAATATGCTCCTGCATTCATCCCAGTCATTGGGGGTAGGTGCACGTCTGACATCAATGTTTGTGCAATTACAATTATCATTTAATATGGTAATTTTCAGAACATGTTACAATAACAAAAACATACGGGTGACAAGTAGGCTATGGTGTAATGGAACGTTTTGTCATAGGTGTCATAACCAGCCATAGGATAACTACCATGGTGGGTTTTGACACTTTTATGTAGGTGTCATAACCAGCCATAGGATAACTACCATGGTAGGTTTTGACACTTTTATGTAGGTGTCATAACCAGCCATAGGATAACTACCATGGTGGGTTTTGACACTTTTATGTAGGTGTCATAACCAGCCATAGGATAACTACCATGGTGGGTTTTGACACTTTTATGTAGGTGTCATAACCAGCCATAGGATAACTACCATGGTGGGTTTTGACACTTTTATGTAGGTGTCATAACCAGCCATAGGATAACTACCATGGTGGGTTTTGACACTCTTATGTAGGTGTCATAACCAGCCATAGGATAACTACCATGGCGGGTTTTGACACTCTTATGTAGGTGTCATAACCAGCCATAGAATAACTACCATGGTAGGTTTTATGGGTTTTGACACTCTTACGTAGGTGTCATAACCAGCCATAGGATAACTACCATGGTAGGTTTTATGGGTTTTGACACTCTTACGTAGGTGTCATAACCAGCCATAGGATAACTACCATGGTAGGTTTTATGGGTTTTGACACTCTTACGTAGGTGTCATAACCAGCCATAGGATAACTACCATGGTAGGTTTTATGGGTTTTGACACTCTTACGTAGGTGTCATAACCAGCCATAGGATAACTACCATGGTAGGTTTTATGGGTTTTGACACTCTTATGTAGGTGTCATAACCAGCCATAGACTAACACAAGATATGTCACAACAGGTCTAAAAATGTGTGTCATGACAGTGTTATGATCATGACAAGTTATGTCAAGTTATGTCAGCTGTTATGACATATTATGACATGGTTTCCAAATTAGCATGTAAGGAACAGAGACACCTGCTTAGAATTTCAGGCCAATGTTGATGCTTGAACCTATGCCAATGAATATGTCCAGTGTGGCATGATAAATAGAACAAAGCTATAACAGGAATGTTACAATATAATTCTGCCTACGTTGATGTATATGAAGACGTGTGATCCGTGTGTTTGTTTTGGGGGGCTGCGTCCTGTTGGAAATTCCCACTCTCCTTATAAAGATGGTCTTGAATACTTCCATTATCTTGTTGCTGTGACAACCATGACTTCAAAGAAATTCTGTCAGAAGAAAAAGGTGGGGTGGGAGAGGGAGAGAGGGAGAGAAAAAAAATGTGTTCAGCAACAACAAAAAAATAGCAGAGGGGGTTTGACAGTGAGCTGTGAGTTCGTGATGGGGAGGGAGGTGAAGAGGAGAGGGTAGCAGTTGATGTGCGGTCTACGGAGAGAAAGGGGGAGGGAGGTGAAGAGGAGAGGGAAGCAGTTGAGGTGCGGTCTATGGAGAGAAAGGGGGAGGGAGGTGAAGAGGAGAGGGAAGCAGTTGAGGTGCGGTCTACGGAGAGAAAGGGGGAAGGGGTTAAGAGGAGAGGGTAGCAGTTGAGGTGCGGTCTACGGAGAGAAAGGGGGGGGTGAAGAGGAGAGGGAAGCAGTTGAGGTGCGGTCTACGGAGAGAAAGGGGGAGGGAGGTGAAGAGGAGAGGGAAGCAGTTGAGGTGCGGTCTACGGAGAGAAAGGGGGAGGGAGGTGAAGAGGAGAGGGAAGCAGTTGAGGTGCGGTCTACGGAGAGAAAGGGGGAGGGAGGTGAAGAGGAGAGGGAAGCAGTTGAGGTGCGGTCTACGGAGAGAAAGGGGGAGGGGGTGAAGAGGAGAGGGAAGCAGTTGAGGTGCGGTCTACGGAGAGAAAGGGGGAGGGAGGTGAAGAGGAGAGGGAAGCAGTTGAGGTGCGGTCTACTGAGAGAAAGGGGGAGGGAGGTGAAGAGGAGAGGGAAGCAGTTGAGGTGCGGTCTACGGAGAGAAAGGGGGAGGGAGGTGAAGAGGAGAGGGAAGCAGTTGAGGTGCGGTCTACGGAGAGAAAGGGGGAGGAGGGTGAAGAGGAGAGGGAAGCAGTTGAGGTGCGGTCTACGGAGAGAAAGGGGGAGGGCGGTGAAGAGAAGAGGGAAGCAGTTGAGGTGCGGTCTATGGAGAGAAAGGGGGAGGGAGGTGAAGAGGAGAGGGAAGCAGTTGAGGTGCGGTCTATGGAGAGAAAGGGGGAGGGAGGTGAAGAGGAGAGGGAAGCAGTTGAGGTGCGGTCTACGGAGTGAATGGGGGGGTGAAGAGGAGAGGGAAGCAGTTGAGGTGCGGTCTACGGAGAGAAAGGGGGAGGGAGGTGAAGAGGAGAGGGAAGCAGTTGAGGTGCGCTCTACGGAGAGAAAGGGGGAGGGGGGTGAAAAGGAGAGGGAAGCAGTTGAGGTGCGGTCTACCGAGAGAAAGGGGGAGGGAGGGTGACCAAACAAAGTGGTGGGAAATGTGGGTGGGATACAAACACTGAAACTAACAAGCAGAGAGAGATATACATCAACAGTAATGTATACAGCACAGCTACCTGTATGTACAAACAGAGAGGGAGAGAGAGAGAGAGAGAGAGGGGGGGGAGAGGTGAGGGAGAGAGAGAGGGGGGGGGCTAGAGAGGTGAGGGAGAGAGAGAGGGGGGGGAGCGAGAGAGGTGAGGGAGAGAGAGAGAGACAGAGAGAGAAAGAGAGAAAGAGAGAGGGGGGAGCGAGAGAGGTGAGGGAGAGAGAGAGGGGGGGCGAGAGAGGTGAGGGAGAGAGAGAGAGAGAGAGAGAGAGGGTGAGGGAGAGAGAGAGAGGGGGGGAGCGAGAGAAGTGAGGGAGAGAGAGAGGGGGGGGCGAGAGAGAGAGAGAGACAAAGAGAGACAGAGAGCGAGGGGGGTGGGAGCGAGAGAGGTGAGGGAGAGAGAGAGGGGGGGGGAGAGAGGTGAGAGGGAGAGAGAGAGGGGGGGGCGAGAGAGGTGAGGGCAAGAGAGAGATGGGGGGGTGGGTGGGAGGGAGGGAGCGAGAGAGAGAGGTGAGGGAGAGAGGTAGAGCAGTTTCGTTCAGACTTTTAGATCGAAATTTAGAAGGACAAGGAGAAGGAAGAAAGTGGTGGGGAGGGAGGGAGGGAGGGATGAGGAGGAAGGCTTGGGTTACTGAAAAAAAGAGAGGTTTTGCTGTTTCAACCATTACTAAACGGAGTGGTCAGCATCTTATGACTGCAGACTGAGGAAAAAGGGAGGACAGAGGAGGTGCGATAGAGAAAGAGTGGGAGCGGAAGAGAGAAAATAGGGAGGAGACCGGGTCAAATTGGAGAAGTGAGAGATGGAGGAATGCAGTAAAGGAATGAAGCTTGGAATAAGAGATAAGGGAGGTAAGGGAGGATGAGGGGTTGAATGAGAGGAAGACCAGAATGACGAGGAGAAGGAAAAGGTTACAGTGGCTGGTAAAGGAAGAGAGAAGAAACGAAAGATTGGGAAAATGGAGGAGGGAATTATGGAATCATTGGGGGGGGGGGGGGGGTTGAGAAATTTGTCAAGGATTCAAAAGACGCATTAAGATTTGGCGCCATCTCTGTTGAAGTGCGCCTGAATCATTTCTTTAGGCTTTTAAAGCAATAACAAATCAAATCAAATCAAATGTATTTATATAGCCCTTCTGATGAGCTGATATATCAAAGTGCGTTACAGAAACCCAGCCTAAAACCCCAAACAGCAAGCAATGCAGGTGTAGAAGCACAGTGGCTAGGAAAAACTCCCTAGAAAGGCCAAAACCTAGGAAGAAACCTAGAGAGGAACCAGGCTATGTGGGGTGGCCAGTCCTCTTCTGGCTGTGCCGGGTGGAGATTATAACAGAACATGGCAAAGATGTTCAAATGTTCATAAATGACCAGCATGGTCAAATAATAATAATCACAGTGGTTGTCGAGGGTGCAACAAGTCAGCACCTCAGGAGTAAATGTCAGTTGGCTTTTCATAGCCAATCATTGAGAGTATCTCTACCGCTCCTGCTGTCTCTAGAGAGTTGAAAACAGCAGGTCTGGGACAGGTAGAACGTCCGGTGAACAGGTCACGATTCCATAGCCGCAGGCAGAACAGTTGAAACTGGAGCAGCAGCACGGCCAGGTGGACTGGGGACAGCAAGGAGTCATCATGCCAGGTAGTCCTGAGGCATGGTCCTAGGGCTCAGGTCCTCAGCGAGAGAGAGAAAGAAAGAAAGAGATAATTAGAGAGAGCACACTTAAATTCACACAGGACAATGGATAAGACAGGAGAAATACTCCAGATATAACAGACTGAGCCTAGCCCCCCGACACAAACTATTACAGCAAAAATACTGAAGGATGACACTGTATAATATGAGGCAAATTCCACCAAATATCACAGCATGAAAGCAACAACAGTGTTCATCCTCATAATTTGGTCCCACTGTAAAAGATACTGAGCAAGTGTTGATCTCATGTTTCACGAGCTGAAATAAAAGATCCCAGAAATGTTCCATATGCACAAAAAGCTCATTTTTCTCAAATTTGGTGACGTTCTGAGGGAGCGTGCAATTGGCATGCTGACTGCAGGAATGTTCACCAGAGCTGTTGCCAGAGAATTTAATGTTAATTTTCCTACCATAAGCCACCTTCAACGTCGTTTTAGAGAGTTTGGCAATATGTTCAACCGGTCTCATGACCTCAGACCACGAGTATGGTGTTGTGTGGGCGACAGGTTTGCTGATGTCAACGTTGTAAACAGAGTGCCCCATGGTGGCGGTGGGGTTATGGTATGGGTATTCATAAATTATGGACAATGAACACAATTGCATTTTATCGATGGCAATTTGAGTGCACAGAGATACCGTGACGAGATCCTGAGGCCCATTGTCGTGCCATTCATCTGCCGCCATCACCTCATGTTTCAGCATGATGATCCGTGTCGCAAGGATCCGTACACAAATCCTGAAAGTTGAAAATGTCCCAGTTCTTCCATTGACCCATTGAGCATGTTTGGGGTGCTCTGGATTGACTTGTACGACAGTGTGTTCCAGTTCCCGCCAATATCCAGCAACTTCTCACTGCCATTGAAGAGGAGCGGGACAACATTCCACAGGCGACGATCAACAGCCTGATCAACTCTATGCGAAGGAGATGTGTTACGCTGCATGAGGCAAATGGTGGTCACACCAGATACTGACTGGTTTTCTCATCCACGCCCCTCCTTTAAAAAAAAAAGATATCTGTGACCAACAAATGCGTATCTGTATTCCCAGTCATGTGAAATCCATAGATTAGGGCCAAATAAATGTATTTCAATGGACTGATTTCCTTATATGAACTGGAACTCAGTCAAATCTTTGAAATTGTTGCATGTTGCGTTTCTATTTTTGTGCAGTATATAATCACTACTTTGTCGCACATGCAAACTTTGCCAAGCCTTTGGATGACATAAGTAAAGAAATTATAATATGCCCTTCGCAGGAGAGAGAAAAAAACACAAGGGGCACATATACAATCTGGAAAAATGTGAGTTAGCTGTCATACATCTCATAATACTTACAGTACTGGAGATGCTGCACTAATGAATATGTGTATTAAAAAAAGAGAGAAAAAGGAGGTGCATAGTGAACATACACAATCTGTCATACATGACATAGTCATGCACGTACACTACCGGTCCAAAGTTTTAGAACGCCTAGTCATTCAAGGGTTTTTCTTTATTTTTAAAACTATTTTCTACATTGTAGAATAATAGTGAAGACATCAATGCAGCGCTCCATCGCTCTCCTTCTTGGTCAAATAGCCCTTACACAACCTGGAGGTGTGTTTTGGGTCATTGTCCTGTTGAAAAACAAATGATTGTCCCAATAAGCCCAACCCAGATGGGATGGGATTTCTGCAGAATGCTGTGGTAGCCATGTTGGTTAAGTGTGCCTTGAATTCTAAATAAATCACTGACAGTGTCACCAACAAAGCTCTCCCACATCATAACACCTCCTCCTCCATGCTTTACGGTGGGAAATACACATGTGGAGATCATCCGTTCACCCACACCGCGTCTCACAAAGACACGGCGGTTGGAACCAAAAATCGCCAATTTGGACTCATCAGAACAAAGGACAGATTTCCGCTGGTTTAATGTCCATTGCTCGTGTTTCTTGGACCAAGCAAGTCTCTTCTTCTGATTGGTGTCCTTTAGTAGTGGTTTCTTTGCAGCAATTTGACCATAAAGGCCTGATTCACACAGTCTCCTCTGAACAGTTGATGTTGAGATGCGTCTGTTATTGAACTCTGTGAAGCATTTATCTGGGATGCAATTTCTGATGCTGGTCATTCTAATGAACGTATCCTCTGCAGCAGAGGTAACTCTGGTTCTTCCTTTCCTGTGGCGGTCCTCATGAGAGCCAGTTTCATCATAGCACTTGATGGTTTTTGCGACTGCACTTGAAGAAACTTTCAAAGTTCAAATTTTCCGGACTGACTGACCTTCATGTCTTAAAGTAATGATGGACTGTCGTTTCTCTTTGCTTATTTGAGCTGTTCTTGCCATAATATGGACTTGGTATTTTACCAAATAGGGCTATCTTCTGTATACCCTACCTTGTCACAACACAACTGATTGGCTCAAACGTATTAAGAAGGAAAGAAATTCCACAAATTAACTTTTAAGAAGGCACACCTGTTAATTGAAATGTATTCCAGGTGACGACCTCATGAAGCTGGTTGTGTCACACCCTGATCTGTTTCACCTGTCCTTGTGCTTATCTCCGCCCCCTCCAGGTATCATCCATCTTCCCCATTTATCACCTGGGTATTTAAACCTGTGTTTTCTGTCTGCCTGTGGCCAGTTCGTCTTGTACGTTCCAAGTCAACCAACATGGTTTCCCCCGTGCTCCTACCTTTTCTATTCTCTTTTGCTAGTCCTCCCGGTTTTGACCCTTGCCTGTTTTCTGGACTCCGTACCCGTCTGCCTGACTATTCTGCCTGCCCTGACCTCGAGCCTTCCTCCCACTCTGTACCTCCTGCACTTTGAACTGGTTTTGACCTTTTGCCTGTCCACGGCCATTCTCTTGCCTACCCATTTTGGATGATTAATAAATATCAAAGACTCAAACCACCTGCCTCTCGTGTCTGCATCTGGGTCTCTCCTTGTGCCCGTATAGGTTGAGAGAATGCCAAGAGTGTGCAAAGCTGCCATCAAGGCAAAGGGTGGCTATTTGAAGAATCTCAAATATAAAATATATTTTGATTTGTTCAACACTTTTTTGCTTACTACATGATACCATACGTGTCATTTCATAGTTGTGATGTCTTCACTAACACAGTATTCCACAATGTAGAAAATAATACAAATCTAGAAAAACCCTTGATTGAGTAGGCGTGTCCAAACGTTTGACCAGTAGTGTACATACTGTCTAGCAGAAATGAACAGACAACGCACACATATTTATAAGCATATACATATCCACATGGGGACACACATGACTGAACACACAGATCACACACCCCACATTTCCATTAAAAACAGCAACTTCCTTCCCCCCGCGTTGGGCAGAAGCCACAGAAGCCATGTTCTATTGGCAGAAGGTGCAGGAGCCTACAGGGCATTGGCAGTGAACGTGACTGACTCCTCTCCATCTCTCTCTATCTAGAATATCCAGACACATCCACGTGTATCCGATTCTGATGTATTGCCTTAACGCACTTCCATGCACCTGGATTAATATGGATTCAATGACTACATACATTAGGGCTATTGAGGAATATTAAGTGGCTGTTAAGAGTGTTTTTTGGCCTATTGACCCAGTTAGGGACTCAAGTGAGAGGTACTCTGGGAAGCTGTGTTTTTAGCCGCTAGCTACTCAGCTCAGGCACATCTGTGACAGAAGCCTTTTGGACCTCCAACATGTGTTTATGAGGACTTAGAGGCTTGAGTCCTCACTTTGCCATGTGTGGGATTGTGAGGACATAGGGATCCCATGTCCTCATTTCTTGGCATCCTTACAGTGTGTCTTTGAGGACTCAATGACCCGTGTCCTCACTTTGCCATCTGTGGCAGTTTAGGTGTTTACGTTTACTGAAAGCCTTCGGTTACAGTGTGCTTGTGAGGACTCAATGACCCGTGTCTTCACTTTGCCATCTGTGGCTGTTTAGGTGTTTACGTTTACTGAAAGCCTTCGGTTACAGTGTGCTTGTGAGGACTCAATGACCCGTGTCTTCACTTTGATATCCAGTGTGTTTTTGAGGACTTACTGACCCGTGTCTTCACTTTGATATCCAGTGTGTTTGTGAGGACTTACTGACCCGTGTCTTCACTTTGATAGCCAGTGTGTTTGTGAGGACTTAATGACCCGTGTCTTCACTTTGATATCCAGTGTGTTTGTGAGGACTTACTGACCCGTGTCTTCACTTTGATATCCAGTGTGTTTGTGAGGACTTAATGACCCGTGTCTTCACTTTGATAGCCAGTGTGTTTGTGAGGACTTACTGACCCGTGTCTTCACTTTGATAGCCAGTGTGTTTGTGAGGACTTACTGACCCGTGTCTTCACTTTGATAGCCAGTGTGTTTGTGAGGACTTACTGACCCGTGTCTTCACTTTGATATCCAGTGTGTTTGTGAGGACTTACTGACCCGTGTCCTCATTTTTTCCCCAGTGTGTCTTTGAGGACTGAATGAGCCATGTCCTCACTTTGCCGCCTGTGGCTGTAGGTCTTTTTGAAGGTCTTTCATTTAGCTACTGCTCCAATGGTGTATGTGGCATTAAAAATGACCTAATAATTATTCCAACTTTGCAGTTCATTCAAATATTTGGTACGAGACAGTTTCCAATAGTTTACAATTCTTTAAAGGTTACGCCAAAAAGCAGTGCTTGCTACCACACCAGTCAAATACCAACTGAAAATGAACTATAATGAGCTGCAACAGGGACTCGAACCATTGCTCCTAAGGTGCAGAGGCATCTTGTGAACTGTGCCTCCGGGCCGAGGCAGTCAAATGTTACCAAGGTTTTTACCATTTAGATTTCAGGTTTCTGATTAATAGATTGATGTGTCAATGTCATCACATCACAGTGAGCATGAAGATATATTATGAATATGTAATGACAGAGGTGGCTCTAAGAAACGTGAGATGTAATCAATCGTTAGATAACTATCTCGCCATCACACACACGTATGCACGCACGCACACACACACGCTCGCTTTTACACTCACATATCCGACACACACATTATGTAACTCGCTTTAGGTCAAAATGCAAGAGCAATCTGTTCTTGTTAAACACCCCAGCGCATGACTGTTAATAATGGCCTTGTTAGGAGACGCAGGCTCCTTTTTAAAATGAACTTGGTTAATTAAAGCACTGAAGTGTGCCAGCGTTGAACATTAAAGGGGGTGAAACACCTATGAGACCAACGATTAAAAGGTACCCCTCGTTATCTGCCTGTTTACATATATTACCCAGACTACTGTCCCCATATTACGGGACAACAAGGGGTGATCAGTGTTCCCTTCTCTGCTTTCGTATATACATTGTCTCTCATTTCGTGTAGTGTAGTTTGACAAGCCTTTCGTAATGAGCCGTGTGTGTCCACACCCTCGCCATGACACTGACGATGAGTTGTCAATTGCACCTCTTCCACTTTTTAGGGCATCATGTCCTAAATAAATAAGATGGATTTTTGCATCTGAGCCTCCATTTTGGTTTTCTCCTTGTTTTTCGACAGTGTGTGGCTATCTATCCTTCCTACACTCTCAATTTCTCTGTCGTATACAGGACAGGACATACAGTGTGTGTGTAATGCTTGAGTTCCTTCCCAGGACTGCTGACCTGGGACATTAACTTTAAAGGTCAAATGCAGCCGTTTTGATCTCAATATCAAATCATTTTTGGGTAACAATTAAATACTTTCCTGTGATTGTTTTAAATTAAAATGGTTTAAAAAAAAACACAAAAATAACAGGCGCCGGGTGGCGCAGTGGTTAAGGGTGCTGTACTGCAGCGCCAGCTGCACCCCAGAGACTCTGGGTTTGTGCCCAGGCTCTGTTGTAACCAGCCGTGACCCGGAGGTCTGTGGGGCGATGCACAATTGGCCTAGCATCGTTTGGGTTAGGGAGGGTTTGGCCAGTAGGGATATCCTTGTCTCATCACGCACCAGTGATTCCTGTGGCGGACTGGGTGCAGTGCACGCTAACGTTGCACGGTGTTTCCTCTGACACATTGGTGCGGCTGGCTTCCGGGTTGGATGTGCGCTGTGTTAAGAAGCAGTGTGTCTTTCTTATTGGTCTAATAACTAATTTACAACCCCAGGCAGGTCGAAATTCCATTTCAGGCTGAAATTTCAGGCAACCTTTTCAAACAGCTCTTACGCTAAAATGCCATTATCCTAATTTTCACAATTTCAGAGTATTATTCCAACCCCATAGTGTGGAAATGTATAGAAAACACCAGAAAATCACGTTTTTGACTGCAAAGGGCCTTTTTATTCTGCTAGGAGACATCTGCTACATAAGTATGTATGCTGAGTATTTTGCATACAGAACATATACACTTGGTTTCGGTTTCCGTTGTCTGTTATGTAAATATATCCTCACACACATGCACACACTCACGCACGTGCGCACGCACGCACGCACACACACACTTTCTTTACACACACTGAAGAGTACACACTATCCCTGCCTGTTAAAACACACACATATTTACTTCTCATCATCAATCAACCTCACTTTCCAGCAGCCTCATGCTCATGGCCAGAAACACACTGCACACACTCTCTCTAGCTTGAACACAAGCCCACAATGACTCTCTTCGCCTCTATCACATTCACTCTCCTCTGCATAAACACACTCTTTTCCCCCCTTGCCATGTGCACGCACGCACGCGCACACACACACACCAGTGGAGGCTGCTGAGGGGAGGACGGCTCATAATAATGGCTGGAATGGAGCAAATGGAATGGTATCAAACACATGGAAACCACTTGTTCAATAGATACAATTCCACTACTCCGCTCCAGCCATTACCACAAGCCACCAACCTTCTGTGACACACACATACTGTATGCACGCGCATGCATACAATATCCCCCTTTATCCCTCTGCCACATGCACACACACACGCACGTTCTGCGTAAACACACTCTTCCTTGCCAGAATGTGCACTCATTCACGCACTCTCCATATCTCTCATTGTCACATTTTCACACCCCACCATCGTCCTCATTGGTCCTCTGCATCTCATATTCTCAGTGTGGTGCAGTGAGACCCTATCTGGGGGCACAGCACTGGATCGTTCTGTGACTGTTACCATCTGACGCTGTAGTCTACTCTACCTCCTCTTTCCCCCATCCCTCCTGCATAGGAAAACATTTACCTAACTCCAAATGTGTGATCACTTCTGTATCTAAATCGATATAGACCTGGGCCTGAGTCGGCAGCATTTCAGTGGTGGCGTTGGCCAGATCCTTCGAAGGCGTCCAGGCGGCATGGGAATGGGGCTGAAATTAGCCTCATCGCCGTCGTGCGCGGGCAGTTCTCCAGGAATATGCGTATGGTGAGTGATTCATTCCACTGGCAACCGCCACGCTCTGCTGCAGAAGAGGACCCCACCTGCGCCATGGTGGCGGAAACAGAGTACTGCACCCTCCGCAGCGTTTTTCATACATACAAACTCCCAACACCAAATTAAATGTAATGTGTTCGGACAGCACAAGAGCTTTGACGTATCCGAGGTCGCTGGTGCTTGTGGGTCGTGAAGGCAGCCGAAGCCGCTCTGAGTAAAATCAGAGTTCAAAAGGAGAGAGGGCTAAGATAGTAATTACTAATTAGTGATTGAAACACTAATTTGATTTATTTCCGTTAGGTCAGTACAGTACGTGGGGATTCCCTGGTCCCATTCTGGTGGTTCTGCTGCCCTCTGGTGGAGTGAGGAGGACTGTGCTGCAGAACAGCAGACCACTATTATGACTCATACATAGTCAATGACCACCGGCTCGTCTGACCATCACATGTTAATTTCATGTAGTTTCTTTAATTACACTATAAATGATTTACAGTTCAGAGGCCTTGTTAAGGGACTGGATGTTATTCAATTGGTCCCAATTTTATCTCCTCGTATATATTAAAAGAAAGAGGTTAAAGGAGTATATTCAACAGAATATAACATTTTCGTGTGTGAAGTCTAGGTAGAAGAGGAGTAAAAATCTCCAACAGTGCAGTAATGCCTAGCAAGACAAAACAATACACACACAATCCAAAAAGTTAAATTAAGAAATATCAGAATAAACAATGTCAGTCTGGAATATGCACTGCATATAGTTTTTTTTTAACCTTTATTTAACTAGGCATGTCAGTTAAGAACAATTTATTATTTTCAATGACGGCCTAGGAACAGTGGGTTAACTGCCTGTTCAGGGGCAGAACGAAAGACTTGTCAGCTCGGGGAATTGAACTTGCAACCTTTCAGTTACTCGTCCAATGCTCTAACCACTAGGCTACCCTGGTGTGTATCGACAGCATGGACAATATATGAACAGCAAAAGGTGTGTACATTAGCACTTATATAGGATGAACCATGACTAGAATACACTATATACATTTAAAATGGGTTAAACAGTATGCAAACATTATTCAAGTGACCAGTGTTCAATGACTCTCTGTACCTAGGGCAGCAGTCTCAACAATGCAGAGTAGAGTAGAGTATCGGGTGATAGCCGGCTAGTAACAGTGGCTAAGGTTCAGGTCAGTGTACTGGGTGGAGGCCGGCTAGTGGTGACTAACAGTCTGATGACCTGGAGATATAAGCCGTCTCTATGTCCCAGCTTTGATGCACCTGTATGCTCTCTGCATTCTAGATGGTAGCGGGGTGAACAGGCCTTGGCTCGGGTAGCTGAGGTCCTTGATGATCGTCTTGACCTTCCTATGAAACCGGGTGCTGTAGGTGTCCTGGAGGGCAGGCAGTGTGCCCCCGGTGATGAGTCGGGCTAATCGCACCACCCTCTGGAGAGCCTTGCGGTTGCGGACGTTGCAATTGCTGTAGCAGGTGATACAGCAGTGATACAGCCCGACAGGATGCTCTTTACACCTCTCCACCCCCCCCGCCCTTCTCTCCCCCATGTCTCTGAACCCTCCTCTCTGTCTGTCAAAGTCCCCCTCTCCCTTCCTCTCCATGTCTTTCTTGGGTTCTAGCCTTCTCCTCCCCCCACCCTTTTCGTGTGTGTGACTCTCTCTCTCTTTTCCCCCTCTTCTCTTTGTGTGTGACCCTCTCTCTCTTTTCCCCCTCTCCTCTTCGTGTGTGTGACCCTCTCTCTCTTTTCCCCCTCTCCTCTTCATGTGTGTGACTCTCTCTTTTCCCCCTCTCCTCTTTGTGTGTGTGACTCTCTCTTTTCCCCTCTCCTCTTCGTGTCTGATTCTCTCTCTTTTCCCCCTCTCCTCTTCGTGTGTGACTCTCTCTCTCTTTTCCCCTCTCCTCTTAGTGTGTGACTCTCTCTCTCTTTTCCCCTCTCTCTGTGTGTGTGACTCTCTCTCTTTTCCCCTCTCCTATTCGTGTGTGTGACTCTCTTTCTCTTTTCCCCTCTCCTCTTCGTGTGTGTGACTCTCTTTTCCCCTCTCCTCTTCGTGTGTGACTCTCTCTCTCTCTTTTTCCCTGTTCTCTTTGTGTCTCTCTCTCCATTTTCCTCTCTGTCTCTCTCCTCTCCTCTTCATGTGCGTCTCTCTCTCCATTTTCCCCTCTTCGTCTCTCTCTCCTCTCCCCTAATGTGCGTCTCTCTCTCTGTTTTCCTGTCTCTCAACTCCTGTGCACTGTCAGGGTTTACTTTGGCCTGGTTTCTGTTCTAGTTTGTCTAGCAGGAACAGAAGAGTGAACAGGCTGTTCAGACAATATGACAGGTGTTCTGTCATCTATACATAGAATAGAATACATTAACATTCATGACATACATATGTTACACAATAAACACGCCGTGAATTAATTAAGTGTAGACTCCCTCAATAATAGCGGAATTAGTGATATCATTTTAAGTGGTGATATAATTTAAGTATTGCAATAAAGGACAATTGTATTGTATGGTGTAATTGCGGTGTGACAACAATTCTGAGAATTTTAAGGGGCGATTATGGTGAAAGGCAGAACACAAGCACTTCCTGAGACAGGCAACAATGGCAACTCAGGGCGAGAGCCTATCTTCTTGGCAGATCATCACGTCTGCCTCGCCTTGGATCGTGGCTCTCACACCAAGAGTGTCTGCCTGAATACCAAGTCTGTCAGGTGGTTGCATCAGAAAGTGAGGACCTTAGTAATGGAACAGAAATAGGCTACGTGCACATCCATCTCACGGGAGAAGACATTACTTCACGTACAGTGCATTCGGAAAGTATTCAGACCCCTTGACATTTCCCACGTTTTGTTACACTACAGCCTTGCTCTAAAATGGATCAAATAAAAACATGTTCCTCATCAATCTACACACAATACCCCATAATGACAACGCAAAAACAGGTTTGCAGACATTTTTGCAAATTTCAAAAGATTGTAAATAAAAAAAGTACCTTATTCACATAGGTATTTAGACCGTTGACTTGAAATTGAGCTCAGGTGCATCCTGTTTCCATTGATCATCCTTAATTGGAGTCCACCTGTGGTAAATTCTATTGATTGGACATGATTTGGAAAGGCACACATCTGTCTATTTAAAGGTCCCACAGTTGTATATCAGAGTTGTATATTTCAGAGCTACGAGACAGGGTTGTGTTGAGGCACAGATCTGGGGAAGGGTACCAAAAAATATCTGTAGCATTGAAGGTCCCCAAGAACACAGTGGCCTCCATCATTCCTAAATGGAAGAAGTTGGAACCATCAAGAGCTGGCCGCCCGGCCAAACTGAGCAATCGAGAGAGAAGGGCCTTGGTCAGGGAGGTGACCAAGAACCCAATGGTTACTCTGACAGAGCTCCAGAGTTCCTCTGTGGAGATGGGAGAACCTTCCAGAAGGACAACCATCTCTGCAGCACTCCACCAATCGGGTGGAAGCCACTCCTCAGTAAAAGGCACATGACAGCCAACCTGGAATTTGCCAAAAGGCACCTAAAGGACTCTCGGACAACGAGAAACAAGATTCTCTGGTCGGATGAAACCAAGATTGAACTCTTTGGCCTGAATGCCAAGCGTCACGTCTGGAAGAAAACCTGCTCCAGAGCATTCAGGACCTCAGACTGGGGCGAAGGTCACCTTCCAACAGGACAACGACCCTAAGCACACAGCCAAGACAACACAGAAGTGGCTTTGGGACAAGTCTCTGAAAGTCCTTGAGTGGCCCAGCCAGAGCCTGGAGTTGAACCCGATTGGACATCTCCGGAGAGACCTGAAAATAGCTGTGCAGCGACGCTCCCCATCCAACTTGACAGAGCTTGAGAGGATCTGCAGAGAAGAATGGAAGAAACTCCCCAAATACAGGTGTGCCGAGCTTGTAGCGTCATACCCAAGAAGACTCGAGGCTGTAATCGCTGCTAAAGGTGCTTCGACAAAGTACTGAGTTAAAGGGTCTGAATACTTATGTAGTGATGAAGGTATTTATTTTGAACACATTCGCAAAAATGTCTAAAAACCTGTTTTTCCTTTGTCATTAAAGGGCTATTGTGTGTTGATAGATTGGCGGGAAAACGATGTAATCAATTTTATAATAAGGCTATAACATAACAAAATGTGGAAAAAGTAAAGGGGTCTGAATACTTTGCCAGCAGCATACCACTGCTGGCTTGCTTCTGAAGCTAAGCAGGGTTGGTCCTGGTCAGTCCCTGGATGGGAGACCAGATGCTGCTGGAAGTGGTGTTGGAGGGCCAGTAGGAGGCACTCTTTCCTCTGGTCTAATAATATCCCAATGCCCCAGGGCAGTGATTGGGGACACTGCCCTGTGTAGGGGGATGTTAAACGGGTGTCCTGACTCTCTGGCGTCATTAAAGAGCCCATGGCACATATCTTAAGAGTAGGGATGTTGACCCCAGTGTCCTGGCTAAATTCCCAATCTGGCCCTCAAACCATCACAGTCACCTAATAATCCCCAGTTTACAATTGGCTCTCTCATCCCCCTCCTCTCCCCTGTAACTATTCCCCAGGCCGTTGCTGCAAATGAGAACGTGTTCTCAGTCAACTTACCTGGTAAAATAACGGATACATTTTTTAAAATTAAAAAACTTTCTGAATGCACTGTCAAAATGTGAATACAGTAGATATTAGATACGGACTGGAGCACCAAAACAACAAACTATAGATCAATATAAATATATTTGATATTCAGAGGAAATAATGTTTATAAAATATACACTGCCCAAAAAAATAAAGGGAACACTTAAACAACACAATGTAACTCCAAGTCAATCACACTTATGTGGAAGCAACACTGATTGACAATAAATTTCACATGCTTTTGTGCAAATGGAATAGACAACAGGTGGAAATTATAGGCAATTAGCAAGACACCCTCAATAAAGGAGTGGTTCTGCAGGTGATAACCACAGACCACTTCTCGCTTCCTGGTTGATGTTTTGGTCACTTTTGAATGCTGGCGGTGCTTTCACTCTAGTGGTAGCATGAGACGGAGTCTAGAACCCACACAAGTGGCTCAGGTAGTGCAGCTCATCCAGGATGGCACATCAATGCGAGCTGTGGCAAGAAGGTTTGCTGTGTCTGTCAGCGTAGTGTCCAGAGCATGGAGGCGCTACCAGGAGACAGGCCAGTACATCAGGAGACGTGGAGGAGGCCGTAAGAAGGCAACAACCCAGCAGCAGGACCGCTACCTCCGCCTTTGTGCAAGGAGGAGCAGGAGGAGCACTGCCAGAGCCCTGCAAAATGACCTCCAGCAGGCCACAAATGTGCATGTGTCTGCTCAAACGGTCAGAAACAGACTCCATGAGGGTGGTATGAGGGCCCGACGTCCACAGGTGGGGGTTGTGTTTACAGCCCAACACCGTGCAGGACGTTTGGCATTTGCCAGAGAACACCAAGATTGTCAAATTCGCCACTGGCACCCTGTGCTCTTCACAGATGAAAGCAGGTTCACACTGAGCACGTGACAGACGTGACAGTCTGGAGACGCCGTGGAGAATGTTCTGCTGCCTGCAACATCCTCCAACATGACCGGTTTGGCGGTTGGTCAGTCATGGTGTGGGGTGGCATTTCTTTGGGGGGCCGCACAGCCCTCCATGTGCTCGCCAGAGGTAGCCTGACTGCCATTAGGTACCGAGATGAGATCCTCAGACCCCTTGTGAGACCATATGCTGGTGCGGTTGGCCCTGGGTTCCTCCTAATGCAAAACAATGCTAGACCTCATGTGGCTGGAGTGTGTCAGCAGTTCCTGCAAGAGGAAGGCATTGATGCTATGGACTGGCCTGCCCGTTCCCCAGACCTGAATCCAATTGAGCACATCTGGGACATCATGTCTCACTCCATGCACCACAGACTGTCCAGGAGTTGACGGATGCTTTAGTCCAGGTCTGGGAGGAGATCCCTCAGGAGACCATCCGTCACCTCATCAGGAGCATGCCCACGCGTTGTAGGGAGGTCATACAGGCACGTGGAGGCCACACCCACTACTGAGCCTCATTTTGACTTGTTTTAAGGACATTACATCAAAGTTGGATCAGCCTGTAGTGTGGTTTTCCACTTTAATTTTGAGTGTGACTTCAAATCCAGACCTCCGTGGGTTGATAAATTTGATTTCCATTGATAATGTTTGTGTGATTTTGTTGTCAGCACATTCAACTATGTAAAGAAAAAAGTATTTAATAAGAATATTTCATTCATTCAGATCTAGGATGTGTTATTTTAGTGTTCCTTTTATTTTTTGGAGCAGTGTATTTTATATCAGTACCCCTTATAAAACAAAATCCCATTCCTTCTCTTACATTATCTTATACAGATCCATCTAATCCTTTTTCACTTGAACTGTGTGGGTGATAACTGACCTTCTCGCAGTGAGGGGTGATGGGAGAAAGGCACTCTGGCATAAAATGGCAGTCAACCAACATCCATGAAGGTGTTTATTAATGGCCCTAGCAAACTCGTAACAATGCACTGCTCTGTAAATGCTCCAATATCTGTTGAGGGGCTCCATCTCAATGAAATGTGTTATTGGCATTAATGAGCTTCCGTATTAATTGGTATGTGTGTGTGAGTGTTCCTAGTCCAGAGTTGGTACGTGGTAAAAACACATTTGAGTCAACACTTTGGACGTGAGCCTCGACGAACCCGCCTTTCTCTTCTTATTGCCGTTGCATTGTTGAGAGGTGAACCTGCAAGTAAGAATTGAATTGTGTACACAATGTGTTCCTGTGCAATATGACAAATGAACTTGACCTGTAAAATAATTGAACTGGACGTGGACCCTAACCACAGCTGTGTGTGTGAATGAGAACACCTCATTCTATTAGTCTCTCCACCACAGTGTCACTCGCTGTGATAAAACCGTTGCACTTTTCTCAGGACGGACTGTCTCCTGCACAACACGTCCCCATTGATATATGTGAAAAGATGTATCCCTCGCTCCACGTTTTCCCAATCATCCCTCTCGCACCCGCTTCTCTGAGGCCGACACAAAGAAAAAAATGGAAATGGACGGAAGAGGTTTTAATACGAAAATTATTTTTTATTCTGTTCTGCTTGCAGTACAGCACAGTATTGTCTTTCCAGTGGCGCGGCAGCCCAACGTAGCCACTGCGTTCTGCCCTAGTATGGCACATTGATTCTCACACAGTGACGCAGTGCAGGTCCGCCTGGACACAGTGTGGCGTAAAGACCGCGCAGGGTTAGCGGACGGAGACAGCGCTGGACGGGGCGCTACAGTGGGGATTGTTATGGAGGAACACAGTGTGTTTTTTGTTTGTTTAGTTCAGCACGACAGACACAGGTTTGCAGAGAGGGAACACACGACACCGTCCTGGTATGGCTCACCATGGATAGTATACTGCTGCATGACGCAACAAAAAGCCTGTTGCTGCCCGCTAGACCACATTGCGTTTTGGTGTTTAAAGAAGTTGAAATCCAGGCTCAGTTATCTCATTGGTGTTACTGAGCAGACTATGCCCTGGTAAAAAAAAATACCTAATATATTAGAACGGTTATTAATAATGTGTTACAGCCAAGGCCCAAACGTACACTACTACAGTGACACGGTCGTCAGACACACACCTCCATCACATGGCGAATATCATTGTTAACTAATCGTGGTGGATGGTCGGTAAGAACACAGTCAGGTACTGGTCTCTGATTTCACTGGGTTTTGAGACAAGGTAAGACAGACAAAAAGCCAGCTTCCTAGATAATACTGTAAATGTAGTAGACAAACTTAACAGATAAGATCTTATCTTTGAGATATATTATTATATATAGATATGCTATTATTCAGATGAAAGAAATATTCACAGATACATCATAAAAAATAGGACGGTTTACAGTTGCAGACACTCACCAACACAACAAATAGACGAGGAGAAGGGACAGAGATTTCGGTTCAATTGTGGCACAAATACCTTAGCAGGTAACATTTCGCCCACGGTTAGCCTCGTCATTGGATTCTTGCAAGCTGTTGATTGTAACAAGCAAAGCACTGCTTCCATTGTGTTCCTGTCGCTCTCGGGTCAACTAGGTTTTAAGAATAAAAACCTATACTTTTAGCAACAAAAAGCGCTCCCAATTTGCGGATGAAAAAAAAGGGAGATATTTCCTTCACATGGAATATTCATATCTTATCTAATGACACTGGAATGATAAACAATATCCCCATATCAAGATGCTAAACAACAATTACTCTAATGCTACCCAACTACACAAATATATATATATATATATGCGATATATATCTAGATATTCAAAGAAATGCAGACAAACTTTACACAACAATTTTGTGTTAACTAAGGTTACTCTTTTTTCTTCCTCAGCTGAAGTATGGCTCAGATGCAGTCACTGGCAGATGAATGAGCTAAACAGACTATATGGAGAAGATGAAACTACCCTTGTGGGTTACTGACAACACACACACACAAAACTGGCTGATTTGAAAGTACATCTGACTGTGCAGGTATCAGCTTTACCGTCAAATTGCTACGAGCAAGCTAGCTCGTGATTACGGATTTTCAAGCGCAGCTCTGGTAGCATCATTTAGGCACCTATCATGTTGACATCATTACTGGGACACAGAATGAATCCTGGCCACCTGTGAGGCCACATGTCCAACAATTCCATCTAGTCCCCCCCCCCCCCCCCCCCCCAAAAAAAAATGCTACAATCTTATAGTGTCTTCATAGTTGCAGCAGACTAGGTCAGACTAGGGGGGGGGGGGGGAGGCTGCCAATGACGTTAGGTAGTTGAAAACATTTTGCTTGTACCCAGTATAGTACAGCACAGTGCTAACATGTTGTCAAAATGAAAACATTTGTCTCAGTTTATAATAACACTATAGTAAAATAACCTTTTAACATATAAAATGCATGAACTGTTGGTCTGCAGGTAATGTATTGCTCAAGAGGGTCATGAATGGGGGAGTACCTGTGGCATCAATGAAACAGCATTGTATGTGAGCTCCACTGAAGTTTGGCACAGTATAAGATCAGTCACAGTCGACTTACCCTGTTGTCAAGAATACAAACACGCTAAAACACAGACACAGAACATCAAATGTGAGTTTGAGAGGGTGAATGGAGAAAACCGAGAGAGCTAGCTACTATTCTATTCTCCCTAAACGTGAAACATAGAACGTACACAACTATGACCCTCAGATCTCACAGGCATGTGAGGTGTACACCGCTTGGTAAAGGAACGTTGGAGGTTCATGTTTCAGGGATGTGAGTCAAATGTTCCTGCATTGGAGCCCTCAGTAGGGAGGCCTATGAACGAGTACCTGAGCCCTCGTGAACAAATATAACTGAACAATGACAACCACTTCACTTCAAGACCCAAAGACGCGGCCGTGTCAGGAGGACGGCCCCATTTCGGAGATCCCACATCTGACACCAGTTTCAGTTCACCAACAATACATGTAGGTCTCACAGATACTCTGACCAGAATGAAGAGAGCCCCAGTAAACATGACATTACTGTGCACTCCCTTTGACTGGACAATGGGGGTTGTGCAAGAGTTACAGGGGGCTGAGATACAAAACTGCAGTGGCCAAACAGTCATGACCCAAGGTTGTCTGAATAGGTTGGTGTTTCCGACCCAGGTAGGTGTCTATGATTCGCCTCACACCTCGCTCTCAACACTGGAGAAGTGTGCAGACCCCCTCCGTGAGCAGAGGCTCTTGGCCTTGAGGGGCAGGTGAGGTGACTGTAACCTTTGGGGCGGAGGCACTGAGCGCAGTCTCTGGTACAGAAGTTTGGCACTAGCAGAAGCCATAAAAGACGGCTGGGGGGCGCCTGGGGTGGAGGATACTACAGAGGGAGACGAGACCGAAGAGGAGGAGTTCGGAGGAGGGATGTGGATGGGATGGGATGAGGAGGGAGGGGCAGGAAGGGCTGGGAGTGTTGGTGGAGGGAGGGAGGGGATGAGGACCTGCGATGTAGAAGGCTGCCGAATGCGGTCTGTCCGCTGGATGCTGAGGTTGGACTGGCTTCCCAATTTGGGTTGATTCTGGGTCCGGTCGGGTTTGAAGGAATGCCGTTTGGAATTGGCGCTGGTCACAAAGCTTTGACAGTGTAGAAATAGTTCCTCCTGGCTAGGAGAGCTCACCTTGGCCAATTTAGAGTGAGCGTGTTGATGTTCGAGGGCAGATTGGCAGTTGCAAGCCACATCACCTCGCCCTTTGTCCTTGTCCTTCCGTCTCTCTTTCTTCTCCTCCTTCACGGGAAGCTTGTCCACGGACCAGTATCTTCGAGGAGCTGGTGGTGTCAATGGAGGTGGAGGCCACTGTGTACCACCTATCCTCCCTGATCCCCAGCCACCTTCCCCTACTCCCTCTGCTCCGCCCCATCCCTCCCCACGGCCCAATAATGAGCCATCCCTACTGTTTATGCTGCCAGCTTTTTCTCTGGCGGGATAAGTGCCGAAAAACCAACCTCCCCCTCCTATTCCCCCAACCGCTCTACCCTCATGACCCTCCCAGTACCTTTCGAACTTTCCAAATTCTCCCGAGGAGCCGTCGTCGTCTGAGTAGATGCCCACCATCTTATCACTTTCCCTTTCGGACTCTGATGCGGTCCTTCGTCTTCTTTCATGTCTCTTCTCTTGCTCCACTTTTCTCCTTTCCTCCTCGGAATCTTCATCCTCATCTTCGGAGTCCCACTCGTGAAACGACAGACCTTCTTTGGAGTGAACCTCCACTCTTTCGTTCCTGCCCAACAGGGGGCGCGTCTCCCCTCCTTTCCCTAGGGCCGCTCTATCTGAACCCTTACTCCTGCGCCTGGACGAGAGAGGGATCAGTGGCAGAAATGCAGACGAAGGAATCTCTGACGATGGGTTTCCCGCTCCCCAGAACTTGACAGCGGTTGAGGGTTTTCTGGGGCTCTGGTACTGCTTGCTGGAACTGGAAGGCCTACCTGCATGCCTGTGGCGAGAGTAAGGACTTCTGTGCCTTTCCTTGCCTCTAGTGTCCTCTCCATCTCTTGCCTTGTCATCGCTGTCTCTCCTCTCTTCCTCCCTTGGAATATCCCATCCGTAACTTCTGATAGAACCTTCACTCTTTTTCCTCATAGAGTCACGCCTCAGAGCCGGGTAGGAGGAGTAGGCCTCTTGCATTATCGCTTTGAGCTGCCCTCTCTGCTCACCACCTCCCTCCTCGTGCTCTGACCGCTTGCCCCGGTCTCTTCTCTTCGCCTTGTCCTCTCTCTTCTTCTTCTTCTCCTTCACTTTACGCCGCTTGCGCTCCCGCTCCCTCTCCTTCTCCTCTCTCTTTTTTTTCTTCCGGCCTTTCTTCCTCCTCTTTCTCTCCCTTTCTCGCTCTTTGTGATGCCGTTTCTCCTCCTTCCCCTCGGCCCTGGTTCCTGTTCCTCTGCGTCTTTCTCTCTCGCCCCAGGAGGCCCACCACTCCTGCAGCTGGGCTAGCTGGCTCCCAGCCCTCTCTCTCTCATACTGCAGACGAGGCTTGCGGGGTGGTACAGGCGGAGGGGGCGGACTGCAAGGCAGTGAGCGAGAGGACATGCGTCGGGATTTGCCCTTTCTCCGTCCTAGCAGGAGGCTAGACTCCTCTGTCAGCTCATCAGAGTCATAGACGTCCTCAACATCCCTACTGCCAGCCCTGTACTTAAAACTCTGGGACGATGTGTATGTGATGGTGGAGGATGAGGGTGAGTTGGAGCGTGAGGGGGAGACGGAAGATGAAGACGAGGATGAACTGGATGAGGTGGAGGAGCAGGAGCTGGAGGTGTAGAGGGCGGAGTGAGAGGGAGTGGTAGGGGTAGTGAGGGCAGGGGACGCGACAGGGACAGGCAATGGGAGTGGGGGAGGGCGACGGCCTCGCCTGCCACCTCCATCCCTTACTCCGTACCGCCCTCCCCCTCTTCTCCCCAAGGGGAGGATGTTCTCATACAGAGGCCCCCCGGAGCCCTTTCTTTTCGGGAGGCTGCCTCTTCTCCAAAATGGCGGTGGATGTGGGGATGAGGGGAGCGGTAGAGGAGGCTTGGACATTAAGTGACCAGGGGGCGGTCCTTTAGAAGGTAGCCGTGGAATTCCTGAGGACTTTGTCCCCCTCTGGTTCATTTTGGGGGTTTGAGAGCCACCTGTTTGTGGGTCAGCATTTGCCCCTAAGCCCTCTGGATCGATCGGGCCATAGTATCGCTTGTATTCATCCAGACTCCCGTCCCCTCCACTGGCTCCCCCAGCCCAATGAGGGGGCAAGCCCTGTTGAAACTGTGCCATGTCTGGGATCCCACCGCTGCCACCAATAGGCTTGTCCGTGCCGGGCTTGGGACGGTTCCAGCGGTCTACCACAGCCAATCTGCGGTCATGGCGAGGCAGAAAAGTGGAGCACGGCATAGGACCCTCCAAAAGGGGACTGTTTGATGGCCCAAGGGCCATTGCAGAGTGCCCAGTAGTTGGAGGAGATCCAGCAGGAAGCATGCTGTATGCTTGCTGCTGCTCATGCTGCTGGTGATGATGCCTCTGCTGCTGCTGCACCATGGCAAGAGTGGTGTTACAGGTTACAGCCGCTGAGATGTGGGACTGGGGTGGAGGCGGCATTGTGGGAACACTCTGATATAGGGGAAGTGTGTTTCGGAGGCCTCCAGAGACGGTTTCATCTTCAAACTTGCAGCAACTGTACATACCCTGTGTAGACATAGAAGGGGAAGCTAGTTAGGATACAGCTAGAAAACTCCACATCCCAGTATCCCTAGACGAGAGCATGGACACTGAAAGTCACGCAAGTCTCGTAAAACTAGGTTACATAAGTTGTGGCAGAAATGTAGCAGAAATGTGTCCCCGTAGAGGTCTGCATATACTTACCTCAGTGTCTGCCATTACGGTGCACTCAAGCTTCAGTTCGACTGATCTTTCTAAATGACCACTCGGGAGCTCCTAGCGCAGTGGTCAAACAGTAAGTCAGAACTGACTCTTTAAAAGAGAATCATTTGTCCTCTCTTTCCTCTCTAGCATAAAACGTGACGTGCAATGAATGATGGCGGATGCCCCTGTATGCAATCTCTCTCTACTTTGTACTCTCGGAGAGGAGGCAACTGACCACAAAATACTAATGAGGGCGGAGGAGGAACTCGTGTTCTAAATGCAGGTCATTTACAGCCTTAAAAGACTGATAGGCTATTGGTTAAGTGTGTTGAATGGGCGGGGCCGTGTAAATCATAACAGCTTTATCACCTTTACTTGAAGAAGATTCATTCAATACCAATATGTCTTATTGAAAATCAAGAGTCATCCCACTGAATCGCAATTAACAGCGGGACAGAAATCCGATGGCCGTGAATCAACACTGCCCGTTGAGCACGTGAATCAACATTCGGTGAAATTGAAAGCGGGAGTAACAGTCGGAGATATCCCGGAACGTTGACGTAGAACGCAGCAGGAGGAGGAAGACACAATGTCATCTGATATCTTGGAGAAAACTAGGTCACTTTTAAAAACGAGGTACGAGGACCTACCTTTTGAACAGTACTGCCTAAACATAGCCTGTGATGTGTTGATGCACCAAGCCCTTTTTCCTTTCACCACCACCAGGGGGCATCGCTTCCATCACTATAACTCAGTCAGTAACTCACCCTGCTGAGAGCCAATAGGAAGTCCATGCCACCGGAACGGCCCAGGCAGTGCCTGATCTTCCAGTACACCAGGTGCTCCCAGGCGAAAACCAGCAGACTGAGCCCCATGGCCACCAGCAGCATGTAGAAGACCCCCGCCATGTTGTCGATGTCCAGCTTGGAGCTCATCACCTCAATCTTGTCGTTGTGACAGATCCCCGAGAGCCACAGGCGCTCGAGCATGTCGATCTCGTCTGACGGTGGGAGAAGAGGAGATGGGAGAGACATTTTTAAAAACAACAAGGAGGGATTATCTGCCATTGTTATGGGACAGGCATTGTTCTATACCTTAAGGGGGAAGCTGGGAAGGTAACAGTTGAGAGGTCAGGAGGAAGAGGGGTGAAAGTGTGTCTGGCTCAGAGCTGTTGCATGATGGCAAAAAGAAAGCTGAAAATTGAGAAAATAGTGTGTGTGGGGGAAAGGGGAGGTGAGAATGTGAGAGAGTAAGCCTGTGTGTGTGTGTGTGTGTGTGTGTGTGTGTGTGAGAGAGAGAGGGGGGGTGGAGGAAAGGGGGAGAGAGAGAAGCCGCATAGCTTTGATGGATGTCGGAAATGGCCTGGATACAGAGTCTCCCGTGTTAAGAGTGACCTCGACAGATGAAAGGCAGTGGACACTAATAGGAGTCCCAACACAAACCATTAGTTCCATATATCAAAAACAATTGTTACACTGGAAAGGGAAAAAATGGAGGAAAACCCAGAGTTTGTGCTCAGCGAAGAGCAGACAACATGTATTGAAATGACAGCCACGTCTTGCGGCTAAAGCACCCTGCATTGTAAGAGTAGCTACTTAAAGTGCGTTTCAAAATCCCTGGTCATCAGAGTTAAAACAGTGAGACATTCAACTATATTAAACTTAGGTCAACTGCCCTGTGTTGGAAATTGTAAAGCCCAAACTACATGGATTAGAAAAACATGAATTAACCATGTTGACTGGAATGTCATAATCCACTCCAATAAAACAAAATAAAAAGGAATCTACCTAATAGAAATATTCTTCCCAGAAAGTGTAGCTAAGAGTCAGGAGCTAAAGTGATCTCTATGATTACATTTTAGTCATTTAGCAGATACTCTTATCCAGAGTGATTTACAGTTATTGCATTCATATTAAAATAGCGAGGTGGGACACCACAGTCATAGTAAGCCCCCCCCCCCAATGAAGTATCGATCCGCAAAGTCGGTGGAAAAATTCAAGAGCTAGATGACGAAAATCACCATACTTCACCGCCAATTATGTTGCTGTTGTTTTTTTAACAATATATGCTAATTTGCGTGATCATAAACTGTGACAGACTCCTAATCCCACTCATCTCACATTTCAATAAACCCCCCGCACCCTTTCACATTCAACCCTTACTCGTGACCAAACTCAGGGCCTCGTAGAGCTGCTTTGAGCTGAGACGGAGCTGCAACATCCTCAGCACAAGCCGAAGGAACAACGCCACCTTCTAATCACAGAACCGGAACAAATGAGAGTCAGTCACAAAAATGTGTGTAACAAAGTAAGTCCCCGATTGTGAAATTAGCAACGCAACGTATGACACAGTGCTTGAGAACACATATATGGAACCTTTAAGACCTTTTAGGATGTAAGGATTTGTGAAACATTCTGGGGGGTGATTGCACAGAAGACATACACGTAACTGCCAAAATAATGGAAACACTTGAGTAAATGAGGGACACAAAGAGTCTATTGAAAGCAAATGCTTCCACACAGGTGTGGTTCCTGAGTTAAGCAATTCACATCCCATCATGCTTAGGGCCATGCATAGAAATGCCGGGCAGACCATTATTGTTTTCCAATATTTTGGCCACCATGACTATAGGATGAAAATGCCCCCATCCACAGGGCACAAGTGAAAATCAAAATGAATGGTTTGTTCAGCATGAAAACGATGTAAACCATATGCCATACCCATCTCAGGCCAGATTTCAACCCAATTGAACACTTATGGGAGATTCTGGAGTGTCGCCTGATACAGTGTTTTCCACCACCATTCAACAAAACACCAAATTATGGAATTTCTTGTGGAAGAATGGTGTCGTATCCCTCCAATAGAGTTCCAGACACTTGTAGAATCTATACCAAGGTGCATTGAAGCTGTTCTGCCTCGTGGTGCCCCAACACCCTATTAAGACACTTTATGTTGGTGTTTCCTTTAATTTGGCAGATACCTGTAGTATGTAGGTCTACTGTACAATGTACAGTATGCAGGACAAACTGTAAAACCGTGAATGTGAACAGCATTCAACTGAATTAAGCAGAAGGTACTGCAGGAAAGTGGTTTCCCCCCCCCCACCTCACTTCAATCCACCACTAAAAGCAGAGACAGATTGATGCTGCCAGCCCGCCACCAACAAGCCAGAACATTTATCAACTTCTCCTGCCTGTCCCCAACCCCTCTCTCCCCCCCCCCACACTCCTTTCTCTCTCCTCACCGTCTCCCACCAGCTGCAGGAGGGCCAAGTCCACGGGGCGTTTCCAGCGGGTGTTCTTATGCAGGGCGATGCCGTAGCCCGTGGTGGCAAACACCTTGCCCGAGCCAATGGTCATCACCTTACAGCCCTCGTCTTTCCTCGCCATGTAGTTTAGCACAGCCGCGTCATAGATGAAGGCATCTAGTTTACTGACGGGGAGGGAGGGAGGGAGGGAGGGGAGGGGAGAAAGAGAAGAGGGGATGAGGGTGAGATGATAAGTGAGAATGTGAGGTTCAATAACACGGTACGTCAAGTCCGGGTGAGGACTAAGCTTCTGGTGGCCAAGTCGCACAATTTGTGACAACTACTCTAATAAGTGTGTGTGAGTTTTATCTAATGTAAGCATAATTCATACAGTAGTTTGCACTATAAACCCCGGCAAAGACATAAACACACATACAGTAGGACAGGACTGCATGAGGAGATAACTGTTACTAAGAGGCTGCTATGCTGGGTCATGTTCATTAGGGCACACAACAGAAAATGTATATAAAAATACGTTTTTTGCAACGGAAAACGAAAATTAGCGTTTCTTATTGGACAAGTCTAGGTAGTCCCTCCATGTTTCAGGCTGTTTTCCTCCGTTTGGTGCCTAATGAACATGGTCCTGGTGGAATGCAATGAAATGAACGGGGATGTCGTCTTCGGAAACACACAAACTGACCCAGTCTTGAGGTTGTCGATGGCCTCCTCCACGCCCTTCTGGTTGTTGCGGATCATGAAGTTGTGCATGTTGGCATAGTTGCTGCGGATGTTCTCCTCCGTGCTCCCGTTGGGGACGGTGCCAAATCGGAGCGGGGGGTACTGCTCAGTGGGCTGCTGGAACTGGGGGGATAGAGGGGGAACTAGAGGTTGATGTGGAGATTCAGGGTAAGTGTTGAGTGACAACAGTACATTACAACGTAAATAATGCATGCATCGTGATCTAAGGAAGTCGGACAGTTGGACAATACATCAAGCAACATGTCAAAAATCATAGAACTGCCAAAATGCAAGAACATTCGAAAATATTGGTGCTCAAATCTCCAAAACCAACTCAACAAGTTGAGCATCTATCTTTTGAGATGTTCTTGTGATTTTGGGCTGCATCTCGTGGTGCTGTCCGGTGTCCACCCAACTTCCTTAGATCTCATTTAAAAGACAGTTTCTTCTTCTCCCCCCAAAGAGAACAGAATTCTGCTCTCCTTGCATTTTTATTACAAAGATCTTTAGAAAGGGAGAGAAGTGAGAGGGATGAACATTAGGGATGGATCAATTGTCATGACAGAAGACATGAGATGGATGTTTCATAATACCACACAAATGACTAAAATAAGTGGCTACTCTGACTGACAAACTGAGGACAATCTGGTCTTGAATTCAAACAATCAATGGCCCAGGCCAATGAAGCGACACACAGATTGTACAATGTTAGGAGGAAATATGTATACAGTTAAAGTCGGAAGTTTACCTACACTTAGGTTGGAGTCATTAAAATACATATAGAAGTTTACCTACACTTAGGTTGGAGTCATTAAAATACATATAGAAGTTTACCTACACTTAGGTTGGAGTCATTAAAATACATATAGAAGTTTACCTACACTTAGGTTGGAGTCATTAAAACTCATTTTTCAACCACTCCACAAACGTATGGTTAACAAACTATAGTTTTGGCAAGTCGGTTAGGACATCTACTTTGTGCATGACAAAATAAATTTTTCAAACAATTGTTTACAGACAGATTATTTCACGTATGACGTGAAATACGTGAAATACGTTCACTGTCTCACAATTCCAGTGGGTCAGAAGTTTACATGCACTATGACTGTGTCTCTAAACAGCTTGGAAAATTCAGAAAATTATGTCATGGCTTTAGAAGCTTCTGATTGACTAAAATGATGTCAATTAGCCTATTGGAGGTGTACCTGTGGATGTATTTGAAGGCCTACCTTCAAACTCAGTGCCTTTTTGCTTGACATCATGGAAAAATCAAAAGAAATCAGCCAAGACTTCAGGAAAAAATGTGTAGACCTCCACAAGTCTGTTTCATCCATGGGAGCAATTTCCAAACGCCTGAAGGTATCACGTTCATCTGTACAAACAATAGTGCGCAAGTATAAACACCATGGGATCCCGCAGCCGTCATACCGCTCAGGAAGGAGACGCGTTCTGTCTCCTAGAGATGAACGTACTTTGGTGCCAAAAGTGCAAATCAATCCCAGAACATCAGCAAAGGACCTTGTGAAGATGCTGGAGGAAACGGGTACAAATGTTTCTATATCCACAGTAAAACGAGTCCTACATTGACATAACCGGAAAGGCCACGCAGCAAGGAAGAAGCCACTGCTCCAAAACAGCCATAAAAAAGCCAGACTACCGTTTGCACCTGCACATGGGGACAAAGATCATACTTTTTGGAGAAATGTCTTCTGCTCTGATGAAACAAAAATAGAACTGTTTGACCATCGTTATGTTTGGAGGGAAAAGCTCACAAGCCGAAAAAACACCATCCCAATCGTGAAGCACGGGGGTGGCAGCATCATGTTGTGTGGGTGCTTTGCTGCAGGAGGGACTGGAGCACTTCACAAAATAGATGGCATTTTGGGGAGGGAAAATTATGTGGATATATTGAAGCAACATCTCAAGATATCAGTCAGGAAGTTAAAGCTTGGTTGCAAATGAGTCTTCCAAATGGACAATGACCCCAAGCATACTTCCAAAGTTGTGGCAAAATGGCTTAAGGACAACAAAGTCAAGGTATTGGAGTGGCCATCAAAAAGCCCTGACCTCAACCTATAGAAAATTTGTGGGCTGAACTGAAAAAGTGTGTGCGAGCAAGGAGGCCTACAAACCTGACTAAGTTACACCATCTCTGTCAGGAGGAATGGGCCAAAATTCACTCAACTTATTGTGGGAAGCTAGTGGAAGGCTACCCAAAATGTTTGACCCAAGTTAAACAATTTAAAGGCAATGCTACCAAATACTAATTGACTGTATGTAGACTTCTGACCCACTGGGAATGTGATGAAAGAAATAAAAGCTGAAATAAATCATTCTCTACTAATTCTGAAATTTCACATTTTAAAAATAAAATGGTGATCCTAACTGACCTAAGACAGGGAGTTTTTACTAGAATTAAATGTCAGGAATTGTGAAAAACTGAGTTTAAATGTATTTGGCGAAGGTGTATGTAAACTTCCGACTTCAACTGTACAGTGTATACACTACATGTCCAAAAGTACGTGGATGCTCATCAAACATCTCATTCCAAAATCATGGGCATTAATATAGAGTTGGTCCCCCCGTTTGCTGCTTTAACAGCCTCCACTCTTCTGGAAAGGTTTTCCACTTGATGTTGGAACAATGCTGCAGGGATTTGCTTCCATTCAGCCACAACAGCATTAGTGAGGCTGGACACTGATGTTGGGCCTGATTTAGGCCTGGCTCGCAGTCGGTGTTCCAATTCATCCCAAAGGTGTTCAATGGGGTTGAGGTCAGGGCTCTGCAGGCCATTCAAGTACTTCCACACCGATCTAAAAAAAAAACATTACTGAATGGACCCCGCTTTGTATATGGGGGCATTGTCATGCTGAAACAGGAAGGGGACATCCCCAAACTGTTGCCACAAAGTTGGAAGCACAGAATCGTTTAGAATGTCATTGTACGCTGTAGCGTTAAGATTTCCCTTCACTGGAATTAAGGGGCCTAGCCCAAATCATGAAAAACAGCCCCAGACCATTATTCATCATCCACCAAACTTTACAGTTGGTACTATGCATTTCAGCAGATAGCATTCTGCAGGCATCTGGCAAATCCAGATTCGTCCTGTCAGACTGCCATATGGTGAAGCGTGATTCACCACTCTTGAGAATGTGCTTCCACTGCTCCAGAGTACAGTGGCGGTGAGCTTTACACCAATCCAGCCGACGCTTGGCATTGCTCATGGTGATCTTAGGCTTGACCTGCGGCTGCTCGGTCATTGACACCCATTTCATGAAGCTCCCGACGAACACTTATTGTGCTGAGTTGCTTCCAGAGGCAGAAATTTGACAAACTTGTTGGAAATTTGACGACTTGTTGGAAAGGTGGCATCCTGTGACGGTGCCACGTTGAAAGTCACTGAGCTCTTCAGTAAGGCCATTCTACTGCCAAGGTTTGTCTATGGAGATTGCATGGTTGTGTGCTTGATTTTATACACCTGTCAGCAACAGGTATGGCTGATATAGCTGAATCCACTAATTTGAAGGGATGTCCACATACTTTTGTATATATAGTGTATATACCATTGCCTACAGTAGGCTACATAATAACATTTCCAGTGGGACAATGTCTCACCTAATGATAAAGATTAAGCCATAGGCTACTCACAGTGATGGCCGATGCGCTCATCGTGGCAATAGCCTATCTCATGATGAGCTACTTTGATAAACAGCGCTGCTGTTCGCAAAACAAAATGGGAGTTGTTGAGAAAAATGTGTTTCTATCGGTTTTACAGACAGATCAGACTTTTCAGAAGTAGGGATTTGCTTTCCAAACTGTACATTTTTCCCACAATTGTATTTTGAAATCTTCAAAAAGGCAAAACGACAACCGCAAACAACCATAGAAATATAATCCATAGATAGCAGTTCAAGTCTGGACAGGCATCCATTGCTAGAGTACCCATGAGTTTAACAGTCAATTTGCCAGGGTAAGAAGTTATAAAACCTTTCTATGGATTATATGTCTATGGCCACAACGCAACAAGCTGTATATTTGGCACGCATGCTGGCCAAAGAGCAGCATTCCTGACTGGAGGCATACCGGTAACTGCCAAAATAAAGGAAACACTTGAGTAAACGAGGGATACAAAGTATGTGAATTTTCCTGGCATGGTTTAGGTCCACTTGTAGAATTTATGCCAAGGAAGCTGTTCTGACAGCTCTTGGTGGCCCAACACCATTTTCATTAAGACACTTTATGTTGGTGTTTCCTTTATTTTGGCAGATACCTGCATGTGAGTGTGGTAAAAAATAAATCCACAATCATTTTTTAGAAACTATTGATCCTCTGTGGCAAAATGATGCTCTCTGGTGTGGTGTGATAAAACGATTCAATATTACAAAAAATAACGCAATTTTATATGTTTTTTTTTTTTTGCATCTTGGGCTTAGGCCCAAAATATATATACTAATACTGAACAAAAATATAAACGCAAAATACAAAATTTCAACTGAGTTATAGTTCATATAAGGAAATCAGTCAATTGAAATCAATTCATTAGGCCCAAATCTATAGTATTTCACATGAATGGGCAGGGGCACAGCCATGGGTGAGCCTGGAAGGGCATAGACCCACCCACTGGAGAGCCAGGCCCAGCCAATCCAAACAGAAATACTCCTCAGTTTCATCAGCTGTCCGGGTGGCTGGTTTCAGATGATCCCACCGGTGAAGAAATTGGATGTGAAGGTCCTGTGCTGGCGTGGCAAAAAAACCCCGTTGGAGGTGGCTTATGATAGTGAAATGAACATTCAATTCTCTGGCAACACCTCTGGTGATGATTCTTGCAGTCAGCATGCCAATTGCACGCTCCCTCAAAACTTGAGACTTCAGTGGCATTGTGTTGTGTGACAAAACTGCAAATTTTAGAGTGCCGTTTTATTGCCCCAACACAAGGTGCAACTGTGTAATGATCATGCTGTTTAATCAGCTTCTTGATATTACACACCTTTCAGGTGGATGGATTATCTTGGCAAAGGGGAAATGCTCAATAACAGGGATGTAAACAAATTTGTCCACGAAATTTGAGAGAAATAAGCTTTTTGTGCGTATGGAAAATTTCCAGGATCTCTTATTTCAGTTGATGAAACATGGGACAAACACTTTACATGTTGCGTCTATATTTCTGTTCTGTATACATATATACAGTTGAAGTCGGAAGTTTACATGCACCATAGCCAAATACATTTAAACATTTAATCCTAGTAAAAATTCCCTGTCTTAGGAATTAAGAATGTGAAATGTCAGAATAATAGTAAAGAGAATGATTTATTTCAGCTTTTATTTCATTCATGACATTCCCAGTGGGTCAGCAGTTTACATACACTCAATTAGTATTTGGTAGCATTGCCTTTAAATTGTTTAACTTGGGTCAAACGTTTCAAGTAGCCTTCCACAAGCTTCCCACAATAAATTGGGTGAATTTTGGCCCATTCCTCCTGACAGAGCTGGTGTAACTGAGTCAGGTTTGTAGGCCTCCTTGCTCGCACACGCTTTTTCAGTTCTGCCCAAAAATGTTCTATAGGATTGAGGTCAGGGCTTTGTGATGGCCACTCCAATACCTTGACTTTGTTGTCCTTAAGCCATTTTGCCACAACTTTGGAAGTATGCTTGGGGTCATTGTCCATTTGGAAGACCCATTTGTGACCAAGCTTTAACTTCTTGACTGATGTCTTGCTTCAAAGATGTTGCTTCAATATATCCACATAATTTTCCCTCCCCATGATGCCAACTATTTTGTGAAGTTCACTAGTCCCTCATGCAGCAAAGCACCCCCACAACATGATGCTGCCACCCCCGTGCTTCATGGTTGGGATGGTGTTCTCCCCATTTTTCCTCCAAACATAACAACGGTCATTATGGCCAAACAGTTCTATTTTTGTTTCATCAGACCAAAGGACATTTCTCCAAGAAGTACAATCTTTGTCCCCCTGTGCAGTTGCAAACCGTAGTCTGGCTTTTTGATGGCAGTTTTGGAGCAGTGGCTTCTTCCTTGCTGAACAGCCTTTCAGGTTATGTCAAAATAGGACAAATTTTACTGTGGATACAGATACTTTTGTACCTGTTTCCTCCAGCATCTTCACAAGGTCCTTTGCTGTTGTTCTGGGATTGATTTGCACTTTTGGCACCTAGTACATTCATCTCTAGGAGACAGAACGCGTCTCCTTCCTGAGCGGTATGACGGCTGTGTGGTCATATGGTGTTTATACTTGCGTACTACTGTTTGTACAGATGAACATGGTACCTTCAGGCATTTGGAAATTGCTCCCAAGGATGAACCAGACTTGTGGAGGTCTACACATTTTTTGTTCTGAAGTCTTGGCTGATTTCTTTAGATTTTCTCATGGTGTTTCTCATGGTTCTCTTAGTGTATGTAAACTTCTGACCCACTGGAATTGTGATACAGTGAATTATAAGTGAAATAATCTGTCTGTAAACAATTGTTGGAAAGATTTGTGTCATGCACAAAGTAGATGTCCTAACCGACTTGCCAAAACTATAGTTTGTTCACAAGAAATGTGTGGAGTGGTTGAAAAATGAGTTTTAATGATTTCCAACCTAAGTGTATGTAAACTTCAACTGTAAAACATATATAATTGTTTGCTTCCTCTTTTCGCCCCAAGGGGCTGGGCCAAGGGGCTTCAGCCCTGGTAAGCCCCCGCATGAATCTGGCCCTGCCTTCCCCAACGCAATGCTTTTAAATCCATAGACAAGTAATGTGCAAGTGCACACATTGGGAGACGTGTGAAGAATTGAGGCATCACTGTGCTATGGAAAAAGACATTATAGCCATCTTGGCCTTGGATCAGAATGGCCTCCTCGCTCACACACCTTCTTGTCGCTGAGGCCAGACACAGTGTCGATGTACTCCTCCTGGATCATGAAGGCTGCCAGGTTGGCCGTGTAGGAGGCCAGGAAGATGACCGCAAAGAAGGCCCACACCAGCACCATGATCTTACTGGTGGTTCCTCTGGGGTTCTCCACAGGCACTGAGTTATTGAAGACCAGAGCCCACAGCAGCCAGATAGACTTCCCTATGGTGAATTTAGAGCCCCCTGTCTCTGGATAGAGAGAGGTCGGGGGGAAGAGAGAGGGGGGAGTGGGAGAGACAATGAGTGAGAGAGAGAGAGAGAGAGAGAGAGAGAGAGTGAGAGAGAGAGAGAGAGAGAGAGAGCGAGAGAGAGAGAGAGAGAGAGAGAGAGAGAGTGAAAGAGCGAGAGAGAGAGAGACAGGGAGAGAAATGGACATTGAATGGAATAGAAACATCCCCAGGGTACTACTCACACTGGTATGTAAACTCAATCACGACTACTTCAATAGCTTCAATGGTGATAACCTGAAATAATAATGATCATACTGTAATAAATGACTTACTCTTTGCACTTTGCAGGCTGCGGTTGTAGCCGACGGGACTGAAGAACTCGAAAATAAAGACTGTGACAGCGACCACGGAGAGGCACATGACGAACATCATCACCCACACAGCTGGGCTGTATGGCTCTGAAACATCGCATCAGAAAGACAAGGGTTCTGTTCCAAGGATGTCGCTAGCTTGCTACTTAGAATGAAGCTATTGACGCTTCCCAAATGGTACCCTAAAATGTCCTATATGTGGTTGGGTCCGAAATGATCGACACCCTTGATAAAAGATGAGCAATAATGATTGCATAAAATAAATCATCAGAACCGTGAGCTATATTGTATGCTCCCAAAAATTGGGTAATTCTATTATTTTATACTAATAAAACTGCTTAGAGAAAAATATTTAGTTAGTAAAAACTTTTTTCTCAAAAAGATAGGGGGGAAAATGATTGACACCCCTAAATATTCTTGTACATAAAGTAGTCAAAGGTTTGCTAAAGATACTTATGAATAAAGTAGTCAAGGGTTACTAAACCTTTGACTACTTTATTTAAAATCATATTTAGGGGTGTCAATCATTTTGCCCCCTACCTTTTTGAGGCAAAATAATAACATTACTTGTTAAACAAAATCTCTTTCTCTGAGCAGTATTAGTATAAAATAGAATACTTTCAACATTTTTCTACATTTGATCCCATATTCTACATTGGGTCCCATGTTCCTAGCACACAATGGCTACACAAAGCTTGTGACTCTACGAACTTTTGTTGGAGACATTTTGCATTTTGGTTGTGTTTCAGATTGTTTTGTGCCCAATAGAAATTCATTGTAAATATTGTAATGTGTCATTTTGGATTCACTTTTATTGTAAATAAGAATAGAATATGTTCCTAAATATGTTCCCTTCTACGTTAATGTGGATACTCCTAAATGAATCGTGAATAATGAGGAGTGAGAAAGTTACAGCAGGTCAAAGCCCGTACCCCCCCAAGACATGCTAACTTCTCACCATTACCAACAACAGGGGAGGTTAGCGTTTCTTGGGTGTATGGATCTTTGACCCGCTGTAACTTTCTCACTCATCATTATTCACGATTCATTCAGGATTATCCCTAAACATGGTAGCATCCACATGAATGTAGAAGTGTTTAGAAACATATTATATTCTTATCTACAATAAAAGTGATTCCAAAATGACACAATAATCAACTGAAATGCAACCAAAACGAACTGCAAATGCATCCAACAAGTTTGTAAAGCTTGATGCAGTCCTTGCATGCTAGGATTATGGGACCAAATACTCAACTTTTGACTCGTTTTTATTTATTTATAAGAACCTTTAGGGGTGTCAATATATATATATTTTTTAAATACAATATAGCTCAGTATTTCAATTATTTATTTTATACAATCATCAATCGCTCATATTTATCAAGGGTGTCAATAATTTGGGACCCCACTGTAGTGCACTACTTTTTTGGTAGAGCCCATTGAGCCCTCCGTCAAAAGTAGTACACTACATAGGTAACAGGGTGCCATTGGGACACAGACAATGTATTGGACACGCATTAGACGGTTGCTCGACCTCATCCCTTTAATAAGGCTTGTAAATGGACAAAGTTTCGATCCAAGAGTGGATGCACATTGTGCATTTACTAGCCTTATTAAATATATAAGTGTGTGTGGTGGAGCATTTGTCTATGTTAGTTTTTACATGGCCCAGCAACCCTCTAACAAGTGATGTGTGTTTAACAATACAGACAGATTACAGGCATGCATTCTAAGTGGTATGCTAGCATTGACATTGGAACATAGCCAAGGAGGGAATTCAACAAAAAAAAGCCATTCTCAAACCACTACACTCGTGCCATCGAATCCCCAAGCCGTCAAGGTAAAAATCTGTCGTTCTGCCCCTGAACAAGGCAGTTAACCCACTGTTCCTAGGCCATCATTGAAAATAAGAATTTGTTCTTAACTGACTTGCCTAGTTAAATAAAGGTAAAATATACATTTTTTTAATAATAGGTAAAGATAGGAGGCATTTAAAGGGATTGTTTTGTGGTAACACGATGTTGATTGGATACCTGTGACGTAACTAATTATTCATGTTTATTACAAAGTAATGAAGCAATTGCTCTGTAATTGCATGGTAATGAAATTAAGACGTTTTTGTTATTACACAAGAGGAATCGGGAATGGTCTTTAAATGATTGTTGGAGGTTCAGATTCTGTCTGACCTTAGTCATGGAGGAGTAACCTACAATATCAAAAATATTAAGGTCAAAACAAGATGGTTGAGAAAATGGTTGAAGGTCTCAAGAAAACAGCCTTACAAAAAGAGTCAGGCTAGAAGAGCCAAGATTTTTTTGGCAAGAGATTACCCCTGGGCTCTGGCCAGCTAATACACACTAAGAGCAAACCAATGACCCTTGGGTTACCATCAAATCAGTGACCCTTGATTCAGACTAAATGGCCTTGGGGTAAAAAAATAAAAAAAACTTCTGGGTGGCCATTGGATACAGAACATGTCCAGACTGTCTACTAAATCTTCGTTGACAGACAGATATAAGTGACATGAATCATTCAGGGGGGAAACGACATCCAGTCTGTGTTGTTTGAGTGTCTGAAACTAAGACTACATCCAGCCTGTGCCGTTTGAGTGTCTGAAACTAAGACTACATCCAGCCTGTGTTGTTTGAGTGTCTGAAACTAAGACTACATCCAGCCTGTGCCGTTTGAGTGTCTGAAACTAAGACTACATCCAGCCTGTGTTGTTTGAGTGTCTGAAACTAAGGCTACATCCAGCCTGTGTTGTTTGAGTGTCTGAAACTAAGACTACATCCAGCCTGTGCCGTTTGAGTGTCTGAAACTAAGACTACATCCAGCCTGTGTTGTTTGAGTGTCTGAAACTAAGGCTACATCCAGCCTGTGTTGTTTGAGTGTCTGAAACTAAGGCTACATCCAGCCTGTGTTGTTTGAGTGTCTGAAACTAAGACTACATCCAGTCTGTGCCGTTTGAGTGTCTGAAACTAAGACTACATCCAGCCTGTGTTGTTTGAGTTCATATCTGAACTAGCTCGTTTTACGTCCAGCACAGCCGTCTCCAATGGCCAGATTGCTGTGTACTACTGAGTCATATCTGATGAGCTGCCATTACCTCGGTGCATTTCACACTGTATAATCTAAGATCCGGCTGCAGATTTAAACGTACCATCCTGTCTCAATCGACAGCTGTAGGATTAAAATGTCTGCCTTGTTTGCAGACTTTATTTAACCTTTATTTAACCAGGAAGGGCTCATTGAGATTAAAATCTCTTTTTCAAGAGCGCCCTGGCCAAGATAGGCAGCACCAAGTCATTACAAAAAACTACAGACAGACAACATGAAAAACTGCATGTAATCTAGTAAAAACCATTGAATTCACAAGAGTATAAAACAGCAAATTAAAAACATTGACAGGTCTGGGAATCAGCCTCAAAATCCTTCATCAGTGATTTAAAAACACCAATCGGGACAAGTTCTTCCAGTTTAAAAGTATTTTGTAAGGTGTTCCAAGACGATGGTGCAGAGGACATAAAAGCCCTTTTACCAAATTCAGTTGGGACATTTGAAACAGTTAGCAGGATAAAGTCCAGCGAACGAAGAGAGTACCCACCACATTTCTGAACAATAAAAATGCCCAAATAAAAAGGTAGTAAACCCAAGAGTATACCAGTGACTGAGCCTACGAGTGACTAGAGAAGGCCAGCCAACCCTGGTATACAAAGTGCGGTGGTGCGTAAGGGTTTTTCAGTTTAAAATAAATCTCAAAGTGCCATGGTAAAGAGTGTCAATTGATGTCAAACACTGAGCGGAAGCATTCATATATAAAATATCCCCATAGTCTAGTAAAGGCATAAATGTAGCTGATACTAGTCTCCTTCTGGCTTCAAAAGAAAAACAGACTGAGTCTCTCTACATGGTTGAACAAAGACTAGAATTACGCTAAGGCGATTTGAAATATCGAGGCGTTACCTTAGAGACATATTTTACTCTGAAATATTTTCACCATTCATTACCGAGGAGCGACATAGCCCATTGGAATACTGAATGGGTTTATGGATTTTAGTTGAGAAGCCTGTGAAACATTGCTTGACAACTTTGATACTAAACCAAGAGAGAGAAATCAAGGTTTTCCTTGTTGGTTGGATTGTCAGGTGTTGTGTGTTACCATAGACCCTTCATAGCCCATCAGAAGCCCTTCACAGCCCATCATAGGCCCTTCATAGCCCCTTCATAGCCCATCATATGCCCTTCATAAGCTCTTAATCTGCCCTGCTCACCAAGGAAAGCCGACGGCGAGACGGTGCCGTTGCTACGGGAGACCATGACGCTGATGCCCGTCTCCACGAAGGGCACGGAGAACTCCACAACCTCCGACCTCTCCTTGTTGACGGTCAGGGAGCCAATGGCCATGTCGGCCCGTTTATAAACCACCTGGTGGGCGGGAGGGGAACTGCAGTTAGGAACAGAAAAAAAACGAGCCCATTCACGTTCACAGGCACTCACTTCCAGCTGTCTCAGTAGTGAAATGGTTACGGTAACGAGATCCGAGAGCGAGTTGAGCGACTGTGGAGCCTCGCGGCGAGAGAAAAGGGACACCGGCACCTCGTAGAAGGAGCCTAGCACCCGGTGGCTGTGTAAGTACAACAACACACCCTTAGCCGTGCTGGTATATAACATCCCCTTCTCTGTTAACCACCCGTATTAATCCCGGCCCTCAGAGGGGGATTGGCTTCCCTGGAAATAACGAGGCATCTGCCCAAGACTCCAAGCCAAACACTCCAGTTACTCTTCCATGGGAATACTAATCTATTTGACAGTTCTTAGTCTCATTCTGTCTCCACATTTATTTATAGGGGATTTCGAGGAGGAATTGCATGGTACCCCTTGAATAGGTTTTTGAATACGAAAAGAAAAGGAGAAGAAGAAATGCATGACCCCTGACCTCCCCGACCATGCCATTCCACTGCCCATCACTCCCCCTCTTCCCGTGTCTGCCATTGGTCACCAGGTAGAGGTCATAGGAGAAGCCCACTATTTTGGCCAATCGCTTGAGGACGTCAATGCAGAAGCCTTTGCAGCAGTGCTTCGACGATTTCTCATCCACCGGCACACTGTGGGTATAGAGAGAGAGAGGGGGAGGGAAGGAGAGAAAGACAAGGAGGGAGAGGGTAGAGACAAGAGGCAGAGGAGAGAGAGAGAAACAGAAGGGAGACACAGTAGGGCAAGGAGGAATGTATGAATTATTAGCAAGAGCTGTAGTAGCTGGATCAATACTGCCTGTAGTTGGACTGCTCAGTTTTAGAGCGGGGAGGCACATCAGGACAGACAGGAGGACTGCATTAAAACAGGATGAAATGCTATTTTTCTGTGTGGTTTACCCTCAGCAGGGGACAAGGAGATTTAACAGGACATACGTGGACTCTTTCCAAGCATGTAGCTTTACAACAGGTAAGTTGACAGAAAAGGCCTGATGGTAGATCAAAAGCTACATTTATCAGGGCAAATATCAATGTGTGATCCCTCCCTGTATGCCCACTGTGATAACCCACCAGTGTAGGTTTTAAGATTCGAATGGAATGTTCAAAGTAGGCTGATTAAAAATGGGCCAATCTCCCCGAGCAAATCAAATTGATGGAACTTTCAGCAGGCCTTGTTACCAGGCATCAGAGACAGACTGGCGGAACACACAACACACTCATCAGACCGTTAGAGACCAGGGCAGACTGTGAAACACTGAGTGAGAGTTTATAAAAGAGGACCAGAGAGAATACACAGGATGTCAATAAGTAAAACGGGCAAAGCACGAGTTTACCGGTTAGACTAAGCTGCATCCAAAAAAGTTACTCTCAGGGGAAACTTCAATCAAAAAGTTACACTAAGGGGAAACGTCGATCAAAACGTTACTCTCAGGGGAAACTTCAATCAAAAAGTTACACTAAGGGGAAACGTCGATCAAAACGTTACTCTCAGGGGAAACTTCAATCAAAAAGTTACACTAAGGGGAAACGTCGATCAAAACGTTACTCTCAGGGGAAACTTCAATCAAAAAGTTACACTAAGGGGAAACGTCGATCAAAACGTTACTCTCAGGGGAAACTTCAATCAAAAAGTTACACTAAGGGGAAACGTCGATCAAAACGTTACTCTCAGGGGAAACTTCAATCAAAAAGTTACACTAAGGGGAAACGTCGATCAAAACGTTACTCTCAGGGGAAACTTCAATCAAAAAGTTACACTAAGGGGAAACGTCGATCAAAACGTTACTCTCAGGGGAAACTTCAATCAAAAAGTTACACTAAGGGGAAACGTCGATCAAAACGTTACTCTCAGGGGAAACTTCAATCAAAAAGTTACACTAAGGGGAAACGTCAATCAAAAAGTTACTCTAAGGGGAAACGTCAATCAAAAAGTTACTCTAAGGGGAAACTTCAATCAAAAAGTTACTCTAAGGGGAAACGTCAATCAAAAAGTTACTCTAAGGGGAAACGTCAATCAAAAAGTTACTCTAAGGGGAAACTTCAATCAAAAAGTTACTCTAAGGGGAAACGTCAATCAAAAAGTTACTCTAAGGGGAAACTTCAATCAAAAAGTTACTCTAAGGGGAAACTTCAATCAAAAAGTTCACATTTGAGGTTTTGTTTGGAACCTTTTAATATTTCAAATGATCATTTTATGAGTGTGCAAAACATTAGGAACACCTTCCTATTATTGAGTTGCACCCCCTTTTACCCTCAGAACAGCCTCGATTCCACAGGGATGCTGGCCCATGTCGACTCCAATGCTTCCCACAGTTGTGTCATGTTGGCTGGATGTCCTTTGGGTGGGGGACCATTCTTGATACACATGGGAAACTGTTGAGCATGAAAGACCCAGCAGCGTTGCAGTTCTTGACACACTTAACCCGGTGCGCCTGGCACCTACTACCATTCCCCCTGTTCAAAGGCAGTTAAGTCTTTTGTCTTGCCCATTCACCCTCTGAATGGCACACAATCCATGTCTCAGTTGTCTCAAGGCTTAAAAACCCTTCTTTAACCGGTCTCCTCCCCTTCATCTACACTGATTGACGTGGATTTAACAAGTGACATCAATAAGGGATCATAGCTTTCATCTGGTCAGTCTATGTCATGGAAAGAGCAGTTGTTCCTAAGGTTTTGTACACTTCAGTGTATAAAATAAATTTTTAAGTTCAAAGGCTTTATTATTTATTTACCACAATTCAGATGCTAAGTCTTTACAAATTCTTTCCAATTATTTTCCCTGAATGGCTCGAGGAGAGGGAATGTAACCCTGTGACATCATACTTTTAGGAGTTATGTCCTTTTTAGTTAGTGTGGAGGAAAGCATTGTATATGAAACACACTCTCAATAAACTATATGAATAATGAGGACCAACATGGCCGACCACGATTTTTGAATGAAATTCCCCTTTACACTTATGATAGTTGCAACATTTAAACTACGTTGGTTACATGTTGGTCATGGTAAAACATCTGCATGGTTAGATCACGGTCGGTCATGGTAAAACATCTGCATGGTTAGACCACGGTCAGTCATGGTAAAACATCTGCATGGTTAGACCACGGTCGGTCATGGTAAAACATCTGCATGGTTAGACCACGGTCGGTCATGGTAAAACATCTGCATGGTTAGACCACGGTCGGTCATGGTAAAACATCTGCATGGTTAGACCACGGTCGGTCATGGTAAAACATCTGCATGGTTAGACCACGGTCGGTCATGGTAAAACATCTGCATGGTTAGACCACGGTCGGTCATGGTAAAACATCTGCATGGTTAGACCACGGTCAGTCATGGTAAAACATCTGCATGGTTAGACCACGGTCGGTCATGGTAAAACATCTGCATGGTTAGACCACGGTCGGTCATGGTAAAACATCTGCATGGTTAGACCACGGTCGGTCATGGTAAAACATCTGCATGGTTAGACCACGGTCGGTCATGGTAAAACATCCGCCCCAGTAGCAGGTCTTACTTGGTGGTGTTGAGCGGTAGTCTGCAGGGTACCGAGTCCCGGATGCAGGAGTTGGTGCCTGGGTCGGCTGGCTCCACAATGACAAAGGGCCTCTCCTCCAGGGTGACCACCTTGAGGTGCTGGGTGTCATCCAGCGGCTTGAGGAAGGAGCCGTAGCGTGAAAAGGGCTGAATGATGAGATCCAGAACACCGTTCTGCCACGTGCCAACCTGCAGGAGATCATTCAGAGACACTTAGGAAGTATCTGGAGCGCGAGGTGGAAAAAGGAAACCTTTCTGCGACGCAGTGTCTCTTTTGTTCACCACTCCGCTTTGTGGTAAGTGTGGCATGTACTTAACCCTTTGAGAGTGTTCCAGTGTCTCAGCGGTCAGGCTAACATAGGAGACAGCATACTGGGGGGGAATTAAAACCAGAAGCGACCGCGACCCGTGTTGAAGTGATTCACAAATTAATTGAAGTAAATCACTGTTTTCTGAAGCACCAATTCATCAGTTCTCCTTCTGGGGTCACTTGAAGTCGTCTGGTTCGAATATGACCAGCTACAATGTATTAGTACGTGTACATGTCGACCATGGAATGGCCTACATTTGTATATTATTATCTTCATATTTTGAACGGTGGTTATGATATACTATAGTACTATATACTACAGTAAATTACAGTACTATGGAGACTATGAACGCACTGTAAATCATAAGTGGTCTGACTTTCCCATCATATAATGGTCTGGGGTCAGAAACTGGTCCCAGAGCTCAATCATCCACTGCTTGATCACTGCCCTCACCTGATCTGAGCCCAGAGCGCTCAGTAAATATACTCGGAGGAGATGGGAAATGAACGGAAGGAGCCCCACCGCAGGGACCATGTTATCGTTCAGCTGCAACTGGGTCAGATTAGCCCACCTTGACACTGACAGTATGGAGGCAGTGGTGTAAAGTCATTCAGTTTTTTTTAAATACTTTAAAGTACTACTTAAGATGTTTTTTTGGGGGTGTCTATAGTTTACTTGACTATTTATATTTTGGACAACTTTTACTATACTACACACCGAAAGAAAATAATGTACTTTTTACTCCATATGTTTTACCTGACACCCAAAAGTACTAATTTTGAATGCTTAGCAGGACAGGAAAAAGGACACACAATTGAACATCCCTGGACATCCCTACGGACGATCTGGTGGAATCACTAAACACACATGCTTGGTTTGTAAATGATGTCTGAGTGTTGGAGTGTGCCCCTGGCTATCCGTAAAAAAAACAAGAGCATCTTGCCATCTGTTTTGCTTAATATAAGGAATTTGAAATGATTAATAGTTGAACTTTTGACACTTAAGTATATTTTAGCAATTACATTTACTTTTGACACGTATGTATATTTAAAACCTAATAATTTTAGACTTTTACCCAGTAGTATTTTAATGGATGACATTCACCTTTACTTGAGTCATTTTCTACAAAGACATCTTTAATTCTACTCAAGTATGACGTTTGGGTCCTTTTTCTACCACCGTATGAAGGCGTGTTGAGTATATCACGATTCACGCTGAACAAATTCTGGTGGTTGTGAATGGATATCCATGGAATCGCTAGGCCTTGAGGCAACGACGTGGGTAAACATACAGAGTACTGAAAGGTTAGTTGAAAACAGCAGGAATGGAGTGAACGGAGAGCTGAGGCAAGAGCATTAGACGAGTTAGCCTGTTAACGAAAGCTAACAAGGTTTCCAAAACGTGAAGGAGGGGTACGTAGGCACATCCGATGGACTGTTATAGTGCGGTTAGTGTGGTTAGCAAGGTGAGGGGAGTGTGTGTGTGTGTGTGTGTGTGTGTGTGTGTGTGTGTGTGTGTGTGTGTTTGTGAGGATGTGTTAGCAAGACTTGATGGGGTGTGGGATGGTGGTTAGTGAGCGTGTCAGCTAATTAAAGGCTAGCGCGCTAACTCACTGACCTCCTCCCAGCCTTTCCCCTCGGTGTAGGAAATCACATCCAGCACTGGATTGGACAGGTAGCCGTCACTGTTGAACGAATAGTCCCGGCCACTCAGCGTAATGTTACTGAAGAACCTGGAAGACAGGGAATTGAGTGAGAGAATGGCAGAGAGAAATAGAGAGAGGGAGAGAGACAGACAGACAGACAGACAGACAGACAGACAGAAGAAACTGAGAAATGGACAAACAGAAAAACAAAGAAATGGAGAAGCAAGCTTCATTTTTTAGCTGGAAGTGACAATGAAGGCAATGAGGGTGGCAGAGAGAAAGAGAGAGCGAGCACACAGCCATGCAATCTCCATAGACAAAAATTGGCATTAAAATGGCCTTACTGAAGACCTCAGTGACTTTCAATGTGGCACCATCATAGGATGCCACCTTTCCAACAAGTCAGTTCATCAAATTTCTGCCCTGCTAGAACTGCCCAGGTCAACTGTAAGTGCTCTTATTGTGAAGTGGAAACGTCTAGGAGCAACAACAGGTCAGCCGCAAAGTGGTAGGCCACATAAGCTCACAGAACGGGACCGCCGAGTGCTGAATCGTGTAGCGTAAAACAATCATCTGTCCTCAGTTGCAACACTTACTACAGAGTTCCAAACTGCCTCTGGAAGCAACGACAGCACAAGAACTGTTCGTCGGCAGCTTCATGAAATGGGTTTCCATGGCCGAGAAGCCGCACACAAGCATAAGATCACCATGCCAAGCGTCGGCGAGAGTGGTGTAAAGCTCCCCGCCATTGGACTCTGGAGCAGTGGAAACGCGTTCTCTGGAGTGGTGAATCACACTTCACCATCTGCCAGTCTGACAGATGAATCTTGGTTTGGCGGATGCCAGGAGAACATTACCAGCGCAAATGCATAGTACCAACTGTAAAGTTTGGTGAAGGAGGAATAATGGTCTGGGGCTGTTTTTCATGGTTCAGGCTAGGCCTCTTAGTTCCAGTGAAGGGAAATGTTAATGCTACAGCATGCAATGACATTCTAGACGATTCTGTGCTTCCAACTTGGTGGCAAAAGTTTGGAGAAGGCCCTTTCCAGTTTCAGCATGACAATGTCCCGTGCACAAAGCAAGGTCCATACAGAAATTATTTTTTGACATCGGTGTGGAAGAACTTGACTGGCCTTTGGGATGAAATGCCGACTGTGGGGCAATTAGGCCTGGCTAACATCAGTGCCCGACCTCACCGATGCTCTTGTTGCCGAACGGCAGCAAGTCCCCGCAGCAATGCTCCAACATCTCGTCGAAAGCCTTCCCAGAAGAGTGGAGGCTGTCATAGCAGCAAAGGGGGGGACCAACTCCACGTTAATGCCCATGATTTTGGAATGAAATGTTTGATGAGCCGGCGTCCACATACTTTTGTCATTTATCTTCCATGCGTCTTCAGCTGCAAGCTTTGTACTTTAGAGATACAACAAATGGAAGGGGGAGAGTGGCAGAGTGGCAGGGAGGCAGAGTGGCAGGGTGGCAGGGTGGCAGAGTGGCAGGGAGGCAGAGTGGCAGGGTGGTAGAGTGGCAGGGTGGCAGAGTGGCAGGGTGGCAGGGTGGCAGGGCGGCAGAGTGGCAGGGTGGCAGAGTGGCAGGGTGGCAGGGTGGCAGAGTGGCAGGGTGGCAGAGTGGCAGGGTGGCAGAGTGGCAGGTTGGCAGAGTGGCATGGTGGCAGAGTGGCAGGGTGGCAGGGTGGTAGAGTGGCAGAGTGGCAGGGTGGCAGGGTGGCAGAGTGGCAGGGTGGCAGAGTGGCAGGGTGGAAGAGTGGCAGGGTGGCCGGGTGGCAGAGTGGCAGGGTGGCAGAGTGGCAGGGTGGCAGAGTGGCAGAGTGGCAGGGTGGCAGAGTGGCAGGGTGGCAGAGTGGCAGAGTGGCAGAGTGACAGAGTGGCAGGGTGAGAGACAGCAGGCTGCAGGTGGGCTGTTAGGCACTACACTAGAAATCTCTATGTCCCAAGCTGCTTGTTATTATGTTCCAGCCATGTACAGTTACAGGCGACGTGACATGAAACAAATCAAGGAGTTGATGAACCACACATGTGAACTTGCCTCTCAAGAGAGGGCTTTAGATTAACCAGAGTTCTACAAAAAGGCAGGTCGTTTCTGAATATCACATGGATACTGTGCAGTGTGACTTGCAACGACTGCGGTATGCAGAGAGGTATGGTAGGCAGGCTATTTTCCCCTAATCTTCAACGCATCTGTAACTCTTTGATATCGAGAGTGCTAATGGCTTCCTAGCCCCACTCTGATAATCAGGGGTACAAGCTATAAAGCAAACCACACTAGTTGTTGGCTTTCATGTGGAATATTTTGCTGTTAGGGGTAGTCTGTCTGTTGCAGAGTCTGAGATGCTTCTGTGTCACCATGACAACACTGCACCTAAAAAACCCATTCACAGAGGACGCCGCCAGTCAGATAGAATGTTAAAAAACCCAACACCGGTTTTGTTTTTCTCTCCTGTCCTTTTCGAAAGGCATTTGGAATTTGTCGGCAGCGCTTTCTTGTTTTCATGATGCAGCAATTGTTGATTGAAGATGCCCTCATTTCATTTTCCACTTTCCTATTTATTTTGGCCATTATTTATACGAGGCTGTCACATAAAAAGCCTACTACACAATATGAGATTTTTTATTTACGCCTTAAACACTGCCCTCTCGTTGACTTCCCAAGAGAAATGAGCTGAACTATGATTTATAATTGATGGGTTTTTCAATATCATACAGTCGGAGGAATTATACGCATCCCGGCATATGGTCAGACTGGCTGGAGCCCTATGGTGTGGCTTTGGGCTATGTTGGTTTTCATATCCATCCTGTTGCTACTGTACATAAAACGGGCAATGATGGCATGCAAAGTAATGCAATGCAATACAAATGAGCTAGAGGGCCTTATACAGGAAGAGCTGTGTGAAGAAGACATAAAGGGTTTCATTACCTTTTTTTAACGACCCATACCCTATTACACACAATCACGGTCACACGCGATTCGTCAAAGCAAGCCCACGAAGAGAACACTGACCCAAGCATAGAGAAATGAACGTAGGAAACGCCCTTGGTCTCTATTCTACATTCAAATGATCCTTTAAATGGCTTGGGGAAAAAAAAGAGATGCCTTAAAAAAAAATCTGCTGACCAATATGGAACTATTCATCCCACCGTATGGATGTTGCTTTTCTTATTTGAGGAAAAAAGACAATGTTAATATTCACTTCAACTCTGCAATGCCACTGATCGCTCTTGGTGAGTGCCATGTTGTCATGGCGACACACAGTCATTGACATTACATGTGTTTCCTCTGATGCCGAACATTGTGAGGTGAACAAACAACCAGACGCTGCGGACTATTTGAATGTAGATTTGTCTCCCGTGACGGAACAAAGACAACTCATAATGGCTAATGCATTCAGACAGAGGGAGAAGGAGTCAGGGATAGAGAGAGCGACAGAGAGAGAGAGAAGCCAGGAAAGAGAGCGAGAGGATAGGCAGAGAGGGAAAGAGAGTGGAGAGAGAGAGAGAGAGAGAGAAGGGATGGAGGGTTTGGGGGGGATGACTAGCTGTTTAAACATCAGACAACATTCAGTCGGATTTTAATGTACTCTCTTTTGAGCTACATTAGTATGTGCCCTCTTTATTAGATTCTCCCATGCCTTACTGATGCCAGCTTCTTCATTAGAAGGAAACTGGACGGGCCTAGTGGTGGTGGTGGTGGGGGGGGGGCTGTTCGTGGCTGTGTGTAACCGCCTTCGATATTTCTACCCTGCATTACACCACCATAACCAATTATCCAATTTACATGTAAAACGATGCCGCATCAGATCCCTTTTAGAGTCGGGCCAAGGGAAGAGAGAGGGGGGGAGAAGGGGGAGTGATGAGAAAAAGAGAGCGAGCCAGGGAGAAAGAGAGGAGAGAGAGGGCTGCGAACTGACAATAAGATGGGAGAGCGTGGGAGGGAAGGAGCGGGGATGGGACGGAGGGGAGAGGGAATGAGATTAGATTGAGGATGAAATTGAATGGCGGAATGAAAACAAAGCATAAAGAGCAGAGCAGTGGGAGAGACAGAGGGAGGAGGGAGGGGTGAAGGGATAAGAGAGGAGCAGAGAGGTTCAGAAGGGGATGCAGGAGAAATGATTGTAAGATAAAGAGGGGAGAGTGGTGGGAGGTAGATAATTGTAGTATTACCCTGCCTGGTCAAAGAAATGCATTAAAAGAGACCCATTATAGCTGATACGTTAACAATGAATGAACAGTAAGTGGATATTCCTTTTTTTGGGGGGTTACACTTTATTTGGATAGTCCATCTGTAGATGCTCTATAGACTATAGTGCCTTCAGAAAGCACTCACACCCCTTGACTTTTCCCACATTTTGTTGTGTTACAGACTGGATTTTAAAATGGATTCCATTGAGATTTTTTGTTGTTGTTGTAATAACGTCAGATTTTCGGTAATAACGTCAAAGTGGAATTGTCAAAGCTTAAATGTCTTGTCGATAAGTATCCAACCGCTTTGTTATGGTAAGCCTAAATTCGTTCAGGAGTAAAAATAAAAAAAAACACTTAAAAAGTCGCACAATAAGTTGCACTCTGTGTGCGATAATAGTGTCGAACACGATTTTTGAATGATCGACTGCCTCATCTCTGCACCCCACACACACAATTATCTGTAAGGTCCCTGAGTCGAGCAGTGAATTTCAAACACAGATTCAACCACAAAGACCAGCGATGTCTGCCAATGGCTCGCAAAGAAGACCACCTATTGGATAAAACATTTGATAAAAAAAGGCAGGCATTGAATATCCTTTTAGGCATCGTGCAGTTATTAATTACACTTTGGGATGGTGCATCAATACACCCAGACACTACAAAGATACAGGCGTCCTTCCTAACTCAGTTGTCGGAGAGGAAGTCAACCGCTCGGGGATTTCACCATGAGGCCCATGGTGACTAAAACAGTTACAGAGTTTCGTTACAGAGTTGAACGGCTGTGATAGGAGAAAACTGAGGATGGATCAGCAACATTGTAGTTACTCTACAATACTAACCGAATTCACTGAGTGAAAAGAAGGACACCTGTACAGATTACAATTTTCCCTAAACATGCCTTCTGTTTGCAACAAGGCACTAAAGTAATACTGCAGAAAATGTGGCAAAGCAATTCACTTTTTGTCCTGAATACACAAGCGTTATGTTTGGGGCAAATGAAATACAACACAATACAACCACTCTCCCTACTTTAAATGATAGTGGTGTCTGCATCGTGCAATGATATGCTTGTAATCACTGAGGACTGGGTAGTTTTTCAGGATAACAAATGAACGGAGTGGAGCTAAGCACAGGTAAACCTGGTTCAGTCTGCTTTCCACCAGACACTGGGAGATGAATTCACATTTCAGCAGGACAACAACCTAAAACACAAGGTCAAAATCTACAATGTAGTTGCTTACCAAGAAGACAGTGAATGTTCCTGAGTGGCCGAGTTACAGTTTTGACTTAAATCTGCTTGGAAATATACGGCAAGACCTGGAAATTATTGTCTCGCAATGATCAACAACCAATTTGACAGAGCTTGAAGAGTTTTGAAAAAAGTAATGGGCAAATGTTGCACAACCAAGGTGTGGAAAGCTCTTAGAGACTTACCCAGAACGACTCACAGCTGTAACTGCTGCCAAAGGTGCTCCTACAACGTAATAACTCAGGGGTTTGAATAATTATGTAAATGAGATATTTCAGTATTTCATTTTCAATAACTTTGCCAACATTTTGTCAACATTGCCAACACTTTGTCATCATGGAGTAGGTTGTGTAGATGGGTGACAAACAATATAAATGTTGAATTGAGGCTGTAGCGCAACAAAATGTGGAATAAGGCAAGGGGTATGAATACTTTCTGAAGGCACTGTATCTACAGACTATCAGTTCAACTAACAACCTACTAACCCTAACCCTGACCCTAACCCTGACCCTCTCTTTTCAACTAACAACCTACTAACCCTGACCCTAACCCTGACCCTCTCTTTTCAACTAACAACCTACTAACCCTGACCCTAACCCTGACCCTCTCTTTTCAACTAACAACCTACTAACCCTGACCCTGACCCTAACCCTAACCCTCTCTTTTCAACTAACAACCTACTAACCCTGACCCTAACCCTGATCCTTAACCTAAACCTGACCCTAACCTAACCCTGACCCTAACCCTCACTTTTCAACTAACAACCTACTAACCCTGACCCTAACCCTGATCCTTACCCTAAACCTGACCCTAACCTAACCCTGACCCTAACCCTCACTTTTCAACTAACAACCTACTAACCCTGACCCTAACCCTCTCTTTTCAATTAACAACCTACTAACCCTGACCCTAACCCTCTCTTTTCAACTAACCCTGACCCTAACCCTGACCCTGACCCTAACGCTGACTCCTACCCTGACCCTTACCCTAACCCTTACCCTAAACTTAATCCTAGCCCAGTGGTCACCAACCGGTCCCAATCGACTGGTCATCTCCAAGGAATTCCTAGTTGATCACTAAACATTTCTGTAAAAAACAATAATAAAGCCTTGCGTTCTTCAATTTGTTATTTGTTTCGCGCTATTGGTGGTAGGTGCACTTGATTCAGCAGCCCTAGCGCCGGGAAGGCAAAGTGTTCCCATTTTGAACCATTTCATGTGTCTGAAGGTAGAACTCCGCCTACCCGGCAGGCCCAGGGAGCAAATCAAGTGCACCTACAGGCCTACCACTGGCTATTCAGATAGCTCAGATCACCATGTCTGCACAGTTTCCTCGAGCCATAGACTGTAAAAAGAAGAATACAGCAAGAGCTGATGTTTTGATGAGTAATTTCATGTTTAAGTTATTCAGCACTGTCAACACTTTTACAAGCCACAAAATGCACAATCTTCCTACTTCCACTTACGCTACAACCAGCACTGCAGCTGCAATTAACGAGTATATCAACGTGTTCCGACTTTCTCTGGTCATAGGAGTAACAACATGAATTGGCGCATGAGGCAAAAAATAATGCAGTGGGACTTGAGTTTTGCCATCAGCTAGAAGGCTGTGTCAGAATCAGGCCATCAGTCCAGTAAAAAATTAAGAAGCTAATTATTATGCTGTGCCTCACAAGTAATACAACAAATTATCATATGATCATATACCATTCTTTTTTAAAATATAATTTCAAATTGGTCTGAGAAGAACAACATTGGCAGGGCAATTCAAGCGTCTTGGGCCTATAGCTTACTGCACAAACCTCATTGCAAAAGAACTGGATTAAAAAAAATGTGGGGGGGGGTGTATCCCCTTTATCTCCCCAATTACAATCTTGTCTCATTGCTGAAACTCCCCAACGGGCTTGGGAGAGGTGAAGGTCGAGTCATGGTTCCTCCGAAACATAACCCACCAAACCGCACTTCTTACCACCCTCCAATGAACCCCCCTCGGCCAATTGTGCACCGCCCTATGGGACTCCCGGTCAGTTGCGACACAGACTGGGAATTGAACCTGGGTGCCTCAAGCACTGCGATGCGGTGCCTTAGACCGCCTCACCACTTGGGTGGCCCCACTACAGAACTGTTATTAATAAGTTAACGTTGCTTACGTTGCTAAACTCATGTTTAAAAGAAATCTAGCTTGATTCACGTAGAAAAGTCACGCATCTTCAACTTGATTCACATGGACGCAAGAAGTCATCTTTAACTTGATTAGCAGGGACTCAACAAGGCTTGCATCTTCAACTTGATTAGCAGGGACTCAACAAGGCTTGTATCTTCAACTTGATTAGCAGGGACTCAACAAGGCTTGTATCTTTAACTTGATTAGCAGGGACTCAACAAGGCTTGTAATCTTTAACTTGATTAGCAGGGACTCAACAAGGCTTGTATCTTCAACTTGATTAGCAGGGACTCAACAAGGCTTGTATCTTTAACTTGATTAGCTGGGACTCAACAAGGCTTGTATCTTTAACTTGATTAGCAGGGACTCAACAAGGCTTGTATCTTTAACTTGATTAGCAGGGACTCAACAAGGCTTGTATCTTTAACCTGATTAGCAGGGACTCGACAAGGCTTGTATCTTCAACTTGATTAGCAGGGACTCCACAAGGCTTGTATCTTTAACCTGATTAGCAGGGACTCGACAAGGCTTGCATCTTTAACTTTAAATGAACAAGGTTCATGCATTGTTAATTCAACACAGGAACATGGCTCATTACTTTATTCTGACACAAACTCTATATGGATGGACACGGACATACAGCATGTACACATGGCTCATCTCTCTTTCAGCCAAGTGTACTGAATGAATGACATGAGAGGGACTTGGAGGAGTCAACTATGAGACACGGCTGACAGGCAGCAAAAGACAGACAGAGGGAGATACAGCGACTTCTCATACACAACCGGGAACCAGTCATGGAGAGAGAGAGAGAGACAATGAGAGAGGGAGAGAGAGAGAAAGAGCAAGAGAGGGGTTGAGGTGTTCCAGCTGTTGATGGGGAGAGAGAGGCAGACAAGGGGGAGAAACAGAGAAAGAGAGAGAGAGAGGGGGGCAGAGACCGACAGAGAGAGAATCACAGATGACAGAGTAAGGCAGACCGAGAGAGAGAGGAAGAGATGGAAAGTGAGAGGGGGGAGAAAGAGAAGAGAGAGAAGGAAAGGCATAGACACACTGAGGATAGAGAGAAGCAGATGGACAGAAAGAGGCAGGCAGAAAAATAGAGAGAGAAGGAGATGGCGAGAAAGAAGCAGAGAGCGAGAGAGCGAGAGAGAGAGAGGAGCAACCAGCAGTAGCAAGTGACACTCCTCCTCCACAGAGGAGAAGTTCTGAAGGAGAAGTTCTGAAGGAGGTTCTGAAGGAACATATAACTCTGTCCTCACCTGATCCTGTCTGGCACCCTTTGCGTCTGGTTGCCATCTGTCTGGCAGTTGCCTGCGAAGTAGTGTGGCCCTCGGGCCCAGCCGTACTCCTTCCTCAAAGCCATGGCTCCGTGGATCAGCACAGACACCCCTTTGGCAATCCTCCGACGGGGCTCGTCTCTCCAGCCCTGCGGCCGCACTGCGAACAGGGCCTTGGGGAGGCCCTCCAGGCCAAGGCCGGACAGGGCTGGCCCCACGGCGAACCACATGTGGGAGTGTCCGGCCTGACCCGAGGCCCAGGCCGCCTTGAAGATCAGCGCGGCCTCCTCCTGGGAGCAGTAGAGGAGACGCACCTGGAAAGAGCGGGGGAGGAGGGAGAGGGGGAGAGAGCGAGTGGTTAAGTGGGAGTCTTGTTGCACCGAACTGGGTCAAATGATGTCAGTCACACTGTGGCAGTTTTGGGGTTGCTGACCCCATTCACTGCCTTCTTTGAAAACATCTCAACTCAGACCATTTCCCATTCAGGCTGCAGCAGTGGACAGTGTTTGGCATGAAATGTTATATCGTTACATAATTTCTGTTTCTTTTTGTCCATTCTCCGATTTCTTATTTACATACACTATATATACAAAAGTATGTGGACGCCCCTTCAAATGAGTGGATTCTGCTTTTTCAGCCACACCCATTCCTGACAAGTGTATAAAATTGAGCACACAGCCATGCTCACTACCGAGTTCCAAACTGCCTCTGGACACAACGTCAGCACAAGAGCTGTTCGTCGGGAGCTTTATGAAATGGGTTTCCATGGCCGAGCATTCACACACAAGCCTAAGATCACCAATGAGCAATGCCAAGTGTCGCCTGGGTTGGTGTAAAGCTCACCGCCATTGGACTCTGGAGCAGTGGAAACGCGTTCTCTGGAGTGATGAATCACACTTCACCATCTGGCAGTCCGACGGACGAATCTGGGTTTGGCGGATACCAGGAGAACGCTACCTGCCCCAATGCATTGTGCCAACTGTAAAATTTGGTGGAGGAGGAATAATGGTCTGGGGCTGTTTTTCATGGTTCGGGCTAGGCCCCTTAGTTCCAGTGAAGAGAAATCTTAACACTACAGCATACAATGAAATTCTAGGCGATTCTGTGCTTCCAACTTTGTGGCAACAGTTTGGGGAAGGCCATTTCCTGTTTCAGCATGACGTTGCCCCCGTGCACAAAGCGAAGTCCATTCAGAAACGGTTGGTCGAGATCGGTGTGGAAGAACTTGACTGGCCTGCACAGAGCCCTGACCTCAACCCCATCGAACACCTTTGGTGATGAATTGGAAATTGCGACTGCGAGCCAGGCCTTATCTCCCAACATGAGTGCCCGACCTCCCTAATGCTCTTGTGGCTGAATGGAAGCAAGTCCCTGCAGCAATGTTCCAACATCTAGTGGAAAGCCTTCCCAGAAGAGTAGAGGCTGTTATGGCAGTAAAGCGGGCACCAACTCCATATTAATTCCCATAATTTTGGAATGAGATGTTCGACGAGCAGGTGTCCACATATTGTTGGTCATGTAGTGTATGTCAAAAACACCATCTACAGCTGGATCTCAATTACATGTGTTGCAGGTTTTTTATTTTTTTCATTTATGTTCTGAGGTTGGACTTTAGCACGTAGGGTGCACCGATTGGTGTCACCTCGTTAGTCAGTATGTTTTACACCTGTGCTGGTTGCCGTCTCATTAGTGGGTAGGTGTTTCACCTGTGCTGGCCCAAGTGCTATTTAAGAGTGGTTAGCCCAGTTTTCCTGTGGTCTCGAGAGACATGGAGGGTTAACACCTTTAGTTGGATCGCCCTACTGCTAGAAAAACAATCCTTTATCTGATCTTCCCTGTTTTTGTTTGGCTCCACTTTTATGCTTGGCTTCCTGACTTTAAAAGTCTGGTGTGAGTTTTGTTTGCCTCTAAGTGGGCAGATTTAGTGGGAGCTCATGGTGAGTGTCTTTTAGGTTGCAGTTGTTGTTGCTAGACAACTTTCCGTGGACACCCTCATGAGTGTCTTTTTGAACCCCTCCTAAATCCCCACCTGGGTTGGTTGTTGTCGGTGACTCTTTGCTAGTTCCCTTTTTTGAGCAACAATTTTTGTTTTTCTTGCTGGGGAATTTAACAAAAATGGGGGCACATCCAGGATCTTGTTTCCCATGAGTATGGTAGTCGCTCTAATCACCTACTCTGAAGCTCTGCTGTGTTCAGAATAGCCTTTTGTGGTAGCGTTTCTGTCACTGCCATCCACCCTGAGGGGTAATGAGAATGGTAGAATCCGTTTCAAAGTTGCACAAACACACCGGCTTATAAAACTAAAGCCATGGACTGTAAGTTGCAAGTCTTTGTGGAAAACAATATGAAATACTAGATAAATGTACAAAGGTGAATTTGCTCATCATTGCAAAGCATTATGCCAAAGTGACATCTGGCGATCCAAAAGCAGTAGTCAAAGAGTTGATTGGTACTGCTTTGGTGGAGGAGGTTGATGAAAAGGGTCCTACGGGTGGCAGAGTACATCCCGTAGATGTGCAACTAAGAGAGAGATAAAACTAAAGGCAAAGTTGAAGCAACAGAAATTAGAGCGTGAACAACAGAAATTAGAGCGTGAACAACAGAAATTAGAGCGTGAACAACAGACATTCGAGCTTGAACGACAGACATCTGAGCGTGACCAACAGACATCTGAGGGTGAACAACAGACATCTGAGGGTGAACAACAGACATCTGAGGGTGAACAACAGACATTCGAGCTTGAACATACATTAGTGCTTGAACAACAGACATTCGAGTGTGAACGACAGACATTCGAGCGTGAACGACAGACATTCGAGCGTGAACGACAGACATTCGAGCGTGAACGACAGACATTCGAGCGTGAACGACAGACAGAGCTTGAACGACAGACAGAGCGTGAACGACAGACAGAGCGTGAACGACAGACATTTGAGCTTGAACGACAGACATTTGAGCTTGAACGACAGACATTTGAGCTTGAACAACAGACATTCGAGCGTGAATGACAGACATTAGAGCTTGAACGACAGACATTCGAGCGTGAACGACAGACAGAGCGTGAACGACAGACAGAGCTTGAACGACAGACAGAGCGTGAACGACAGACATTTGAGCTTGAACGACAGACATTTGAGCTTGAACGACAGACATTTGAGCTTGAACAACAGACATTCGAGCGTGAACGACAGACATTAGAGCTTGAACGACAGACATTTGAGCTTGAACGACAGACATTAGAGCTTGAACAACAAAAAGTAGTGCTTGAGCACAAATAAAAGGGACCGTGCAGGCAGACTAGAGCAAGAACAAGAGGAACGTGTGCATGCCATTTGATTAAGAGAGATGGATCTGGAAGCGCTCCCAATCCAGTCAGGCCATCCCGCACCCTCCACAGAGTTTAATCTTGGTCGGAACAGCCGGCTTGTACCGCCTTTCAACGAAAAGGAGGTGGATGTATATTTGTGCTCTGTCTGAGCGGATTGCCACGTCCCTAAAATGGCTGCAAGATATTTGGTCACTGCTCCTTCGAAGTGTTCTCGTGGGAAAGGCTCAGAAAGTGTCCGCCGCTTCATCTCTTGACCAGAGTTCAGATGATGAAAAGGTTAAAGCAGGTTAAAGCGCCAGGCTTACGAGTTGGTCCCAGAAGCACACAGACGACAGTTCCATACAGTTTATACTGCCCTGAGAAAGGACACAGGGTCTCTGTGTCCTACGTTGAAACAGACCAACGAGAGGGAGAAAAATACATTTCATTCTCGTGAGAACACTGCAGCCCATTACGTCCCTGGTTGAGACTGGTGTCTCCCAAACAATATTTGGTATCAGATGTGTACGAACCCTTTGCTTCAGACAGTCGTGCCAAATCCTGTGGTTTGTACGGACCCCAGATTAGAGGAACCTGATGGGTTATCAGAAGAGTAACATAGAGTGCTCCCGTGTGCCGTTACACATTTCGTTACACGTTTCAGTTGTTTTTGGTGACTATTTGTTAGACCCCCCCCCCCCCCCTTCTGTTTCAACAAAATGTTTGGTTTTCTTGATTGTTAACGTAACGAAGACCACACTGAATTCAATGTCCCAAATCAAACTACTTGAGGTACGCCAGGTATCTTATTAAGTTGTTCCTAAAGATGGGTGATTGGAGTGTCTTTCAGGTGATTGGCTACCAAGACAATACTGTACTAATCAGTGTCAAATCATTTCTCAGCGGGGGGGGGGATCCGGCATGTCCCGCACAGCAGGGTCCCCGGGAACACGGAGGAGAAAAACTGTCCTGTAATACAGGTCCACTGCAATGACGGGACTGCAAAGACGGGACGACGGCCTGAAACACAGGCAAGGTCCCACAGACCTGGGGCTGGCATAGCGGGGTCGAGTTACCATCTGCAGCACATCCATACAGTCCGATGGTGCGGACCGGGAATGTGCAGGACTGGGGCGTAAACACAACTGCATGTTTACCCCTTCAGTGTGGGATCAAATCCCAGTCCCACAGCTATTCAGTATTCTCTCCCTGTCTCCCTTCTATCCTTAAATCCTGTCTCAATGAATAAATGATTAAGAAGAGTGAATTAAAAGATCCCCAATGTCGACTCCTTGGTCTAGTGGTAACAAACCCACTGCTAGTACATATACATACCTCCCCACCAGAAACCTGGGTTCAACCCCCCCCCCCCCCCAGTGTCTGTCCTTCCTGCTGTGTCTCCCCTCTTCATCAGTATCCCCCTCCACTTCTGTACCATCAGACAAAAGATGGTAAAGCATAACAAGACAGCTACTACCCCCCCCCCCAAAAAAAGACGGTCTCACCTGCGCCTCGTTCTCCTTGAGCAGCCTGCTCGCGCGTGTCCCTCCCGGGTCGTCGGAGACGTTGAGCATGACCACGCCCTTCTTCTCCCAGCCGATGAAGGATCCGTCCGTCAGTGCCTCCACCATGGCCAGGAAGTCCTCGTAGCCGTGGTGACGCGTGGCCACCACGGAGAAGGAGGTCCAGTCGAACTCTTCCAGCACCTCAAAGACCACGTCCAGCTGCATGGCTGTGGAGCAGGTGAACTGGAGGTAGATGGAGCCGCTTTCCTGGGGGAGGAAACAGTTTGTTAAGGAGTGAAATGGGTTTTCAGGGCAGGGAGGGGTAAAGAGGGAGCGAGAGAGTGCAGTGAACTGAAGGATGGAGGTAGTATCTGTCCATAAGAACACAGAATTTAATTTTCTGCTATAAAAGGAGGAATCCAGGCCTCATATTCACAGAGTCTCAGAGTAGGAGTGCTGATCTAGGACCCGTTTTGACTTTTAGATCATAACGCGTAAGATACATGGACAGGAGATCTGATCCTAGATCAGCACTCCTATGCTGAGACACTTTATGAATACAGTGGGGTCAGAATTGTATTTAATAGGGAGAAAACATTTTCTAACAGAGTTAAACGGCAAGGTGGCACCTGAACTTGTCAAATGAGAACACAGATTTTCCCTACTGAACACGTCCAATGTTAGGAGTAACGTAAAATTCGAATGGCAGTGTGAGCCTAATCCAGGCCTACACACATTGCTGTGGCTTAGTCTGATGAAGGCCTATTTAGACCATAACGTTGGTTAAGAAAGATACATTAAACTTGTGGTGCATCAAGTTTCTTACCTATTCAGTGGCTTACATTCATGCCATAGCAATATTACCCATGGTTAAATAGGCTTATAATTACACAATGTCTCAGGGTATTTATAAACTCCTTGGGGTAGCAACTTCCTGTTTTCAGAGTAAGAAAAGCTTCCCGCCTTCAGAGTAACAAAAGCTTCCCATTTTCAGAGTAAGAAAAGCTTCCCGTTTTCAGAGTAAGAAAAGCTTCCCGTTTTCAGAGTAAGAAAAGCTTCCCGTTTCCAGAGTAAGAAAAGCTTCCTGTTTTCAAAGTAAGAAAAGCTTCCTGTTTTCAGAGTAAGAAAAGCTTCCCGTTTTCAGAGTAAGAAAAGCTTCCCGTTTTCAGAGTAAGAAAAGCTTCCCGTTTTCAGAGTAAGAAAAGATTTCCGTTTTCAGAGTAAGAAAAGATTCCCATTTTCAGAGTAAGAAAAGCTTCCTGTTTTCAAAGTAAGAAAAGCTTCACGTTTTCAAAGTAAGAAAAGCTTCCTGTTTTCAAAGTAAGATAAGCTTCCTGTTTTCAGAGTAAGAAAAGCATCCTGTTTTTAGAGTAAGAAAAGCTTCACGTTTTCAGAGTAAGAAAAGCTTCCCGTTTTCAGAGTAAGAAAAGCTTCCTGTTTTCAGAGTAAGAAAAGCTTAACGTTTTCAGAGTAAGAAAAGCTTCCCGTTTTCAGAGTAAGAAAAGCTTCCTGTTTTCAGAGTAAGAAAAGCTTCCCGTTTTCAGAGTAAGAAAAGCTTCCCGTTTTCAGAGTAAGAAAAGCTTCCCGTTTTCAGAGTAAGAAAAGATTCCCGTTTTCAGAGTAAGAAAAGATTCCCATTTTCAGAGTAAGAAAAGCTTCCTGTTTTCAAAGTAAGAAAAGCTTCCCGTTTTCAGAGTAAGAAAAGCTTCCCGTTTTCAGAGTAAGAAAAGCTTCCTGTTTTCAAAGTAAGATAAGCTTCCTGTTTTCAGAGTAAGAAAAGCATCCTGTTTTTAGAGTAAGAAAAGCATCCTGTTTTCAGAGTAAGAACTTCATGCCTGGGTAGGAGTTTTTAAACAAAGACAGAGGAAACATCGATATGGCCATTTGTAATTTAATTCCAGTCTCAATACCATCCCTTTCTTTTTATTTTCCCTTTGTCTGTCTTGTCTACTGTGAAGGCTTTCCAGTAGGGTCCACCAGCACGGTCCCAAATGGCACCCTATTCCCTTTATAGTGCACTAGTTTTGACCAGAACCTTATGGGCCCCTGGTTAAAAGCGGTGCACTATGTAGGGAACAGGGTGGATTTATGGGACACACCCGATATGTACGTTCAATTATTCTTTATTCACTGTGCAATTATTTCTATTTTTACTACATGTTTTATCTTATCTTTATCTCCGTATTGTTAGAAAAGGACTGTTAGTCTACACGTGTTGTCTGTAAAGCATGTGACAGATCATTTTGATTTGAGATTCTGTATTGCACTGTAGACCGTGATTTTTTTTTTTTATGAAAAAGACTAGCCTTCCTCTCCATGTCTCCTTTCCTTCATCTTCCCTGATCTGGCCAGACTGGAAAGCCTATGCTTGTTCAGTTATTTTAGATTATATTAGGATAAAAACAGATAAGGGAATGGAGAGAGGAAAGGGAGATACTCTACTGAAAGGTTCATGTACAAGTAGAGGATACGATTTCTAGAGTCGTATACATAAGACAGACAAGATAACAGACACAGAGATGGGCAAAGATACTTTTAAAAAATGTTCTTGTTACAAAAAATATATCTAAGTAAAATATTAAATACTTTTGCCAAGTCATGTATTTAATAGCAATACTTGCAAGTAGCCACCTTTACTGTAACTACAACAACATTGTCAGTAACAGTTACAGAAACATTTGACTTGCTATGACTGTGATGTGGTTGGTTATCTACCTTAGTTGAATGCTCTGGATAAGAGTGTCTGCTAAATGAACTAAATGTAAATGTAAAAAAAAAATGCACTTGCACGCTGGGTATTATTCTAATGAGCTCCACCCCCAAACAATTTGTATTTGAATAAAATGTGGCCTATTGTACTACGCAAGTGTTCATTTTCCAATTGACATTTTGGTCATTTAGCAAACGCTCTTATCCCACCATAGTGCCATCAGACTTCTGATACCAATGCCGCAAATTTGGGGTGGTAGGGGGCCACAAAATTGTGAACCACTATATTTTTTTTTAGCGGAAAAGTATTTTGTATTTTGAAAATACACAAATGTAGCTCTCTAAAGCAGCATTTCCCAAACTCTGTCCTGGGGATCCCAAGGGGTGCACGTTTCGTTTTTTGTCCCTAGCACTACACAGCTGATTCAAATAATTACATCTTGATGATTAGTTGATTATTTGAATCAGCTGTGTGGTGTTGGGGGGGGACAAAATGTGTTGTTGGGAAACACAGCTCTAAAGTATCTTGTTACAAAATACATTGGATTGTAGTTCAGGCCAGTGAAGTACAAATTACAAAAAAATTATAAAGGTCATTTAAATACGTATTTCAAATACATGGAACAGAAATACTGCCCATCTCTGAACAGAAGGATACAATGTAGATGGAACTATATTATGCACATGTAAATGCCCACCGTTGAACTCCCTCGCTATATTAATTATTCAGTGAGCGATGCACAATTAACAAGGCCAAGTGAGACTTGAATGGGGCCTGTAATTGTAGAAACGTTCACAGTTGGATATGTGTGCAAAAATAGGTTAAGTATCAAATGACACATTTGTGTTTGAGAAGAAAGGACTGATGAAAGGCGATAGAACTGAAGGGGTTGGCTGTATTTATCCCCAATGAGACTGTGTGGAGAATATAAGTATACAGTGCATTGGGAAAGTATTCAGACCCCTTGACTTTCTGCACATTTGTTACGTTACAGCCTTATTCTAAAATGGATTAAAATCAAATCTACACACAATAACCCATCATGACAAAGCGAAAACAGATTTTTAGAAATGTAAAAAAAAACAGAAACCTTATTTACATAAGTATTCAGACCGTTTGCTAAGAGACTCGAAATTGAGCTCAGGTGCATCCTGTTTCCATTGATCATCCTTGAGATGTTTCTACAACTTGATTGGAGTCCACCTTTGGTAAATTCAATTGATTTGACATGATTTGGAAAAGCACACACCTGTCTATATAAGGTCCCGCAGTTGACAGTGTATTTCAGAGCAAAAACCAAGCCATGAGGTCGAAGGAATTGTCCGTAGAGCTCAGAGACAGGATTGTGTCAAGGCACAGATCTGGGGAAGGGTACCAAAAAATGTCTGCAGCATTGAAGGTCCCCAAGAACACAGTGGCCTCCATCATTCTTAAATGGAAGAATTTTGGAACCACCAAACTGAGCAACCGGGGGAGAAGGGCCTTGTTCAGGGAGGTGACCAAGAACCCGATGGTCACTCTGACAGAGCTCCAGAGTTCCTCTGTGGAGATGGGAGAACCTTCCAGAAGGACAACCATCTCTGTGGCACTTCACCAATCAGGCCTTTATGGTAGAGTGGTCAGACGGAAGCCACTCCTCAGTACCTTTTACAGAGATGGTGGTCCTTCGGTAAGGTTCTCCCATCCCCACAGAGGAACTCTGGAGCTCTGTCAGAGTGACCATCGGGTTCTTGGTCACCTCCCTGAACAAGGCCCTTCTGATTGTTCAGTTTGGCCAGGCGGCCAGCACTAGGAAGAGTCTTGGTGGTTCCAAACTTCTTCCATTTAAGAATTTTGGAGGCCACTGTGTCCTTGGGGACCTTCAATGCTGCAGAAATGTTTTGGTACCCTTCCCCAGATCTGTTTCTCGACACAATCCTGTCTCGGAGCTCTACGGACAATTCCTTCAACATAATGGTTTGGTTTTTGCTCTTACATGCACTGTCAACTGTACACCTTATACATACACCTTATACAGGTGTACAGGTGTATGCCTTTCCAAATCATGTCCAATCAATTGAATTTACCACAGGTGGACTCCAATCAAGATGTAGAAACATCTCAAGGATGATTAATGGAAACAGGATGCACCTGAGCTCAGTTTCGAGTCTCACAGCAAAGGGTCTGAATACTTATGTAAATAAGGTATTTCTGTATTTTTTAATTATGCATTTGCAAACATTTCTAAAAACCTGTTTCTGCTTTGTCGTTATGGGGTATTGGGTGTAGATTGATGAGGATTATATTTTTTTTCACAGAGTGAACTACATGGAACTCATAATAGTTCTACCTGCAACCAAAAAGGGGACATCCAAAGAACCCTTCTGGAACCCTTTTTTCCCGGAGTGTAGAGTTGCACAACTCCAGTCCTCGAGGGCCACTCTCCCTGTTTTCGGTCTTATCAAATGGCCTTTGGAAACCAAGTGTTGAACCTTCTCAGCAATCAGTGACATTAATTGTTACATTAGAGTAAGTGCCAGGCAGACACAGAAAGCAGCAGGACTGCAGCCACTCGAGGACTGAAGTAGTGTTCTCCTACTCAGACCACACCGCAAAGATGACATCCTCATACTAGTTGTAAATGGAGGAAGTTTTGTAAACATCTTTTTAGCAACCAGATAACAACCAAAATACAACGTCTTTCCCATGACGTTTTGAAAAAAAGACATCTTTACCTGGTTGTAACAGAGACCAGCTGGTTGCAATCTGGTTTTAAGGCGTCTTCTCAACCAGAAACCCAGTTTCCAACCAGAAAATGAAGACGTCATGTGCCAAATTCTGCCCACTGGGTAAGATGAGGCTTCCAACACACAGTAACTTAGGACTGATTCATTACTTGAAATCCATTAAGAAGGGAAAGTTCACAGCCAGGTAGTTACCTGTGGCTCCCTGCCCAGGCCGGCCCCTCCTCCCACGGCCACAACAGGCACTCCGGTCTGGGCCGAGACAAACTCCAGCATGGGGGCCAGGGGAGCCTGGTCGGGTGGCGGGGGCCTCTCCTCCTCGAACACCAGCCCCTGGAGCGGCGTAGTGGCCAGCAGCTCACACAGCTGCAGCAGAAGGCTCGCTGGGCTGCTCTCGTTCACCGTCAGGTAGATCACGTTGGCTGGGCCATACTGCGTCATCACGCTACCGCCCACCAGAGCCGCTGACGCAGAAGCCAATGGCGCAGACGCCGCCACCATAGCCAATGACGATGAGGCCCCCCTCCCCTGAGGACCTCCCGGCCCGTTCGTGGCGCCCGTTCCCCCAGCAGCGGCCGTCTCCGGGAGCAGGGAGGAGCCCGAGTGGACCACAGCGATGTTGACTACACCCAAGTCCCTCTCTCTCTCCCGGGGGCGGAGCAAGAGGGGAGGGGAGGAGCGGGCGGGCCCCGTGCAGGCCAACACGGCCAACAGGAGGGAGAGGGCGGGCTTGGCTGCCATGTGGGGGAGGGGAGGGGGGGCGCAGTTCGGTGGGCAGAGCAGCGACGGCGGCAGTTCACAGGCGAAGAAGGACCTGGAGTGGAGAGGAGAGGTGAGAGAAAAGGATTCAGGGGGGAAAAGTCTGAAGAATGAAAGGCCTGTAAGTAAGTGAGGAGAGGAGCAATGATACGCATAGAAGTAAGTAGGAGCTACAGTGGCGAGGGATACTACTGAAAAACAATCAAGTGGAAGAGAGAGGGGGGGGTAGGCGTAATGGGAAACGGGGTGCTACCCACTGAGCCTCATTTAAAATGAGCAGGTTTCAAAAGGAGAGAGAGAGAGAGAGAGAGAGACTGGGGAAGAGAGATTGCACTAGACAGAGGGGTGGATGGAATGGGCCTGCATCACCTACCATACAATCAATCAACATCTTAAGGTCAGTGTAAGCGTAAAGCCAAGTACAGTGAACTACAGAGGAACATAAGCCCACTGCTTGGGGACTAGAGTAGGAGTGCTCACCCCTTGAACTCAACACCCCCCCCCCCCGCCCCCCCCAGGAGCAGGAGCTGATTCATGGTTTGATCCCACATCTTTGGAGAGCTTTGAAGCTGAGCTATAAATCTTTGCAGCCATAAACCACCAATGGGTACTGTACATCTAAATGGACAGGGGTAAATCACAATACAAATAAAACTGGGGACGGGTGGCGAGTTTGGTCGAGGTAGTTGTGTGTATGCATGTTATGATAAACAACTGTGGTTGAGGTGGGGAAATGCTCTGTGCAGTTGAGTGACGCTATGGGACTGTACACGAAATGTAAGGAGATGTAACGCAAGCAACACTTAATGAATCATTTTGAAGTCGCTTAGCGTGCCAACCCCCCCCCCCTCCTTCTCATCCCCCCCTTTCCATTCACTCTCTTTAATTAACCCTCCCTCTCCCCCTGGGGCCCACACAAATAGACACAGAATCAAAAACCCACTCTCTCCGGGTCACTAACACACAGAACAACAATCGGTATCTGTCACTCCCTCTCATATTGCCCGTTTTCTCTCCTAGCGTCCGTGGCTAATGTCATTGCTTTGAACCAGAAGGCTTGCTGATGTAATGTCCTCTTCACTGCCCCAAACAAACAGCTTCTTCCTGCCTTGTTCTCTCTCTCTCTCTAATTCCGTTTTCACATTCCTACATCGCTCCTTTTGACGCCGAGTTATCATCTGAGGAAAAAATAGAGGGATTACGATGACGAAAAGTGCTCAATTTGGGGGGAAACGGGGGGGGGGGGGGGGGGGGGGGGGGGGTGTAGACAAATTAAAAGATACTGTGGCTGTCGGGGAAGACAGAGAGCAAATAGGGGATTGAGCCAGTGAGCCAGATAGCCACAGCGGCTGTAAAGTGGGAAAACAATAAAAGTATTGAGAGAGGATATATGAAATATATTTAAAAAATATCTATATATTTTATTGTCACATACACCAGATAGATGCAGTCAAATGTGTTGTTTTACAGTGTCAGCCATAGTAGAATGGTGCCCCTGGCATTAATTAGGGTTAAGTGCCTTGCTGAAGTATATCTAAGGGGCGGTAGTATGGGGTAGGCAAGAAAGATAAGTATTTAACATTGCCCTCAATATACCATTCAGACAAAGCCAGACCTCGGCTTGAATGGCTCATCCGAGCCCCGTTGCATAATTCAATTGGATATTACTACCTCGGTTAAGCCTATGGGCAGAGCCCGCCATGGAACCTAACGGCCTCAGCATTTTTCAGCGTGAGAAAGACTGGAATGGCGTGCGGCTTAATCCGGTTCAGACTGTATGAAACAAATACAGATCTTATGAAACCAGTACAGACCACACAGGTTCTGTACTCAGTTCGAAGGATATACAGCTGAATCCAGTACAAACCGCACTACTGACCATACGTACGGGTTCCGGATCAATCATTCCAGGCTAGCAGTCCATCCGCTGGCCCTGAACCACTCAGCTTGTGTTGTCACTTCCCAGGACTCTCATACTCCCCAGGGCTCTCATACTCCCCAGGGCTCTCATACTCCCCAAGGCTCTCATACTCCCCAGGGCTCTCATACTCCCCAGGGCTCTCATACTCCCCAGGGCTCTCATACTCCCCAGGGCTCTCATACTCCCCAGGGCTCTCATACTCCCCAGGGCTCTCATACTCCCCAGGGCTCTCATACTTCCCAGGGCTCTCATACTCCCCAGGGCTCTCATACTCCCCAGGGCTCTCATACTCCCCAGGGCTCTCATACTCCCCAGGGCTCTCATACTCCCCAGGGCTCTCATACTCCCCAGGGCTCTCATACTCCCCGGGGCTCTCATACTCCCCGGGGCTCTCATACTCCCCAAGGCTCTCATACTCCCCAGGGCTCTCATACTCCCCAGGGCTCTCATACTCCCCAGGGCTCTCATACTCCCCGGGGCTCTCATACTCCCTGGGGCTCTCATACTCCCCGGGGCTCTCATACTCCCCAAGGCTCTCATACTGCAGTCTTATGGTCTTCCCTTGATATAGTAGTGCATTGTTTGCTGCCTATGTTAAATGGGCCCTGCGGTATCATGGCCGTGGAGTGGTATAGTGGTTAGGGAAATGGCGTTGGGAGAAGACTGGTTAGTAGTTCAGAGTACAGGTCAGAGGTTACTGTAAAACACCCAGCTGGGTGAATGGATTATGCGTATCCTGGCTGACGGAAACTGTGTCAGCTGTACAGTCCTGTACGGGAACTCTGTAGCCATGTTATCTATCCAGGCATTAGCATAGAGGCTATACATACTTGAACTCCTCCCCCATACCTATTGGTTGTCAACGGCTTACTGGGTAATACACCAGGAACAGACGTCCTCATACAGTATTTTCACTCTAAAAAAAAACCTGCATCTTGTGTGAGGGGGTTGTATGGCACATTCAGCTCCAACATGAATCTTCTGTGATGATCATATAGCACGGTCAGCGCAAAACCCGATCTGGACAACGGGATAACCAGTAGGCAGAAGTAACTGTACTGACCATGAGGGAGACAGAGAGTGATTATGTCGAGTCTCTCTTTATGGCCGTCTAAGTGTTGGCAGACTCTCAGAGCAGCGCGAGAGTCATGAGGAACTGCCTGGCCCTGTCTTACTCCAAGCGGTATCCGCTGGCGCTTTGGCACACAGACACCATAAGCAGGAGTGTGATGGTATGCTCAAAATATTTCAGTCCCATGACCCAAAAGTCAGGGCCCTCCTGACTACCCCTGTCACACACACACACACACACAAGGACACACACACACAGACATTCACACACACGCACGCACTCACACACGCACACACACTCTCATACACACGCAATCTTATACACACTCACACAGAGTAAGAATCATTTCAATTTTGTCAAAGCCAACTGCTTTTCAAGGCACTCGGTGACTCCATGTCTAACAGAAAAGGAATTCCACGCAGTTAAAGAGGTCTTCCTCCCACTACAACACCTAGTGTAGGTACAGTTTGAAGCACTTGTAATATATACACCGAGTGTACAAAACATTATGGACACCTGCTCTTTCCATGACATAGACTGACCAGGTGAATCCAGGTGAAAGCCATGATCCCTTATTGACGTCACTTGTTAAATCCACGTCAATCAGTGTAGATGAAGGGGAGGAGACAGGTTAAAGAAGGGTTTTTAAACCTTGAGACAATTGAGACATGGATTGTGTGTGTGTGCCATTCAGAGGGTGAATGAGCAAGACAAAATATTTAAGTGCCTTTGAACGGGGTATGGTAGTAGGTGCCAGGCGCACCGGTTTGTGTCAAGAACGCTGCTGGGTTTTTTCACGCTCAACAGTTTCCCCTGTGCAACAAGAATGGTCCCCCACCAAAAACGACATCCAGCAAACTTGACACAACCGTGGGAAGCATTGGCGTCAACATGGGCCAGCATCCCTGTGGAACGCTTTCGACACCTTGTAGAGTCCACGCCACAATGAATTGAGGCTGTTCTGAGGGCAAAAGGGTGGTGCAACTCAATATTAGGAAGTTTTTTTTTTTTTGTTTTGTACTCTGTGTACATTGCCAGACAGACGGTTACTATTTATTACAGTGCCTTCGGAAAGTATTCAGACCCCCTTCCCTTCTTTTTACACATTTTGTTACGTTACAGCCTTATAATAAAATTGATCAAATACTTTTTTTCCCCCTCATCAATATACACATCCCCCATCATGACAAAGTGAAAACAGGTTTTTAGCAATTTTTACAAATGTATTTAGAATAAAAAACCTAAATATTGTTTTTTTATACACATTTGCTACATTTAAAAAAAAATGTATGTTTTGTTTTGTCATTATGGGGTATTGTGTGAAGATTGATGAGAGAAAAAAAACGATTTAATTAAGGCTGTAACGTAACAAAATGGGGAAAAAAGTCAAGGGGTCTGAATGCTTTCTGAATGCACTGTATCTTCTTCTATTTCTACATATTCCACATAGGATAAATCCCCTTGAGGTGATCTGTCTTGTTTCCAAAGAAGTGCCAGGAGAACAACAGAACCGATACAGGACTCCTTGAGCTTTAACCAGAAAGATTCCCTCACAGTCAGCACAGCAGTTGGTTATACGGAGCTACTTTCAGGAGGCTATTTAAGATAAACTGTATAAAGTATTTGCCTGGATGAAATGCAATCATTACTTTATACATTTTGTTTTTCTCTTTCAATTTTACACCAAATAAGCACAAACAAGAAGCAATATTTGCCACTTCCTACTATACCTCCAAATCACCACTGATTGTGTGGCTGAAAATAAGGAATATCGCATTCCAATTTATTGGGGGATGTGATGCTTTACCTCATGCATGAAAGTCATTTGGTGGCGAAAATTGTACTGGGATCAAACTTTGCCCAATAGCACTCTGCATACAAAGAAGCAATATCATTTATAGAAATAATTGCTACTCTAAAAATACATACCACAATGCATTTGCTGACGGTCATTGGTAGCATTCTTCATTTCCCATATGCTGCGGCTATGGATGGTGGGAGGGGAAGGAACGAATGAACGCGGGCCTGCTCGGCTCAGCACACAGCACCGAGGAGGAAGCACAGAGGTATTTAAGAGCATCTGCTCTCTCTGCAAAGAAGTAATCAACAGGCTGGCCGGTGACCTCGCTAATAATGTTTTTAATAAACATGACCTTCATTAGATTGAAAGAGAAGCTGGTGAAGGGAGTTACGGATAAAGGGGCAGAGGAACAGATTTCGGCTATATTTTTTCAGGAAATTAGAGATTGGGAAGAAGGAAGCATAAAAAAAACAGGCAGTGAGAGAGAGAAAAGGGGGGGGGGTGGATTAGCTAATGTCATGGTCCTTTGTAGTTCAGTTGGCAAATCATGGCACAGATAACACCAGGGTAGTAGGTTCGAGTCCCAGTACCATCCATATGTAAAATCTTTGCGTGCGGGACTATAAGTTGCATTGGATAAACGCGTCTGCTAAATGACTTTTCTATGAAGGAGAGACATGAGGACAAAAAATGAGCCGCGGAACGGATTCCATTGGGCACAGACGTCAATTCAACATCTATTCCATGTTGGTTCCATGCAATTTCATTAAAATGGTGTGGAAATTACATTGATTCCACCAGTGTGTGCCCAGTGGGATATAGGATTCTGAGGGTGCCTGATGCTCCCTCGACCCCCCCCCTGGTATCTTGCTCATGTTTGTTCTGACGCCTTCTATCTCTCTCTCCTCTATCGACCAGTTCATCTCCCTCTCCCACTCCCTCTCTATCTATCCCTGGCCTGTCCCGCTCTCCCTCTCTATCTATCCCTGGCCTGTCCCGCTTTCCATCTATCCATGGCCTGTCCCGCTCTCCCTCTCCCACTTCCTCTCTATCTATCCATGGCCTGTCCCGCTCTCCCTCTCCATCTATCCCTCTCCCTCTCCCACTTCCTCTCTATCTATCCCTCTCTATCTATCCCTCTCCATCTATCCCTCTCCATCTATCCCTCTCTATCTATCCCTCTCCATCTATCCCTCTCCATCTATCTCTCTCCCACTTCCTCACTATCTATCCCTCTCCCTCTCCATCTATCTCTCTCCCTCTCCCACTTCCTCACTATCTATCCCTCTATCCCTCTCCCTCTCCCACTTCCTCACTATCTATCCCTCTCCCTCTCCATCTATCCCTCTCCATCTATCCCTCTCCCTCTCCCACTTCCTCTCTATCTATCCCTCTCCCTCTCCCTCTCCATCTATCCCTCTCCCTCTATCCTCTCCCTCTCCCACTTCCTCTCTATCTATCCCTCTCCCTCTCCATCTCCATCTATCCCTCTCCCTCTTCCTCTCTATCTATCCCTCTCCCTCTCCCACTTCCTCTCTATCTATCCCTCTCCCTCTCCCACTTCCTCTCTATCTATCCCTCTCCCTCACCCTCTCTATCTATCCCTCTCCCTCTTCCTCTTTATCTATCCCTCTCCCTCTCCATATCCATCTATCCCTCTCCCTCTCCATCTATCCCTCTCCCTCTCCATCTATCCCTCTCCCTCTCCATCTATCCCTCTCCCTCTCCATCTATCCCTCTCTCTCCATCTATCCCTCTCTCTCTCCCTCTCTATCTATCCCTCTCCATCTCTCCCTCTCCATCTATCCCTCTCCCTCTCCATCTATCCCTCTCCATCTACCCCTCTCCCTCTCCCTCTCCATCTATCCCTCTCCCTCTCCATCTATCCCTCTCTCTCTATCCCTCTCCATCTATCCCTCTCCCTCTCCATCTATCCCTCTCCCTCTCCATCTATCCCTCTCCATCTATCCCTCTCCCTCTCCATCTATCCCTCTCCCTCTCCATCTATCCCTCTCCCTCTCCATCTATCCCTCTCCATCTATCCCTCTCCATCTCTCCCTCTCCATCTCTCCCTCTCCATCTCTCCCTCTCCATCTATCCCTCCCTCTCCCACTTCCTCTCTATCTATCCCTCTCCCTCTATCCCTCTCCCTCTCCATCTATCCCTCTCCCTCTCCATCTATCCCTCTCCCTCTCCATCTATCCCTCTCCCTCTCCATCTATCCCTCTCCCTCTATCCCTCTCCATCTATCCCTCTCCCTCTCCATCTATCCCTCTCCCTCTATCCCTCTCCATCTATCCCTCTCCCTCTCCATCTATCCCTCTCCATCTCCATCTATCCCTCTCCATCTATCCCTCTCCATCTATCCCTCTCCCTCTCCATCTATCCCTCTCCCACTTCCTCTCTATCTATCCCTGGCCTGTCCCGTTCTCCCTCTCTATCTATCCCTCTCTATCTATCCCTCTCCCTCTCCCACTTCCTCTCTATCTATCCCTGGCCTGTCCCGTTCTCCCCCTCCATCTATCCCTCTCTATCTATCCCTCTCCATCTCTCCCTCTCCATCTACCCCTCTCCCTCTCCATCTATCCCTCTCCCTCTCCATCTATCCCTCTCCATCTATCCCTCTCCCTCTATCCCTCTCCATCTATCCCTCTCCCTCTCCATCTATCCCTCTCCATCTATCCCTCTCCCTCTCCATCTATCCCTCCCCATCTATCCCTCTCCCTCTCCATCTATCCCTCTCCATCTATCCCTCTCCATCTATCCCTCTCCATCTATCCCTCCCTCTCCCACTTCCTCTCTATCTATCCCTCTCCCTCTCCATCTATCCCTCTCCCTCTCCATCTATCCCTCTCCCTCTCCATCTATCCCTCTCCCTCTCCATCTATCCCTCTCCCTCTCCATCTATCCCTCTCCCTCTATCCCTCTCCCTCTCCATCTATCCCTCTCCCTCTCCATCTATCCCTCTCCCTCTCCATCTATCCCTCTCCCTCTCCATCTATCCCTCTCCATCTATCCCTCTCCCTCTCCATCTATCCCTCTCCCTCTCCATCTATCCCTCTCCCTCTCCATCTATCCCTCTCCCTCTCCATCTATCCCTCTCCCTCTATCCCTCTCCCTCTCCATCTATCCCTCTCCCTCTCCATCTATCCCTCTCCCTCTCCATCTATCCCTCTCCCTCTCCATCTATCCCTCTCCATCTATCCCTCTCCCTCTCCATCTATCCCTCTCCATCTATCCCTCTCCATCTATCCCTCTCCCTCTCCATCTATCCCTCTCCCACTTCCTCTCTATCTATCCCTGGCCTGTCCCGTTCTCCCTCTCCATCTATCCCTCTCTATCTATCCCTCTCCCTCTCCCCACTTCCTCTCAATCTATCCCTCTCCCTCTCTTGTATCTTATTCTCCCTATTTATCTCTTTCTCCCTCAGTCTCTCTTCCATTATCTCTTCCCTGTCCCTCTTTCCCTAACCTCTTTCTTCCTCTCGCTCTCCTTCTAAAATCAAATCCAACTAAATTGTATTGGTCGCATACACATTTCGAAGATGTTATTGCGGGTGTAGCGAAATGCTTGTGTTTCTAGCTCCAACAGTGCAGTAATATCTAACAATTCACAATAATACACACAAATCTAAAATAAATATTAGCACGAGCAATGTCGGAGTCCGTGTGGGTGGGTGGGTGGGTGGGTGGGTGGGTAGGTAGGTAGGTAGGTAGGTAGGTAGGTGTATAGACATTATGTGAATAGAATATTTAGTATATCTGTAGAATATATAGGATAGAATAGTATTATATACAGCATTAGTTGAACAGGATGGCATTTACTAGAATACAGTATATGCATATGAAATGAGTAAAACAGTATGTAAACATTATTAAAGTGACAAGTGATTCCATGTCTATGTACAGAGGGCAGCAGCCTCAATGTGCAGGGTTGAGTAACTGGGTGGTAGTTGGCTAGTGACAGTGTCTAAGCTCAGGCCAGGGTACTGGGTGGAGACTGGCTAGTGATGGCTATTTAACAGTCTGTTATTTAACAGACAGAAGCTGTTTTTCAGTCTCTCTGTCCCAGCTTTGACGCACCTGTACTGACCTCGCCTTCTGGATGATAGCTGGGTGAACAGGCCATGGCTCGCTCGGGTTGTTGATGTCCTTTTGGCTTTCCTGTGACATCGGGTGCTGTAGGTGTCCTGGAGGGCGGGTAGTTTGCCCCCGGAGAAGCGTTGGGCAGACCGCGCCACCCTCTGGAGAGCCTTGCGGTTGGGGGCGGTGCAGTTGCCGTACCAGGTGGTGATACAGCCCGACTTGATACTTTCAATGGTGCATCTGTAAAAGTTTGTGAGGGTCTTAGGGGCCAAGCCAAATTTCTTCAGCCTCCTGAGGTTGAAGAGGCGCTGTTGCAAAGTGATGTGTTTGCCGAGAAAGATTTTCACCTTCTCCAATGCTGTCTCCTGAATTCCACGATCAGCTCCTTCGTTGGTCTAGGGTGTCAGGTAAGGTGGAGGTGATATGATCCTTAACTAGCCTCTCAAAGCACTTCATGATGACAGAAGTGAGTGCTATGGGGAGATAGGTATTTCGTTCAATTACCTTTGCTTTCTTGGGTACAGGAACAATGGTGGACATCTTGAAGCAAGTAGGGAAAGCAGACTGTGATAGGGAGAGATTGAGTATGTCCATAAACACTCCAACCAGCAGACCTGTGCATGCTCTGAGGACGCGGCTAGGGATGCCGTCTGGGCCGGCAGCTTTGCTAGGGTTAACACGCTTAAGTGTCTTACGTCAGCCACGGAGAAGGAGAGTGGACCGCGTCAGTGCCACTGTGTTATAACCGCACTGTCTGTATTCGATCATATTCCCAGTCACCTTGCCGTGATTAAATGTGGGGGTTTGCACTTTCTGTTTTGCACGAATGCTGTCATCTATCCACAGTTTTTGGTTTGGGTAGATTTTTATAGTCACAGTGGGAACAACATCCCTTATACACTTCCTGATGAACTCAGTCCCCGTGTCAGTGTATACATCAATGTTATTCTCAGAGGCAACCCGGAACATATCCGCGAGGTCAAAACAATCTTGAAGCATGGATTCCGGATTGGTCAGAACAGCGTTGAATAGACCGTAGCACAGGTGCTTCCTGTTTGAGTTTCTGCCTATAGGAAGGATGGAGCAGAATGTAGCTGTGATCTGATTTGCCAAAAGGAGGGCAGGGGAGGGCCTTCTAGCCATCCCGGAAGGGATAGTAACAATGGTTGAGAGTTTTTGAAGCGTGAGTACTACAGGCAATATGTAAATAGAACTTCGGTTGCGTTTTCCTCAGATTTGCTTTGTTCAAATCCCCAGCTACAATAAATGCAGCCTCAGGATATGTGGTTTCCAGTTTGCACAAAGCCCAGTGTAGATCCTTGTTCCTTGAGGGCCGTTGTGGTATCGGCTTGAGGGGGAATATACCCAGCTGTGACTATAACCAAAGAAAATTCTCTTGGGAGGTAATATGGTCTGCATTTGATTGTGAAGTATTCTAGGTTGGGTGAACAAAAGGACTTGAGTTTCTGTACGTTATCACAATCACACCAAGGGCAGTTAATCATAAAACATACACCTCAGCCTTTCTTCTTTCCCGAGAGTTCTTTATTCCTGTCTGCGCAATGTACTGAGAACCCAGCTGGCTGTATGGACGGGGACAGTATATCCGGAGAGAGTCGTGATTCCTTGAAACAGAGTATGTTACAGTCCCTGATGTCTCTCTGGAAGGAGATCCTTGCCCTGAGCTCGTCTACCTTATTGTCCATGGACTGAACATTAGCGAGTAATAGAACTCGGAAATGGTAGATGGTGTTCAATCTGGGATAAGTTAAATTGCCTTGGAGAGTACGAACAAAGGATCTGGAAATTCTGGAAAGTCATATTTCTGGTCAAAATGCTGGTTATCGCGGTTCTGATACCCAAAAGTTATTTCCGGCTGTATGTAAGAAATAACACCAAATTTGTTTTACAAATACTCTTGCTCCCACTCCCTCTCTATCCCTCTCCCTCCCTTGTGTCTCCTTCTCCCCTCTCCTATTTCTTGCTCCCTCAGCCTCTCACATGCTTCTAAGGGTTTTATTTCTCCAGAGCCCCATTTGGCCAGGCCTAATGAGTTGGTATTTAGCTGGCTCACGATCCTCAACTTTGACCCCAGGGGAGCTGGCGGATTACAGGTCTCCTCCAGTGGGTGTCTAGGTTGTCACGCCACAGTAAAGAACTGGCAAAGGTGCCTATCTACATGCCCAATGCGGTGCCACTGCAGATTAACGACCTGTTGCATTCCCGGGCACAATGGAAACTCCCAAATGAGCGGCCATATTGTTAAACAAAGCTCTATGACCAGCTTTATTAAATCCATGTGTCTGACAGTAGGCCTATTTATTTCAGATATAAGTATGTAAAAATCCCTTGGCTGTTGTTTTGTTGTTGGATGGTTTGGTGCTACGGTGGAATAAAAGTTAACAGAGTAAACAGAGACAAAGAAATCGTCAGGGTCTGTACACAAACACAGCTATTGCAGGGAAGGCACGCCTGGGATAAACGAAAGAATAGAGAAAATAAAACAAAATGTATACCAGAGGCAACGCACAAACGTCAACTCTTTATTTCGGTCTCTATACACTGTCTTTCTCTTATGCCTCATTCAGCTCCCTCTCCCTCTATTCCTAGACATGTACTGCACATACTGTACAGGGGTTTTGTGCCAAAAACCTGCCTGTGTGTTAAGGTCCACAGACTGATTCATCAAACGGTATTCATCGGCTCTGTCAGATTCGTCCAACCAGCTACCAATCAAGCAACTGAACACTAAACCTGCCTGTCAGTAGAACTGACTCAGAAAGAAATACAAAAACACAGCTGATCCGAGATGTGTAATCATTTGTGTCGGTCAGAGTCGTAGTGTAGTTGACTGAAGCTCAATTGCTCTCCTCAGAGGAAGCTAAATGAAGACAGACGTTTCCGGTTGCACTGGTAGAAGAGACTGTGGCCTAGCAGGTAGAAGCAGTAACTTCATCAAGCCAAAGGGTGCAAATGCAATGTCAATTTACATTTGATCGAAAGGGATTTACAATCGATGCCATTAGCCAAACGTTAGCTCTCTCTGCTAAGGGAGATGGAATTTATGACCCGATTAAAACGCAATGTTAACAGAAAGCAAAGCAATCCGTTCCACGATGTCCACCAAGCATTATCGCTAGCATTATATATTTAGAATAGTATCAGCCCCACCATAGTCAAGTACAGAGTCCCTCCATGTCCCTTCATACCAAACTGTTTGCCCAAGCCTAAAAAAAGAGAGACAAATTAAATAAATAACCACCAAGGTTATATGGCCCCCGGAATGTACTAGATCAAGACGACAGCCGACGGACGTTTCTTTTAACCTGAAGACTTTTTGGAAAGAGCGCTCAGCTCACAGTAAAGGCAAATGAGTCACCCATGAACATTCCGCCGTTCCTCATCGTTGGGACATTGTCAGGTTTTGTGCTTTAGACGTAGAGTAGAAATGGCAACACCGACACCATAGCCGTGATATACCACGGGCCTATCTGCAACGGATATACACTGGCTGGCTGCACTGTGGATATGGAAACAGTGACACAAAGGGCACCGTTAAAACACCAGTTCAGTGAGTCGCCGAGGAAAGAAGCTTGAGTCGGTTATCATTGCAGCCCTCATTTATTTATGACCTGCCGAACTACACAACAGCCGATAAAAAACAGAAAAGGAGCATTTCTTTGTTTTGAAAGTTCATTGGAACATTTGGACATATCGTCTCCCAGATATATGCTTGTGATAAACGAGGGGGTCGCCTTCTTTGGTCACTGCGCTCTGATACGGAGAATGATAGCCTTTATGCCTACCTTTAGCCTAGCATATTGTAAGCTATCTGAATAGGCCAGGGGTATTCAACTCATACCCTAAGAGGTCTGGAGCCTGCTGGTTTTCTGTTATACCTTATAATTAATTGCACACACACCTGGTGTCCCAGGTCTATATCAGTCCCTGATTAGAGGGGAAAAACGAAAAAAAATGCAGAACTGGCTTCGAGGTCCAAAGTTGATTTTTAAATTTTTTTTAGAATTTTACCCCTTTTTCTCCCCAATTTCGTGGTATCCAATTGTTGTAGTAGCTACTATCTTGTCTCATCGCTACAACTCCCGTACGGGCTCGGGAGAGACGAAGGTTGAAAGTCATGCTTCTTAACACAGCACGCATCCAACCCGGAAGCCAGCCGCACCAATGCGCCGGAGGAAACACTGTGCACCTGGCCACCTTGGTTAGCGCACACTGCGCCCAGCCCGCCACAGGAGTCGCTGGTGCGCGATGAGACAAGGACACCCCTACCGACCAAGCCCTCCCTAACCCGGGCGACGCTAGGCCAATTGTGCGTCGCCCCACGGACCTCCCGGTCGCGGCCGGTTACGACAGAGCCTGGGCGCGAACCCAGGGACTCTGATGGCACAGCTGGCGCTGCAGTACAGCGCCCTTAACCACTGCGCCACCCGGGAGGCCCAAAGTTGATTTTGAAGGCTATGCAGCAGTCCCAGCTAGGCTAATCCAGACAAGGACGATAGAACACTTGGAATGAAGATATGGTTCAGAAGTTTCAGAGTGGCCTTCAAACAGGGTCTGGGTGTGTCGAAGGCGAGGTTTGGATCACATGATTCTGTCACGTACATTCAGGCGGTCGGTCGTCTTTGGATGCAACCTCGCGGCAGGCCTCCCGCCTCCAGCTCACTACTTTAACGTTAAGTTGGATCGAATGCTTTAACCCATTTTTTTTTCCCCCAGCCAGGAAAGTTGAGCAGGTTTCATGGCGGCTCCCCCGGCGTAGCCAAACCAACCAACACTTTGACCACCATTACCATAGAGGAAAGCCAGGGCCACTTGGCTTGTCTCTAAAGAAGATGAAGCTAAAATGGCCTCAGTTCCCCCTCTTAACAGAACAGGGGATTTCAGTCCAAGGCTGCCAGCGTAACTGATAATGTCACGCAGCCAGCAACCATTCGTTCATACACGAACGACTCAATGGAACACCTCAGACTGAGTGCAATTCTCAGGGATGAAGAATCACCCTTCTAAAGGAGCTCGATATGAAAGGAGCATCAGGCATCAAATGGAAGAAAACAGACAAACAGGAAGGAACTACCTGGACTTGTCCACAAAGAAAAAGGTTTTCTGTTGCTTGAAAACATTTTCCCGTTGTGTGCCCGAATGAACACAACCCACCCTTAACTGGAAGTTGGAAGCACAGAGCTAAATCCCAATGTGACGCTACAGGTGCAGCCCTTCTCCTCCACCTCCTCTGTCTCCTACTCAGTGGACCTGCACTTCTGAGTGTCACATTAGTCTGATGATTTAATGGGACACGTCCCCACAAGTCCAGAGTTACTCAAGAGCTGAAACAACGGCCTGAAAGAAGCTTCGCCTGAGCAACTTGGGCCTGTCATTGTCAGATTTGTTTCCCTCCATAAAGGAATCGCTCAGAGATTGCTTTGCCGAAGTCAAAGTAACACGTGTTTTCAACATCCTTCCAGGATTAACTGGATGAAATGGTGCATTTTGGATTAGGATGAGTTCCACAATCGGTTTCACTGAAAACGACCTGAATAAGACTGTATGGCCCTGTTACACATTGTGTGTGTGTGAAAACGTATGACACATGAAACTAGGTCCATTATAATCCAATTGCAAATCCCACCCTCTTTCGTGCTCACAGGTCCAGTCCAGAACAACCGACAAAAGAAAACATGTATGGTACAGTGTCGTCAACTGAACAATGGGTTTTCAGGCAGACAGTCTGGAGATCCCATGCCGTCAAGCACTTGAGAACCCCAAACATGGAGGGTGTCCCTTCAAGGCTATATATTACATAATGATCCTTGAAAAAAAAAAAACGTGTTTCAACTTGCTCTAGGATAGAATTAAAAGGCCTGCAATATTGGTTTTCAAAAGAATCAGAATATATGCATGGACCGGTTAAGGATGCAAATATGATTTAAACATGCCACCAGCCTATAGATAAGGTATTTACTCAATATACACCCAACAGTGCACGTGGGATAGTTTTGCCGAAGCAATTCTGATAAGATCAGAGCAAATTACCTTCTGCACAGTTCAGAATTGCAATTCAAAGAGCTGTCTTCCAATAAATTCACACAAAGTCGGGAGCACAGCTGACAGATGGGTACGTACAGAAAGCTCAAGGATTGATTCAACATCTGAAAGCTGCCTTGGGCAAATACCAAGAGATGTGTCATGAACAAAAAAAAGAAGGCTACAACGTGTTCTCCGTGGACAAGAAAACAATCGAAAGGGACAAATGCGCATAAACCGGTTTCAAACGAAGGCAATGTGTATCACTAACGGCGACTGGTAATGTACCCAGATTAAAAACGCCGATTGGGGGAGATAAAAAAAAAAAAAAAAGGTCCACATTTCTTTCATCACTAATGTAAGTTATGTGTGGTGACTCAGAACGTGTGTGTGTGTGTGTTTGAGTGTGAACAAATGCCCGTGCCAGTGTGTGTATGTACAGTAGGTTATGCCTGTGCAGTGTTCGTCTGGAAATCAGTCAGAGCACTTGGAGTATGCAAGCGCATCAATGACAGAGGGGTCAAAGCCTCGCTCACCGGCCCGGTTGTTGCCTATCCATCAAACTAGCTGCCAATATGAACACATTTAGCCTCGAGAAACACCACGCCACTATTCCGGTCCCCCGTGCATAACATTCAGCACATTTTTGAAGGGCAAAGCTTGGAACACTTCTTAAAGGAAACCTAAACATATCACCCTCACAGCAAGGTGTAAAATACTCACTGTTTTTCAGGAGCCCAAGACTCTCTTCTCCCCTCGTCTCTCCATCCACAATACATCCATTCCTCTCCTGGCCATATCCTGCGGGTTATCTCCCGTTGTGTAGCCTATGTATTCAAATGTTGCACCTATACACAGTATCGACCTTTTCTTTACTCCGCGAGTCTACATGTTGCTGACTACATCTCTCTCCCTCCCTCTTTCCCCTCTCACCAGTTATTTTGTTAAAATTCAGTATATACGCCTCGTCACCTAGCAACCTCCCTCTTCATCACTCCCGCGACACGTGTTGAATGCTAAACTTGTCGTTGTGGATTTTTTTATTTTTTTTGTTACGATGGAGTGGAGGGATACACACTCTCAGTGGTGTATCAGTATGCTGTCAAGATATTTATTAGAACTCTCCCTCCCTGTCTCACTCCCTCCCTCCCTTCCCTCTCTCTTTCCCCCTCCCCTTAAACCCATCTGTAAACCTATATTCCTCCTCCTTGCTCCCTCACCCACATCTCTTCTCTCTCTCTCCAAGCAAAAAAAGAAGTCAGTTTATAAAAAAAAACCTTTATAAAAAAAATAATAATAATAAAACAACACTAAAGAGAATTCAAGCCTTGCACTTTGCGGTTATGTGTGCCTTAGGGGAATACATGATCATTGCAATTGTTTATAATATTCAACTCTGGGCTGAACTTTTTCCACTGTAAGGGAATTTGGGGACTTGAAACTGTTACACACGGATAAATAACTTATTCATGCATATGTTAGAGACACACCTTTGAAGGATAATGTGTTTTTTAATTACTGTAATCCTGTCTGCGTTGATCTGGTAATTATTTGATGTCACAACATTAGGCTTTTGCAATTGTTCTACTTCTGTAAATAGGTGCTATAATTAGCCCTTACGGGGAATAACAGAGGAAAATCCTTTTTTGATATTTTCTGCTGAGCACCAGCCATTTTGTCCTCTATGCTGGACATAAAATGTTTGACTGTAGCAGAGAAGAAGAGAAGACATGCGCCTCTGTACCATGCACATCCCTTTTATCTTGATGTAATCATTAAGGGAAATGGTGTGTGTGTGTGTGTGTGTGTGTGTGTGTGTGTGTGTGTGTGTGTGTGTGTGTGTGTGTGTGTGTGTGTGTGTGTGTGTGCTGTGGCGCGCGCGTGCGTGAGCCTCTGCCTTCTGTGTCTATGTCTCCGTTATGTTTCAAGTGAATCCACTGGTATTTTTCTAGAGGCTTGTTTTCCTGCGTAAATATAGAGCTGCCACGCCGCCGATCGGTTCTGTGAAACATTAAAAATAGTGCCCAATTAACGGGAAAAGTGGACACTCGTCTTGCTTGGTCACCCTGTTGTTTTGTAATTGGAAGACCAGGGCACTGACCTCTTCGTCGTGAGGTCAGAGCGAGAGTAATATGAGGAATATTGTGGTGAGGGATAGGAACCTGAAGGAGCCTTTCATGAATCTATTACAAATCGTGGAACAGCTGAAACAAGCTGCCAAAGGTAAAACAGTACTAAGTGGCTATAAAACCACATGGCTGTTACCCTACAAGCTCTATCATTTCTGTACAGTCACTGCTTCTGAGTGTGTTATTAAATACCTCAAGGAGATCCGAAAGCTAACCAAATCCTCCTAAGCTAACCAATCTATTCATCTCAGAGAATAATTACAGGCAAATTGTATTGGAAAGCCGCCATGAAGAATTCACTGCAGTTCTGCACACGTTTGAAGGCGGAGCCTCAGTACTGGAATGGCACAATTAAAACAGCATATTCATTCTTTGTTAATAATTGAGTTTAAAAGCAAGCGATATTCTCAGAGAAATATGACGGCACACTTTTCATTTAGTCTACGATAAAAATGTAATGTCAGAATTCTCCCTTTCTCTGTTCTGACTGGGAATACAATGGACTTAATTGCCTTGACTTTTTCTATTTTTTAAAAAACCCACAAGCAATTGACACGTTCATTTTTTTCCCTCACAGCAGAAAAGGAAAGTTGAGGCAAAAGGCATGAATGAAGTGGTAGCTTGACTGAATACAGTGAAGTGACAATACCATTTTCTATTTAACAAGGCTATAACTCAAAGTTTGTCCGATGCTTTCCGAGCTCAATAGTGGTCTGATGTCAAGACGAGTCGTCAATCCCAAGTAAATAGAGACGATGAAAATAGAGATCGAGGCGCATATAGCTGAATATGGATATAAAGCTGGAGCAGATGGCACGGGGCCGTTAACCCACTGTGGAGCTCTAAAAACATCCGGCAAAACCTTGATTTTGGAGCGAACTATCACTTTAAGTCTTGTGACACTCCTTGTTCCCGAAAATAGACCAATTTTAAGCAACGACAACAAAAAAAGTCACCTGAAAAACAAATCAAATCTAATCAAAATGTATCAATAGTGCATTTTCACCAAACATGTCTCTCTCACCACCAAATATCATGTAGATCCAGATCTGCAACTTGGCCAGGTGAAGGAAGCCTCGAAGCTAATTTGACAGGAGACATTACCAGATCATTGGGAGGATGATTTGTAAACTCCCAGCCTTGGTGAGAGGGAACCTAATAGAGGTGCCCAGACAGAGACATCCACGGCATGTCAGTATCTCTGCAGACTTAACAATGGAGACGTGCAATACACTGAATACGTATAGCCTTGATAGGAGCATTCGCTGATAACATGTATGTTACTAATGACACAATTAAGCAAAAAAAAAAGTGCAAGATCCCTCCTTCACTCACTCATTCCCTGGCTCATTAACTCGCTCACTGTTCCCATAACAAGCTTGTTATGTGTGCATCTCTTCAGTATAAGAAGACCAATGAAGATGTGTGTTTATGTTGCATAACCTTAACCCTACCCACCCATTACCCGTTAATTGTTTTATTTCGTTTACTTCTAGCGTTTGGGGTTCCTGCCTGGTGTGTCAGGTGGGTGGGGGGTTGCCCCTTTGGGACAATTCCATTGAATCCATTGCACCAGGCAAGCTCAAACAAGCACAGCTAAAGTATTTAAAAGAAAATGTACACTATTTGAACCCAGGTCTGCTATGTTGACAACTGTAGCGAGATTGCAAGAAGTCCGAGAGCAGTATGTCATACATTCAATTTATTACCTAGAGTTGAACACTTCGAGGTTTAGGGGGAAATGGGGAAAATAACAAATCAATTGACAGTCTATCTATCAGCAGGCATTCCAGCCTATAACCACAGCTCAGCAGAGCTGTGAGAAATAGTCTCTCATTAAGAGCTCTATGGAGGCGCTGTCCAAGCTAAAATGAATTTAAGGCTTTAGTTTGTTTTCTCTGTCCATGGTGCTGAAATATTTCTAATGTGGCATCACATTTTATGAGTCATTTCTTGCTCAAGTGTGTTGCTACAAAGTGCAGCGTTAATATACATATGAGGACTGGTCCAAGGTGCTGAAACTGTGTTTTAGCACTGGTTTAGCATTGGCTATGCACCGCTTGCTACGCACATTAAAAATGCATCAATACTAAAGTTCAATGTAAACCCGTGAGTGTTTCATATAATACAACAGTCTTACAAGCTTGTTAAAATATACTGAATATCTCATATTGGAATAACACATCAGCATTCACCTTGAGACGGTCACTATATATATATAATTTATTTTTAGTGCAACATTGGTTTTTGGCCAACAAAACGGATATTAACGATTAGCTTAACTTTGCAAAAGCTTTAGGAATCTCAGCCTGTCTGCTTTCTGCAGATCACTTTTATACATTCCCTCTCCGTGATTAGGTCACATTATTTTCATTCATCCGGAATTGCTTCTTACCACAACCAATCATTGAAATGCCATTTTTCAGACCTCCCAATCGCAGAATCTCAACATCTCCCTGATAAGGGAGCCTGCAATTTCTTCGGTTCCCGATCTGAAATAGAAATTTCACCAAAAGTCAAATCAGTGTCTCCATCCCTTGAATGTATGTTGAAATAAAAATAATTCAATATGCATTTACCGTATCAATTCTGTAGCCCTGTTTTTGTTTTTTTCAAGTGCAGGCAGACAGACGGACAGACAGGTAAAAAAAGAGGTAGACAGGTCAACAGAAAGTCAGCCAGTCAGAGAGACAAACAGGTTGAGAGATAGACCGATTGACACCCAGCAACTCTGTAAATACAGCCGATAACCTTTGACCCCCCCACTCAGTTGGCGAAGGGGTCCTAATGTGGCGTGAAACTGTAATCTCTAGAGTTTTATAGTCTCGGTGAGTCTAATCTTTGTGCCACAAACCCACAACAATCTCCTTTTTATTTGCATGGTTGACTCTATCGTTGGACATCGTTTATCTCCTGGCGGGTTTTCTGCTCATTAATCATAATGAACATCATGTTCGAGTGGAACCAATAGAGGCTACCTCTGTGCACCTGTGAACCGGAGTACATCTCCATCTATTCCCCAGACCCAAATAAGTGGCCGTAAATGTAGAGAAGTCAAAGAAAAGAAAAGTCTAATCAGACATCTGGTCAAAACTATCCCAGAGTTCTTTGTCATGAGTCAGAGGACTTTTCCGTTCGCCACAAGAGATATTGGACTGTGGCCTGAAATGACCTACAGTCAATGTACCAAACTATGTATGTAGTGTGTTTAGCCTATGGGTGCGTTAGTAGTTTGGGTTAGATTAGCTACTCCCAAACCTGGTCCTGAGATGCCCTGTACATTGCTGGTTTTTATTCACACTAGGCTGGAGGACTCTCATAGGATGACTGTGAGATCATTATCAAGATCCAATGTGAAAATCAGTATCACATCTTGAATGTACACTGAGTATACATAACAGAACATAGACTGCCCAGGTGAATCCAAGAAAAAATATGATCCCTTATTGATGTCACTTGTTAAATCCACTTCAATCTGTGACAATGTGCGTCTAGGTGGTAGGTGTAGGAGTCAGACGCAGGAGAGCAGGGATGTCTGAGAAGCGTGTTTTTCATAAGAAAGACCACCAACACAGGAATGGCACAATCAAAGGGTACAACGCCCTCGACCACAGAGAAGCCGTGCAAACGCACGGAGGAACAAACAAAGTTCCGACACACTTACAGTGCCTTGCGAAATTATTCGGCCCCCTTGAACTTTGCGACCTTTTGCCACATTTCAGGCTTCAAACATAAAGATATAAAACTGTATTTTTTTGTGAAGAATCAACAACAAGTGGGACACAATCATGAAGTGGAACGACATTTATTGGATATTTAAAACTTTTTTAACAAATCAAAAACTGAAAAATTGGGCGTGCAAAATTATTCAGCCCCTTTACTTTCAGTGCAGCAAACTCTCTCCAGAAGTTCAGTGAGGATCTCTGAATGATCCAATGTTGACCTAAATGACTAATGATGATAAATACAATCCACCTGTGTGTAATCAAGTCTCCGTATAAATGCACCTGCACTGTGATAGTCTCAGAGGTCCGTCAAAAGCGCAGAGAGCATCATGAAGAACAAGGAACACACCAGGCAGGTCCGAGATACTGTTGTGAAGAAGTTTAAAGCCGGATTTGGATACAAAAAGATTTTCCAAACTTTAAACATCCCAAGGAGCACTGTGCAAGCGATAATATTGAAATGGAAGGAGTATCAGACCACTGCAAATCTACCAAGACCTGGCCGTCCCTCTAAACTTTCAGCTCATACAAGGAGAAGACTGATCAGAGATGCAGCCAAGAGGCCCATGATCACTCTGGATGAACTGCAGAGATCTACAGCTGAGGTGGGAGACTCTGTCCATAGGACAACAATCAGTCGTATATTGCACAAATCTGGCCTTTATGGAAGAGTTGCAAGAAGAAAGCCATTTCTTAAAGATATCCATAAAAAGTGTTGTTTAAAGTTTGCCACAAGCCACCTGGGAGACACACCAAACATGTGGAAGAAGGTGCTCTGGTCAGATGAAACCAAAATGTAACTTTTTGGCAACAATGCAAAACGTTATGTTTGGCGTAAAAGCAACACAGCTCATCACCCTGAACACACCATCCCCACTGTCAAACATGGTGGTGGCAGCATCATGGTTTGGGCCTGCTTTTCTTCAGCAGGGACAGGGAAGATGGTTAAAATTGATGGGAAGATGGATGGAGCCAAATACAGGACCATTCTGGAAGAAAACCTGATGGAGTCTGCAAAAGACCTGAGACTGGGATGGAGATTTGTCTTCCAACAAGACAATGATCCAAAACATAAAGCAAAATCTACAATGGAATGGTTCAAAAATAAACATATCCAGGTGTTAGAATGGCCAAGTCAAAGTCCAGACCTGAATCCAATCGAGAATCTGTGGAAAGAACTGAAAACTGCTGTTCACAAATGCTCTCCATCCAACCTCACTGAGCTCGAGCTGTTTTGCAAGGAGCAATGGGAAAAAATGTCAGTCTCTCGATGTGCAAAACTGATAGAGACATACCCCAAGCGACTTACAGCTGTAATCGCAGCAAAAGGTGGCGCTACAAAGTATTAACTTAAGGGGGCTGAATAATTTTGCACGCCCAATTTTTCAGTTTTTGATTTGTTAAAAAAGTTTAAAATATCCAATAAATGTCGTTCCACTTCATGATTGTGTCCCACTTGTTGTTGATTCTTCACAAAAAAATACAGTTTTATATCTTTATGTTTGAAGCCTGAAATGTGGCAAAAGGTCGCAAAGGCACTGTATTTCAGAACCCGTGAAAACAGATAACGGGAGAACCGAACCGAGCACCTCACAATAAAAGACTAATCCCGTAACAAACTTAGGCAGGCAACAGGTTACCATTATACACACAGAAATTAACGCAAATGAAACCAGGTGTGAAAAATATTTTTTTATGAATTTATTTGCAAATTATGGTGGAAAATAAGTATTTGGTCACCTACAAACAAGCAAGATTTCTGGCTCTCATAGACCTGTAACTTCTTCTTTAAGAGGCTCCTCTGTCCTCCACTCATTACCTGTATTAATGGCACCTGTTTGAACTTTGTAGACCTGCACCAGGCTGGGAAGACTGAATCTGCAATAGGTAAGCAGCTTGGTTTGAAGAAATCAACTGTGGGAGCAATTATTAGGAAATGGAAGACATACAAGACCACTGATAATCTCCCTCGATCTGGAGCTCCATGCAAGATCTCACCCCGTGGGTTCAAAATTATCACAAGAACGGTGAGCAAAAATCCCAGAACCACACAGGGGGATCTAGTGAATGACCTGCAGAGAGCTGGGACCAAAGTAACAAAGCCTACCATCAGTAACACACTACGCCGCCAGGGACTCAAATCCTGCAGTGCCAGACGTGTCCCCCTGCTTAAGCCCGTACATGTCCAGGCCCGTCTGAAGTTTGCTAGAGAGCATTTGGATGACCCAGAAGAAGATTGGGAGAATGTCATATGGTCAGATGAAACCAAGATATAACTTTTTGGTAAAAACTCAACTCGTCGTGTTTGGAGGACAAAGAATGCTGAGTTGCCTCCAAAGAACACCATACCTACTGTGAAGCATGGGGGTGGAAACATCATGCTTTGCGGCTGTTTTTCTGCAAAGGGACTAGGACGACTGATCCGTGTAAAGGAAAGAATGAATGGGACCATGTATCATAAGATTTTGAGTGAAAATCTCCTTCCATCAGCAAGGGCATTGAAGATGAAACGTGGCTGGGTCTTTCAGCATGACAATGATCCCAAACACACCACCCGGGCAACGAAGGAGTGGCTTCGTAAGAAGCATTTCAAGGTCCTGGAGGGGCCTAGCCAGTCTCCAGATCTCAACCCCATAGAAAATCTTTGGAGGGAGTTGAAAGTCCGTGTTGCCCAGCAACAGCCCCAAAACATCACTGCTCTAGAAGAGATCTGCGTGGAGGAATGGGCCAAAATAACAGCAACAGTGTGTGAAAACCTTGTGAAGACTTACAGAAAACGTTTGACCTCTGTCATTGCCAACAAAGGGTATATAACAAAGTATTGAGATAAACTTTTGTTATTTACCAAATACTTATTTTCCACCATGATTTGCAAATAAATTCATTAAAAGTCCTACAATGTGATTTTCTGGATTTTTTTTCTCATTTTGTCTGTCATAGTTGAAGTGTACCTATGATGAAAATTACAGGCCTCTCTCATCTTTTTAAGTGGGAGAACTTGCACAATTGGTGGCTGACTAAATCATTTTTTGCCCCACTGTAGATACTTTTGTACCGGTTTCCTCCAACATCTTCACAAGGTCCTTTGCTATTGTTCTGGGATTTATTTGCACTTTTCGCACCAAAGTACGTTCATCTCTAGTCGACAGAACGTGTCTCCTTCCTGAGCGGGATGACGGCTGTGTGATCCCATGGTGTTTATACTTGCGTTCTTTTTTTTTTCTTTTTTATTGTTTGTACAGATGAACGTGGCACCTTCAGATGTTTGGAAATTTCTCCCAAGGATGAACCAGACTTGTGGAGGCCATTTTTTTTTTCAAGCAAAGAGGCACTGAATTTGAAGGTAGGCCTTGAAACACATCCACAGGTACACCTCCAATTGACTCAAATGATGTCAATTAGCCTATCAGAAGCTTCTAAAGCCATAACATAACTTTCTGGAATTTTCCAAGCTGTTTAAAGGCACAGTCAACTTAGTGTATGTAAACGTCTGACCCACTGGAATTGTGATACAGTGAATTATAAGTGAAATAATCTGTCTGTAAACAATTGCTGGAATAATTACTTGTGCCATGCACACAGTAGATGTCCTAACCAACTTGCCAAAACTATATTCTGTAAAACAAGTAACTTGTGGAGTGGTTGAAAAATTAGTTTTAATGACTCCAACCTAAGTGTATGTGAACTAGTTTTAATGACTCCAACCTAAGTGTATGTGAACTAGTTTTAATGACTCCAACCTAAGTGTATGTGAACTAGTTTTAATGACTCCAACCTAAGTGTATGTGAACTAGTTTTAATGACTCCAACCTAAATTTATGTGAACTAGTTTTAATGACTCCAACCTAAGTGTATGTGAACTAGTTTTAATGACTCCAACCTAAGTGTATGTGAACTTCCGACTTCAACTGTATGCGCCTTTGAACGGGGTGGGGTCGTAGGTGCCAGGTGCACCGGTTTGTGTCAAGAACTGCAAGGCTGCTGGGTTTCTCACGCTCCACAGTTTCCCGTGTGTATCACGAAACCACTGCAAAGGACATCCAGCTTACTTGAAACAACTGTGGGAAGCGTTGGAGTCAACATGAGCCACCTTGTAGAGTCCATGTGAAGGCTGTCCTGAGGGCAAAAGGCTGTTCAACTCCATATGAGGCAGGTGTATGCTTGCTTCATTGGCAGATCAAAGTTAGGATGAATACCAGTGTGCACAGGGGGCTCCCAGAACGTAACTCAGGAGAGACAGCTTTAGATCACGTAGAACCTCAATTGTACCTGGTTGTATCTGTTCCCTGTCTCCTGAATACCATGGATTTATGGATTTTCTGGTTTGGTTTATTGTTTTGTGGCTAGTGTCATGGTTCCATGAGACAACATTTCTAGGACTATGATGATTTCGGTTTGCTATCGGGAATTTCTCTGCATGTTTGTCGACTTTGCGGTAAAATTATGAGATTTTGTGTTCAAGGACACTCTTTGGTAGGGTCTGAACTCCGGTATAGGTGACCTACAGTAGCTGTTGTGTTGAATTATATTTCAATCAGACCACTTATTTTCTCACTGGATGGATGGGGATGGGAGGATTTGGCTTCTATAGAACTATTAGAGCTAATATGTCGTAACAAAGTTTTGTGAACCTCAAACTTTATATTTTACTGAGGTAAAAATATTGGGGTCACTGGTCAGCGTAATACTTCTGTATGGAGAGGAAAATCAAAATGGTTCCACATATACAGCACAATAATGATCCTCAAGAATGATTCATTCAACTAATGAATAGTCTTGTCACAGACACAAACCCCAATGAGCAAATTCACAATGTAACTGAAAAATGTAGTATTGGAAAAAAAGTCCCAAGTTCCAAGAACTATTTGTAATCCAAAGTTAAAACCCTTAAAAAAAAACAAAAGCAGTAACCTCAGAAAATGTAAGGTCCAAGGGATGCGGATGGCTCTGAACCACTCTGTCTATTTTCCGCTAAAAGAGGTGTGGAATCTAGAGAAAAGACCGCTGGGGTTAATTCGTTAGTCGGATTCCGTTGCAAAATGTTTGGTCGGCTGTAGAATGTTTTGCAACGGAAACAAGAGTTTCTATTGGACAAATTCAGGTAGGCCCCTCCCCGCTTGATTGTGTTTGCTGTACATGCTTCCATTTGGTTCCTAGAGTATATGGTAAGCAGTTTCCGTTGCAAAACGTTTTGCAACTGACCAAGCGTTTTGCAACAGAATCCGACTAATGAATACACCCCTGAAATCCCTCTTAATAGCAAACAATGGTGCTGCAGCCTGATCAAATATGGCACCTGCAGCCTTAAAGCCTACTGCATGATAGGCAATTATTAGCACAATACAGTGTGCTAACGTAGTACAGTACATACTTTGGCACATTATTTTTGTGGTTTAATAATTTCTTTCAGGGGCACTGTTTCCATTTCATTTTCACTTCATTCTTTCATGTGACAACGTTCTTGTTAAATGAGCGCTTACAAAACAATTCAGAAGGTTGACACGTTATAAACTCTCAACTATTTCGGGAAATAACTTTTTGGAGCTACGTTCCTCCCTTAGGATTCCCAGAACCCAGAAATGTGCTGATCTTCATGGTACGTGAATGTGGAATGTGACGGAGGCCGTGGGGCCCAATACGTAAGCTTATTAAAGATCGGGGGATACTATCCAGAGCAGTGTGCGGTTTCCTTTTTCCTTCAACGTGAATGTGGAGAAAAATCAGGAGTCAATTAATTTGCAATGGACATTATCTAGGGATGATGATCTCATTTCTGGAGGAAGATAATCTTCAGCTCTCCTTTCTATCTCCCACCTCACATCTCAGTCAAACCCATCTGCTGTTTGAGTTCAATTGGAATTAAACATTGCTGCTATCACACTAATTTTGCATTCCACTGGCTGTGTTGGTATCTTGGATGAATTAGGCACTGATTATGTGATCATATGGAGTGAATTCCAGCATACAGAGTGTGTATATGAACTCATCTGAGATACAACAGCCTGAATATCTTGCCCTTTTTGTTCTCACCTGTTTTTCCCTCACTGGAATATGGACTGAATATGGACCTTGTATTTTGACTTCCTCTTCCTCGCTGATACACACTGGCCCCGTTCACCTGACACTCCATTTCTAATCAGGGATAGGACCGCAGGGACAGGATAAAGGAAGGGTGCATGTTTAAAGAATTTGAACGGGGCCAGTGGTTGCAGTTCTGTGAGCAGTGCAGTGCAGTCCATATCCCGAGGACAGGGTGTACCCTGTCTGCCTCTGGCAGTCTGTTGGCACCAGTGCAGTTGCACTTACTGTATCAGGCCACAGTTACAGCTAGTGAACAGCAGGTGGCAGCACTGTGTTGCAACATATTTTTGGGGGGCCCTGCAGGCTGTCCTCTCAGCGTTTGATAAGTGAGTGGAGCTATGTGGCTTCTCATGGGCTTTCATGTAGTCACACAGACACAGTTCCCCTCTCTATCTCCCGGCGTATACTCACCGCATAGACACTCATACACGTATAAATGTCCATGCGCACACGCGATCTCACATGTTGTACAGGCATCCATAAATGCACATACATGCGCACTCACACAAACCACATACACGCTCACACATAAGTTCCCATGGGCATACACACACTAACACAAAGTCCCGAACACAAATACACAGGTATTTCCATTTACCCTAAAGATCACATGGGTGCACGTGCATTTGCACAGACATGATCGAACGTAAATTCTCATGCACACAGACACATTTACAAATTCCTGTACAAGCGCACGCACGCACGCACGCACGCACGCACGCACGCACACACACACACACGCACACACACACACACACACACACACACACACACATCCCACATTCACACATGCCCCCCCTCTCTCTTCCCCTCGCTCTCTCACTCAATCAGTCTCTGTCTAACAGATGGGGCGAGGGCACTGCCAGATCCTGGTCCCCTGACAGAGTCCAACAATCTGATATGTGAGAGAGAGAGTAGGAAGAAAGGATGGGATTTTATGGTGACACACAGGGCTCAGAAGACCCCAGACAGACAGACAGACTAGGAAAAGAGAGAGAAAGATGGAGATGAGCGAGAGAGAGAGAGATATAGGAGAGAGAGAGCAGGTAGAGATATATAGGAGAGAGAAAGCAGGGAGAGATATATATAGGAGAGAGAGAGCAGGGAGAGATATATAGGAGAGAGAGCAGGGAGAGATATATAGGAGAGAGCGAGCAGGGAGAGATATATAGAAGAGAGAGAGCAGGGAGAGATATATAGAAAAGCGAGAGCAGGGAGAGATATAAAGGAGAGAGAGCAAGGAAAGATATATAGAAGAGAGAGAGCAGGGAGAGATATAAAGGAGAGAGAGAGCAGGGAGAGATATATAGGAGAGAGAGAGCAGGGAGAGATATATAGGAGAGAGAGAGCAGGGAGAGATATATAGGAGAGAGAGAGAGAGCAAGGAAAGATATATAGAAGAGAGAGAGCAGGGAGAGCTATATAGAAGAGAGAGAGAGCAGGGAGAGCTATATAGAAGAGAGAGAGCAGGGAGAGATATATAGAAGGGAGAGAGCAGGGAGAGATATATAGAAGAGAGAGAGAGCAGGGATAGATATATAGGAGAGAGAGAGCAGGGAGAGATATATAGAAGAGAGAGAGCAGGTAGAGATATATAGAAGAGAGAGAGCAGGTAGAGATATATAGGAGAGAGAGAGCAGGGAGAGATATATAGGAGAGAGAGAGAGAGCAAGGAAATATATATAGAAGAGAGAGAGCAGGGAGAGCTATATAGAAGAGAGAGAGCAGGGAGAGCTATATAGAAGAGAGAGAGCAGGGAGAGATATATAGAAGAGAGAGAGCAGGGAGAGATATATAGAAGAGAGAGAGAGCAGGGATAGATATATAGGAGAGAGAGAGCAGGGAGAGATATATAGAAGAGAGAGAGCAGGGAGAGATATATAGGAGAGAGAGAGAGAGAGAGCAGGGAGAGATATATAGGAGAGAGAGAGCAGGGAGAGATATATAGAAGAGAGAGAGCAGGGAGAGATATATAGAAGAGAGAGAGCAGGGAGAGATATATAGAAGAGAGAGAGAGCAGGGAGAGATATAAAGGAGAGAGAGAGCAGGGAGAGATATATAGAAGAGAGAGAGAGCAGGGAGAGATATATAGAAGAGAGAGAGCAGGGAGAGATATCTAGAAGAGAGAGAGCAGGGAGAGATATATAGAAGAGAGAGAGCTGGGAGATATATAAAGGAGAGAGAGAGCAGGGAGAGATATATAGCAGAAAGAGAGAGCAGGGAGAGATATATAGAAGATAGAGAGCAGGGAGAGATATATAGAAGAGAGAGAGCAGGGAGAGATATATAGCAGAGAGAGAGCTGGGAGAGATATAAAGGAGAGAGAGAGCAGGGAGAGATATATAGCAGAGAGAGAGCAGGGAGAGGGGGGGGGGTCAAGAGGTGTTTAGCGACTGGCTAATGGCTTTGAAATGACAACCTTGGTGACATATTCATGAGATGTTTATTTTGCACAGTTAGCAATGCAAATCAGTGGGCGACGAGGAGCGATAATTTACATGCTAATACGTTCTCGTTTATGTGTCGAATGTTTTACATGCAAATATGCATTTTTGAGAGCTCTTCTGCATGACGAAGGCTGTCTGGGTCTGAAAAAAGCAAAACGGTCATAATGCACAACTTTCTAGTCAGCATTAGTCCCAATTTTATGTCAAAGGCTTGTCGCAGCAAATTATTTCAAAAAAAGTAAATGTGTGTCCCTGTTGAGATGCAGAGGAACTGTAAAAAAATAATTAAAAATTAAATAATATATACATGTTTTTTTAAGTATTTCATTTGTCAACTTTGATTCATTTTATGGTTATCGAAAGTCATACTTCTATGAAAATACATACGGTCTGTAAAGTATATCCCAGGGACCAACCAGCTTAGCCTGCTACAGCTTGATAGTAGACTATCCTATAGACCTGTTGTGTTCAGATTAGTCATGTAAATCACATTTCTTCATTTTTTCCCATTCATTTGAATTGAAGAAAATTTAATTTGGGAAATGTGTGTGTGTGTGTGTGTGTGTTTAGGCGGAAAGGAGTCTCTGTTTCTCCTTCTCTGTCAATATCAGGATTTCCTTTTTCTTCTAAAACCTTAATGAACCACATTAAGACCAATCTACAGTATTGTCAATGTTTTCCGTGTGATTCCAATCCTTTTGGGTGTGTGGATCAGGTATGAAGCTGTGAGATTTGGCATGACTCATGATAGGATTGGAAAATAGCATGAAAGGTATTTAAAGGATTAGTGTAATGATGAGTGAAGGTAAACAAATCACATTGAATCAGATCTGACTGGCTCTCTATCTCTGACGCATACACACATACATGCACACATGCACACACACACACGCACGCACGCACGCACGCACACACGCCGATATGAGAGAAATCTGTCTAAGCCCTCTGCCTGAGGGAAGGAGATAATTTTAGAGTGTGTGTGCGTGTACATGCAGGCGGGCATGTGTCTGTACGTGTGTGTTTGTGTGTGTTTACATGTGCGTGCAGGCGTGTGTTTAAATCTCCGAAAGCATTGTGAGAAATCACGGCACAGCTGTGCGAGAGGGTTAGAGACACATCTGGAGACATTGGGCAATACCCTCCACATGGCATCTTCATTTTGGCAATAGCGGGGCACACTCACAGCCTGACTGACAAATCTTCTCGGCACTCACACAGAAACAGACATATAGAGGGTGGGAGAAAGAGACAGGGACCGGAAATGAGTGTGCAGGAGAGAAAGAGGAAGAGGGAGAGAAGGAAAGGAAAGGAGAGATACAAGAGTTGTGAAGTGATCTAAAAGGAAATGAATGCACTTTGAAGATAAGTGCTGTTCGAAAGTTTCGAGGAGAGGCCCCACCGCCACACAGCCCACCATCACTCAACCAAAAAAATGTTGATGTTGTTAGCTTAAGCAGGTCTGAGTATAAAACCCAGCAAGCCAGCCACATGAACAGGCAGGCACAAGGCAGTCACACGAGGCTAACGTAGCATAGCGTAGCATAGCGTAGCATAGCCCAATTAAAAAGCAGTGAGCAGGAATGCGGTCGATGCTACATGCCGTACCAAAGAGATATCAAAGAGATGCTAACGACTACGTGGTTGAAATAATACTTTGATACTCCGAGGGGGGAGGGGGGGGGGGGGGTTGAAAGGGTTCCCTCTGGCTTATTTCAAATATGCAACATTACAGGAATCTAAATATAGCACTTAGAGTCTGCTATTTAACAGATTAAAATGAACTAAGCTTGCTTTTCCTGGCTCCAAAAACAGAAATGAAAAACTGTAACAGGGTCATGTTTCATCTCAGATGTTTTTTATGTACAGTCGAGAGAAGAGAAGGTTTGTGAAATATCTTTTCCTTTTCAGACATTTTCTGTATAGCCTACAACCACTGTTTTTGTTTATACCTCACTAAAATGGGCAAAATGGTGTTTCGGTAGATTTTAGATAATCAGGTCAATATTCTACATGCTGTTAAAAATTGTAGGTGATTTAGGCCATAACGGGAATACAAAGGCCACAATTTTATGATATGCAATCTGAACGGATTTCAAATGCTTCTCATTTCACAGTATGTGGCTTACTGGTCATCTGGCTATAGCTAGTTCTAGCTGGTTCTAGCCAGCATGGCAACAAACTGCTAAGCCGCTCACAGCAAGCTGCTTTCAAATAGCCCCTTACAAAACGTGTTTGAGCCCAGATCGGATTCGGACTCTGTGGCATTTAAAAACCCAACAAGCCACCACAGTCCGTAAAGACCTACTAACTAGGGGTGATGCAGTGGCTCTTCCTTTAAAAGTATATTCAATCGCCAGCAAGCATTTTGGGAAATTCTGTGGCCGTTAGCTATCCGACTGTGGTAGCAAACAGTACAGTTCTATTCCAGCACTACTCCTTTGATGCAACACACGGAATACACACACCAACACGTCTGTGTCAGGACTTTCCAGCTGCAGTACTGCGAGCAAGACGAGACAGTGCAACTGCAAAAGGAAGATATTGGAGTCTTTTTTGTGTGCAAAACTCTTCTCTTTTTCCTTTGATGTAGCAAAAAGACATCATGACCTGGAGCCAACTACTGTTCACACCTACTGTACAATCATTTACTGGGAGATGCATGCAACTCCCAATGACTGTAATGACTGGGACTGCTCTAAATGGGGGTATTAGACCAGTACAGAGAGATATCCACAGCTATACAAAAAAATGTTTGTTTTTTTTAAATTTGGAACGGTGTACTGCAATACAGTGTGCACTTATATAATATATTGATTTAAGATATAGGCCCTATTGATTTAAGATATAGGCCCTATTGATTTAAGATATAGGCCCTATTGATTTAAGATATAGGCCCTATTGATTTAAGATATAGGCCCTATTGATTTAAGATATAGGCCCTATTAATTTAAGATATAGGCCCTATTGATTTAAGATATAGGCCCTACGTGATCACATCTACAGTGTCCATTTTAGGACGTTCATCAGCCGTCTGTCTCCAACAGACCTCTGCCCCTCGATTTGGGTCATATGCCTCTCTCTCTCTCTCTCTCGCGATAATAGATCATAAACAATTCAAATTAACAGTAAACATTACACTCACAGAAGTTCCAAAATAATAAAGACATTTCAAATGTCATATTATCTCTCTATATACAGTGTTGTTACAATGTGCAAATAGTTCAAGTACAAAAGGGAAATTAAATATGGGTTGTATTTACAATGGTGTTTGTTCTTCACTGGTTGCCCTTTTCTTGTGGCAACAGGTCACAAATAGGATGGCAGACTCTGAGGTCATATCTGTGATGGCAGACTCTGCGGTGGCAGGTAGCCTAGTAGTTAGAGCGTTGGGCCAGTAACCGAAAAGTTGTAGGATCGAATCCCGAAGTTGACAAGGTAAAAATCAGTTGTTCTGCCCCTGAACAAGGCAGTTGTTCCCCGGTAGGCAGGCATTGTAAATAAGAATGTATTCTTAACTGACTTGCCAGGTTAAATACAAACTGTGGTATTTCACACAAAATTGGATTTGTTTTTGAATTCTGTGTAATCTGAGGGAAATATGTGTCTCTAATATGGTCATACATTTGGCAGGAGGTTAGGAAGTGCAGCTCAGTTTCCACCTCCTTTTGTGGGCAGTGTGCACATAGCCTGTCTTCTCTTGAGAGCCAGGTCTGCCTACTGCGGCCTTTCTCAATAGCAAGACTATGCTCACTGAGTCTGTACATAGTCAAAGTTTTCCTTAAGTTTGGGTCAGTCACTGTGGTCAAGTATTCTGCCACTGTGTACTCTCTGTTTAGGGCCAAATAGCACTCTAGTTTGCTCTGTTTTTTGTTAATTCTTTGCAATGTGTCAAGTAATTATATTTTTGTTTTCTCATGATTTGGTTGGGTCTAATTGTGCTGCTGTCCTGGGGCTCTGTGGGGTGTGTTTGTGTTTGTGAACAGAGCCCCAGGACCAGCTTGCTTAGGGGAGACTCTTCTCCCGGTTCATGTCTCTGTAGGTGATGTCTTTGTAATGTAAGGTTTGGGAATCTCTTCCTTTTAGGTGGTTGTAGAATTTAACAGCTCTTTTCTGGATTTTGATAATTAGCGGGTATCGGCCTAATTCTGATCTGCATGCATTATTTGGTGTTTTACGTTGTACACAGAGGATATTTTTTGCAGAATTCTGCATACAGAGTCTCAATTTGGTGTTTGTCCCGTTTTGTGAATTCTTGGTTGGTGAGCGGACCCCAGACCTCACAACCATAAAGGGCAATGGGTTCTATAAGTATTTTTAGCCAGATTCTAATTGGTACGTCAAATTTTATGTTCCATTTGATGGCATAGAAGGCCATTCTTGCCTTGTCTCTCCACAAAGCTCTCTTCACAGCTTTGTGGAAGTTACCTGTGGCGCTGATGTTTAGGCCGAGGTACGTATCGTTTTTTGTGTGCTCTAGGGCAACGGTGTCTTAATAGAACTTGTATTTGTGGTCCTGGCAACTGGACCTTTTTTGGAACACCATTATTACTGTCAGGGCCCTGGTCTGACAGATTCTTTGCAGATTCTCTCTCTCTCTCTCTCTCTCTCTCTCCCTCTCCCTCTCTCTCCCTCCCTCTCTCCCTCTCTCTCTAGTCCTGTGCCTGTTGACTTTGAGCCGTGCTCCAGGAGAGGAGCCAAATCCAGGGTGCTGGGTTGCACTCCCCCTGCAAGCAGCCAGGAGCCAGGGCTCCAGATGAGCTGAGCTGCTCTCCAGTGTGTAAAAGGAGCAGTCACACAAGAAGCTTCGCCTCCACTGCAGCTGCCACCCACACAGCGCATTGACACACACACACACACACACTCCGCCACTTCACTTCACTGTAGCCTGCCTGCAGACATATGATTAGAGTTAAACAAAAGGCATGTGTACAGTGGGCTGAATACAGAAATATAACTGTAACACACACTCACCGGATAGTACACATTGCTGGGTAACTAGGAGTGTGGAGAATGCCCTCCAGAACAGGCAGCTAGACCAGCTGACAAGCAAGAGCCTCATTACCGCCTCTACTTCACTCACACACTCTCTCTCTCTCTCTCGTACAAACATATTGTACACAGCATGCATGCACACACACACACACACACACTTCACACACACACACACACACACACACACGCACACTTCACACACACACTTCATACACATTCTCACACATGAGCGAGTTTCACATCACTAGCCCTCCCCACAGCACTCCAGCACCAGTCTCCATAGCGACAGCCAATCCAGAGCTGGGGGGGTCTGTCATCTTCGAAGCAGAACTGGCAGAGGAAGTCCAGGAAAGGAGAGGTGCAGGAAAATATGGAGCAGGAGAATGAGGAAGCAGGGGGGAGAAGGCAGGGGAAAAGGCTCTGGGGCAGGGGCCAGAAAGAAAGAGGTCAAATTTAACCCGAACAGAAGAGAGGGAGAAGAGAGGGAGAAGAGAGGGGAGAAGAGAGGCGAGAAGAGGAGCTCTTGGGGTGTAGAAGTGAGAGGTTGCCGTGAAGCTTTGCGGGATAGGTAGAACAGTTTTCACATCCACACCCCACGCCACTGAATAACTGTCAAATCTCCACATGTGCCTACACTGTCCGTAACTGTCAGCATGTTATGAAGGCCTCTGTAGTGTAGACAGCCTATACCTCCTTCAGGGTAAACATTACAGAGATTATAGTCAGAACCTAAAGCACATGACCTTAGGAAAGAGTTGGTTTCCACCACTTAGTCAAATTGCCTGTTGCCAGGAATCAATTAAAGCGCAGTGTGACAAGCGTACTGCAATTGACTTTTAAAGGTCATTTAATTTACTTCACCGTGAATGCAATCTCCGTGAATGCAATCTCCGTGAATGCAATGCAGTTTGCTTGTGGACAACGCATCTGATTGAATCCTGGCCTGTGTGTAGGCTAAGTAAAATGGTGATGTCATCCTGAGAGTATGGAAAGTGTCTCTGACCCAGCAGGCCTATGGAGGGATGGTTATAGAGATTGTACAGTTGTAGCTAGCAACACGTCCTTTCAACAATATTCCAGTAGAATCTGGAAATTTCCTGGTGTTCCTGGAAACTTGGCCTCCTTTGACGCTTCAGGGTTTCAGGGACCAAACTGAGAGTCGCTCCCTCACGTTAGGGGTTGGGTTAAATGCGGAAGACACATTTCAGTTGAATGCATTCAGTCGTACAACTGACTAGGTATCTCCCCTTTCCCGTTCCATTCGTTTTCCACCATCCCATTGAGAAGCTGCAATAGGACAATAGATTTTAGTCACAGTGCATTCAGAAAGTATTCACACCCCTTTACCTGTTTAATTCTAAAAATGGATTACAAAAAAAAAGTATCTGAATAAATCTACACATAATACCCCATGATGACAAAGTGAAAACAGTTTTTTAGACATTTTTACAAATGTATTTAAAAAAAACAACCAGAAAAACCTTATTTACATACGTTTTCAGACTCTTTGCTATGAGACTCGAAACTGAGCTCAGGTGAATCCTGTTTCCATTGATCATCCTTGAGATGTTTCTACAACTTGATTGGAGTCCACCTGTGCTAAATTCAATTGATTGGACATGATTTGGAAAGGCACACACCTGTCTATATAAGAAGCCATGGGGTCGAAGGAATTGTCCGTAGAGCTCAGAGACAGGATTGTATCAAGGCACAGATCTCTGGGAGGGTACCAAAAAATGTCTGCAGCATTGAAGGTCCCCAAGAACACAATGGCCTCCATCATTCTTAAATGGAAGAAGTTTGGAACCACCAAGATGCTGCCTAGAGGTGGCCGCCAGGCCAAACTTAGCAATCGGGGGAGAAGGGCTTTGGTCAGGGAGGTGACCAAGAACCCAATGGTCACTCTGACAGAGCTCCAGAGTCCCTATGTAGAGATGGGAGAAACTTCCAGAAGGATAACCATCTCTGCAGCACCACCAATCAGGCCTTCATGGTAGAGTTGCAAGACAGAAGCCACTCCTCAGTAAAAGGCACATGACAGCTCGCTTGGAGTTTGCCAAAAGACACCTAAAGGACTCTGACCAGGAGAAATAAGATTATCTGGTTTGATGAAACCAAGATTGAAACCAAGATTGAACCCTTTGGCCTGAATGCCAAGTGTCACGTGTGGAATAAACCTGGCACCATCCCTACGGTCAAGCATGATGGTGGCAGCATCATGCTGTGGGGATGTTTTTCAGCAACAGGGGCAGGGAGACTAGTCAGGATCGAGGGAAATGATGAACGGAGCAAAGTACAGAGAGACCCTTGATGAAAACCTGCTCCAGAGCACTCAGGACCTCAAACTGTGGCAAAGGTTAACCTTCCAACAGGACAACAACCCTAAGAACAATGCCTAGACAATGCAGGAGTGGCTTTGGGACAAGTCTCAAAATGTCCTTGAGTGGCCCAGCCAGAGCCCAGACTTGAACCCTATCTAACATCTCTGGAGAAACCTGAAAATAGCTGTGCTGCAACGTTACCAATCCAACCTAACAGAGCTTGAGAGGATCTGCAGAGAAGAATGGGAGAAACTCCCCAAATACAAGTGTGCCAAGCTTGTAACGTCATACCCAAGAAGACTCGAGGCTGTATTCGCTGCCAACGGTGCTTCAACAAAGTACTGAGTAAATGGTCTGAATACTTATGTAAATGTGGCATTTCAGTTGTTTATTTTTAATACATTTGTAAAAATATCTAAAAACCTATTTTGCTTTGTCATTATGGGGTATTGTGTGTAGATTGATGATTAGTCAATTTTAGAATAAGGCTGTAACATGTGGAAAAAGTCAAGGGGTCTCAATACTTTCCAAAGGTACTGTACACTACCGTTCAAAAGTTTGGGGTCACTTAGAAATGTCCTTGTTTTTAAAAGAAAAACACATTTTTTTGTCCATTAAAATAACATCAAATTGATCAGAAATACAGTGTAGAGGGCCTCCCGGGAGGCGCAGTGTGCGCTAACCAAGGTTGCCAGGTGCACAGTGTTTCCTCCGACACATTGGTGCGGCTGGCTTCCGGGTTGGATGCGCGCTGTGTTAAGAAGCAGTGCGGCTTGGTTGGGTTGTGTATTGGAGGACGCATGACTTTCAACCTTCGTCTCTCCCGAGCCCGTACGGGAGTTGTAGCGATGAGACAAGATAGTAGCAACTAAAAAAAACAATTGGATACCACGAAATTGGGGAGAAAAAGGCGTAGAATTCAACAACAAAAAAACTAAAATAAAATAAATACAGAGTAGACATTGTTCATGTTGTAAATGACTATTGTAGCTGGAAACAGCTGATTTTTAATGGAATATAGCCAGCCGTACAGAGGCCCATTATCAGCAACCATCACTCCTGTGTTCCAATGACACGTTGTGTTAGCTAATCCAAGTTTATCATTTTAAAAGGCTAATTGATCATTAGAATACCCTTTTGCAATTATGTTAGCACAGCTGAAAACTGTAGTACTGATTAAAGAAGCAATAAATCTGGCCTTCTTTAGACTAGTTGGGTATCTGGATTAGTGTGTTCGATTACAGGCTCAAAATGGTCAGAAACAAAGAACTTTCTTCTGAAACTCGTCAGTCTAACCTTGTTCTGAGCAATGAAGGCTATTCCATGCGAGAAATTGCCAAGAAACTGAAGATCTCGTACAACGCTGTACAGTACTCCCTTCACAGAACAGCGCACACTGGCCCTAACCAGAATAGAGAGAGGAGTGGGAGGCTCCGGTGCAAAACTGAGCCAGAGGACAAGTACATTAGATTGTCTAGTTTGAGAAACAGATGCCTCACAAGTCCTCAACTGACAGCTTCATTAAATAGTACCAGCAAAACACCAATCTCAACGTCAACAGTGAAGAGGCGACTCCGGGATGCTGGCATTCTAGGCAGAGTTGCAAAGAAAAGCCATATCTCAGACTGGCCAATAAAAATAATAGATTAAGTTGGGCAAAAGAACACAGACACTGGACAGAGGAACTCTGCCTAGAAGCCTGTAATCGAACCCAGAAATGCTGATGCTCCAGATACTCAACTAGTCTAAAGAAGGCCAGTTTTATTGCTTCTTTAATCAGGAACAGTTTTCAGCTGTGCTACCATAATTCCAAGAGGGTTTTCTAATGATCAATTAGCCTTTTAAAATGATAAACTTGGATTAGCTAACACAATGTGCCATTGTAACACAGGAGTGATGGTTGTTGATAATGGGCCTCTGTACGCCTATGTAGATATTCCATTAAAAATCTGCCATTTCCAGCTACAATAGTCATTTACAACATTAACAATGTCTACACTGTATTTCTGATCAATTTTATGTTATTTTAATGGACAAAAAATGTGTTTTGCTTTCAAAAACAAGGAAATGTCTAAGTGACCCCAATCTTTTGAATGGTAGAGTGCATTGACATGTGACGCATCCTCTATATTGTCCCACTATTTTTTGTTGTGTATAGCCAGGGGTGCAACTTTGGTTTTAGAAGTGGGGGGGGGGGGCATAACTTATTATTAGATGTTTTTTTGTCTAGTTGCATTGTCACGTTCTGACCTTAGTTCCTTTGTTTTGTCTTTGTTTTAGTATGGTCAGGGTGTGAATTGGGGTGGGCAGTCTCTTTGTTTTTCTATGTTGGTTTCCGTGTTCGGCCTAGTATGGTTCTCAATCAGAGGCAGGTGTCGTTAGTTGTCTCTGATTGAGAATCATACTTAGGTAGCCTTTTTCCACCTGTGTTTAGTGGGTGTTTATTTTCTGTCTTCCATGTCAGTGCTTGTTGCCACACGGGACTGTTTTGTTTATTCATGTTTATTGTTTTGTTCCAGTGTTCTGTTGTGTTTTGATTAAACATTATGGACACTTACCACGCTGCGCATTGGTCCTCCGATCCTTCTCGCTACTCCTCCTCAGGAGAGGAGGACGAGATCCGTTACATGCATAGACACTCCAAACAGCCTACCCGACCGCTCGGAAGCGTCCGCATGGTCCTAAAGCACACAAGTTGCCTCGTTTTGCATCACATTCCAATGATATAACTGGGGGGGGACGGACAAAAATGCTATTTCAGAATGTGGGGTCCCCCCCCGACCCAGTGAAAGTTGCACTCCTGTATACAGCGATAGAGTAATGATACTTATACATTGATGTGTTCCACACCAGTGCATTGATATGCTGTGCCTGAGCTTGAAACTGAACTGTACAGTCAAGGTGAACTTGAGAACACATTCAAGTCCTGTTTCATCACTCGTGTCTCTCCATAGATATCGCAACGCAACCTCCAAAGCAAATAGAGACATTTGCCGTAACTGCAGGCAACAGAGATTATGGAGTTTGTTGCCCTTTTTTAATTTACTGCAGTATAGATGTACTTAATCGTGTTGATACTTACAGGAGAAAGGGATTCACAATGATTTACAAACAGTTTGCAAATGGTTAATAAGCTACTTATAACAGTTAATAAGTAGCGTATGACCTTCCTGTCCGTGTCACTTGGTTATTCACCAGTGTCTTCTATATCCCACCCCTCATTACTCATCGCTCACTTTGCTGTCAACTCTGCACTGCAACCTAAACTACGAAGGTCAGGGGTCATATATCTTGACAACCCTGCATGTCAGACAGGCTTGCACCATATATATCCAGCACACTGGTGATCACTCACACTGCCTTAATTACATTACAGCCTGGATTGAATAGGCACACATCATCAGTGGGATTTATGTCTCCAACTACAACCGTCGCTCATTAATGCTGGGCGGCCTTCGAATCTGATTGCGCACGGAACTCGATACCACCCGGAAACAATTAGAAGGATGATTCGGTAATCAGTATGCCCGTGACATTTGGCTCGCTCATTATCGAGACAGCTTTTCCAGACCTGTCAGATATGCCAACCTCCCGTGCCACCACCGCAGAACCGCTCTTCAGGCCATCGGCACGCTCAGCTACAGTGGAGGAGGAAGTGGGAGGAGGGGGTAGGAGGTGTCTGCGTGCGCTGTGCGAGGCCACGCTGAGACAATTTGGAGTGACATTCTCGTGCGGCGGCTCTGAGTCTCTGGGCTATGATGTGACAGGATACCCAGCTTGACCCCCCCCCCCCCCAACACAAACACACACCCAATCCTATAGCATTACAGGTTGGTTTGCCAGGGAGATGGAAAAGGGAGGGGAGAAGGGAGGGGAGGAGGTAAGGAGAGTACAATCTGTCTTCCTTGGCTGTCAAAATGGCTATTGAAGAAAACTGTAGGGTGAAAGAGAGAGAGGGGGGGGGGGGGGTGAGGAGTTAGTGGGGGGCAGGGGAGTGTCCTGTAGGCTAGGGGGTAAAGTGAAAAAGAAGGGGAGAGAAAGTGAGAGACGTAGGGGTGTTTGTGGAGTTTTGACTATGGGAGAAAAAGAGAGAAGGAGAAAGAGGATTGGGGAAAAGTGAGAGGGAGGAAAATAGGGGCAAGGAGATGGGGGTACATAGAGAGATAGCGAGGTGGGGCTAGTAGCCGAAAGGTCGCTGGTTCAAGTCCCTGAGCCGGCTAGGTGAGCAAGGCACTTAACCCTATTTGCAGCTAGCTGTATGTTGCTCTGGGATAAGAGCATCTGCTAAGTGACTTAAATGTAAAAGTGAGAGGGTGGAGAAGAGATGGGCACCGCTGGGAGGGACCTTACATTGAGGAATGGCACATAACACAGCCGTAATGAAGGGAACCTTTCCTCCAGTTCCGTAAGGAGCTGAGCGAGGCTTTGAAGAGCGCAGAGATAGACATTCAACAAGTAGAGACATTACACTGCCACACTCTCAAGCAAGAGCTCTTTGTCTCCCTCTTCAATTCTCTCCGGCTCAAACTCTTGCACTTGCACACGCACATTCTCTCTTTGTCAGCTACTAGACTAATTGTCTTCTCAAAGGTTCCCCCACAAACAGTTTCCACCCATCCCTCCTTGCAGTAAAACAATAAGTACAATTATTTCCCTCAAGTAATCTTCCTGTTCTCTACCATCTATGATTTCTTTCACACAGCGCAGTACTTCTTCGGGTATTTCCCTAGCTCAGTGACAACACCTGAATAACACTCGGTACTGGTTTAATCAGTAGCAGGCCAAGGCCTTGATACCGCGGTCAAAACACTGGATGCGTCTTAAATGGCACACTATTCCCTTTATAGCCCCCTCCTTTTGACCAGAGCCCTGGATAAGAGGGTCTTGCTGAAAAGTAGTGCACTAAAAAGGGAATAGGGTGCCATATGGGACACACTCACAGTCGCCTCCCTCCTCTCAATGGAAGGAAACCCGTTTGTCCCCCCCCAGCAGTGTTGTCAAGGACACTATGAGGCCTTGGTAATTGAAAGGGTTGCAGTGTGTCCGCCAATTAGTCACCGCTCATGATCACTGCTCTGAGGGACAAACTTGCCTTTGGCTTTGCTCCTATCGAATAGCCTCATACGTTTGCATTCCTACCTTGCGATAGTGATACTGTGACACATGCTCTGCTAGATGATCAATGACTTCGTCTAGACTGTTTTCCTACTCAGACATTGTCTGCATTGCCATCACATCATTGTAATGTAATGGCATCCAGTGGTTGTGGACGGTTCCTTGTCGTCACACGTGAAGTCAACCTGCGCTAGTGTCTTTCATGAACTACAAACATCCGAAATGGTTTTGTACAACCTAATATTTACTTCACCTGGGAAATCAGATGGAGGTTTATCATCTTTTCATCAAGTTGAGCCCCGAAAGTCTAGCAAAGTCTAGCAAACCTTCCGTGGTGAAATGGATACTGTGGTCAGAAAAACAGATGCTCTGGGAGTCCGTGTGGATCTATCATTTTAACCCATGTTAGTTAACACCTGTGTGGTGGTATGTTGTTGCTGCTGCTACTGATTGGACAGATGGCAGATGGAGTTACGTGGGGGACTGCTTGACGCAATCCATGTCGACGAACAGCTGAACCAGCCCACTGGTCACAGGTGGCATTGGGAGCGTCGGGCCGCCATTTTATGATGTCTAATATGGTCTGGAGAATAGCGGCATGTTAAATGGGCCTTAGTGCCCCCCATTGGAGCTCTGTTGTACTTTCTGATGCTGTGGGACTTCGATTCACTGCAGTTTCACACAAAGAGAAGATAGAAAATCACGACAACATACAAGACACCACAAAAGCTTTCTCAATGAGTAAGGATGAGTCTTTATTGGTGTTTTCGGGAAAAGCCAGATCACATTCCTCAGCATCCTTATAGGCAGGATAAGTAGACATTACTGGGGCAAATGGGTAGTGGTGTGCTCATGTGACTTGTAGTTTATTTATAACAGTCACAACAGGGAGTAGTTTGTAATCCACATGGGGAAGGGAAAATATCCTGTGCACATTACCCGCAATGCCGTTTAGTAGCATACCATCACTGTGAGGATGGGCTACAAATGCCCACAAAAAGTTGCAGTATGCATATACAGACACATAGAAAAATATCACTGTCAAAAGTGTATGTTTCTGCAAACAAGTTCCAGGTATCAAAAAGTTGCTTCTTTGTCCATCAAAAGATGGACTGTGTTAGAAGCCTGCTGCTGGGAGATGTAGTCTTCCAGGGTTTCAAGTCCATAGTTTGTGGTCGTTTCAGCTTTTGTTCAAATACAAAACACACGGACAAGCCTACAGTCCCCACAGTGCACCTGGAGCTTTGTACAGTCTCATTGGATGGTGCCGATAGTGAACAGGCTCATAGAAAATAAAGTCGAGTAAAGATGGTCTTGAAAAATACAAGGGAGATAAAATGAGAACTGCATTCTCCCTTAAAAGTTGTAGCAAGGAAAATAAATATAAGAGTAATAATAACAACAACAACAACAACAACGATAATACTAGCAATCAGAACTGTAATAATAAGAATAATTTAAAAAATAACATTGAATGCTATGTCTGAAATCAACAAAGACCTTCAAATCCAGAACTGGTTGAACTAGAACATCCCTCCCAAGGTGAGTTGGTCGTACGCAGTAGATTTCCATCGAACTCTACATAATTGTACTGCCAAAATGGGCCAGCTCCAAAATGGGCCAGCTCCACAATGGGCCAGCTCCAAAACGTATCCGGACAACCCGGAGAAGAAAAATAAAGTAAGAATCACAACTTCTGTCATCAAAGTTAAGATTTATCGTAAGAGTTTGTTGTTGTTTTTTTTTGTCCCCCAGAACGCCTGAGAAATTGACAATGATTCCAATCATCTTATACTGCATTTATATATTCAAGCTATGTGTATTATTACATCTATAGTCACGGATATATCATATTATATGATCAAGGATATATTATATACACACACACATCTAGTGAGAGAATAGCTGTAGTATTTTATTGTACATGTGTATGGTGCATAAGGGTGCATTGTTTCACTGGGTTAAGTTGTTTATGGTGCATAAGGGTGCATTGTTTCACTGGGTTAAGTTGTTTATGGTGCATAAGGGTGCATTGTTTCACTGGGTTAAGTTGTTTATGGTGCATAAGGGTGCATTGTTTCACTGGGTTAAGTTGTTTATGGTGCATAAGGGTGCATTGTTTCACTGGGTTAAGTTGTTTATGGTGCATAAGGGTGCATTGTTTCACTGGGTTAAGTTGTTTATGGTGCATAAGGGTGCATTGTTTCACTGGGTTAAGTTGTTTATGGTGCATAAGGGTGCATTGTTTCACTGGGTTAAGTTGTTTAAGGTGCATAAGGGTGCATTTTGTCACTGGGTTAAGTTGTTTAGGAGAGGTATAGACATACTCTTTTGTGTGTCACTCTATACGGGACTTACTCTTACAATACGACACACAGAAAAAAGAATAAATTCAAAATAAATAAAAGGCTATAGGCAGTTCAGTGACTGTGTTGGGTTGTGTATGTTCAGATGGAGGAACAGGTTGAGCACCATATATAGCCCACAGTAATAATCATCATTATAATCAAACTCGGGGTGTGTTAAGTGGCAGCATGCTCCGGTTCATGCTGAACACTGCCAACTTAACCTGGGCAATCCATTCTCAACCAGTTTCACACTTCACAATGGATCAAGGATGAGGGAGAGAGAGAGAGACAAATTCCCAGCATATGCTGTGGAAAGTGATGAAGTGTTATTTGCCTTGACAGGTTGTGCGCTATCGTACACCAGCCCTGTGTTTCAAGGTCCAGCTTTCTTTCAGGGTCAAATAGAGGACTGGTCACCCCTCATAGCCTGGTTCCTCTCTAGGTTTCTTCCTAGGTTCTGGCCTTTCTAGGGAGTTTTTCCTAGCCACCGTGCTTCTACATCTGCATTGCTTGCTTTTGGGGGTTTTAGGCGGGGTTTATGTACAACACTTTGAGACATCAGCTGACGTAAGAAGGGCTTTATACTTGATTTGAAAAAAAGAGTGTGTGTGTGTGTGCGCGCACGTACTTGCAGGCGTGCGTGTGTGTGTGTGTAATGTGAAAATGCATACGTAGTCACTGGTCCAGGTTATGGCACCGTTTGTCTAGTCCTGTTTGTTTGTGGTGTGTGTCTGTCTGTGTTTGCGCCAGAGCCAAACATATTCACCCATCGACATGAATACCTGGCAACACATTTGACCAATATTTATTCACAAACATCAGTGCGTATGCAGCTGTTCTCATGATGGATCACCGACTGCAGCGTTTCAATAAATTCTCTCTCTCTCTCTCTCTCCCCCTCACTGCCAGACACACAATTAAATAGGATTTCATTCAAGAAAGGAATCAAAGAGAAGATAACTCCGCCACTTTTCATATTCATCCTCTCCGGCACCACCCCAACATCAACATATGTGAAAATTGCGCGTTTCTAAGATGTGTTTCCTCCAATGACATCTTCGGTGTGCATCGTGTGATTTTTAACCAATTATGAGCAAGCATTGCCTGACTGGTTTATGATCTAATTGGAAACACTTAACTTCCTCTATTTATTTTACTACAAAAAATAGAAACACGCCATTTTCACATATGTTGATGTCGAGGTGGTGCTGGGAGTGAAAAAAAAAAAAGAATCCTTTAAGTGCTTGAACAAACCCACAAGAACACTATTTAAACTATACAATGTTTATTTAACCTTCGACCTGTTCATGTCCACAATCATTTACTAAGATGCATCTCCTCTCTCGCCGCCATGTTATCCCTGGATACAACCATTATACATTCTCTATTATTACGACCTCAGAAGGGTCAATCTTAAAAACCTCTTCGGGATCAATGTCCCTCAACCGGGATGGTTGTGAACAGCTTCTAAATTCAAAATATATAATTTATCAATCTACCCTGTTGTTAAAACATCTTCTTATAGCCCCCCCCATCTCTCTACTAAACTCACCCATATATAAAATATACAAAAGATTATTTCCAAAATCTCCTCTGAGCTGTCTTTGCAAATATAAAAATATACAGTTTTCCTATGTTGAAATCTCTTTGCTTTCCTCTCTTCTGCCTACCTCTCCTCATCCTCCTCCTCTAGATTATAGCTCATCCTCTGTTTTCTAGTTGGCCCATGCCTCCCTCCCTGCTCAGTACAGTTAAAAGATACACATGTTTAGTCATAGAAGAAAAGTACACATCTGTCCTCCCCTGGCTTGTCTCCTTGCCTTTAGCTTAAAAACATTAGTTGTCTGTGATCTGTATGATTTGAACACACCCATCTGAATGGGTGCGCGTATGGCCTGAGCATTACCCCGAAGGAAAAAAAAAAACCCACTGCAACGCACCTGATATAAACACTGAATGACATCACGACGCAACCTGTCAAAGAGACACGGGAAGTGAAACCAGCATAGCACAGATACACAAAATGAAGGCTGCACTCACTACAACACTCCGGGTTACTCACAACACGGATGCTTTACGCCAGGTGTCATACAATGCTCACGTCACGTCTACGTAGGCCGTACGCGCACCCCCTCAACTAAAGTGCTGCCAATGTTGTGGCTGCCTTCTAACCCTCTCCCTCCTCCGCCCTTCATCCTCTTCTTCTTCCTCACAAGTCTCCGTGTCGGCTCTCGAACTTGTTGAGGATGTTGCGGCAGCGGCCCAGCTCCTTGTGCATGTCGGCCATTTCCTGTCTGAGAGCAGCGTTCTCTCGCTCCAGGAAGGCGGCGCGCACCGTGATCTGGTTCTCCTTGAGGCGCCGGGCGTCACGTGAGCGCTTGGCCGCCTCGTTGTTCTTGTAGCGCCGGCTCCAGTACTTGTCGTCCTGCGGGTGTCACGGCAAAGTAGAGGCGTGTTGTGGGGGGGGGGGGGGGGGAGAAGGGCAAGAAGGGTCAGTTTTGTGATGGGAAGGGGGAGGTGTCAAAGCTGAGCATTGTAGTTGCACACTTGAAGCATGTACAGTTGAAGTCTGAAGTTTACATACACCTTAGCCAAATGCCTTTAAACTCAGTATAACAGTTGAGAGAATGATTTATTTCAGCTTTTATTTCTTTCATCACATTCCCAGTGGGTCAGAAGTTTACATGCACTCAATTAGTATTTGGTAGCATTGCCTTTAAATTGTTTAACTTGGGTCAAACGTTTCGGGTAGCCTTCCACAAGCTTCCCACAATAAGTTGGGTGAATTTTGGCCCATTCCTCCTGACAGAGCTGGTGTAACTGAGTCAGGTTTGTAGGCCTCCTTTCTCACACACACTTTCAGTTCTTCCCACATATTTTCTATAGGATTGAGGTCAGGGCTTTGTGATGGCCACTCCAATACCTTGACTTTGTTGTCCTTAAGCCATAGCTTTGGAAGTATGCTTGGGTTCATAGATACTTTTGTACCCTGGGATTGATTTGCACTTTTCACACAAAAGTACATTCATCTCTAGGAGACAGAACGCGTCTCCTTCCTGAGCGGTATGACGGCTGCGTGTTCCCATGGTGTTTATACTTGCGTACTATTGTTTGTACAGATGAACGTGGTACCTTCAGGCGTTTGGAAATTGCTCCCAAGGATGAACCATTTATTTTCTGAGGTCTTGGCTGATTTTTTTTTAGATTTTCTCATGGTGTCAAGCAAAGAGGCACTGAGTTTGAAGGTAGGCCTTGAAATACATCCACAGGTACACCTCCAATTGACTCAAATAATGGCAATTAGCCTATCAGAAGTTTCTAAAGCCATGACATAATTTTCTGGAATTTTCCAAGCTGTTTAAAGGCACAGTCAACTTAGTGTATTTAAACTTCTGACCCACTGGAATTGCGATACGGTGAATTATAAGTCAAATAATCTGCCTGTAAACAATTGTTAGAAAAATGACTTGTACAAAGTAGATGTCCTAACCGACTATAGTTTGTTCACAAGAAATGTGTGGAGTGGTTGAAAAACGAGTTTGAATGACTCCAACCTAAGTGTATGTAAACTTCCGACTTCAACTGTACAGAAATATTTTCATCAAAGTGTGTTCCTTAATAACAATGCCGTCATAATTAGCTACTCCACCGATAGCAATATGAGAGTTTCTTACCTCGTTATTTATTGCGTGCATATCTACACGCCAGTTCAAACTTTCCACTTTTGCCCCTCCCCAATGTGTGCCCTTCCTTGAGGCATGCCCCCATTGTCATTCACTTGAGTAAGCAGGAAGTTGCCCCCGCTACGTATGACGACATCATATTGCTAACTTTACCTTGAAGCTTCTCAGGGGAAAACTACGTGTAAAGCCAAGAATCGCAAGAAATGTAGTACCTTCTGCTCATCTGGGACCAGCATCTTGCGGGCTTTCTTGATCATGGGCTGTGGCTTGAGCTCCTCGTCCGAGAAGCGGTGCCTCCGGGGGTCGAAGGCCTCCTGGCCCGGCACGCTGGACAGCGCCACGTCCGCCGGGTCCGGGTCAAAGTTCACCATGACGTCAGCGGTGCCGTTGGCGACCAGTGAGCCTCCTGGCGGCCCGGGGAGGCAGGAGGAGGAGGAGGTGGTGGAGGAGGGCGAGAGGTCTGGAGGCATGACCTGGCCACCTATAATGAGAGAGGCCAACAAAAGCAAAACTTTTGGTTGGTCACATGCTTCACACCGTGGCGAGGGTGAAGGGTCAAAGCCTCCAGCATGCAGAGAACAAGGTAAAGGGGATTTGTTATTTCTGTGTATATGGCAACATCACTCGTTTATAAACTGGCTGCTGCATGGTGGCTGCAGTGATACAGATCGTCCACCAGGTGGAAGCATAGGCTACATCAATCAGTCAGTCATGTGGTTGAGCTGGCTGATCCAGGATAAGACGACACCAAAACCCAATCCTAATAACAACCATTTCGGGCAAAAAAGTTGAAACTGATCCAAGAACAGTGCTGCTGTGTAAACAACCTTCTACACACAGCAATGAGCTTGCGTATGGCCATTGCTCTCGCTCTCCCCTCTTTAACCTTTGATCAATGTCATACATATTTTACTAACTGAGGGAAATATAGTGTTATCTTTAAAGGAGTAGTTCAATATTTTACAACTTGATGTTAGATGGACTACTTTCAGGGTGATGAACCATGTAATCCAAGGTTTGGTTTTCTTTAGAACAGCCACTAAACCCTTCAGCTATCCTTAGTCACCACAAGCTAAGAGTGAATGGAAGTGATGGGGGGGGGGCATGTGAGCATGTTTACAAAAACTAATGTCCAAATCCCCTGAAATCAATTTAACATCCACTCCATATTTAGTTTGCTGTTGCTTAAAGGGGATTTTGCCATAATAAAATAAAACACACACATGCTCCCATTACTTCCATTGATTGTTAGCTTGTGTTGTCTAAAGTTAGCTGAAGTTTGTAGTGGCTGTTTAAAGAAACCTGATTACAGTTTCTCCTGGCCCATAGACTACTTTCAGGGTGAGGAACCATCTATCATCAAGTTGTAAAATAGTGAACCAACTCCTTTAACATACATTTGATAGCAACACATGTTCATTTTCCAGGTAACACTTCTAAGCAGGATTTTAAAGCGTTCATAATCCAAAACACACTATTAATTTGTTATTATTTTTTCACCACTCCACTTTAACCAATGAAATTAGACAGCAATTTATTAGGCCTTCACTACATTGTTTTATTTCCCTGAGGTGTAATATGAGCTATAGCTATGGCCACAGCAGCTTTTGGTCAAGGTTATAGCCTAATCAAGACCAGCTGCTCTCTGGAAGTCAACCAATACATTCCCTATACATCCATAAATTAGCTATAACATAGCCATTTCATTTTACATTTCAATTAAATATTGGTCTTGGTGTTATTGATTATTGCATTCTCTGGGGAAATCAGTCTTGTTGGCAACAATTGTTTGATTGTGCTCTGTCTTTCAAAAACACTTGAGGAAATGCAATGCTGAAATGGAATGTAGGAAGTGTGTTACATAAAATCCATTCCCCAGTCCCCTTGCTCCATAGCCACCACAAAGACAGTTCCCTACAATACCCCTCCAACCCCTACCCCGCCCAACATACCACCACCTCCCTCTACCTTATATTTAAAATATACACAGAATTCTTCCTTCCTAAGTATCCATTGGACAAACTACCCCCCCCAATCACACACAAACAATACCTTTCATTTCACAGCAGTCTTTGCCTCAGTCCTTGTCAACAACATGAAATGTTATGTCACAATGTTGCTCAGTGTGTAAAGACACTGGTATGGCGACATGGTGGCGTTATCTCTGCAATGTAAATCTCTCTGCTTCTTTATGCTAGGCTAGTCTTATGCAATGCTATCTATCTCTCTCTCACTCACTGCTTTACTCCCCCTCTATGTCTCCCTCCAACCCCTCCCTCTTCGTACGCCCCACCCTTCCCGTCTCTCACTCCATTGCTCTCTGCATCGGCACGTGACGTGATGCCTGCACATGGCCCAAGCGTGTGAGAGAGGGAGGGGAGAGAGTGAGGGAGAGAAATGACAGCTCTCTTGCTCTCTCTCTCTCTCTCTCTGTTGACTGTACTGCAGAGTCTTCCTAAAAATAACCCTTTCATCTCCACATTTCATTCAAATGAATCCATGTGGCAAAAGAGGGGAGTTCTTACGTTAACCTCAACCATTTCTACGATTGATGCATTTGTTTATTTCTCTAAGCTACGGTGTAACTCTGATGGTCTTTCCTGTTCTCTAACTAATCCGTGTAGGTTCTCGTTATAAATGTAGTGTGTTTGTGTTACACTGATTTAGCAGATCTGTATTTGTAAACTCTGAGCGGTTGTCGTGGACCCAGTACCAAGATCGGGCAAGAATGTTTTGTCAGAAAATAGAAAGTAGCATAACTATTTGAGGGCTACAGTCCTTGTCTTTTTGGAAAATCGAACTAAAATCTTACTGCTGGCAATGTCATAAGAATCTGCCCCTGCAACCCATGGAGTCTACAATATAGGTCAAAGTGCAAACATTTAGTATGCATGGAAAGGGTACACCTTGATGGTTATTGTAGCATGTGCTTGTAGTTTTGAAAACTAAAATGTACTTTATGCAGGTAGTATACAATATTATGCGTTGTTGAGAAAATGCCACCAGAAGGCGCTAGAGTCTCAAAATGAAAGGGCAGTGAAAAGTCTATTGGACTAGCTTGAGACGATACCCTGTCTTTTTATATAGCTTCTGCTAATGTAACATCTTCCGCCAGCATCATGCCACCAATTTCACACTAGACAAATAAAACACAAAGCCGTTCCAGTGGCTCTCCTATATACTTGCTTTTGCCTTTGAGCTCCACAAACTGCCGTGTTTTCCTCCACCAACCAATGCCGACCTAGGTCATGTTGAGGAGGGTGCAACTACCGCAATGACGGTTCCAGTCATCTTGCAACATTGTCGATCTTCCACACACAAGATTTGCTCCGTTTTGTGTGCGTTTATTGTTGTGAAATTGTTAGATATTACTTATTAGATATTACTGCACTGCTGGAGCTAGAAACACAAGCATTTCACTATACCCGCAAAAACATCTGCTAAACACGTGTATCTGACAAAATAAAATGCGATTTGATTTGACACACCAACGCAAAACATGAAAACATATGGTCAAAAAGAAACAAAACACACTCGCATGGACACAATCAAACACACACACACATACCTGGACCCCCACCCACACCCTCCCCTCTTTAACCACACACCCTACTAACCACGTAGGCACTCGGGCCCTCCCATCATGCCTGGCAGTCCGTTTGGTGGTGGCGGCCCGTTGTCCAGGCCCAGCAGCGAGGAGGAGGAAGATGAGGAGGACATGGAGGATGATGAAGAAGAACATAGCGGAGGGGAGGACGGCGGGCACTGGGAGCTCTGGTTGGGCACGGCCGACTGCAGAGAGCTCTGCGAGGGCACCTGGGCACTGGCGCTGGAGCCATTGCCACCTTTGCTGTGCATGGCCATGCCGTTCTCAGTCAGGAACTCCTCCAGGTCCATGTACTGCAGCTGGAAGAGGCCACCGTCGCTGCAGGGTAGCGTGCGCTCCCACAGATGGGGCCCCAGGAAAGCCGACTGGGAAGGCCGACCGCCTGGGCCCCCACCCATGGTGTCCGAGTCCTGGGGCTTGTCTTTGTCTGTTAGCGGGAGATTGGGAGGAAGAGAAAAAAAGATGGAGAGAAGAGAGATGGAGAGAGAGCGAGCATGAAATAAAGAGAAAAAGAGGGAATAAAAGAGAGAGAACAATGAGGAGAAGAAGAGATAGCGAGAGAGAGAGAGAGAGAGAGAGAGAGAGAAGGGCCATTGAGTGCAACAATCCAGCCTCTTCAGTGTTCATCACTGATGTCTCTTATCATCACATAATCTGCCTGCGAGCCTCATGCCCTTATCAGCTTTGCAGGCAACCAACCGCCATTACATGGATGCATCAGCAACAGTGGCAGCAGTCTTCCTATTCAAAAACAGGCTGGCTGAATAATGTGAGGAAGGGAGTGAGATGCTATGCAAATATCATGAAGGTGGACTGAAATGCTACTCTGACATCATGAAGAAGTGAGATGCTAAGCTAACATCATGAGGAAAGAGTGAGATGATATGCTAACATTATGAAGAAAGAATGAGATGCTATACTAAAACTATTAGCAGAAGTGGCATCGTCTGGCGTCTCAGCCCTCAACCCCTTGAGTTGGAGGGGGTAATAAGGGGAATCAGATTAATGAGCAAGGAGAGGGGGCCCAAAAATGGAGGATGACCATCAGTGGGACCCCGCTGAGAGCTAGGTAGAGGGTTTCACAGAGACATGGTAGAAGCGGTAGGGGAAAGGGTGACAGGCCTGATTGATAGTGTGACGATCACACCCGGGGCTGTACTGGTGGCTCTGGACAGCACAGCACATTATTGTCAGCACGCACACACACGGAGAGGGACATGTAGGATGCAAGAGAGAGAGGAAGTGGAGAAAGAAAAGGGGAATGCAGAATAAGAAAGACTGACAGGAGAGAGGATAGAAAAGACAGGAGAAATGAGAGGGGAGAAAGGGAAGGGAAAGCAACGTCAAATCAGAGAGGGGGAGAAGGAACAGAGGAGTAATGACAGGGAATGGAGACAGTAAAACGAGACAGAGGGAATGAATATAAAAGGAGATGGGTTGATAAGGGAGAGGAAAGGGAAGAGGAGTGGAGATTAAAGAGATTCAAATAGGAGGAGAGATGGCTGATAGGGCGATATTGGGGGATGAGAGGAGATACAGCAGATGATAATGAAGGGTGAGGAGAGAAATAAGAGGGAGTGCAAATAGGAGGAGGGGTGATAATGGGAGAGGAGAGAGAAGGAGAGAACAGAGAGAGATGTGCAATGCAAAGAAAAAAATATGGATGAGAAGAGACAGACGTGAAGGGGGAGTGAGGGAGATGTGAGAAGTGCAAGAGGAGTGAATGAGGAGATATGGTAAACGTGCTAGAGGATGGCGAGGAGAATAGACGAGGGAGAGAGAGGAGAGATGCGTACAGCGTGTGGGTGTATACGAGGGCGAAGAACAAAGCATGCCAGGGAGAGGAATATACAGTTTTTTTGTTTTAAGGGAAATGTATCATGCATTGAAGCCACAGGCAACTAACTCTCTCGGATGCAAAAAAGACTCAAGACTCCATCTCATGTAATAAAACCCTTCTCCATCCCTTAACATTAGTGATGCACCACGACTATGCATGTTCTGATGGTGAACTTGATGCTGGTAGGCCCTTTGTGCTCGGACTCCATCGGAGGAGCTGTCAGTCTTGATCAGCATCATCTCTCACACAAAGACCATCCATGTAAATGGTGGAGGGACGTTGTTCAACTACATAGCCACCAGGGGGAGGATGTTAGCCAGACAGAAGCTGCCTGAGGTTGTGACATCCATTCAACTGAAACGTTAAGTCCCCCTATTTAGGGGGGTTTGTGTGGTTCTGGACCGGTTCCGCCCGTCATTGTTGTGTACAGAGCACTCTGTGAACGGCGTAACATCAATGGCTGTGCACTCCATGAAAGCTCTGGTTGTCCCGCTCCGCATGCTTCTCTCCACTCTCATCTGAGATGCAGTATGTGAAAACCAAACACCATCATTTGCATTAGGGAGCGACACGTCACATTTTCTGGCCTATCCAGACAAAGGATCAATATCCTCTGGCTGTGAGCCTTGTAGCTCCACTTCCAATGAACACGACATACGAAACGGGAAAGCCTTAGCGATTGCAGTAAAAGCAGTAGCGTCTCACAAAATATTTTTGTAGAACTTAAAAACAGGGCCACTTTCAATTGCTGAAAGAGCAACTTTGTGCTTATAGCTTGAAGTTTGTAACGAGTTAGCGGGCGTTTAAATGGCGTCTCTGCTTTGCTGGGCAGAAACTTTTCCGTAGTCATTTATATGAAATGGTGCCAATTTTTGTACTGTCACTAAGTGTGATCATATTTATTTCACAGTTATAGGAAAGGTGGAATATTATAGGGTCAGGAAATTTCTCAAGCCGTCCTCTATCAGCGGCGCAATAGTGGGGCCCTAAAATCGTGATAAACCCAGTCATTCTGGACAGAGGCTAACGACTGTTTAGTGTAAATTACAATATAGTGCCTGGAAATACGATGGCATTGGTAAGGTAGTGAAATGTTTAGTAGGAAACAACTTTGCCAGCATTATCATGTCGCCAAATGTATTTTAGACAGATGGCAATGTTGTCATTTGCAAGCAAAGTTCATCCCAAAAAATAGCTAGCAAATCTAACCTTAGGTAGCTAAAAATCAGGTGACCTCCCCTCAATTTTAGCTAACGTTGTACTGCCTAAAGTCAATCTGGCGACATCAAAATTATGACAAAAGGTTTTCCTACAAATGAATTGCCTCCCTTTGAATGGCATTGTATTTCCAAGACAATGTAATGCACTTATGATTAAATCTTCAGCGCTCATGGACGATGCATTGAGTAGAATGCTCAATTGGGCATCAGTACAAAGCAAACGTTCAAAACAATATCGTGACGAAACATGCAACCCTTGAATTGGAAAAAAAATGATACATGATTTTTTATATTTCCATCATAAATGTACTGTAAATTTGAGATTGTGTCCTCAAAAGTAACTACACCTCAGCAATTTATAAAAAAAATAATTACCAGAAAGGGGAGACTTGAATCTTTCTGGCAGTATAAGAATTAGTATAGAATTAGGTATTGCTTATGGCACTTATGATAAATAATACTTTTGGGTATGTCTATTTAGGCAGAAATCTCAAATGTGTACTTTACATTTAACAACAGCGGCGCTTAGTTAACATTTGACCACTTAAAATGGCTCTAGTGTGAAAATCAATGTTTGTTGGATTGAGAACTGGTGTTAGACATCTTTATACACTGAATGTACAAAACATTAAAGACACCTGCTCTTTCCCTGACATAGACTGACCAGGTGAATCCAGGGGAAAGCAATAATCCCTTATTTACGTCACTTCAATCAGTGTAGATTAAGGGTAGGAGTCAGGTTTAAAAAATAATCATGTTTCAGTTTTGAGATTGTGTGTGTGTGTGCCATTCAGCAGGTGATTGGGCAAGACAAATGTAAGTGCCTTTGAACGGGGTATGGTAGTAGGTGCCAGGCGCACCCGTTTGAGTGGGTCAAGAACTGCAACGCTGCTGGGTTGTTCACGCTCAACAGTTTCCTGTGTGTATAAAGAATGGTCCACAACCCAAAGGACATCCAGCCAACATGACACAACTGTAGGAAGCATGAGTCAACATGGGCCAGCATCCCTGTGGAACACTTGACACCTTGTAGAGTCCATGCCCTGATGAATTGAGACTGTTCTGAGGGCAAAAGGGGGTACAACTGAATATTAGGAAGGTGTTCCTAATGTTTTGTACGCTCAGTGTACATCAATATCATGAGCTATGACCTTATTGAATCTATTTGTTGAAGGATAAAAGCTGTGTGTGTGGTCTTGTTGCTGTGTTGTCTTAAAAAATATGAACCTATTTCCATAAGTAATGCATGATACAAGTCAAAGCAAGAATTGTCAAACCGATACGCTTTATATTTATAAACATGAATTCAAGCCAACAGAATGAAAACAAAGATTGCAGGCCAGCCTGTGTGTGTGTATTTATTCATTTTAACATTTGATATGCATGAACTTTCCGCTTCCTTCCCTCCCTGCCCCCACCACACACACACAAACAAACAAACCTCACCTTTCATTGCACAGCAGTCTTTCGCTCGCTGGTCAGCCTTGATGGGCAGTTGTAGGAGAGTCTTGAGGCTGGCCATGGAGTTCAAGTGTCCGCCGGTCAGGACACTGCCCGCGAGGTTACCCGTACTGAACTGTGGGCTCGCTCCGGCCGGGAGGTCAGGCGGTAGGAGCTGTGTGAGCGGCCTAGACATTGGTACGCCGTTGATTCCCACCGTGGAATGAACTCGGAATTTATCCGATTAATCCACAAACGATTGACTGGCTGTCAACGGGTTCACAACACAGTGACGTGACGATTAAAAAGGCGGACAGCTGGATACACACTGCTACACCGACTGTTATTTACCTCATTCGAACACCGACTGATAGTTTATCTAAATATGAATTAAGAACGTGCTAGAGAATAATAGTGACATTCGACATATCAAATATAACTTGACATCAACAATAAACTATTGCGCTTCCAAATGTCCATGAAGAAATCAAAAGTGAAAATGATGTCCTCAAAGAAATGTCCATGGTCAAATAAGTGTTCGATTCAATAATCTTGCCAGATGCAATGGGCCCTTTAATAAATCTCTTATCCCAGCCTCTATCTTTGAGATAAACAAAGTTGGACATCAGCGCTCAGATTTCGCGAAAAATACCTTGCTTTGATGATTGTCCGTTTATTTGAGGATAATAGGCATCGCACGGAGTTGATTTTCTTCTTGACCTGAACAAAAATATTCCGCGAAAAATGATAATTGAAATGGATTTTGGAGAAATGCCTATAATATAACGGACAGCATTGGATGTGTAGTCCTACGTAAAGTCTCAAAACTCAAAGAAATCCAATAATAGAGAAAGTTGAAAATAAGTGTATGTTTGGGGGTGGAGGGGGGGGGGGGGGGTAAAGGGTGGGGGGTGATAAGGGGTAAAAAGGCTTCGTCAAATAATATCCAACAACATGAGAGTAGTATAGATGTTGATGTCCCTTGTTTTCCTCTCCCCACTTAGTCGCTCTCTCTCTCCCTCCCTCTTTCTCTGTCGTTATTTTTGTCGTTCACCTTCACCCACCCACTCCCTCCCTCCCTCCCTTTCTGTAAACTGCCAGCAAGGAAGCAACCAAGCGCGGCGCGGCTAGAGTCAGCTGGAATGAACACGGGCCGCTCCCATGACATCACCGCTCACTGTGGATTGGCGCTGGGGGAGAAACTGATCAATTTTTCATGATCCACACCTACTAAAACGCCCCAAACAACATTAATGAGCCCCTCCCTTTCATACGCAAAACAGTCACAGAAGGAGTTGTTGATTACTCTTCTCAAACCCCAACCACCATAGCAAGTCGCCTCCTGCATAATTTGCAATGGCCGTTCTGGTGATGGAAACGATGGAACACGTGGTTGACTTTACTGTCAGTCAAAAAGCTAAACCAGTAACCACGAGATTAGTGGACCAACATACATATCTGTTTAATTGATTATGATCACAGGTCCTGTAGCCAATCCTAAATCAACACAAGAATGGAATTGCTCTGCAATGTTCAGTAGCCTCATTTATTTTCAAAGATTTTACCAATAAATTCCTTGTATGCTACTTGGTGTGTGGGCTATCTCTGTCATTTAAAGGATTCGGATCCCTGTCGTGATTTTGTGTGACAGTTACAAATTAAACAAATCATTCAAAATCCTCATTATCAATATTATCACATTTACTTCGGTCCAAAAGGTCAGTGTTATGGCCGCAACAAAACATCTCCCTACCACTTTAAGAACGATTCCTGCTCTCCAAAGCGAGCACATGGCCATGGCACGCTCGAGTGGTGCCTACCGGCAGCCTTGTCTCGCTGCGATTGGTCCAAATTAGGTCAGTCTCTGCCCTTTGCCGAACGCTATTGGACAGAAATAGGTCATTGGCTCCGCCCAAAGACTTCCCCATGGTAGGGCCGCGTGAGACAGAAGTAAAAGCGGCAAGTGAGGCCAGAGAGATTGGACGGATTACTGTTGCATTTAGCAAGATCCAGATACTGAATTTGCTTTGACATGTATTAAAGTATTTAGTTGGTGACCACCCTACAGTGTAATAGTTTGGCTTGATAATTTTCCTTATAGCTTACCAATAATGACAATAGGCTATTAATACTTGGCCCTACTAATAATACAATGTAGCCTAATAACCATCAATACCTCAAATATATATATTTAAAAAATGTACTTCTCCACACTACCCCTCCAGCTAATATTTTCTTTGAAAGTTAAAGTATCTTCATAATCATAATTTACCGTTTATGAGTCACACACTTCAGAAGTACAACAGCTTATTTGATGTGCCACCTTAAAAAGTGCTTAAAAACACTCATGTATGCATTAGACCTACAAGCCACTAGATGGAGGCAATAGTGCGGTTTTTAAGAGCAAAAATATCCAATGACACAATCTACACATTTAAAACACGGACAAATATTCACACAGATGAATCAACCCTTGATTTGTGAATATGGTGCAAATATGTTATAGCACGGATACTTTTAATGTGCATGCATAACTTCGTTTAAAAAAATGTAAACTGCAATGTTTCTCACACACAAAATATTCCTCTCCCTCTCTGGTTAGGTTTCTGTAAGCATTCATAAAAAGGGCCTCACATGGCCATCTAGAGGACACTGAATAATATTACCCCAGTTATTTTCCAACCACATCTGCATGCCTGCCCATCCTCTCAACAGAAATCAAATGTTACTAAGAGTTTGATGTGTATCACACCACTGACCCTATGATAATCTGACTGAAGTGTTAAATGCAGGCCCTGCCAAACTGGTGACCAAATACAGTATATTATAAAATAAAGGACTTTCTGAAAAGTGAATTCAAGCAAATGCACCAATATATACAATCATCCGGATACAGAGGAAAACTCTCAGAGCAGCCGGTTGTGAGCCTTTGGCACTACACAGCCGTACTCATCTACTGGGCTTTTTATCCTCCATTTATAATTGAGTGTGGCACTGCACAGGGCATGTGCCAACACATGAGCTGTAAACATCTCTGCAGTGTAAGGTAAGTACAGCGCAGTGTGGAACACCTTGCAGTTTTGCCATTTATTTGATCCTACTTAAATGATCAACATATAGGAAGGTAAATATAAACAGTGAAATGTGTAGGAGCGATCATTTGTGCATTGGCAAAAAGAAAAGTTCAGAATAGCTCTAGATTTAAATCAGTGGTATTCAAAACTTTTTCAGCGGGGACCCCATTTTCTTCGCCAGAATTTGACGACCCCCATCCCAAAACTGATTACAACCTTAAAATGTTTTAAAAAATGTAAATAAATCGGTATATTTTGATTGTCACATCAACAAATTGCCTGCAATTACATTTATTTCTATCAAAATTAAGAGAATCAGGTAATACACATTTATTCAAATGTTATTTTTCTAATTATCTTTCTCATTAACATGAGTATATGTATTTTTTATATGATCTTTCTCAATAACATTTGTATATTGTCCCAAAAATAATCTGTAATTTTTGCCCACTGCATTTCCTCCGCAACCCCACTAGGGGGAGACTTTGAATACCATCAATTTAAATAATAGGAAGGGAAAGCATGATGACATTTTTACAAATGTTTATTTAATTTTTAAGGGATTCAACAATTCACTTTAGGCAAAGAAAACGATAGTTATTTTGTAATAATATTTCATGTTTTAGTTTACTGAAAGGAAAACACTGGGGGACAGGACCTAAGTAATGAACAATGTGTCCGTACACGTGTTACGGGATAGGGCTTAACTAAGGCATAGGGTTGGTAAATGGGGTAGGGAAGAAAAAAAATAAATTGTCACACTGATACATATATTCATCATCCTCCCATTGTTTTACAAAGATAGTCCCAAAACATATTCCCACCCACCCATACAATAGCAACAATGACAAAATAAATGATACTTGGAGTAAAAAAAAACAGCAAATAATCAATATATAATAAAATATAATACGAATTGTACAGTACACTCCGGTTGTTCCCATTATCCATTCCTGACACCAAAGTCCCATTGTTTTCCACTATATATGATGGAAGTGTACAGAAAAATGGTCTCTTTCATTCCATTCTGATCCATTCTAACCTGTTCAGCTAGCCAGTTTTGCACAATTTTACCGATTGTTTGACAAGATACGTCTAGTTACACTAAGTGATTATTCAATTCAGTGAGTCAAGTTTCATAACAGGAGTGACTAATTGACAACTATCTTTTATCGGTTCAAATAGCTTCTTAGACTGGCTTGCTTACCAGACATTTTTTTTTGCTTCAGGCCAAACATCTGTACGAGAAAAAACATCTCTACAGGGAACAAAAGAAAAACACTTAGTACAGAACAAAAGACAAATACTATTACTGTTTAACTGTGAATAATGACAGAAAACATAAAACATCAGTACTTTTGGTACTTCACTCTTACTAGTATGCATTCATAATCCCAGACCAAACACAGCTAACAAAAATGATACTGTGGTTGAATGCATTTTAGAAGAAAAGAGATGCTACTCAAACACTCACATGATCTAGTATCCTCTCTCCGCTTTGGGGAAGCAAAGACAGATGGATGGTGCTTTTGATGTTGACCTTTAAAAAGTCCATGTTATCTTACAAACATCTCTGCTATAGTAAGGATTGTATGAATGGGATATATGGTAATTCTACTAAGCCTGTTGCCCACATCTTTAAAACTTGCTAGTTCTTGCTTGCTTTTTAGTTTAAAAATCCTAGACTATAAAATAATTAGTGGCTGTATTCAGTCACCACTGTTGTTCTCCCAGGCTGGCCCTCCTGAACCACTTCTTCCGCTGTCTTCTCAACAACCTCTCTTGGGGGCAAGTTCACGTTCAAGCCCCAGCTTCCACTGCCTAAGAGAGATTGACCCCGGCAAGCAACCCTGTGCCTCTCTAGGAGAGATCCATTCCAGAAGCGGGAGCGGCATTTGGGACATGAGAACCGCCCTTGGGAAAGGTGACGTCCACGATGAATGAGGGCTTTCCGTAACGTCCGAGAACGCTTTCCGCAGACAGAGCACTTCAGACGGGCCTGGTGGCCGTTATTTCTTGGAGGGTGCCTCACACAACGATGGATCAAAAGTTTGGCCTGACTGGCGAATGTGGTGCTGGGGCAGTACTGGCATGGAAAACGTTTTATGGGGACTTCCATAGATGACAGCCCACTGACCTTAACCACACCTCCGCACCATTGTTTAACTCTATACCCTCCTCTCATTCTCAGGAGCTGGGCGAGCAGTTTCTTTTGCTTAAGCTTCTCATGCATTATTCCTTTTTTCCGCTTCATCAGTTTGAGTCTCCTGCTCGTGGCCTTATTCAAGGCAACCCCTACTAGTTGCCCCCCTCTCATTATACTTTGATATTCAACCCTCCTTTTTTTCTCTCTTTTTCTCTTGCCACCAACCCATCCTTCTTGGGACTGGAACTGAAAAGGGCGGTGTTGACCTTGGGAGGATTGGTTTGGCATGTAGGAGCCAGACGGATAAGTTGAGGGGTGGCCTGATTCAAAAAGAGGGATGTACTCAGCTGCTTGGGAAGGATGTTGGGTTCCACCAGCTGGTGGGATTGCCAAACCAGTGCGGCCCAATCCATGCTGCGATTGCCTGTGCCTGGACAAGCTGTTAGAATAGGCGAAAGCCTTCCCGCATACCTCACAGCAGAAATTCTTTTCACCTCTTATTCCACCACCATGGACAGTTTGTTGATGGGCTGTCAGGTGGAACTGATGGCGGAAGGATTTCCAGCACGTTGTGCATGTATAGAGCTTCTGAGAGGGCTGAGTGGACGAGCTGGACCCCTGAGACTTATCTTGAGGGTACGGATAATAAGATTGAGAGTTTGCTTGATTTCCATCTAGATTATTAACCCCTCCATGGCCCTTAGCAATTTTTCCTCCTGGTGTACCAACCAATTGTCCTTTTGTGTGTAATTTTCCATGTCTCACCAAGCTCTGAGCATAAGCAAACTCTTTACCACATAGGTCACATTTGTAGTTCTTCTGCCCAGAATGCACAGTGGAATGTTTAGTAAGATGGAAGTACTCCCGGAACTCTTTCCCACAAACATCACACCGGTGTGGCTTTTCACCTGTGTGAACACGGTCATGCCGACGTAGGGTCTCACGTCTCCTGAACCCTTTACCACATACTCCGCATGAATATGGCCGTTCTCCCTCTCCACGACTTCTTCTTTGTCTAACTATGATTCCATCAGGTCCTGGTTCTCTCTTCTGCCGAGGCTTGCGTGGCTTTTTCGGTTTAGCATTCATCATCTGCTGGCTTGGATGGGTTAAAGGCATGGTAGAGCCACTACCTGCTCTGTAGGTCTTGTCGATTTCAGATGTAGATGATGGACCACCTGGTGAGACTCCCATATTCCCAAAGCCAAGTCCTCCAAGCAAACCTCCAATGATGTCTCTTCGCTCCTCTCCTCGACTCTCGCCAGTACTTATATCGCAGGAGGCAGCGGCAGCTGCTGCAATTGCAGACATGGCACTGCTAGTGACCTCATCCTCAGAGTCATCCAATAGAGATGAAAGAGGAAGATGAGGCTGCTGTTGATGGAGATGGTGTTGTTGTTGACTTTGAGGGTGTGGGTGTAAGGTAGGAGCCAAGGGTGCTTTTCTAAGTGTCTGGCTTGACATCTCACTGCTATGGGAGCTCTCTCCAGAATAACAAGATTGGTTAGCCTGCTGTCGTCGGTAGTCATCCACACTGTAGGATGGTTGGTAGGATGGCCGGTTCCTTGAATAATCCGTGCCATATTTGCTCGCTCCATCTCGTTGGTAATCACCTGTACCACTGCCTCCAGCCACCATTTCAGTTTTGCTGCTACTTGCACTTGATGAGCTTTGATTTTCACCACTACCGCTTGGTCTGGGCCGGGAATTCCTTCCAGGCTTTCCACAGGTACCAGACGCAGCATGATTTAGCAAAGAGGTGCTCTCTCGGAAGCAGCGACCACAAGCAGGGCATCGGAAAGGCTTATCATCATGGATCTTCTCATGCCTAGTGAGGGACTCACGGCGGTTGAAAGACCGTTGACAGACACCACATGCAAATGGACGAGCCCCTGAATGGATAACACCATGCTGGAGGAGGTGCCCTCTTTTCTTGAATCCCTTTCCACATTCGGTGCAACAGAACGTTTTGTCTTCGCTTGAAGTGTCTGGCTTGGCATCTTCAGAAGTCAAACCATGACTACGGAGATGTCTTCGAAGGCTTGTAAGATGACTGAAGGTCTTTCCACATTCACCACAGTGGTAGATGGCTTCAGGGTCAGGTTGACAAGGCATGGAGGCCATGGGATTTGCAGGTTTAGGTAGCTGTGAATCATTAGCTACCAGCACCGAGGCTGTGGATGAGGAAGGGGCTGAGGAGGAAGAGGAGGAGACCGTTGAGGAAGACTGTGTTGATGAAGAGAGGACTGATGAATGGTTATTACCAAGGCTGGTTATGGCTCCTCCTACAAGGCCCGGTTGAATGATTGAATTTTGACTGTGTTCAGTGGAGCTGCTGTGGCAGTTACTACCACTGCTAGTGCTGTGACTAGTGCCATCTGCTTTTCTCTGAGGAAGGTAGCCAGCCATAGCCTTCTTTCTCCTGCTACCACCACTTCCACCAGACCCAGATCCACTGTCTCCTTTCCCTTCATCTTTCGAAAGTGATAAATGGAGTGGTAGAGGGAGAGGCATACCACTAGCTTCTTGTTGCATCAACGAAGCCAGCTGATTGGAGGAGAGAACTGGAATACCTTGGAAATCAAAGCCACCCAGAGACGACGGCTGAGGTGTTGGATGAAGAGGATGGTGTGGGTGGGTATGGCTGTGAGGATGAGATAAAGCATGGGGTGCCAATGGTTGCTGCTGCTGTTGAGGTTGGGGAGTGGAGTGACTATGACTGTGAGAGGAGTGAAGAGCTGGAGGTGGGGCAAGGGCTGAGTTTGAGTCACTAGCTCCTTGGCCCAAACCCAGGCCAAGATGGTTATGACCCCCTTGTTGAACCAGAAACTGCTCCAGACTGCTGTTAGTCGGGACCCCAGAAAGAAAGTACTGATTGGCGGCAAGCATGCAACTGAATTGCTGATGTAAGCTACGTGGATCAGACTGCCCAACGAGTGGTTGCCCTAGGGAGGACACTGCACTGCCAGGGTTGTTACTGGTGGACGATGAAGATGACGGGGAGGGCGAGGAGGATGGTCCAGGTGAGGCTTGGGGAACAGAGAGGCCAGGGTGTAAAGGTGGCGGTGGGGGAGCCGATGTAACCACTCCTCCAATAACACCAGACCCTCCACCGCTACTACCACCAAAGTCAAAACGTCCCATTCCCGAGTGCAGCTGCTCTTGGGCTAGCGCTGCTTCTGCAGGGTGAAACGGACGTAAGAATTGTGGGTATCCTGCAGCAGAACTCCCACTACTACTCATCTTACTGGATTTCCGTGAACTATGCGAGGATGAGGACTGGCTCTGGTGTGATATTGGTGGAGGTGGGGCACTCATTTTGGCAAATATCGATGAAGAATCAGCAAAAGCATTACTTCTAGACCCCTGAAGAGACCCCAGACCAAGCCCAGAGAGAAGAGCCCCTGATGACTCCCCCTGCTGTTGGTGCTGCTGCTGAAGCTGCTGCTGATGCTGAAGTTGGACTTGCTGTTGGTGCTGCAACTGTCTTTCCAATCCAAGGCCTTTAAACTGGTGGGCTTGGTGTCCACTTAGCATATCTAGAATGTCCAAGGGGTACTTACTGAACTGGAACATCTCCCACTCACTAATGGGAGGTTTTTCCTGGGTCACTCGCCCTACTGTTGAAGTACAATATCGCACCAATAATCATCAATAGCCACAGCTACTGGAAGTAATGTTTCTTGAACAACTTAGAATGACTCTCGCTGCTACCAATGTCTATCCCTTATCCCCTCTTATACAGATGAATGCCTAGTGCTTGCACTTTAAACCAAGAAGAGCAGGTAAAGGTCCTATTAAATAAATGCTGTTCCTAATTTGAAATACAACGTATAAATAGTATGCAGTCTATGTAGTGTTTGTAGAGTCCTTCTTGTACAGTGGTAGTCTTGTTTTTCACCAAAAATGTGAAGCTGTCAGCATCCAGCTGGGGTGGAGGAGGATTAACAGGCGTTCCACTTCTTTGTCTGCCCGTTGATGCCACACTCTTGAAGACTGGGGAAAAACAGAAACATTGGTTAAGTCTCTTGGTTAAATAGGCCTAGAGCTTGATAGCGCCTCGGGACAAAGTGGAGTTGGAAATTCAACGGCTCAGACACGAGACGTATGTGGTAGGATCTACAGGAAATCACAGACTACAAAAAGAAAACCAGCCACGTTACAGAAACCGACGTCTCGCTTCCAGACAAACTAAATCACCTTCTCTGCCCGCTTTGAGGATAATACAGTGACACCATCGTGGCCCGCTAACAAGGACTGCAGCCCCCACTCCTCTCCTTCTCTGTGGCCGACGTGAGTAAGACATTTAAACATGTTAACCCTCGCAAGGTTATTGGCACAGACGGCATCCCTAGCTGCGTCCTCAGAGCATGCGCAGACCAGCTGGCTGGTGTGTTTACAGACATATTCAATCGCTCCCTATCCCAGTCCGCTGTCCCCACATGCTTCAAGATAGCCACCATTGCTCCTGTACCCAAGGCGGCAAAGATAACTAAATGACTACCGCCCTGTAGCAGTCCCTTCTGTCATCATGAAGCGCTTTGAGAGACTAGTCAAGGATCATATCACCTCCACCCTACCTGCCACCCTAGACCCACTTCAGTTTGCATACCGCCCCAACAGGTCCACAGACAATGCAATTGCCATCACACTGCCCTATCCCATCTGGACAAGAGGAATACCTATGTAAGAATGCTGTTCATTGACTACAGCTCAGCATTCAACACCATAGTAAGGTTACAAGGTCATCATTAAGCTGGAGGCCCTGGGTCTCAACCCCGCACTGTGCAATTGGGTCCTGGACTTTGATGGGCCAATCACTTCGCTGACCCTCAACACGGGGGCCCCACAAGGGCGTGTGCTCAGCCCCCTCCTGTACTCCCTGTTCACCCATGAATGCGTGGCCATGCACAACTCCAACTCAATAATCAAGTTTGCAGATGACACACCAGTAGTGGGCTTGATTACCAACAACAATGAGACAGCCTACAGGGAGGATGTGAGGTCACTCGGAGTGTGGTGTCAGGACAACACCTCTCTCAATGTCAACTAAACAAAGCCGCAGATCATGGACTTCAGGAAACCGCAGAGGGAGCACCACCCATCCACATCGAAGGGACAGTAGTGGAGGTGGAAGTTAAGTTCCTCGGCGTACACATCACAGACAAACTGAAATGGTCCACCCACACAGACAGTGTGGTGAAGAAGGAGCAACAGCGCCTCCAACCTCAAGAGGCTGAAGAAATGTGGCTTGTCACCTAAAACCCCCCCAAAAACTTTTACAGATGTACAATCGAGATCATTCTGTCAGTCTGTATCACCGCCTGGTTCGGCAACTGCACCGCCCTCAACCGCAAGGCTCTCCAGAGGGTGGTGCGGTCTGCACAACGCATCACCGGGGGCAAACTACCTGCCCTCCAACACCCGATCTCACAAGAAGGCCAAAAAGATCATGAAGGACAACAACAACTCGAGCCACTGCCTGTTAAAACCGCTACCATCCAGAAGGCGACGTCAGTACAGGTGCTTCAAAGCTGGAACCGAGAAACTGAAAAACAGCTTCTATCTCAAGGCCATCAGACTGCTAAACAGCAATAACTAACTCAAAGAGGCTGCTGCCTACATAGTACATACTCATGTCACTGGCCACTTTAATAAATGGATCACTAGTCACTTTAAACAAGGCCACTTTAATAATGTTTACATATCTTACATTACTCACCTCATATGTATATACTGTACCTTATACCATCTATTGCACCATGCCTATGCCGCTCATCCATATATTTATATGTACATATTCTTATTCCTCCCTTTAGATTTGTGTGTATTAGGTAGTTGTTGGGAAAATTGTTAGATTACCTGTTAGATATTACTGCACTGTCGGAACTAGAAGCACAAGCATTTTGCTACACTCGCATTAGCATTGGCTAATCATGTGTATGTGACCAATAAAATTTGATTTGATCCCGAGAATTGACAAAGCATCATATCAAATTATTTTAAGCTCCCAGTATAGGCATACATAACCACTTACCACTAGACACAACTCAGGAGATCTTCATTGTCTAACTTAATATTTGTCAAAACATATCAAGCATTTGTGCCTTTAAAATTGTGATTATTTACAATAATTGTATTGCCTAGACCAATGCAGCCATCAACTCTGTTAACGGTGCTTTCTGTAACATAGCCTCATGCAATTACTAAGGATAGACAATTATTTAACAAAAATAGTTATTGAAACACAAAAGGGCCCACACTTCCAGGTCAGAATTCAGAATCAGTAACTGATTTGAAAGAGAGAGAAAAAGGACTCTGGCCCGAAAACCAAACTTGCTTAACCCAAGGGTCGTTCCATTTGATTTCAATCACTTTTTGACCGCACCTCTTGACTTGAACAAACATTTCTAAACATGTTTGGCCATGGCAGAAGCAGGGGTCGCATTAGCTTTTAGAAGTCTGCACTTTCAAAACGCAGACCATAAAATCTGTATTTTAAACCATTTCACCTGCATTTTATATTGAAATAAGTGTTTTCTTGCTTCAGTAGTGATCAAGGGCGTGCAGCAAGTTTTTTCAATGCTATTTGGCTTGCATTATGTCAAACAGAATAGGTTAGACCCCAATTGCACTCGGACTCATTGGTCAAGTAGAAATTAAAGTTGGGTCGTTCCATATTATTTCAATCACTTTCAAACTGCACCGCTTTTAACAAAATCTTCATACAAGTTTGCCCATGGTGGAAGTGGTCAGAAAGTGACTTTTTGGACCTGAATGGCAAAACTGGTGCTCGAAGTTTACCCATTTTGCATACCCCACCCTACCATGCGATGTCATCACTTAAAAAGATAAATGGTTAAGTTTGATATTATTTGAAAGCTTACAAAACAGGGTTGTCAAACTATATTTTTTACGTCATATATATAAATAAAAAACTAAACCCAGATTCTCATTTTCACAAATGTACCCTGGATAAGGAATGTGACAAACGGACAATTTTTCTTAACATGTAAACGTAAAACGTTTTAAGTTTACGGTTTCCCATAAAAAAAAGAGAAGACAATTCGCAAAATTCCATGTGAATTTACAATGCAGCTGTGCTGCCAGCAACGGTTTGCGTCTCACCGTGCATCACTTTCAGATAGTTAAAGTAAAGATACAACCATTTTGAATGTTATATTGTTTTTGTGCATCGCTGAGCAATTTCCCGATTCCTTGGGTCAATTCATGTTTTCATGTGTATCTGAGATATTGCCATTCAAGCAGGCAGAAATTCAGTTGATATGACGTAGCCTTAAGATAAAGCCGCTCTCACCACACTGGAAGTTAAACAGGAATACAACTTTTAGATCGGAGAAACATGTCAGATTGTCTTCTCTCCAATGAGCCATTGATCATATTTCTGTGATTTAAATACCTAGAGAAATGTGTAATTTAACAAAAGGGTTTAACACATTTCTCCCATTTGTCTGCCTCTTCAGTCCAGGGTGAATTGCATGGTGCCGTTGTGAATGTCAGACTGCATCGATCTGCAGGTTGAACACGATGAGATTGTAGACTGGTAAATCGATAGTTAGAGCAGTTTGTTTAGGTGATTTTACAGCTCTCTTCTTCACAGGCTGATATTGACTTTGGTATTATTGTGTGTAGCTACATTTGCTAGCTAGCTACCTAGCCAGCCAGCCCACAGAGACAGCATTGCGGGTTTTGTAGTTGACCAACCTTAACAACAAAATGAAACATTTGTTCACCCCCAAATATTATTCTCACATATTAGTGTTATGCAAATGAGTGGTTTGGTGGAATTTTATTTTTAAAGCATTGCACCTGTACTACCATCACTGTACCTCAACTCAAGTTAGATTTTCTTTCTCATTTAACTTCTCAAAGTATTGCCACACAAGACTTCGCTGCGGTCACTTACCTTTCTCTGTCATTTTTCCAACTGTTAACAACAATGACGTAGTGGAGAGTCGACTACAAAATAATTGTTTCCCCGAATCCTTGCACGTCGAGTGTGAAGACTCCTAAAATTCTGTATTTTTGGAACGCAGGAGACTGACTAGTTGCCGTACCTCCAAGAACACAAACGCTCACAATTTTCCGTGAGCTAGAGAGGGACGGAGGGAGACAGTATAAGGAGGTCAGCCGCCAGACACACAGAACCGTGCACTAGGCCTATCAGACGGCAATCAAAAGCTGTATCTCACAATGGAATCCTGCATATCACCATTTCTTGGCTTGCAATGTCTCACAACTTCAGTAACGCAAGGCCTAACATCAATGAATAGGCTAGGATATTGAGATGAGCTAGACGCAACACTTCAATCTCGTAGTATCTGCGCATTAGCAAGGGTTCGCTTTACGCTGTTCACAGCGTGGTAGCCAGGGCACCAAAACAAAGAAGAAGTTGAGCCTTAGTTGATGCGGAAATTGACCCACTATGTTGTTGATCTTTCTGCATCTATGCAAAAACAAACAAAACATTTTCAGTTATGGATCTATCTTTAAGATCCTAATTTTCGTTTAAATGGTTTAATGTTTACAACCCTACCTTAAACTAGGGCTGGGTGATATGGCAAAAATATATTTTTGTTTCATGTTTTTGAATAATAAAAGTTATAAACTTGCTTTATGAGTAGTGTGGCCCTAGGGTGGCAACACACACATTCTAAGTGATTTCATTGGGTCTTTCTGCATTGTTTCATACTCTTCAATTCAACTAAAAATTATTTCTCAGCATTATCATACATTTCTGCTTTTCCTGCACTCATTTGAGATAATTTCCACGTAGTGCTGCACGATATGGGCAAACAATCTGGGCCTTATTTTTAACCAAATGTTGCAATTGCGATTTAGAGGAAAACACTTGGGTGAACTGTTAGAATCATGGAAATATAATTATTATTCTAATTCTATAGTTAGAATATAATAGTGGGCACTTTAAATAAAGTGTTTGACATGACTATGAATGAAAATACCAAGGAGGAGTTATTGTGACAGGGTAGGAACCAAAGTGTTGACAAGTGTTTCCTAGGGGAACCTTAAGCTTTGGCGGACCAACTGACAAGCGTCTTCACTGACATGTTCAACCTCTCCCTGACCGAGTCTGTAATACCTACATGTTTCAAGCAGACCACCATAGTCCCTGAGCCCAAGAAAGCAAAGGTAACCTGCCTAAATTATTATTGCCCCGTCGCACTCACGTCGGTAGCCCTGAAGTCCTTTGAAAGGCTGGTCATGGCTCACATCAACACCATCATCCCGGATACCCTAGACCCACTCCAATTCTCATACATCCCCAACAGATCCACAGATGACGCCCTCTCAAATCGCACTCCACACTGTCCTTTCCCACCTTGACAAAAGGAACACTTATGTGAGAATGCTGTTCATTGACTACAATGAAGCGTTCAACACCATAGTGTCCAGAAAGATCCTCACTAAGCTAAGGACCCTGGGACTAGATTACCTCTCTCTGCAACTGGATCCTGGACTGCCTGACAGGCAGGTATTTAGTCCCAGGGTCCAGGTGGTAAGGGTAGGTAACACCACATCTGCCAAGCTGATCCTCAACACGGGGGCCCCTCAGGTGTGCGTGCTTAGTACCGTCCTGTACTCCCCGTTCACCTACGACTGCGTGGCGAAGCACGACTCCAACACCATCATTAAGTTTGCTGATAACACAACAGTGGTAGGCCGGATCACCGACAGCCTATGAGACAGCCTATAGGGAGGTGGTCAGACACCTGGCAGTGTTGTGCCAAGACAAACTCTCCCTCAAAGTGAGCAAGACAAAGGAGCTGATCGTGGACTACAGGAAAAGGAGGGCCGAACATGCCCACATTCACATCGATGGGGCAGTAGTGGTGGGTGGAGAGTCAAGTTCCTTGGTGTCCACATTACCAACAAACTACAATTGTCCAAACACACCAAGACAGTCGACAACCCCTTTTCCCCCTCACAAGACTGAAAAGATTTGACATGGGTCCCCAGATCCTCAAAAAGTTAGTTGCACTATTGAGAGCATCCTGACCGCTTGCATCACCGCCTGGTATGGCAACTGCTCGGCATCCGACCTTAAGGCGCTACAGAGGGCAGTGCGTACGGCCCAACAGATCACTGGGGCCAAGCTTCCTGCCACCCAGGACCTAGTCACTTTAATAATGTTCACATACTGCTTTACTCATTTTCAATGCCATTCTGACATTGCTCATCCTAATATTTATATTATATATTTCTTAATTCCAATCTTTTACTTTTAGATGTGCGAATTGTTGTGAAATGTTAAGACACTACTGCAGTGATGAGCTAGGAACACAAGCATTTCGCTACACCCACAATAACATCTGCTAAATATGTGTATGTGACCAAAAATATTAGATTTGATATCAAGTTTAGCCAACTTGGATGTAGGTAAAATTTCACAAGCTCTGAATTTATCTAACAAGACAAAACAGTTGAATTGTTATGAACACAACCTGTCCGTCTCCAACTGTTTGAAAAGCATGCTAGCCTGTCCACTTTGTTCAGATGTTGAAATCAAGTGGCCTACTTTATTTCTCAGAATGAGAATGAGTTGCCAATTCCTTATATAATTGTTTTATGCTTATTGCACACAGACTAAACAGCTAGTATGACGATCTCTAACTGACTAAAATGCTGCTAGCAATACGTGGTACCGTAATGCACGCGCGACAATTAGATTTCATTTTCCAGAATGAATGTTAATTTGGTACATACGTTTTAGTAGTGTCTGCTCGGCTCAAAATTTGAGGAGTTGAAACGGTTGAAAGTGAACTTCTCTACTACAGTAAAATTATGTCTCCATGTGTTTCTGTGTCCATATGACTGATTCTGTTGGACCAAACCTCAAACGCAAGTTGAAACCGTTTGTCAGAGAAAGAAGTGATCTCTCATCTTGGGAGAAAGAGGAAAAGCATGAGGTTTCCCTCTCGCCAAAATCTGTCCCAAAAAAAGCCCAATGCATTTCTATGCGCTTATCTTGAACCTAAGCTTGTCGCCTGCCTTCTCACCTTTGGGACAATGACTCCCACTGTTAGGGTGGAGAAGTGAGCATCTCCTCATTATATCCAACTCCCTGATGTAAATGGAAAGGAGCACAGGAGCGAACAAGACGAGACCAAAAAGACAACATGAGAACAAGCGGACATAAACTTTCATAAAAACAAAAATGAATTTGCTATATATTGTGCCGCATCACATAAACATTTTTACATTCAAATACCATTATAGAAGGTAAAGTAAAAACCCAAACCGGTCCGTGCATCAATACCGGTATATTGTAAAAAACGGTATATCACCAAGCCCTACCGTAGATCTTATTTTACATTGGAAGCATTTGTGTTGTGCCAGTCATCGGTTGAGACAGCATACTCGAATACAGGGTGGGTATCATTTCAATCATAAAAATAGAATTCATAGAATGGACCTATCCCTTCAGACACCTGCAATTTATCTGGTACACCATTGACATTTCAATTTAATTGAAACTAACTTCCAATTACTACCAGTAAGATAGCAGCTGGTCCACCCACTGTCAAATGTCAACTTGAATGGAAATATATTATCTATATAATTTCAATAGGTTTCCAATGGAAGATTGACAGTTTAAAAAGGTCCAATGCAACCTTTTAATCTCAAAACAAAATAATTTCTAGGTAACAATGAAGTACCTTCCTGTGATTGTTTTCAATTAAAATGCTTCTTAACAAACACCAATTGGTGTGAGTGGGGAGGGAAAACTGAAAACTAGCCATTATTGGCAGAGAGATTTGGAGCAGGGATACAAGTTTCAGTCAATTTTGCTGCCGACTAACCAACCCAAGAACAGGTTAACAAATGGTTAAATTCGTTCCAAACAGTAAAATGACCTGATCATGAGAAAATATTATGCATGGGTAAAATGAACAGATATTTTTCATTAACTTCTTTGGGACTGGGGGGCAGTATTGAGTAGCTTGGATGAATAAGGTGCCCAGAGTAAACTGCCTGCTACTCAGGCCCGGTTGCTAATATATGCATATTATTAGTATATTTGGATAGAAAACACTCTGAAGTTTATAAAACGGTTTGAATGATGTCTGTGAGTATAACAGAACTCATATGGCAAGCAAAAACTGAGAACAAATCCAACCAGGAAGTGGGAAATCTGAGGTTTGTAGTTTTTCAACTCATTCCCTTTCAAAAATAGTGTCTATGGGGTCATGTTGCACTTCCTAAGGCTTCCACTAGATGTCATCAGTCTTTAGAACCTTGTTTGATGCTTCTACTGTGAGGTGGGGGCTCATAAGGGCTGTTTGAGCCAGGTGTCTGGCAGAGTGCCATGAGCTCGTGACGCGCGTTCACGTGCGAGTTAGCTTGCGTTCCATTGCATTTCTACAGACAAAGGAATTCTCCGGTTGGAACATTATTGAAGATTTATGATAAAAACATCCTAAAGATTGATTCTATACTTCGTTTGACATGTTTCTACGAACTGTAATATAAAGTTTCGTCTGAACTTTCGCATGGACTAGGTATTTGGACATATATGTGGGACTTTATCGAATAAATCAAACATTTATTGTGGAACTGGGATTCCTGGGAGTGCATTCTGATGAAGATCATCAAAGGTAAGTGAATATTTATAATGCTAATTCTGACTTCCGTTGACTGCACAACATGGTGGATATCTGTTTGGCTGTTTTGTTGTCTGAGCACTGTACTCAGAATATTATATGGTGTGCTTTTTCGGTAAAGCTTTTTTGAAATCTAACACAGCGGTTGCATTAAGGAGAAGTTTGTCTAAAGTTCCATGTATAACACTTGTATTTTCATCAACATTTATGATGAGTATTTCTGTAAATTGATGTGGCTCTCTGCAAAATCAACGGATGTATTGGAACTACTGAACGTAACGTGCCATAAATATTAACTTTATCGAACAAAACATACATGTATTGTGAAACATGAAGTCCTATGAGTGTCATCTGATGAAGATCATCAAAGGTTAGTGATTAATTTTATCTGTATTTCTGCTTTTTTGACTCTTGTCTTTGGCTGGAAAAATGGCTGTGTTTTTCTATGACTTGGCTCTGACCTAACAATCGTTTGTGGTGCTTTCGCCGTAAAGCCTTTTTGAAATCGGACAAATGGCTGGATTAACGAGAAGTTTATCTTTAAAATCGTGTAAAATACTTGAGGAATTTTAATGAGATTTGTTGTTTTGAATTTGACGCCCTGCACTTACACTGGCTGTTGTTGAGGATGTCCCAGAAAGGTTAAGAGCTTAAAAAACATGCAACAATAGCAAGCCTGTGGTCTCATTATTTAACATGAAACTACTGTGATGAAGCAGACAAAGTAATACATAATTTGCCAAAAAGCCATTTGCGGGAAAACGCTGTTCTAAAAGCCGCCCCTGACGCAAGCCGTTTAATGTGACTGAAATGAACACCTCCATTAGAAACATAGAAAGAGGTCAACTGTAAATATGCAACAACTAGGAACAACGTTGATATGAAAACCAATAGAACAGAAGATAAATGCTGTGAAACTTTTTTTGGGTAGCTACTTAGTGCTGCTACTCTGTCTCCCACAGCTCCCTGCAGTCTGAGTAGCCTAGCAACGAGTCTCCACTCGTTTGCTCATGGCTCTCTGACTAAAGACAGCCATTAGTTGACGTAAGAAAGCTACTTTCTAACTCTATAAACTCACTGTACATTACTATTTTCTGCAAAATAATCATTCTGGTCGACTCCGACACTGTTCCCGTTTTATGACTTGACGAGTTTTGTTCAAATTCTGACACTAATTGAATTACGCAAATTAACCTAGACTCATAAGCATGACCGCTCAAATATATTTTCAGTGGATAATGGTTATGTACGTACGGTCACTGTGGGGAAGACGTCGTCAAAGCACTCAGGAGAATCCCGGAACACATTCCAGTCTGTGCTAGCATAATAGTCCTGGAGCTTAGCATCTGCTTCATCTGGTCACTTTCTTATTGACCGAGTCACTGGTGCTTCCTGCTTTAGTTTTTGCTTGTAACAGGAATCAGAAGGATAGAATTGTGGCCAGATTTGCCAAATGGAGGGCAAGCTTTGAACTAATCTCTGTGTGTGGAGTAAAGGTGACCTAGAGTTTTTTCCCCTCTGGTTGCACATTTAACATGCTAGTAGAAATCAGGTAAAACGGATTTCAGTTTCCCTGCATTAAAGTCCCAGGCCACTAGGAGCGGCGCCTCCAGATGAGCGGTTTCCTGTTTGCTTATGGCCGTATATAGCTCATTGAGTGAGGTCTTAGTGCCAGCATCGGTTTGTGGTGGTATATAGACAGCTACGAAAAAGACATGAAAACTCTCTTGGTAAATAGTGTGGTCTACAGCTTATCATGAGATACTCTACCTCATGCACCAGTTGTTGTTCACAAATATACATAGACCGCCACCCCTTGTCTTACCAGAGGCCGCTGTGCTATCCTTGCCGAAAAAGATGAAAACCCGCCAGCTGTATGTTATCCATGTCGTCGTTCAGCCACGACTCGGTGAAACATAAGATATTAGAGTTTTATTTCCCGTTGGTAATCTCCCCCGCATCCGTCGATATCGCCGTTCCGCATCTGCAGTAAAAGGTGGCTAAATTATCCTCAGTATGGTCATCTTAAAACAATTCCATGTTAGTTTAGAACCTAGAGGGTTAACCCGTCTCATCCCCGTCATCTAGACTGATTGAAGTGGATTTAACAATAAGGGATCATAGCATTCACCTGGTACATCTATGTCATGGAAAGAGCAGGTGTTCTTAATGTTTTTTACACACAGTGTATATGAACAAAATCTGAGTTTACATGTTTTTAGATAATCGATGTCAAAATGTAATGTTTTATTTAAAAAAAAAATATTTCAATAAATCATAAAAGATTTGAACAACCCTGTTTGTAAGCTTTCAAAGTATATCAAACTCAACCAGTCTCATGGTAGGGTGGGCTTTGCAAATTGGGTCAAAATTGAGCAATCTCAATTTTTACCTTGTCAGCTCGGGGATGCGATCTTGCACACTTTTGGTTACACGCTGAATTCATGTCTCTCCTATTTTCAAATGCCAAAACATTCAGATCCAAAATGTCACTTTCTGACCACTTCCACAATGGGAAAACATGGAAGGTTTCATTCAAATCAAAAGGGGTTCAGTAAAAAAGTTATTGAAATCATATGGAACAACTCAGCTGTTAGTTCAGCCAATCATACTTTCCACATGCACCTCAGGTTTGCTTTAAAAAGAGGAGAGACGTGAATTCAGTGTGTGCAGTTAATTGTGTGCAATCCTGGTCCTAGGGGACCACATCTTTCTTCTAGCCCAGCACTTATTCAATTAACCAACAAGTCCTTCATTAGTCTAGTTGAGCTGTGCAGATGTGTAAGGGCAAAACCGCCTATAAATATATTCGGTGGAAGCGTGGGCGGCAGGTAGCCTAGTGGTTAGAGCGATGGACTAGTAACCAAAAGGGTGCAAGATCAAATCCCTGAGCTGACAAGGTAAAAAATGTGTTGTTCTGCCCCCGAACAAGGCAGTTAAACCCACTGTTCCTAGGCCGTCATTGAAAATAAGAACTTGTTCTTAACTGACTTGCCTAGTTAAATAAAGGGCAAATAAAAAACACTGGTGTGGTTTAAATAATCTTTCACCTTTACTTTTTTCCAGGTGACTTTTCTGACTTGGTTAGAGACATGGGAGGCCTGCCACAGCTACACAACCACCTCACCTAAACTAATTATAGGCTACATTTCAAAATGGTAACACCAGCACCACGTTCAGCAGGACGTAACGTTCAGATATAAATATGCTATGTAGAACAGACATGTCAAATAAGGAATCTATTCATGGAATTTCTATCCTTCTATCGTTCAAGAACGTTTTGCAACTGAACGAGGCCCTGGGCTACACCCAACCTTCAGTCTTTTAAGGTAAATATCACAGGAACCCGTGTGAAACTTCTGCTAGAGAACAACAGTGAATTCACTGTGTCCTTCCCCATAACAATAGACACACAAAAACAGTTCTGTCTTGTGGGCAACTTTCCAATTACATTTCTTGTAGGGCGATAAGGTCACCCAACCTATTGTTACCAAACAAGGAAGGTATTATAATAGCCAAGAAAATAAATAGATGACCCATATAACCTTGTGGAGTTTGGTACAATTGTCTTGTTATAATAAACAAACAAGTAGCCTACTCCATAGATTATTTTTGTTGTCTTGAAACTTTGTAAACAAATAATTTAGGCCATTTACGCCAAAGTCCAAATTATTAATTGAGTTAGGTCTAGCCTCATCTCATAGAAATTAAGTACTCCCAGTAAAGGTATTTACATGGGACGCATGTTCTGTTTTCTCCATCCTTTGCTTTTTTCAGGGGGCCACTCTTTGATATAATGCAAAATTTGCTGATTGAAGCCTACGGGGCAATGCAAATGAAATGTATGTAGCTAGTTATGAAATGATATACCATGAACTTGAAGCCATTAGTCTAAAGTGCCAAGAAGGCAATCAAATAGGCCTAAATTGAATGTAGCCTGGGCCTCGGTAAAATCAATTCAAAGTTTATTGGACATGTACACATATTTGCTGGTGTTATAGCAGGTGTAACGAAATGCTTATGTTACTAGCTCCAACAGTGAAGTAGAATGTTTCGCAAATGTAATACAAATAAAAAATATATATAAAATCAAGGAATTACAATCAAAGTGGATATATTAGAGTGAGCATATGAGAATCCAGAATATAAATGTGACAGAAATTGGCATAAACTGATTGGCATGCACAGTGTTTAATTTTTATGATAATATGCTGTGCATCATTATGTAAAACAAATCGACAAAACTATGGATGATAGCCAACATGGCCATGTCTAGACCTGTACCTGATAGGTGCCAATAGCCTACTGTTGAGATATTTGCAACCATAACAGAGAATGTGTTTTCATATAACTTACAAAAGACTACTACTGTGCTAAAATGTTTTCCAATGACGTTCCCAGTATTTCCTGCTGGTCTGTGAAGACCTTGCCTAACTACAAGGTTATAAGGTACCATTTAACAATAAACTAATTTTAAAACATCTTACCAACAGGTTTGGTGGGATGTATATGGGCTGGAGACTGGTGTAGCACTTTCTGCTTGATTGAAGACCAAAACGTGTTTACAAGTAGAAACGAATGGGTCTGCTTCCATTGATCTTCTGGTGGGTAGCTAAGTTAGCTAGACTAACTTGAAAACCCACCAAAATTGCAGGTGGTGGCGAAATTCCAAAATTAGTAGCGCGGCATTCGTCATTAGCTAACCAACGTTAGCAGGCTAACATTACTTTGTTTTTATAGGTGGTTGAGTAGAATTGTCAACCAAAGCAGCAATAAAAATTAAATTGGATCTGAATAAAGGAGTCTTTCAATCATGTCGTTGTTAGCTAATACATGTAAATGTCGTTTGAAAACCTGGTTGCATAGGTAGCGGCTGCTAAGCTAACCTAGCTACCAAGCTAACAGATAGCTTGATAGCTGTCTTTTTTTTTAGCTAGCTAACCTTATAATTACCATTAAAATCGCCTGTCAAAACGTTAAAATAAAAAAAAAAATAGGATAAAAATGGCGCGGGGTACGCCGTGAAAACTTATTTATGTCAGATAGCCATTTTTCTTCATCCAGGGACAAATATTTTCAAAGGCCTGCCTCTCCATCGGCCGAGGAGGGCTGTTTTCGACTCGTTAACAAAAACTATTTCCGCTGGGTTGGCCTGCTAATTCAGATATGTCCCTTGTTTGAAGCGGTAGTTTCGATGCTTGAATCGTTAACTCTTCGAATTTACCGAAATTAGCCCTTTCTTGAGTGTTTGTCGTATTTTCATAATTTTTCTTCGGTCAAATATTTTCCGCCCCGTGTCAATTTTAGGTGTCCCCGTCTATGGACTATGCCTACGGCTGCTAATGTTCTTCGAGTTAAAATGGTAGCTTCCGGTCTGTATTCTATTTCCGGGTAGTGTCACAGGCTAAGAAGTCCAACCAACCGTGAGTGTGTGCGCGCGCGCGCGTGTTAGAGTGTGCAGAGCCATGTATTTGGAAAGCATGCATGGCTGTGTGCTCGTGTTGTTTCTGAATTTCTGCATAACCCAAACAATTGCATGACCATTGCCAAATGCATTATTAAATGCATGTATTTAGTTGACTTATGCATTTTACACACAATTGAGATTGCTTATTGCTTATATTAAAATCAAAATGTTTTTTTAAGGACATTTTGTCAGATTAGTTTCCATATACTGACATCATTCATACTGAATCCACAAGGGTGACAAAGGGGAATAAAGGGACAAACGACTACATGTTTTGGTATAAGAAAGGTTGAGAGAACAATATCAAAGTGACTCCCATATTACTAGACACTTAACAGCTGCTCATCACATATGTGAGGTAAAGCAATTAGAAATAATTAGTTCAGAGCGTGTGGCCCAGAGAGTTTTATATTCCTGGAATTTTAAGTAAACGAGTACAGTGTAATTATAGGGCCATTTATAGAACTTACAACCAGTTTGAATACTTTATTTATTGTGTTTATTTATTTAGGATCCCCATTGACTTCCTGGCGTCCAGCAACATTAAGGCAGTTACATACAATTTAAAATATTACATGACATTACATTTCATAACACTTTTCCCAACACATGAAGTGTGTTCCCTCAGGCCACTACTCTACTATCACATATCTATAATACAAATTCCATGTGTGGGTGATTCTGAAACTTCCGGCACTTTGGTCCTGCATTTTTCAGAAATTAAAAATGATTCAAACACCATTTTACAAGTATTTTGATTGTCTTTGATTTGTCTAGAAACAATATCTGATAACCGCTGTATCTATAACACATTTCTTATATACAGTGGCTTGCAAAAGTATTCACCCCCCTTGGCACTTTTCCTATTTTGTTGCCTTACAACCTGGAATTAAAATGGATTTTGGGGGGGTTTGAATCATTTGATTTACACAACATGCCCACCAATTTGAAGATGCTAAATATTTTTTATTGTGAAACAAACAAGCAATAAGACAAAAAAACTGAAAACTTGAGCGTGCACAACTATTCACCCCCCAAAGTCAATACTTTGTAGATCCACACTTCGCAGCAATTACAGCTGCAAGTCTCGTGGGGTATGTCTCTATAAGCTTGGCACATCTAGCCACTGCGATTTTTTTCCCATTCTTCAAGGCAAAATTGCTCCAGCTCCTTTAAGTTGGACATGTTCCGCTGGTGTACAGCATACCACATATTCTCTATTGGATTGAGGTCTGGGCTTTGACTAGGCAATTCAAAGACATTTAAATGTTTCCCCTTAAACCACTTGAGTGTTGCTTTAGCGGTATGCTTAGGGTCATTGTCCTGCTGGAAGGTGAACATCTGTCCCAGTCTCAAATCTCTGGAAGACTGAAACAGGTTTCCCTCAAGAATTTCCCAGTATTTAGCGCCATACATCATTCCTTCAATTCTGACCAGTTTCTCAGTCCCTGCCGATGAAAAACATCCACACAGCATGATGCTGCCACCACCATGCTTCACTGTGGGGATGGTGTTGAGGTGTTGGGTTTGCACCAGGCATAGCATTTTCCTTGATGGCCAAAAATGTCATGTACTGTCATGTTGTGTCTTGTCTCTGTCCTTTCCCTTCACCCTGTCTCCCTCTGCTGGTCGTTGTTAGGTTACCTTTTCTCCCCCGCTTTCCCCCAGCTGTTCCTTGTCTCCGCATCACTACCATCTTCCTCTGCCGGCTCGGGTGCTGAGCCCATGCAGCTGGGAGGTATCCGCATCTCGACTAAGGAGAGGGAACGGAGAATCACCAACCGCCTCTGTCTCTATTGCGGTTCCGCTGGTCATTTTGTCACTTCATGTCCAGTAAAAGGCCAGAGCTCGTCAGTAAGCGGAGGGCTACTGGTGAGCGCTACTACTCCTGTCTCTCCTTCAAGATCCTGCACTACCTTGTCGGTCCATCTACGCTGGACCGGTTCGTCAGCTTCCTGCAGTGCCTTAATAGACTCTGGGGCGGAGGGCTGTTTTATGGACGAGACCTGGGCTCGGGAACATGACATTCCTCTCAGACAGTTAAAGGAGCCCACGGCCTTGTTCGCCCTGGATGGTAGTCCTCTCCCCAGGATTCAGCGTGAGACGCTACCTTTAACCCTCACTGTTTCTGGTAATCATAGTGAAACCATTTCTTTTTTAATTTTTCGTTCACCTTTTACACCTGTTGTTTTGGGCCATCCCTGGCTAGTTTGTCATAATCCTTCCATTAATTGGTCTAGTAATTCTATCCTCTCCTGGAACGTCTCTTGTCATGTGAAATGTTTAATGTCTGCTATCCCTCCTGTTTCCTCTGTCTCTTCTTCACAGGAGGAGCCTGGTGATTTGACAGGGGTGCCGGAGGAATATCACGATCTGCGCACGGTGTTCAGTCGGTCCAGGGCCACCTCTCTTCCTCCACACCGGTCGTATGATTGTAGTATTGATCTCCTTCCGGGAACCACCCCCCCCCCGGGGTAGACTATACTCTCTGTCGGCTCCCGAACGTAAGGCTCTCGAAGATTATTTGTCTGTAGCTCTTGACGCCGGTACCATAGTCCCCTCCTCCTCTCCCGCCGGAGCGGGGTTTTTTTTTGTCAAGAAGAAGGACGGGTCTCTGCGCCCCTGCATAGATTATCGAGGGCTGAATGACATAACAGTGAAGAATCGTTATCCGCTTCCTCTTATGTCTTCAGCCTTCGAGATCCTGCAGGGAGCCAGGTTTTTCACTAAGTTGGACCTTCGTAACGCTTACCATCTCGTGCGCATCAGGGAGGGGGACGAGTGGAAGACGGCGTTTAACACTCCGTTAGGGCACTTTGAATACCTTTCGGCCTCGCTAACGCTCCAGCTGTCTTTCAGGCATTAGTCAATGATGTCCTGAGAGACATGCTGAACATCTTTGTTTTCGTTTACCTTGACGATATCCTGATTTTTTCACCGTCACTCCAGATTCATGTTCAGCACGTTCGACGTGTCCTCCAGCGCCTTTTAGAGAATTGTCTTTTTGTGAAGGCTGAGAAGTGCACTTTTCATGCCTCCTCCGTCACATTTCTCGGTTCTGTTATTTCCGCTGAAGGCATTAAGATGGATCCCGCTAAGGTCCAAGCTGTCATTGATTGGCCCGTCCCTAAGTCACGTGTCGAGCTGCAGCGCTTTCTCGGCTTCGCGAACTTCTATCGTCGTTTCATCCGTAATTTCGGTCAGGTGGCAGCTCCTCTCACAGCCCTTACTTCTGTCAAGACGTGCTTTAAGTGGTCCGTTTCCGCCCAGGGAGCTTTTGATCTCCTCAAGAATCGTTTTACATCCGCTCCTATCCTTGTTACACCTGACGTCTCTAGACAGTTCGTTGTCGAGGTTGACGCGTCAGAGGTGGGCGTGGGAGCCATCCTTTCTCAGCGCTCCCTCTCTGACGACAAGGTCCACCCATGCGCGTATTTTTCTCATCGCCTGTCGCCGTCGGAACGTAACTATGATGTGGGTAACCGCGAACTGCTCGCCATCCGGTTAGCCCTAGGCGAATGGCGACAGTGGTTGGAGGGGGCGACCGTTCCTTTTGTCGTTTGGACTGACCATAGGAACCTTGAGTACATCCGTTCTGCCAAACGACTTAATGCGCGTCAGGCGCGTTGGGCGCTGTTTTTCGCTCGTTTCGAGTTTGTGATTTCTTATCGTCCGGGCTCTAAGAACACCAAGCCTGATGCTTTGTCTCGTCTCTTCAGTTCTTCAGTAGCCTCCACTGACCCCGAGGGGATTCTCCCTGAGGGGCGTGTTGTCGGGTTGACTGTCTGGGGAATTGAGAGGCAGGTAAAACAAGCGCTCACTCACACTCCGTCGCCGCGCGCTTGTCCTAGGAACCTTCTTTTCGTTCCCGTTCCTACTCGTCTGGCCGTTCTTCAGTGGGCTCACTCTGCCAAGTTAGCCGGCCACCCTGGCGTTCGGGGTACGCTTGCTTCCATTCGCCAGCGTTTTTGGTGGCCCACCCGGGAGCATGACACGCGTCGTTTCGTGGCTGCTTGTTCGGTCTGCGCGCAGACTAAGTCCGGTAACTCTCCTCCTGCCGGCCGTCTCAGGCCGCTTCCTATTCCCTCTCGACCGTGGTCTCACATCGCCTTAGATTTTGTCACCGGACTGCCTTCGTCAGCGGGGAAGACTGTTATTCTTACGGTTGTCGATAGGTTCTCTAAGGCGGCTCATTTCATTCCCCTTGCTAAGCTTCCTTCTGCTAAAGAGACGGCACAAATCATCATCGAGAATGTTTTCAGAATTCATGGCCTTCCGTCAGACGTCGTTTCGGACAGAGGTCCGCAATTCACGTCTCAATTTTGGAGGGAGTTTTGCCGTTTGATTGGGGCTTCCGTCAGTCTCTCTTCCGGCTTTCACCCCCAGTCTAACGGTCAAGCAGAACGGGCCAATCAGACTATTGGTCGCATCTTACGCAGTCTTTCTTTTCGTAACCCTGCGTCTTGGTCAGAACAGCTCCCCTGGGCAGAATACGCCCACAACTCGCTTCCTTCGTCTGCGACCGGGCTATCTCCTTTTCAGAGTAGCCTCGGGTACCAGCCTCCGCTGTTCTCATCTCAGTTCGCCGAGTCCAGCGTCCCCTCCGCTCAGGCTTTTGTCCAACGTTGCGAGCGCACCTGGAAGAGGGTCAGGTCTGCACTTTGCCGTTATAGGACGCAGACTGTGAGGGCTGCTAATAAGCGTAGAACTAAGAGTCCTAGATATTGTCGCGGTCAGAGAGTTTGGCTCTCCACTCAGAACCTTCCCCTTAAGACGGCTTCTCGCAAGTTGACCCCGCGGTTCATTGGTCCGTTCCGTATTTCTCGGGTCATTAATCCTGTCGCAGTTCGACTTCTTCTTCCGCGATACCTTCGTCGCGTCCACCCGGTCTTCCATGTCTCCTGCATCAAGCCCGTCCTTCGCGCCCCCGCTCGTCTTCCCCCCCCCCCCCCATCCTTGTCGAGGGCGCACCCATCTACAGGGTCCGTAGAATTTTGGACATGCGTCCTCGGGGCCGTGGTCACCAGTACCTCGTAGATTGGGAGGGGTACGGTCCTGAGGAGAGGAGTTGGGTTCCCTCTCGGGACGTGCTGGACCGTGCGCTGATCGAGGATTTCCTCCGTTGCCGCCAGGTTTCCTCCTCGAGTGCGCCAGGAGGCGCTCGGTGAGTGGGGGGGTACTGTCATGTACTGTCATGTTGTGTCTTGTCTCTGTCCTTTCCCTTCACCCTGTCTCCCTCTGCTGGTCGTTGTTAGGTTACCTTTTCTCCCCCGCTTTCCCCCAGCTGTTCCTTGTCTCCTCTAACTACCCATTCACCCCGTTTCCCACCTGTTCCCTTTTTCCCTCTGATTAGGTCCCTATATCTCTCTCTGTTTCTGTTCCTGTCCTTGTCGGATTCTTGTTTGTTGTGTTTCATGCCTGAGCCAGACTATCGTCATGTTTGCTGTAACCTTGTCCTGTCCTGTCGGAATCTGCCGGTCTATCTGAGCCTACCTATGTTTAGTTATTAAAGAAGCTCTGTTTAAGTTAGTTCGCTTTTGGGTCCTCATTCACTCCCCATAACAAAAAAGCTCAATTTTAGTCTCATCTGACCAGAGAACCTTCTTCCATATATTTTGGATATCTCCCACATGCCTTTTGGCAAACACCAAACATGTTTGCTTATTTTTTTCTTTAAGCAATGGCTTTTTTTCTGGCCACTCTTCCGTAAAGCCCAGCTCTGTGGAGTGTACGGCTTAAAGTGGTCCTATGGAAAGATACTCCAATCTCCGTTGTGGAGCTTTGAGCTCCATCAGGATAATCTTTGGTCTTTTTGTTGCCTCTCTGATTAATGCTCTCCTTACCTGGTCCGTGAGTTTTGGTGGGCGGCCCTCTCTTGGCAGGTTTGTTTCTGGTGCCATATTCTTTACATTTTTTAATAATGGATTTAAAGGTGCTCAGTGGGATGTTCAAAGTTTTTGATATTTTTTTATAACCCAACCCTGGTCAGTTCATGTGACACTTAGATCGTACACAGGTGGACTTTGTTTAACTAATAATGTGATTTCTGAAGTTAATTGGTTGCACCAGATCTTATTTAGGGGCTTCATAGCAAAGGGGGTGAATACATATGCATGCACCACTTTCAGGTATTTATGTTTTAGAATTTTTTTGAAACAAGTTATTTTTTTCATTTCACTTCACCAATTTTGACTAATTTGTGTATGTCCATTACATAAAATCTAAATAAAAATCCATTTAAATTACAGGTTGTAATGCAACAAAATAGGAAAAACGCCATGTGGGAAAGGCATTGTATTTGTATATTAACTTGAATTTAATATTTTTTTAAGTGATTTTTAATGTTTTCCTAATATTAGTAATTCAACATGACACCTGAATGTATAAACCTGCCTTGGTGACAGCTGAAAACATTTATTTATCATGAAAAATAAGATATTTCCACCCAACCTTTTTGTGAGATTATGATAACAACCATATGATTTCCCTATCTAAAACAATCAATCAATATAGGTTATACATAATATACTAATTTACCTCAGAAATATGGGTTGTGATGGACATGACAAGGTGGGGTGGAAATGAAAAGTTGGGGTGGAAAGGACATTTATGTAAAACACAATTCTGAGAACAATACTTTATTGCAAACATTTTGAACAACAACCATTGTTAAACATTTAATTAATATAAGACAAAGTAAGATTCCAAAACACTGGAACTAGCACCTTTTCAACACGAGAACAACATTTTGTCATTGACTACACTTACTGTAGATGAAACAACTAACTTCTAGCACCTACAGTTGAAGTTCACATACACCTTCGCCAAATCCATTTAAACTCAGTTTTTCACAATTCCTGACATTTAATCCAAGTAAAAATTCCCTGTTTTAGGTCTGTTAGGATCACCACATTATTTTAAGAATGTGAAATGTCAGAATAATAGTAGAAAGAATGATTTATTTCAGCTTTAATTTCTTTCATCACATTCCCAGTGGGTCTGAAGGCTACATACACTCAATTAGTATTTGGTAGCATTGCCTTTAAATTGTTTAACTTGGGTCCTACGTTTTGGGTAGCAATCCACAAGCTTCCCACAATAAGTTGGGTGAATTTTGAACCATTCCTCCTGACAGAGCTGGTGTTACTGAGCCAGGTTTGTAGGCCTCCTTGCTCACACACGCTTTTTCAGTTCTGCCAACAAATTGTCTATGGGATTAAGGTCAGGGCTTTGTGATGGCCACTCCAATACCTTGACTTTGTTGTCCTTAAGCCATTTTGCCACAACTTTGGAAGTATGCTTGGGGTCATTGTCCATTTGGAAGACCCATTTGCAATCAAGCTTTAACTTCCTGACTGATGTCTTGAGATGTTGCTTCAATATATCCACATACTTTTCTTTCCACATGATGCCATCTATTTTGTGAAGTGCAGAAGTCCCTCGTGCAGTAATGCACCCCCACAACATGATGCTGCCACCCCTGTGCTTCACGGTTGGGATGGTGTTCTTCGGCTTGCTCCCCCTTTTTCTTAACAATGGTCATTATGGCCAAACAGTTCTATTTTTGTTTCATCAGAGCAGAGGACATTTCTCCAAAACATACGATCTTTGTCCCCATGTGCAGTTGCAAACCGTAGTCTGGCTTTTTTATGGCGATTTTGGAGCAGTGGCTTCTTCCTTGCTGAGCGGCCTTTCAGGTTATGTCGATATAGGAGTCGTTTTACTGTCGATATAGATACTTTTGTACCTGTTTCCTCCAGCATCTTCATAAGGTCCTTTGCTATTGTTCTGGGATTGATTTTGCACATTTCGCACCAAAGAACGTTCATCTCTAGGAGACAGAACGCGTCTCCTTCCTGAGAGGTATGACCGCTGCGTGGTCCCATGGTGTTTATACTAGCATACTATTGTTTGTACAGATGAAAGTGGTACCTTCAGGCGTTTGGACATTTCTCCCAAGGATGAACAAGACTCACCACTCACCACTTTCCGATCAATGCTTCATTTAGATCTTCAATGGGCTAGAAGGCGTTGTGAGATGTGTTGGATTTTCCATCGTGGTCTGCCTCTGTTTTTCCAACCAGAGTCACAGTCTTTGGGCTGAAACAGCTGCAGTGATGTGGAAAGGAACAGAAGCAACTGAGTATTCTCTGGAGAACTGTCGGTGACCATCTGGAAACACATGAAATTGTCAAAGCTATGCACATTCAAAATATATAATGATAGCATAGTCTAGTGACACATAGTGGAGTGATAATATGTTTGTTTAACAAATGTGAGATTTGACACAAAATAACCCTGAACTATTACCTGGTGTGTCATTCATTGTCTCACGGATCGTCTCCAGGTGATCCGGTAGGAGGGCCTCGATGCTCTCTATCTCCTCCTCTGAGATATATAAGAGCTTGATAGCTGACTGATCTTTTGACAGTTCCTCAAAAACAGTTCTTCCATTTGGGAGGGCCTTGCCTTGTGCCACAATTCCACCTGCTCTTCGTTTCACAGCTGTTCCTAACCCATCAGCTGGGCCTTTTCTATGTCCATCTTCTAGGACATTCTATGTGACTCTCTGGAAGCCCATTTCAAAGGGAAGGGTGGAGAGATAGTATAAATCATTTTAAGACCTATACTGGGTTGTTTTTGAGAGATGGGCCCGGATAGCAGAGGTGTCATAGAAGAGCTCAGTGAGCTGAGTTTCATTTGTGGTATATCCAATACAAAGTGCAGATGGTCACCTGCTCGTGAGAATCACCAAAGTCTCAAAATGTACTACGATCTCCTCTTTCCCCAGATTCTCTTTACATTCTCTCAGTTTGGAGAATTGGTGTTGAACGTTGTACACGTGTTTCCACAAATTCTCTTTCAATCCTTTGGAGAAGTGCTCCAGTAGAATATGCAGTGTGCCACGCACCTTTTATTTTACTGGCAAATGTACAGTGACCTTCTCCATGTTTCCCTCTTTGTTTCTCTCTCTCTCTCTTCAGCTTTGTTTTTCACTCAAACCACCATGTCTGTTCACCAGCATCAAAGTCAGATGTTTAAGCTCTTTTGCTTGGCAAAGGGAGCACTCCTTGTACATGTACTCTTTCTTCAGTTTCTCACAGCACAAAGACTCAAAAGGTTCTCAATGTTGCTGCAGCTCATTTTCTGTTCATTTGGTGATACTGTCATTCAAGAAGCGCTTCTGCTTTTTCCTCTTGTTCCTCATTAGTGTGTCCTTTTCCCCTGTTGTTGCTCTACTGTTGAAATAGCGTTCACAGAATCTAGTGATTTTCTCTTCTGTGGCTGTGCTAATTCTGCTACGCTGCTTTTTCCTGGAGTATTGAGGACTTGTTGGCCTGTTTTCAGTGGCTGAAAATCCAAATTATCTGTTTGTGGCTTTGACCAGGCCACACTTTCTCAGGATGTTGCCTCTGAGCATTTTTTAAGCCAGTGGTTTGTCCTTAGCACTGTGCATTTTTTTATACTTTTGCTTTAGCTCTGCAATGATGGCATTTTGAAACAATAAAATGCTTTTAAAGTTCTTTGGCGTTCCCTTCATTTGCTGTTTTGTTTTTGGGGAATCTTGCCTCTCCATTTTCTTCATCAGTCGATCACACTTTGTTTTGGTATTGTTTAGATTTCCGTAAAGCATTATCAAGTTTGACATTTGTCATGCAAAGATCTCTGTATGTTTTTGAGTGACCTCATCCAACCTTTTCCCTTCCAGCAAGTATTTGACTTCTCATTGCTGTTGCAGACAACGAGGAAGGGGTATCATGCAGTGCATCAGCGGCAGGTAAGTTAGGAGCAGGTATGTTGGCCTGTATCAGGGGCAGGTAAGTTAGGAGCAGGTATGTTGGCCTGTATCAGCGGCAGGTAAGTTAGGAGCAGGTATGTTGGCCTGTATCAGGGGCAGGTAAGTTAGGAGCAGGTATGTTGGCCTGTATCAGCGGCAGGTAAGTTAGGAGCAGGTATGTTGGCATGTATCAGAGGCAGGTAAGTTAGGAGCAGGTATGTTGGCATGTATCAGCGGCAGGTAAGTTAGGAGATTATCTACTTCCGGCGCCGACAGAGATGGCCGCCTCGCTTCGCGTTCCTAGGAAACTATGCAGTTTTTTGTTTTTTTACGTGTTATTCCTTACATTAGTACCCCAGGTCATCTTAGGTTTCATCACATACAGTCGAGAAGAACTACTGAATATAAGATCAGCGTCAACTCACCATCAGTACGACCAAGAATACGCTTTTCGCGACGCGGATCCTGTGCTCTGCCTTACAAACAGGACAACGGAGTGGATCCCATGCAGCGACCCAAAAAAACGACTCCGAAAAAGAGGGAAACGAGGCGGTCTTCTGGTCAGACTCCGGAGACGGGCACATCGTGCACCATTCCCTAGCATTCTTCTTGCCAATGTCCAGTCTCTTGACAACAAGGTTGATGAAATCCGAGCAAGGGTAGCATTCCAGAGGGACATCAGAGACTGTAACGTTCTTTGCTTCACGGAAACGTGGCTTACTGGAGAGACGCTATCCGAAGCGGTGCAGCCAACAGGTTTCTCCACGCATCGCGCAGACAGGAAAAAACATCTTTCTGGTAAAAAGAGGGGCGGGGGCGTATGCCTTATGACTAACGTGACATGGTGTGATGAAAGAAACATACAGGAACTCAAATCCTTCTGTTCACCTGATTTAGAATTCCTCACAATCAAATGTAGACCGCATTATCTACCAAGAGAATTCTCTTCGATTATAATCACAGCCGTATATATCCCCCCCCAAGCAGACACATCGTTGGCTCTGAATGAACTTTACTTGACTCTTTGCAAACTGGAAACCATTTATCCGGAGGCTGCATTCATTGTAGCTGGGGATTTTAACAAGGCTAATCTGAAAACAAGACTCCCCAAATTTTATCAGCATATCGATTGCGCAACCAGGGGTGGAAAGACCTTGGATCATTGTTACTCTAACTTCCGCGACGCATATAAGGCCCTGCCCCGCCCCCCTTTCGGAAAAGCTGACCATGACTCCATTTTGTTGATCCCTGCCTACAGACAGAAACTAAAACAAGAGGCTCCCACGCTGAGGTCTGTCCAACGCTGGTCCGACCAAGCTGACTCCACACTCCAAGACTGCTTCCATCACGTGGACTGGGACATGTTTCGTATTGCGTCAGACAACAACATTGACGAATACGCTGATTCGGTGTGCGAGTTCATTAGAACGTGCGTTGAAGATGTCGTTCCCATAGCAACGATTAAAACATTCCCTAACCAGAAACCGTGGATTGATGGCAGCATTCGTGTGAAACTGAAAGCGCGAACCACTGCTTTTAATCAGGGCAAGGTGTCTGGTAACATGACCGAATACAAACAGTGCAGCTATTCCCTCCGCAAGGCTATCAAACAAGCTAAGCGTCAGTACAGAGACAAAGTAGAATCTCAATTCAACGGCTCAGACACAAGAGGCATGTGGCAGGGTCTACAGTCAATCACGGACTACAGGAAGAAATCCAGCCCAGTCACGGACCAGGATGTCCTGCTCCCAGGCAGACTAAATAACTTTTTTGCCCGCTTTGAGGACAATACAGTGCCACTGACACGGCCTGCAACGAAAACTTGCGGTCTCTCCTTCACTGCAGCCGAGGTGAGTAAGACATTTAAACGTGTTAACCCTCGCAAGGCTGCAGGCCCAGACGGCATCCCCAGCCGCGCCCTCAGAGCATGCGCAGACCAGCTGGCCGGTGTGTTTACGGACATATTCAATCAATCCCTATACCAGTCTGCTGTTCCCACATGCTTCAAGAGGGCCACCATTGTTCCTGTTCCCAAGAAAGCTAAGGTAACTGAGCTAAACGACTACCGCCCCGTAGCACTCACTTCCGTCATCATGAAGTGCTTTGAGAGACTAGTCAAGGACCATATCACCTCCACCCTACCTGACACCCTAGACCCACTCCAATTTGCTTACCGCCCAAATAGGTCCACAGACGATGCAATCTCAACCACACTGCACACTGCCCTAACCCATCTGGACAAGAGGAATACCTATGTGAGAATGCTGTTCATTGACTACAGTTCGGCATTCAACACCATAGTACCCTCCAAGCTCGTCATCAAGCTCGAGACCCTGGGTCTCGACCCCGCCCTGTGCAACTGGGTACTGGACTTCCTGACGGGCCGCCCCCAGGTGGTGAGGGTAGGCAACAACATCTCCTCCCCGCTGATCCTCAACACTGGGGCCCCACAAGGGTGCGTTCTGAGCCCTCTCCTGTACTCCCTGTTCACCCACGACTGCGTGGCCACGCACGCCTCCAACTCAATCATCAAGTTTGCGGACGACACAACAGTGGTAGGCTTGATTACCAACAACGACGAGACGGCCTACAGGGAGGAGGTGAGGGCCCTCGGAGTGTGGTGTCAGGAAAATAACCTCACACTCAACGTCAACAAAACTAAGGAGATGATTGTGAACTTCAGGAAACAGCAGAGGGAACACCCCCCTATCCACATCGATGGAACAGTAGTGGAGAGGGTAGCAAGTTTTAAGTTCCTCGGCATACACATCACAGACAAACTGAATTGGTCCACTCACACAGACAGCATTGTGAAGAAGGCGCAGCAGCGCCTCTTCAACCTCAGGAGGCTGAAGAAATTCGGCTTGTCACCAAAAGCACTCACAAACTTCTACAGATGCACAATCGAGAGCATCCTGGCGGGCTGTATCACCGCCTGGTACGGCAACTGCTCCGCCCTCAACCGTAAGGCTCTCCAGAGGGTAGTGAGGTCTGCACAACGCATCACCGGGGGCAAACTACCTGCCCTCCAGGACACATACACCACCCGATGTCACAGGAAGGCCATAAAGATCATCAAGGACATCAACCACCCGAGCCACTGCCTGTTCACCCCGCTATCATCCAGAAGGCGAGGTCAGTACAGGTGCATCAAAGCTGGGACCGAGAGACTGAAAAACAGCTTCTATCTCAAGGCTATCAGACTGTTAAACAGCCACCACTAACATTGAGTGGCTGCTGCCAACACACTGACACTGACTCAACTCCAGCCACTTTAATAATGGGAATTAATGGGAAATGATGTAAATATATCACTAGCCACTTTAACCAATGCTTCCTTATATAATGTTACTCACCCTACATTATTCATCTCATAGGCATACGTATATACTGTACTCTATATCATCGACTGTATCCTTATGTAATACATGTATCACTAGCCACTTTAACTATGCCACTTTGTTTACATACTCATCTCATATGTATATACTGTACTCGATACAATCTACTGTATCTGCCTATGCTGCTCTGTACCATCACTCATTCATATATCCTTATGTACATATTCTTTATCCCCTCACACTGTGTACAAGACAGTAGTTTTGGAATTGTTAGTTAGATTACTTGTTGGTTATTACTGCATTGTCGGAACTAGAAGCACAAGCATTTCGCTACACTCGCATTAACATCTGCTAACCATGTGTATGTGACAAATAAAATTTGATTTGATTTGATTTGAGCAGGTATGTTGGCCTGTATCAGGGGCAGGTAAGTTAGGAGCAGGTATGTTGGCCTGTATCAGGGGCAGGTAAGTTAGGAGCAGGTATGTTGGCATGTATCAGGGGCAGGTAAGTTAGGGGCAGGAATATTGGCTTCTGGCTGCAAGTCATCTGGTGACTGAGGTGGTGTGTTTCCTGATAGGTTGGTCTCCATTGCCAGCTGTTCTTTTTAAAGTCTGTCTTCTATTCCGTTGGTTGCATTTCCATTGCCATCTCTTGCTTCTTTGTTCTCACTTTGTAAGCTCAGAGATAGATTTCACTTCTCTATTCTCTTTTTTCCCTTCGCCTAAAGTTTAAAAAAAATTAAAAAATAAAGCTAATGGGATAATGAATTTCGTCATTTTCACCGCGTTCTGTCATTTCAACCACAGTTAAGTTTGTGATGGAAATTACACTTCTACAGTTTTTGGAGAAAAGTGACAGGCTGCTTAGCATGCTTTGGCTAGTATTACAGCTAGTGTGTAGTTTACACTAAATGCATAAAACAGTCAAATAAAATAAAAAATGATACAACAAATTAAAGAAATTATAGCCTGTTTGAAAATGACTGACAATAAAAAATATTTTCTACACAAGCAATATTTACCCACATTTTCCTTCAACCTGGACATCACATCTGGAACAACTGTCCGCTACAGCCATGTGCTTCAGTGTCACAATACGTTCCCATCGTATTTAAGTTAACATTCTCTTGAAAAAAACGTTATTAATGAGGAATTTGTCCTCAGCGGTAGAAATGACACCACTAACAAAGGACAGGTTTATTTTGTGTAAAAAAAACAATATAAAGGGCATACTCACAATAAATATCGATATGGATTTTATTTAATGGACTCTTTCTTTAGTAGATAACACTATATCATGTGTAATTATTCATGTTTCTCATAGAAAAACAGCAAAATCTCAAAAGTCTGGGTCAGGGACAAGGGAAAAACAGCAAAATCTCAAAAGTCTGGGTCAGGGACAAGGGAAAAACAGCAAAATCTCAAAAGTCTGGGTCAGGGACAAGGGAAAAACAGCAAAATCTCAAAAGTCTGGGTCAGGGACAAGGGAAAAACAGCAAAATCTCAAAAGTCTGGGTCAGGGACAAGGGAAAAACAGCAAAATCTCAAAAGTCTGGGTCAGGGACAAGGGAAAAACAGCAAAATCTCAAAAGTCTGGGTCAGGGACAAGGGAAAAACAGCGAAATCTCAAAAGTCTGGGTCAGGGACAAGGGAAAAACAGTGAAATCTCAAAAGTCTGGGTCAGGGACAAGGGAAAAACAGTGAAATGTCAAAAGTCTGGGTCAGGGACAAGGGAAAAACAGTGAAATCTCAAAAGTCTGGGTCAGGGACAAGGGAAAAACAGTGAAATGTCAAAAGTCTGGGTCAGGGACAAGGGAAAAACAGTGAAATGTCAAAAGTCTGGGTCAGGGACAAGGGAAAAACAGTGAAATGTCAAAAGTCTGGGTCAGGGACAAGGGAAAAACAGTGAAATCTCAAAAGTCTGGGTCAGGGACAAGGGAAAAACAGTGAAATGTCAAAAGTCTGGGTCAGGGACAAGGGAAAAACAGTGAAATGTCAAAAGTCTGGGTCAGGGACAAGGGAAAAACAGTGAAATCTCAAAAGTCTGGGTCAGGGACAAGGGAAAAAACAGTGAAATGTCAAAAGTCTGGGTCAGGGACAAGGGAAAAACAGTGAAATGTCAAAAGTCTGGGTCAGGGACAAGGGAAAAACAGTGAAATCTCAAAAGTCTGGGTCAGGGACAAGGGAAAAACAGTGAAATCTCAAAAGTCTGGGTCAGGGACAAGGGAAAAACAGTGAAATGTCAAAAGTCTGGGTCAGGGACAAGGGAAAAACAGTGAAATGTCAAAAGTCTGGGTCAGGGACAAGGGAAAAACAGTGAAATGTCAAAAGTCTGGGTCAGGGACAAGGGAAAAACAGTGAAATCTCAAAAGTCTGGGTCAGGGACAAGGGAAAAACAGTGAAATGTCAAAAGTCTGGGTCAGGGACAAGGGAAAAACAGTGAAATGTCAAAAGTCTGGGTCAGGGACAAGGGAAAAACAGTGAAATGTCAAAAGTCTGGGTCAGGGACAAGGGAAAAACAGTGAAATCTCAAAAGTCTGGGTCAGGGACAAGGGAAAAACAGTGAAATGTCAAAAGTCTGGGTCAGGGACAAGGGAAAAACAGTGAAATGTCAAAAGTCTGGGTCAGGGACAAGGGAAAAACAGTGAAATCTCAAAAGTCTGGGTCAGGGACAAGGGAAAAACAGTGAAATGTCAAAAGTCTGGGTCAGGGACAAGGGAAAAACAGTGAAATGTCAAAAGTCTGGGTCAGGGACAAGGGAAAAACAGTGAAATCTCAAAAGTCTGGGTCAGGGACAAGGGAAAAACAGTGAAATCTCAAAAGTCTGGGTCAGGGACAAGGGAAAAACAGTGAAATGTCAAAAGTCTGGGTCAGGGACAAGGGAAAAACAGTGAAATGTCAAAAGTCTGGGTCAGGGACAAGGGAAAAACAGTGAAATCTCAAAAGTCTGGGTCAGGGACAAGGGAAAAACAGTGAAATGTCAAAAGTCTGGGTCAGGGACAAGGGAAAAACAGTGAAATCTCAAAAGTCTGGGTCAGGGACAAGGGAAAAACAGTGAAATGTCAAAAGTCTGGGTCAGGGACAAGGGAAAAACAGTGAAATGTCAAAAGTCTGGGTCAGGGACAAGGGAAAAACAGTGAAATGTCAAAAGTCTGGGTCAGGGACAAGGGAAAAACAGTGAAATGTCAAAAGTCTGGGTCAGGGACAAGGGAAAAACAGTGAAATGTCAAAAGTCTGGGTCAGGGACAAGGGAAAAACAGTGAAATGTCAAAAGTCTGGGTCAGGGACAAGGGAAAAACAGTCAAATGTCAAAAGTCTGGGTCAGGGACAAGGGAAAAACAGTGAAATGTCAAAAGTCTGGGTCAGGGACAAGGGAAAAACAGTGAAATCTCAAAAGTCTGGGTCAGGGACAAGGGAAAAACAGTGAAATGTCAAAAGTCTGGGTCAGGGACAAGGGAAAAAACAGTGAAATGTCAAAAGTCTGGGTCAGGGACAAGGGAAAAACAGTGAAATGTCAAAAGTCTGGGTCAGGGACAAGGGAAAAAACAGTGAAATGTCAAAAGTCTGGGTCAGGGACAAGGGAAAAACAGTGAAATGTCAAAAGTCTGGGTCAGGGACAAGGGAAAAACAGTGAAATGTCAAAAGTCTGGGTCAGGGACAAGGGAAAAACAGTGAAATGTCAAAAGTCTGGGTCAGGGACAAGGGAAAAACAGTGAAATGTCAAAAGTCTGGGTCAGGGACAAGGGAAAAACAGTGAAATGTCAAAAGTCTGGGTCAGGGACAAGGGAAAAACAGTGAAATCTCAAAAGTCTGGGTCAGGGACAAGGGAAAAACAGTGAAATGTCAAAAGTCTGGGTCAGGGACAAGGGAAAAACAGTGAAATGTCAAAAGTCTGGGTCAGGGACAAGGGAAAAACAGTGAAATGTCAAAAGTCTGGGTCAGGGACAAGGGAAAAACAGTGAAATGTCAAAAGTCTGGGTCAGGGACAAGGGAAAAACAGTGAAATGTCAAAAGTCTGGGTCAGGGACAAGGGAAAAACAGTGAAATCTCAAAAGTCTGGGTCAGGGACAAGGGAAAAACAGTGAAATGTCAAAAGTCTGGGTCAGGGACAAGGGAAAAACAGTGAAATGTCAAAAGTCTGGGTCAGGGACAAGGGAAAAACAGTGAAATGTCAAAAGTCTGGGTCAGGGACAAGGGAAAAACAGTGAAATGTCAAAAGTCTGGGTCAGGGACAAGGGAAAAACAGTGAAATGTCAAAAGTCTGGGTCAGGGACAAGGGAAAAACAGTGAAATGTCAAAAGTCTGGGTCAGGGACAAGGGAAAAACAGTGAAATGTCAAAAGTCTGGGTCAGGGACAAGGGAAAAACAGTGAAATGTCAAAAGTCTGGGTCAGGGACAAGGGAAAAACAGTGAAATCTCAAAAGTCTGGGTCAGGGACAAGGGAAAAACAGTGAAATCTCAAAAGTCTGGGTCAGGGACAAGGGAAAAACAGTGAAATGTCAAAAGTCTGGGTCAGGGACAAGGGAAAAACAGTGAAATGTCAAAAGTCTGGGTCAGGGACAAGGGAAAAACAGTGAAATGTCAAAAGTCTGGGTCAGGGACAAGGGAAAAACAGTGAAATGTCAAAAGTCTGGGTCAGGGACAAGGGAAAAACAGTGAAATGTCAAAAGTCTGGGTCAGGGACAAGGGAAAAACAGTGAAATCTCAAAAGTCTGGGTCAGGGACAAGGGAAAAACAGTGAAATGTCAAAAGTCTGGGTCAGGGACAAGGGAAAAACAGTGAAATGTCAAAAGTCTGGGTCAGGGACAAGGGAAAAACAGTGAAATCTCAAAAGTCTGGGTCAGGGACAAGGGAAAAACAGTGAAATGTCAAAAGTCTGGGTCAGGGACAAGGGAAAAACAGTGAAATCTCAAAAGTCTGGGTCAGGGACAAGGGAAAAACAGTGAAATGTCAAAAGTCTGGGTCAGGGACAAGGGAAAAACAGTGAAATCTCAAAAGTCTGGGTCAGGGACAAGGGAAAAACAGTGAAATCTCAAAAGTCTGGGTCAGGGACAAGGGAAAAACAGTGAAATCTCAAAAGTCTGGGTCAGGGACAAGGGAAAAACAGTGAAATGTCAAAAGTCTGGGTCAGGGACAAGGGAAAAACAGTGAAATGTCAAAAGTCTGGGTCAGGGACAAGGGAAAAACAGTGAAATCTCAAAAGTCTGGGTCAGGGACAAGGGAAAAACAGTGAAATCTCAAAAGTCTGGGTCAGGGACAAGGGAAAAACAGTGAAATCTCAAAAGTCTGGGTCAGGGACAAGGGAAAAACAGTGAAATGTCAAAAGTCTGGGTCAGGGACAAGGGAAAAACAGTGAAATGTCAAAAGTCTGGGTCAGGGACAAGGGAAAAACAGTGAAATGTCAAAAGTCTGGGTCAGGGACAAGGGAAAAACAGTGAAATCTCAAAAGTCTGGGTCAGGGACAAGGGAAAAACAGTGAAATCTCAAAAGTCTGGGTCAGGGACAAGGGAAAAACAGTGAAATGTCAAAAGTCTGGGTCAGGGACAAGGGAAAAACAGTGAAATCTCAAAAGTCTGGGTCAGGGACAAGGGAAAAACAGTGAAATCTCAAAAGTCTGGGTCAGGGACAAGGGAAAAACAGTGAAATCTCAAAAGTCTGGGTCAGGGACAAGGGAAAAACAGTGAAATCTCAAAAGTCTGGGTCAGGGACAAGGGAAAAACAGTGAAATCTCAAAAGTCTGGGTCAGGGACAAGGGAAAAACAGTGAAATCTCAAAAGTCTGGGTCAGGGACAAGGGAAAAACAGTGAAATCTCAAAAGTCTGGGTCAGGGACAAGGGAAAAACAGTGAAATGTCAAAAGTCTGGGTCAGGGACAAGGGAAAAACAGTGAAATCTCAAAAGTCTGGGTCAGGGACAAGGGAAAAACAGTGAAATCTCAAAAGTCTGGGTCAGGGACAAGGGAAAAACAGTGAAATCTCAAAAGTCTGGGTCAGGGACAAGGGAAAAACAGTGAAATCTCAAAAGTCTGGGTCAGGGACAAGGGAAAAACAGTGAAATGTCAAAAGTCTGGGTCAGGGACAAGGGAAAAACAGCGAAATTGAAGTATAAAATGCATCTGAAAAGTAGCTAAAACACAGTTGTGGAAAAAGTACTCTAACGTCAAACTTGAGTAAAAGTCTAAAAGATTTTGGGTTTAAATATACTTAAGTATCAAAAGTAAAAGTATAAATCATTTCAAAATCCTGATATTATACAACGCAGACGGCACATTTTTTTTTTTTTTAAATAGTCAGGGGCACACTCCAACACATATGGTGCCTTTGGAAAGTATTCAAACCACTTGACTTTATTTTATTGTTACGTTACAGCAATGTTCTAAAATGGATTAAATAAAATATTTTCCTCATCAATCTACACACAATATCCCATAATGACAAAGCGAAAACAGTTTTTTAGCTTTTTTTTTTACAAAAAAACTTATTTACATAAATATTCAGACCCTGAAATTGAACTCAGGTGCATCCTGTTTCCATTGATCATCCTTGAGATGTTTCTACAACTTGATTGGAGTCCACCAGTGGTAAATTCAATTGATTGGACATGATTTTGAAAGGTACACACCTGTCTATTTAAGGTCCAACAGGTGACAGTGCATGTCAGAGCAAAAACCAAGCCATGAAGTTGAAGGAATTGTACGTAGAGTTCCAAGACAGGATTGTGTCGAGGCACAGATCTCTGGAAGGGTAAAAAAAAATGTCTGCAGCATTGAAGGTCCCTAAGAATAGTCGTCGCCATCATTCTTAAATGGAAGAAGTTTAAAACCACCAAAACTTTTCCTAGTGCTGGCCACCTGCACAAACTGAGAAGGGCCTTGGTCAGGGAGGTGACCAAGAACCTGATGCTCACTCTGACATAGGTCCAGAGTTCCTCTGTGGAGATGGGAAAACCGTCCAGAAGGACAACCATCTCGGCAGCAATCCAGCAATCAGGCCTTTATGGTAGTGGCCAGGCGGAAGCCACTCGTCAATAAAAGGCACATGACAGCCCACTTGCAGTTGGCCAAAAGCCACCTAAAGACTCTAAAAACATGAGAAACAAGATTCTCTGGTCTGATGAAACCAAGATTGTCCTGAATGCCAAGCGTCACATCTGGAGGAAACCTGCACCATCCCTATGGTGAGGCATGGTGGTGGCAGCATCCTGCTGTGGGGATGTTTTTCAGAGGCAGGGAGACTAGTCAGGATTGAGGGGAAAGATAAACAGAGCAGTGTACAGAGAGATCCTTGTTGAAAACCTGCTCCAGAGCGCTCAGGAGCTCAGACTGGGGTGAAGATTCACCTTACAACAGGACAACGACCCTAGGCACACAGCCAAGACAACGCAGGAGGGACTTCGGGACAAGTCTCTGAATGTGCTTGAGTGGCCCAGCCAGAGCAGAGACTTGAACTCGATCAAGCATCTCTGGAGATACCTGACAATAGCTGTGCTGCAACGCTCCCCATCCAACCAGACAGAGCTTGAGAGGATCTACAGAGAAGAATGGGAGAAACTCCCCAAATACAGGTGTGCCAAGCTTGTAGCTTCACATCCAAGGAGACTCGAGGTTGTAATCGCTGTCAAAGGTGCTTCAACAAAGTACTGAGCAAAGGGTCTGAATACTTGTGTAAATGTGATATTTTCATAGTTTTCCATTTTTTATACATTTGCAAAAATGTATAAAAACCTGTTTTTCTTTGACATTATGGGTTATTGTGTGTAGATTGATGAGGGGAAAAAAACTATTGAATCCATTTTAGGATAAGGCTGTAACGTAACAAAATGTGTAAAAGTCAAGGGGTCTGAATACTTTTCGAATGTACTGTAATGATCAGCGGCAGTAGGGATGACCAGGGATGCTCTCTTGATAAGTGTGTGAATTTGACCATTTTCCTGTCTAAATGTAACGAGTACTTTTGGGTGTCAGAGAAAATGTATGGAGAAAAAAGTACATAATTTTCTTTAGGAATGTAGTGAAGTAAAAGTAAAAGCTGTCAAAAATATAAATAGTAAAGTACAGATACCCCAAACAACTACTTAAGTAGTACATTAAAGTATTTTTACTTAAGTACTTTACACCACTGCATAACATATAGGTTTTTCCATCAGCAGACTACGATCGATAATGTCAAAAGCCACACTGAAGTCTAAGAAAAAAGCTCCCACAATCTTTTTATCATCAATTTCTCTCAGCCAACCATCAGTCATTTGTGTAAGTGCCGTGCTTGTTGAATGTCCTTCTCTATAAGCGGGCTGAAAGTCTCTGGTTAATTTGTTTACAGTAAAATAGCATTGAATCTGGTCAAGCACAATTTTTGCCAAAAGTTTACTAAGGGTTGGTAACAGGCTGATTGGTTGACTATTTGCTTTACTATTCTTGGGTGGTGAAATTACTTTTGCTTCCCTCCAGGCCTGAGGGCACACACGTTCTAGTAGGCTTTGATTGAAGATATGGCAAATAGGAGTGGCAATATCGTCCACTGTTATCCTCAGTCATTTTCCATCCAAGTTGTCAGACCTCAGTGGCTTGTCATTATTGATAGACAACAATCATTTTTTTCACCTCATCCACTCTCACTTTACAGAATTCAAAATCACAATGACAGTGTCAGCGTTTGTTGCTGTCATGCCTAAATTTGCTAATCTTGCCAATGAAAAAATCATTAAAGTAATTGGCAATATCAGTGGGTTTTGTGATGAATGAGCCATCTGATTCAATGAATGATGGAGCTGAGTCGACCCTTTTGCACCAAATTTCATTTAAGGTGCTCCAAAGCTTCTTACTATCATTCTTCAAGTCATTTCTCTTTGTTCCATTGTATAGTTTCTTCTTCTTTTTATTCAGTTTAGTCACATGATTTCTCAATTTGCAGTACGTTTGCCAATCGGTTGTGCAGCCAGACTTATTTGCCATTCCTTTTGCCTCCCCATCAATCCACGGGGATTTAACCGTTTTTGCAGACATTTTCTTCATGGGTGCATGCTTATTAGTAACTGGAATAAGCAATTTCATTAATGTGTCAAGTGCAGCGTCTGGTTGCACCTCATTACACACCACAGGCCCAAAAATATTCTTTACATCAACAACATAGGAATTTAACAAAACATAATTCTTGTATGACCACTATATTGGGCACAGTCTTCGGAACTTTTCCTAGATATGGCTAGTATATTGTGATCACTACAGCCAATGGATTTGGATACTGCTTTAAAGAACATTTCTGCAGCAAAGATTTGTTGATGATATCATTCCTGTGCTGTTTTTAACTACGCTGGTAGGTTGACTGATAACCTGAGCCAGGTTGCAGGCACTGGTTACAGTTTGAAGCTTTTTCTTGAGTGGGCAGCTTGATGAAAGCCAGTCAATATTTAAATCACCCAGAAAATATACCTCTCTGTTGATATCACATACATGATCAAGCATTTCACACATTATCCAGATCCTGACTGTTAGCACTTGGTGGTCTATAGCAGCTTCCCACAAGAAAAACAGCTTCCCACAAGAAAATGCTTTAGGTGAGGCAGAGGAACCTGTAGCCATATTACTTAAAAGGTATTTAACATGAGATCGTCTCTAAGCTTTACAGGAACGTGGTTCTTGATATAAACGGCAACACCTCCACCATTGGCATTTCTGTATTTTCTGTAGATTTTATAACCATGTATTGCTACCACTGTATCATCAAAGGTATTACCTAAGTGAGTTCAAAAGCACAATACAGTTTTCATCCAAATGGCAGCCCCGCCACTTGATTTGCTACAATGCTGAGGGATTGGGCTGGAGAAGTGTAACCATTGTCAAATTCATGGAGATATGGATGCAAACTTTTACAGCCCATGAAATGAACATATTTTTAAACAATACATGCTTGTTAAAAAAAAAAAGCATTGATACAAACCACAGAGTAGAACATTTGTATTTTTGGTTATGATGGGGTAAGTCAATTGTTGGCTGCTCAATTCATCTGATAAATTGTATTATTTAAGAAACAATAGATACATACAATTAATAAAAATGATGTTGAAAATGCATTCTCTCACGTGATTTCTGACCTAAATTCTGGACAAGTGAATGACAGTTTCCTATCCATAATTAATCAGTCAGTCCACCCATAAAACAATGAGCCAAAGTGATTTACATAGAATAATCACAATCATCATTTGTGTTGATCTGATGAACACCAATAACCCAGTGAAAGAAAACATTTGTAATTGTTGGGATTTTTTTTATTGTTATTATCAATTGAACAGTATGATTCTACAAATGCGAGAATTCACCAATAACCAAAATAAGGGTTGCACGCTTGTGAGATCTTCACTTAATAGTCTTAGAAACAGACATGGGGTTTATCTATTAGATTAATCCCTATACATTTTTCTGAGGTAATACAGTACACCCCTGCCTCATTGTCCCGCAATACAATTAGGGGCCAATAAAGCTATCTCATGTTTACTTCTACTTCCTTCTATCTGGAAAACCTCACGCCACTAAATGTCACCCCACGAGCCACACACCAAAACAACCATTTTATACCATAACCTCCCTCTTACCTTCACCCACACACACCTGGAATCATTTCCTCAGACCACACACACACACGCATGCAGGCACGCACACACGCGCACACACACACATTAATCAACAGTACATTTACAGGCACACAGAATTATGAGGGCGTACTCAACAAAAACATAATCACAACATCAGTAAACCTTCAAAAGTACAATAAAAACATACATTTAAAATAACTGAATCTTTCTGTGACATAAATATATTTTGCCTCTCTTCGTTTAAGTTTAACAAGATTCCAATTATGGAATCTGAAGTTCTTACTGTAAAAATCATTGGACCATTCTAGTCCTATAATTGGTGATCCATAATCATGTTAGACAACAAGGCAAGTCACAATACATTCTCCAAACTATTCTAGCAAAATCCTCATTCTTTACAATAAATAGTAAAGTTCTTGAAACGAGTGAGATTCCGGTCACATAAATGTAATCTTATAACGAAATGCACAAATTTTCACAAAAAAATGTAAACAATGGAATTGTATAGCTTTTGCTCTACACCTTGAAATGTGAGAAAAGTAGATTTAGTTACATTTGCTTTGGTGAATGTCACTTTACAAGGACAGCTTTGATTGATGTCCTTTCTGATACTAGGCTTTTGAATCCAAAAAGCCAATATGAATAATAATATCATAGCTTTGGGTTTGAAATAGTTTGTGGATTCTCTGAGAAACACAATTGTCTTACTTGCCATATCCCAAGTCAGATCAAATGTGAGATTCAGCATTCCTGAAAAGAAATGAAAATACCCACCCGGGCACACAAATACAGACGCATGTACATTACACATACACGCCATGACATCATAAGTCAGCACTATGACATCGCAAACACTGGCTTTGACATCTTCATGCAGTTTGTCTTTTCACTTTGATTGCATCTGCTTTTTTTTAAATCAAGAATACAAAAAGGTTCAAATCCACTAGAAAGATGAATATTCAAAATCCAGGAAACATTGAGCTTCAACAGAGAATAAAAAATAATAATAGGGGAACTAATAATCATGGTGATGATGATAATAATAAAAGAGTAAATCTATAGTAATCATAACCATGACCATAAACACAAACACATATCATAGAGCTTTAAAAACATTGTCTGGCTGAAAGTAATACATTTTTGTCTTTATCCAGTCACAGTTAAAGGGGCGAGCCAAAATACTATACAAAGATTTTGTAAATACTATGGTCTCATTATGCCTTCAGTCAAAGTTGAGAGTTCAACCCTTTCAAAATTGGCCAAAAATGACCACATCTTCCATGTTATAATCTGTCAAACCCACAAAAAAATAAACTTTTGTAAATGTACAAAATACGGCATTAGGTCCACCCCCACCCCTGCAATGTAAAAAAAACAATAGTATGATGGCTTTTTGTCACACTCAATGTCAACCTCACGAGGGCACAAAGTAGCTTTGCAGCATTGACTCTGTTTTCTTCACACTTACAAAATGTGTCAGTCATTTCTGCAGTGTTGCACAAACTTTCTCCAATATTGACACAGAAAAAGCCGACATAGTACAGACCACAGACACACATAAAGAGTTTTCAGAATAGCCCTTGGTGTTGTGTCCATTGTCTTCTGTTCTCCCTTTCCCGCCATTCCTCCAAATATTGTGAACGGCTTGAGTTTCAGAAACAGTCATGTGGAATTCAGAGAAGTCGGAGTAGTGATTGGTATATTAACTACTAACAAATCAATGTTTTACTTCACAATCCTGGTAAACAGCTCAGAAAGGATTATCAATGGAGCAGGAGCTTGACTGGTTTTGGAGATTGTTTTAAGGGACAGACCCATGGGCAGGTATGGCTAAACAAAGCCCTTGCATTAGCCACGAGGTAAATCCTCTGCATGGCAGTGTCCCTCAAAATTAACACATCTTCACTGAGCTTTCATTCTCATGTGGTCAACAATTTTGTTTCGTTTTTATCCCTTTCAGGTGGTCTTTAACTCCTTATAAACGTGACTGACATTGTGTATCGAATAACAGTGTCAAAGCATTTCTGTGCGACTATAAACATAACTGGAATCAGCTCCACAGTTTGGAAACTGACCTCATTTGAGACTTGGGTCTCTATGGGAATGACAGCCATCACGTCGACCAGCCAGCCAATCAGGCGAGGGTGCAAAGGTCATGCAGCAAAGTTATATTTGTGTCAAATCATGCTAATAATAACTGAAGAAATCCAGCCATAATCAAGAGGTTCAACCCTTACATGACCTTATACAAAACGTCTGCAGACTAAGTTATGGCTGTAGTGTGAGATTGTGGTAGCTAGCAACAGTACTCCAAATGTGTCTATTTTCAAGTCGTCCAATCAAAAATTAGGACAGTGACACAGGGCAACTCAAATGTCCACTCAGTGTCAGCCATTAAGTCATCAGGCTATAGCTGTGTGATACCCCCCCCAGAATACACATACTGTCTAACAGGGCTTTATTCCTTTACAAAAAAACAACAATTTACAGTCTTGTACTATTATTTTTTTTTTACAAAAGTCAAACCACCATCACATTGTTCTGCATTCCATCTCAGTGTCTGTTCAGATTCAAAGACAGTTTCGTTCTCTCTGTCAGAGCAACAAGAAACCCAATAACCATTTAATCCACTAGTAAAAGTCATGTGCTCGGATAATGTTTCAATAGCACGAAAAACTTTGTGAAATTGTTCCTTTTTTGCTCTATACATGGCCCTTTTTCTTTCTCCCTCCTCAACAATATGGTTGAATATTCTCTTTCCCAAGACTCACAATAACATGAATCAAATCAATAGGCTTCATTCAAAATTCCCTCTAATATTTCTATTTTCTCAATGGTTTCTTTCTATCATTGCCATTTTCTGTGTTTCCTGGCAACAGGTAACAATGGCATCCACTCTTCTCTCACATCTTTCATTCTTGTTGGGACGTAGTATCCCCGTCATATCCTTCTCTCTCTCATCAGCTTGCCCTTGCCTCTCTTGTTTCTTCTTCTATTCATCTATCTTTCCATCATGCCCCAATTGACCTTCTCTTCCTCTCCCTTTCCTTTCCTTTCCTTTCTGCGTGAACAGGTTCAGCTTGAACATTCTCAACACGACCTTCATCTCTCCTTCACTGTTGGCTTTACTCTCTCACACGGTCACCTCGTTCTTACTAGCCGTCCTCAATGTCTGGCCCCCTCCTCCGCCACCGGGGATATATTGGAGCTGTTCGATGGTGTTCTGCCTCTTGGCGGCGAATGCCATCCTCCGCACGTTGTGGCCCCCGATGGTCCCCGCCCCGCTCCCTTGCCCTACCCCGGCCCCTGGTCCGTGCCCATGAGGGTCCCCCCAGCTTCCTACCGGGTGGCCCGCCACACTCATCTCCAGCTCGTGGCCCGATGTGGGGTGGGAGTTCATCTTGATCATGTGATGGCGGTCCAGCGAGGGTGTGACGCAGATGTTCTGCTGTGATTGGGCCTTGTGGCTGAGGCATCCCATTGTCGGGACTCCCATCCCCCCAAATTCCCCCATCCCGCTCATACCCACCATACCGCCTACCCCTGGCATGCCCATGCCCACCATCCTCTCCTCCAGACGGTCGGGCGAGACTAGGAGTCTCTCGTGGGACTTGCGAAGCGTCTGTGAGGTGGAGCTCTTGCTGGTGGTCATGGCCTTGTAGTACTGGTGCTGCTGGTTCTTGGAGAGTCTGGAGAGGGTGTTGCCCTCGCCAAGCGCTAGGAGCTGGTCCTGGGACATGACCCTCCGCGGGGCCTTGTCAAAGGCAGCCTGGTACCCCGATGACTGGGCTGGCAGAGGGTAGGGGTTGGGGGTGGATGTGGGCACGTGGATATGTGTCCGGGAGGAGTGGAGGGGGAGGGTACCCCTGGCTCCAAGAGTGTAGTCACCGCCCCAGTGGAGGTGGTGCTGGGATGAGTGGAACGACAGAGGGGCGTTGTTAGGTCGTCGCTTCGATGAGTAGTAGCCAGAGTAGTCCTCCAAATCTTTCTCTGTTTTTTTTTTGGGGGGGGGGGGGGGGGGGGGGGTTGAGTTTTTAAAGAAAGACGATGAAAGAAACAAATGTAGAAATAACAGTTAGTGAAATTCATTCATTATCGGGTGAAACAAAGTGTTCCAACATTTCTCGTCCTAAGAAGTCTTTTATCTTTAAAGACTTTCCCTGGACTGAGCTCCCTGAAAGCAGCAAACTGAAATGTGACCATTAGCCAACCGTTGGTTCCTCTCTCTCTGTGTGTATTCTACAATCCCCCTATACATCCTCCCTATTACATAGTTTTCTGGGTCACCTACTCTGAACGAACAAGCCTTTATCAACTCCCATTCTATAGATTATAACAGCCTACATTAAAGGCACAACAAAAGGGAATACGTCTGACACACACCGTCGGCCGGCTGCATCTCGCCTGTCATTGCTTCTTCCACACACATATCTCTGGAGCTCTCTCTCTCTAACCCCCCCCCAGCAGCGGCTGCCACCCAGGCTTCACTCCCACCCCTCCCCCACTGCTCCCCTCCTCACCGAGTCTCTTCAGGGAGCTGTAGCGGCTGATCTCAGGTTTCATGGCCGCCTCGTAGGAGGGGGGAAGCTGGGCCAGGTTGTGGAAGGAGTGCGAGAAAGGGGGTTGCGGGTGCAGGCCGGAGCTGCTGTGCTTGCCGGTGAGGAGGGTCCCCGTGGAGGCCAGCTGGGCGTTGTTCATGCGGGGCACGCGCTCTGGAGGAGGAAGAGGAAGACATTTTCAAAGACCCGACACACACGGGAGCATTAATCAGGGCCCTAACACACGGGGATACATTTAGAATGACCTAGCATGTTTATTAACATAATATATACCGTATGAGTATGTTTATAAGGACCTAATATACACACATATATATTTATAAGGACCTAACACCTATATGGTGGGTAGCTACATTTATAACGGGCCAACATGTATTTAAAATTAACTTAAAGGTACATATACATTGACGAAACATGCCAATTCCTTACAAATTACTAGTCTTAGAGAATTGCTGCCATTTGTAATTTGTACATTTTCAAGTCATTCTAAGGCGACTAGTATGAGGTAACATATAAAACAAGCCAAGATGATTGTCTGACACTTTGGCCATTGACCATGTACAATAATGGGCAATAACAGCCAATAATATCTTTATAACCACTGAGGGAACACACGGGAGACATTGACCACTGTGGAGTAACACGTGCAGGCTTCAGGTCACTGACTTCACTCAAGCCAAGGCCCATAGTGTAAGTAAGCACACTTACACCACAAACGGATACAGTATGTATACAGCGCATACTGAGACACTTACGAGGGAGACGCACACACACAGAGTGAGTGGGAGCATTGAAACAGCGACGGGGTTAAGGAAACAGCGACTGTGCTGAGGGGAAAAACACCCGATGGGACATGTACAACACCAGACAGACGTGTCACGAGGCCAACTCACACACCCCGCCGCCTGTGTCAGCTAGTTAGGCTTACCCTTAGCAGCCGAGCGTTTGGGACTGGAACCAGACACCTGGATAAAATTGTGGTGCAAGTTGCCAACTGCAAGAGAGCACAGCGAACACTGACGGTACAGCCACTCGTGCGTGTACGCGTGAATCATGAGCATTGTTTGCGTGTGTGGTGGAGTGTGTGCGGTGGGGTTACGTGAGCGTGTTCAGAGTGCAAGCATTGTTGAGCGCGACTCCATACAGTCAGCGTTACCAGGCTACTGCGTCCACCTCCGCTGTCCGCGATCATCACTGTAAGGGTTCGTGTGCATCTGAAAACAGGCTATTACTGTGTTATTACAATGTAATAACAGCGTTAGTGTCAGGACACTAACATTGCTATGACAGTGTTGTCCAAATGCGTTCTGTTGCGTCACTCACTGCGGTTGTCTTTGCTCTGGAGCACCGGGGTGTAGAGGCTCTTGGGGGGACGACCGAGGCCGTCTCCTACGATGGCGTTGGTCAGGACGCTGCTGTCGTTCCTCTCCCCCTGTTGGACTGGGCTGGCCTGGCTGCGCAGGATGTCCACCAGGGCTCTGGGAGAAGGAGGAGAGAAGAGGAAAAAAATCATGGACAAGAGCGAGAGAGTAGAACAAACTACTTTCCGTTCAAAAGTAGAGCATTCGACTTAGCTGGCCACCAACGTACATGTGCTACTTGTTCATTGATCGTGGTTCAGTTTCATCACCCCTGTGGCTTGTGGCCTCAATGGATTTCAAAAAAAAAAAGACTAAAAACCCACTGACAGACCCACATACACCCACACGGCCATTTATTCAGACTGTTTACTGATCGTTTGCTCAAAGACAATTCTCCGTTCCTTTCTCACCTGGGCATGTTGATGTCTCTGTTCCGGGGTCGTCGGGACATCTTGTGGAAGGCCACCTTGATGCCCACGGCCACCACCAGGGTGACGGAGATCACCCCTCCGATCACGTACGCCGTGCTGTTGCTCTGCTGCTGCAGCTGCTCCGAGTCTGGGTCACCCCGGTTCCCCGACAGCGGGGGGTTCGTCTGCGGTGTGTCGAGCCAACCGGGCGAGTTGTAGTTGTTGCACGACTCCTGGTCCAAGCGGCTACGCTGGTGATCACAACAGTAGCGGTAGTGGCAGGTGCCGCAGCAGTAGATGTAGGTCCCCTTGGAGCAGTTGAAAGTGCTGTCTAACTGGCCCATGACGTCGTAGTAGGCCCGACACACGTCCACATCCACCAGGCGCCGGGGGGGCGGAGCCACCTGGGCAGCACCCAGAGGGGGCTTGAGGGCGTCAGCTGCCGTCATGTTCTGAGGGAGCTTGATCTGGGGGAGGGGCTTGGGGAGCGTTTCGGGTTCTTTCGGCTCGCCGTCGTGAGCGTCCTCCATCTCAGCCGTTTTAGGCGCCACCTTCGCCCCCCCCGGGGGTGGCGGCATCGGTTTGTTCCCAAAGTCGGTGAGGAGGAACAGGGTGGTGCCGCTGGGGCCGCCGTTGGATGAGCGGCGCTCTGTGGTGACGGTGACGGCAGAAAGGACGAGGCCGGACACAAGGGAAAATATGAGGGAGTTGCTGAACATCCTTCTGTAGGTTCTTGGCCTCATTTTTCAACGTTTCAGCGTTTCTGAGCCAAAGTTAGATTTTTTAAAGGCCCGCCCCGCCGGGTGTTCAAATATAGAGGTCCTCTTCCAAGAGGGAAAGTGTCTTCTTTGAATTTCACTGGCGTGTAAGTCTAAAAAATATAAAAAGCTTCTACTCAAGGTTTCAACTGGAATACGATGAACTAATCCTTTGTTAGTGCTTCCGTGTACAGAACACACACTAGGGTGGGTGTTTTTACGTTGTTTAAAAGTGATTGTTGTTTTTGCTTGTTCAAGCAATGCGTGTGGCGTGTAACTTGTATGCATTTATGTAAACATCTCTCTCAAGCTATCAATACAAATCTATTCTCGTTCGCAAGCAGCTCATGTAAACGTTGAGGTTTTATATATTCCTATATTTCTACGTTCTAGACCTTGGCATGTACTGGCCTATATTATGGCTATACTTGTGAAAGGACCATTTGAAGTTTGTCTCGACAACTTCAACTTAGCACACAAAAACAAAATAGACGAGGAGGATGCTGGAAAATGTATATATTGTAAACATCAGTCAATAAAGTGTTATTTAATGGAATGGAAAGAGTAACGATCATGTTTGTGGTCTCTCCTGTGCAGACCTCACTAAAATACCAAGCTTGGGTTGTCTTTCTTTATGAGAGGCAGTATTATCTTGTAAACAAAATCAATGTGTAAACGTTTCGTACCCGTCGGGAATCTTTTGAACTATCCCACAAAGTTATGAATAAGGTAGCAAGCGAATCCTATTTGAAGGGCAGGTGTGGTCTGTAAACATTAAGGGTTGCATGTAAACTTCATTTTCTTTATTTGAGTACTTTTCACCTACGCTTAATTAGATTATCACTTGGAATTGGCACTTCAGTTTTCTGCATTTGACCCGCAAACCTTAATGTAAAACTTTGTGTGAATTGTAAACAATGGTGTTGGCAGCTTTAGGTGCCTCTAATTCCCCATGTCCATACATGCGCTAGAACAGATTGGTTTATTATCAGTATTAGCTTGATAGTGTCATTCTGCACTGAATGTTCTATTTGTTCACAAACGTTGAATATTGAGAGAAAGGAAATAGAGGTGGGGTGGTCAATTGAGGAAATATCATTCAGAGAGACTTGGGATTCTAAATTTCGGACTTAAATGCAGTGGTTGGAAAAGCCAAAAAAAAAAAAAAAACGTTTGCGCTTTGAGAAAAGGACCAATCACAAAAGCTTGTCAACAAGGTCCGGTGAAAATGGGTACTGAAGAAATGTACCAAGCAGCATATATAGTTGAGACAAACTGGGACCACACAATTCACGCCTAACTTAGTGAGAAAGGGAAAACTAAGATATAACACAGCAGAGTGATGGACCAAATGAATAAAGGCAGCCGGAGATAGTAATTTCTGTTTGTTGGTGAATTAGGAAAAGGTGAGAGGGGGAAGGAGGGACTGGTGAATGGGAGGTGGAGGGACGAAAGGAGGCTAAGGATCTATGTGCGTTTGATCCCCTTGCGGGAGTGTCTCTGCTCTGAGTTTAACTCGGCCCAACAGAATAGAACGAAGGTGGGCTTGGGCCCGGTTCTGGCAGGACAGCGCGGCTCCGCCCACAGAACAGACATGAAAATGTCTGGATTCATTGGTTCAATGCAGAATATGTGGAGAAAATGTACACTATGAGATGGTCCCTTTACAGCCTAACCTAACCTGGGCTGATGACTACAGATACATGGTCATTGTGACCTAAACGAGAAAAGTAGAACAATCTAATATGAATAGCTTTCTAAGCGATTTTCTTCTGAAAATGAATGTGGGAAATGGTATCCTAGTGTCATAGAAGCTCTTCACTGTATCCCTGAATGTATGAGCGCGCCTATATTTGAAAGTGACTATACAAGATGTTGTTGATGCAAAGAAGTCTTAAAACAGGGTAAGATGGTAGATCTAAATGTTGGGTCATAGTATGGCTGGTGTGATACGGCTTATGTGTTAAAGTGCTATCTCCTTTGACAGACACCGTCAATACACTGGGGGGGGGGGGGGGGGGGGGGGCTGTGTTGCATGTTTTGAGAGGAAGAAAATAGGAGCACAAGGGTTTGAATATCATCCGGGTAAAAGGAAACTGGGGATTTTCAGATTGTTAAATGTGGTGTGCCTACATGTGCTGTATGGGAGAATGCTAGAGAGATGCTGAGAGAGAGAAGAAGAAGAAAAATGTGAGGTATATAATTGAGGGAGATAAGCAAAGTAGCGACAAAATAGCAGCGAGGTCAATGTATCACGTTATATGTGACTTGTCTTGCCCTTCAGTCAGTCAACGCCTAGTTCGATTGATCGATCTGGGGCCGAGCTTTCAGAGCCTGAGCAAGTTTGCGAGTTATCACTGCTTACCACTCTCCAACTAATGTACTACAAACAAATACAGGTCACCATTAAAGATTAGTTGAATGAACCAATAATGCACTATTCATCCAAATCTGAAAGATTTTAGGAGCAGAAAATTATGTATATTTTTTTTAACTGACGAAGGACAGTAAATGTACATTTAACTACAGGCATTAGGCTAACTCTCCACAACGTGGTTCTAACTACTTTTTGATTGATAGAATGTTATAACTTTATGTACGCTTTGAGCTTCAATGCTATTTTGATGTAATAAGGATATGAAATGTGTATTTTATGTGTTAGGGAGACAAATGAGAAAACGACTATTCTGATATTGAATCTGAACGCTGTGTGAAGTCAAGATAACACTAAGTGAAACATGAGGTATGAATGGTAAGCGTGACTTTGGTAGTTTCGTTGTTGTAGTTATTTTTTCTTTTTTCTTGCACAGTTCGTATGGCACTGGTTTAGGTCTCGCTCGAAACAAAACAGGGGAAGAAAGAAAAACAGTCCGTGCAAATTAAGGTCCAAAATCCCCAAATTAAGGTCCAAAATCTCCAAATTAAGGTCCAAAATCCCCCACCCCACCCCCACCCCCCCCCCCCTAAAAAAAAGAAAATACTGAGAAAATAAAAAAAGGGATGTAGAAAGTCTGTTGTAATTAGCAAACAGCCTCTGGATCTAAAGAGGGGGGGAACGTCCCCTTAGTTGTTCCACCTGGCCAAGACAGTGATGATGACGTAATCCAGGTTTGAGGTTCTTTCTTTGCTTTTTTTTTTCTTCTTCAAACTTCTACGTCTTTACTTATTCTAAATTGACACTGCAAAAAGAAGAAGACAGCAAGTTGATCAATGGATGACCTTTTCTTCGTCCACAGTTTAGCCATCGTGTTTCTATTCTAGGAGAGTTTAGGTACAAGACGTAAACTGAGTGTGCAAAAACATTAAGGACACCTGCTCTTTCCATGACATAGACTGACCAGGTGAAAGCTAAGATCCCTTATTGATGTCCCTTGTTAAATCCACTTTAAAATCAGTGTAGATGAAGGGGAGGAGACAGGTTAAAGAAGGATTTTTAAGCCTTGAGATAATTGAGACATGGATTGTGTACGTGTGCCATTCAGAGGGTGAATGGGAAAGACAAAATATTTAAGTGCCTTTGAAAGGGGTATGGTAGTAGTGCCAGGCGCTGCTGGGTTTTTCATGTTCAACCCTTTCCAGTGTGTATCAAGAATGGTCCCCCACCCAAAGGACATCCAGCCAATTTGACACAACTGTGGGAAGCATTGGAGTCAACATGAGCCAGCATCCCTGTGGAACGCTTTTGACACCTTGTAGAGTCCATGCCCCAAAGAATTGAGGCTGTTCTGAGGGCAAAAGTGTGTGGGGGGGGGGGGGGGGGGGGGGTAAAACTCAATATTAGGAAGGTGTCCTTAATGTTTTGTACACTCGGTGTACAAAAGCACTGAACAAGCATGCATGATTACTCCTACATAAACAGTTAGCTAATGACTGGTATAAGCAGTAATTAACAAGTGCATACATTCACTCAGTTTGGCTAAATCGATTCATATTTCAGATTGCGTGATATCCATGGTGTAAAAATGACAATGCATGTTGCATTATTGCATTCATTTAAAAGCAACGATTTAATTGAATCTAATCATCATACGGTCAGCAAATCTGTAACATGAAACACAATTCGGGAAAAGCTCATCCTTTCACACCAGACCTTGAATGTCACAGTCATAGACTCCCGAGGACTACATTCTCCTATACTCCTTCGTTAGGTAAGGACCTGCGAGATCACACTACGTTAACATCAACTTCGAGAGAATAGACATGTTTTGACTTCAACAACAACAACAAAACAGCTAGATGGGACATGATGATGAGACACACCATATGGATAGTACTGACACCGAGAGACGAGTGTCAGGGGAGAAGAGTAGGTCTCATAGTGAAGACTGGGCCTCGAGAGGAGTGAAAGGAGGGGAGAAGCCACAGATGTGAGCAGAGTGGGGGGTTGCCCGGAATGGGAGTATCCTTCCGAAATGGGAGGGGGGAAAAAAGGAGGCAAAGCTGGGTTGGAGGCCCAAACAGTGGAGTCTCTTGTGCTGAAAAGTTAAGGGTACCTTTAATATCACTGACTGCCCTGGGGGGCCATTTGCATTCCGTTTCCTGGATGCAGCAATTAAGAAGGTAGCTGATCAGCACAACAGCTGATCTCCTCTAATGTGATGCTTTCTAGGCAGACCCATCGGTTTCGACAGACACACCACTCGGCCTGGCCACAAATAGGGAGATGTTATGAGTCTGTTCGGTTCCATATGGAACAGAGAATTCCGAACATGTACGCTGTCTGAGCATCTGCATATGCCTGGCCCCTACCGCGAGCACACAGGTCTTAAAGAGACAGCGCACATGCTGGCACACAGCGTGTTAGCGCTACACCGACCCCCCCCACCCCCCACCTCCCTCCCTCCCGCTCTCTCTCTGCCAGTGAGTGGGCTGGAGCAGGCTCTCTCAGAATAGCACTGCAGCATCGAACGAGAGGAAGAGTGAGAGAGGGAACGAAAGGGAAGGAGCAACACCGTCCTCCACCTCCCATATCAACACATATCCGTCTATCCATTGTCTTATCAATGCCCTCCGTTGTGCAATGGGCTTTGTGTCACCTCTCCTCCTTTCCCAAGGATCTCTCCATCTCGCCCTCCTCCCATGCGGCTCAGTGTCAGATGTTTGTCCACCCCACCGCTCCTCTTGTTCGTCCACCCTACCCCACCTTTTCTCCCCATCTCTCTCTGGACTGAGGCATGCTGGTTCAAAAGGCAGAGCAACAGCGTCCTTTGTAATTAGGTGTCAGGGTGCATAGGCCTCCGAAGAAGAGGCATCATGAATTATGGAAGCAACTTAATTACTGTAGACCCATTACCAACTCCCTTGATACGTTAAGGATTAATTACCTTTAATACTGGGAAACGCTGTAGTATTTTTGACCATTATTGAACTATTGTGGCTGTTTCCTAATGTGCCATATCATGTAGCATTCATTGAGCTTAGTCTATAGGCTCTTTGTGGGAGATTATATATCGATAAGCCTCCCGCGGCTGAGGTTTTGGGCAGCAAACAGGTGCCTCTACGTGACAATGTTATCAAAGCAAAACCATATCCATACACATTGAAGTTAGGCAGGCTTGCTGGCCATGAGCATGATGGCACGGTTGGTGTGTCGACATCTGCATTCATGTGGCGTTGCTCATGTCGGGAACAAGTCATACAGTCATTGTGTGCCTAGGCCAATTCACACACTTCCATTTTCTATTGCTGCTAGATGACTTCGTTTATGGGGGGAAACGGACAAGATAGACACAAAATGGGAGGGTAGTTATCGTGGTCGAGGCGCAAAGAGCGAGACCTGTTCACGTGCGCGTTTCGTTAGGCAACGTTGCAGCACTAAACAGAAACAAAATGAAGGAACGACTTACCTGCGTGTCGCTGATTGTATTCAAAGGGCAATAAGATGATGGTCCATTTTTAGATGCGGTCGTCAGGCCCGTTACCATGTTTCCTTGAAATTAAACAAGGAGGGAAGATATTGTAGCACATCAATTGTTGCCAATACAATAATTCCAATATAAATTGAGTAAAAAAATGACCCTACACTATGCCACATCACAATGAAAGCCCATAGATTGGAGTTCACACGCGGATGCGCTGGTCTATTCCAAATATTAAATAACTACACCAAAATTGTGTGTCATATGGTCAAAAAGAATTGTTAGAAAAATAGAAAAATCAGCACTCAATTAATAATTAACTTCCATCCTAAATTGAGAGAGTCGTGTTTATCTATCCACTCGAATGAGGCTGTGGAAATCCGTTTTCAAGCTTTTGAAGTTATGCAAACAGGAGAACATTAATCAGATTTTGTTCATTAAAAAGTGTTCAAAAAGGTAGCTTTACCGGATGTCTAGTAGTCCATTCACCAACATTGGATCTTAATTGTGATTCTCGGAAAATAACTGATCATGCCTACATTTTCCATTGTAATTCCAGGTGAGGATGAAATGAATTTGTCTCGAAGGACATGCTTCTCTCCGAATAGACATAGAAAATCGCACAATAATAAAACATTTTTTTTAAACGAGGGGGAGGTCGTCTAACTAAATTATATCAGAAAATATATATTTTCAATCACATATTGCTATTTCCTTTTAGCGGCGACTATAATCCTCACTGCGCTCCCCCCTTTGCTATAGAGGTTCCACCGCGTTGATGAAATTCATAAAAAGTAATTGCTTTCACAAAGGTCCGCCACACTCGATGCTCACTCATTGATAGGACAATATGGTAGGCCTACTTGTCCACGTTTCCATTTGTTAAGTGAGCAAAAGTATCTACCAATCGGTGACACGCTTTATTCCCAATGAGCCATCTCTTTCGCGGAAACATTGGTTTACAAACGGGGATGGAATGGAATGGTTGAAACGCATGCATCAGGAGCGAACACGCACACGCCTTCAAAAAAGCAAAATGTTTCTGTTCTATGTAAACAACAAAGCTCACTGCAAATAACAGTGGAATGCAAACATCTAAAACACTAGCAAAGTGATGGGGGAAAATTGACACTGCTTTACAGCGTTTCATGGGGAAATAGATAGAGAGGGAAGATTCTAGGATAATGCAGTGTCATTAGTTGCCTTGACAACCATGTCCACGTATTTCAGCTAATTATGAATTTGATGGAAATTAGTAGATGCTTGTTTCCTTCGTCCCAGTCACTGCCCCATTCACTAAATGACGTCATCACAAGAAAAAAGGAAATATGCAAATATATTTTAAAAAAAAACGTCAATTCGTTGCACAAACTGTTCCCAAATCCTCTCAGGCATGCCTTCCCTCAGTGACAGATACATTACAGTACCCTGTAGGCTACATAAAATTGAACCGAACAGAGCAGAATAGAAAATAATATGCATCAAACTCTACCATAAAGTCCACCATTGGTGGAAGCATTATTATGTGACAGAGGCAGCAATATTGATTAGTGTAGCAGAACAGAGGCACACTGAAGGACTGTATGGGGTCTGTGGCCCCACAGATGGTCTTCTGTAACATGGTACACAGTGGCTCTTAGAGCCACGGTTAGGCAACTGTCCAAAATCATCACTTCTCACCAGTGATTACTCTGAACGTCAGTATATCAATGAATTAACCAAACACATGATCAATATTGTCTCCAGGAGGCTAACAAACATGGCAATAGTCATTTTAACCTCAAAGGTAAGTGCTGACCGGACACTTCGCAAATGAAAACTCTGAAATTGAATCTGAATGAAATGTCCAGAGACTCACGTTTCACTCCATAATAGCCATTTGAGGACAGGCTAAAAGAGAACCCTTGTGAACCAGCCACAGGAAATACTCCCCCCTGAACAGGAAATGGAGAATTCTCAGGGGTATCTACAGTCAATGGGTAAGTCCACCCACATGAAGTAGACAGGGTGTCCGGTGTTGCGGGACTGCACATCACAATGACAATGTGTAGACTTTGGGCAATTTCTTACTTTGTGTTGTCTGGTAGTCTTAGATCCAAAGAAAGAGAAATGTTCGGCAAGTCCATGAGGGCATTACAAGCCTGTTGGTGGCTACGCCAAAACATACTGATATAATGAGTACGTTAGTCAAAAAGGTATTGTAATGGAAGATAGTAATGGCTGACCTATTATTCAAGGGGCTTTGGCCCCATCCCCTTTTATGGCATAACTACAAAGCATATGGATGTATACAGTATATTTTTCATATCTTCATTTCACTAGGCAAGTCAGTGAAAGAACACTTTCTTATTTACAATGACGGCCTAGGAACAGTGGGTTAACTGCCTTGCTCAGGGGCAGAACAACAGATGTTTTTACCTTGTCAGCTCGGGGATTCAATCTAGCAACTATTTTGATTACAGGTCCAACGCTCTAAACCACTAGGCTACCTGCAGCCCCAATATGAACCGTTGAACAAATTAGCATTCAAGGATCAAATCTGGGTCACATGACGACAGCGATAACGACAAGCTCCCAGATGTGACGTGTGTGTGTGTGCGCACGTGGGAGAAAGTTAAGGCATGAGGAGCCTTTCCTCGCCATTTGCGTCACTTCCTCCATTCCATGTCTTGAGGGGCAAAAGAGAAGCATTGTCGCCATCGCTATGCAGGCCTCTCAGTAGTAGACCTGCCAGACCTCTACTCAGTCAACAGTGCAGGATGACTCAAAGTGTCCTCTGGCCAGGATGGAGTCGGTGTGCGTCACAAACACACACACACACTTTGACACACAGCACCTTCAGATACACAGGGCCAAGCACCTCTGGCTCCCAAACATCTCTAGGCGGTAGTCCATGACCAGGTGAAATCTTTTCATCAAGTAGCATATGCAGAGCCAGTCTCCCGAGAGAGCCTCAGCAGCCATCTTGTTGTTGAACACATTAGCAACCATGTGTTGTGTTGTGCTGCGTATACCATAAGGTATGTAGAGACAGGGAGAGGAAAACGTAGGCACTCAACGGTGCAACGTAAACACAATGAAAGGGAGGGGCCAGACCAAATTGTATGGTCAAAGTGGTAACATTTGACTTAAAACCAGCAGGTATGATGCATTATGGTGGAGTTATAATGCATTGAAAGACTTATCATAAGTGTGCATGGACCCCCCCACCTTATGATATAGCAGTACACATTATGTGGTCACACCTTAAAAAGGACACTTCTACGACCCAATGCAATATTCATGGGTAGTTCTACCAACTGATTGAAGTGACTGGTGCATTTTGCATAACTTTGTTTACTTGAGTAGGGTACTCTATTTGACAGAGTACTAGGTCGCTGCCTGGAATAGGTCTTCTACTGAGGTGACAATAGAAGCAGTTACCTGCTGTTCCAGACGTAGGAACACGACATGCTAACGCTAGGCTCATGCACTTAACTCACACTACCTTGTAAGAACAAGCTCTTTAAACGGGGCAAACTGCAGTTGCTCCATCCGTTTTTGTACTTATCTACCCCTTGCATATGAACGTAACTTATGACTCGTCGAGTTTAGTTCGGTCCTGTTCCACCAGAACCCAAAATACAAGCTTGTTTTCCTCCAATGTTTGTGAACAATGTAATTGTAAACAAACATGGTCAGAACTATACGTTTGATCTCATGGCTCGTCAGTTCTGGCATCAATTGCTCTAGGAATTTGAGAGTGGCTAAATCTTTCCAGCCCCACCCCTCAGCGTGTAAACCACTTTCTTATTGTTTGCCCCTTAAAATATTTGCATGTGGTAAATGTAAATCCCATGTAGTATTCAGTGTCCAGTACACTTAGACTATGTACGGTCCTAAAAAGGAACTGTGTTACTGTAGTAAAACTGTACTGTTATAAACAAGTAATAACGCATTATACTTAGTCTGCTACCCAAAGTTAAGGCGCTCAAAAGGTTTATGAACATGATTTTTAAAAAAAACAATACTTCTGAAAAGTAATTATTTTATTAATATTTTACAATCCTTTATTCATGGTTATGCTTCATATTTACTTAATTTTCTCAGCTCCACTTTGCAAGTGTCATGCTGTCCAGAAGACAAGGACAAAACGGAAAGGATGAACGTGACAGTCTATACAACACCCTTTCAGAGGGGGAGAGATTCACATTTCACCTCTGGATGACTTCTCTTCCCTTCCGCTCACCCAATAGGTAAAGATAACATTAAAAACAGCAGGCTTGTCAGTGAATGGTGCCCCGACAAGTTATTTTCTTTAAAAATATAAAATAAAAGGGTCTCAACTCCTTAGAATTTAAACATCTCTGAGATGACACAGGCAAATGAAAATGACAAACTTAAGATTGCACTCCAAACATTGGAGGATACTATTTTTAAAAAGCCTTATAGAAATGAAACAAATGGCCATTAAATGGGAATAGAAAGCCTTATTGGGGCAGACAAAACAAAATTGCCCGGAGGTGTCAGTCTGATTTCTGTGGGTTGTTTTTTTGTGCTGCTATGATGGAGCTTCTGACGTGGTATATTTCCTCACATAATGAGCCATCAAACACTTCCTGAGAAAAGGAAATATCTACCTGGTGGTTGAAGTGAATCTGGAAGTGCAATCACAATTGATTTGTACATTATCATCAAAGTGACGGGAACAAAAATAATGACTTGTTATTACTAGGGCAGTCTTGCGTTTTATTGTAAAAGCCCGCCTCTGGGGTGAAAAACACCTGTAAACTTTCTCTACAGACGAGACACTTCAGTGCTGGTGTGGTTTCTGTTGCCGTTGACCACAGCAATATAAACGTAATGTTGTAACGTGGGACAATAATTAATTGGTTACCATGTTGTACTACAGCAGTCTTTATGGCAGTGTGGTCAATGCTGGGTGTACCCAAGAGGCAGCTATTAGTTTAATATTAGGGCGGGGCTGGTGACCCTGAAGAGAGTATTCATTAGGGGTAAAACATGGAGTCACCCCAATAAGCACTTATTGTAGCATGGAAATGCTACCGTTTCCCCATCTAGTCTTTAGCTTGTGTACAACCCAGCGATGACCTGACTGCTGTGAAACGCTTTGGAACCACCCCGGACCCAACATCCCCCAAGGGCTCATTTGATTGGCCATTCTCTGTGCCTTGTCACTTTTTTTTTTAACATTTTTATTTATTTATTTATTTATTAATTAATTAAATTGGACTGCCATACTGCTGAGAATTAAGACGGATTTGACCAATCATCTTTGGTTGGTAGGTGAGTTTTGAAGAAATAAACAAAAAAAACAATACAGAGTGCGTTATCAACCAAACATATGAAATCATGATTTCTTATCTGCCAAAAAAAAAGAAAAAAGGGATCCAGTTCAGGTAAGAGATTAAAAGCTTCAATCTAAATCAAAAACAGCCTGATGGGAAAAGAGGGAGGGGTTTATCACTGTAGGGGTGTGGCGTCACAAGGCAAAGAGGGAGGAGCTCCAAATGCATTATGTTGTTCTCAGACTGGCTCAGTCTCGCGTCTGCATCCGTCCCTCTTCCCAGTGTGTTGAGTTCAATCCAGGAATGTCGACAGTAGTCCAACCTTTTATTCGCCTTCTCTGCCTTATGTCACTGGAGGTCTCGGTCTTCAAGGTACCTGTACTCAAACGTGAATCCTTCCTTCTTCCGTTGTCCCCACTTCTCGTAGTCGAAGTAAATGTACGTCCCCTTTAAAAAGACATTGGAAAAAGCACAGCAATGTTGGTGAAAATCCTTAATCTTTCAAATTTGACAAAAATCTTAATCTTTAAATAACGGTTATATTTCGACAGGGCATGCAACAGAAAACACAAGTAAGTGTTCATTACTGGACAAGTCAAGGTAGTCTCTTCCTGTTTCAATCCGTCTTCTTCCGTTTGGTGCCCAATGAACACGACAAGGGGGGGGGGGGGGGGGGGGGGGGGGGGGGGGGGGGGGTCGAGGGGGGCGTGAGCTCACCTGCTCAAACTCATCTGTGATGGTCTTGGGCTCCTCGTGCCTCTGAAACCACATCATGTACTTGGTGTGGAACCGCCACGACTGCTTCTTCAAGGCCTTGGCTGCCAGATACTGGGCCTTGGTGCCCTGCGGAGAGAACACAGAAGGGAATATGCTACTTTTATGTACACAACCATGTCCAAAACATGACACGGCCTGAAGATTGGCGGTGTGTGTCGTTACATCTTTCTCATCAAAAGTAAAACCATCAAAAATAATCAGTGTCTCAGTCACACAGTAAAGCTTAGTTTTGTCACATGTGTACACACACACACCTCTAGGTAGTAGAATATGAAGAACAGTGTCTCCGTGGACAGTCTCTGGTAGAACTCCACAGAGTCGGAGTGGGGAGGTGGCACCTGGTGGTGGAAAGGCAGGGTGGGACACGGGTTCCTCATCAGGTACTGCCTGGAGGACCAAAACAATCACAATAGGGGATTAAATACATGCCTTTAGTCTCCAAAGCAACAGTGCAGAGAAGTGATACAGATATCCCCCAAAATGTAAGCCTGGGGTGAATCTCAAAAGTATTTTCCTTGAGTACTCATGTCCTCTCCAAAATGTGAGGGGGAAGCAAGAAGACTTGAGATTCAACCCTGGAGAATCTTTGTGGCTTCAGATTGCCTCCATGTTCGTACCTGATCCGCTCTGAGTCGGAGGGGTGGGGCATGTGCGTCCAGGCCGACTCCTGCATGGCCTGCTGGTACAGCTGGTCTTTGGACAGGGGTACGGGCCCCAGCGGGCACACACCCAGCGATGGGGGGATGCTGACCTCCGAGAGCGAGGGCTGCTGGGGGGCCGAGGGAGGCCCTGGAGGCGCTGTAGTGCTGGGGAAAATGTCTGAAGCCACAGAGAGAGAAAAGAGAATTTGAAAAAAAAGGAGTCTGGTCTGAAAGCACCCCTCCCCCAAAAAGTTGTTTTACTGTTACATAGGTGCAGTGAAATGTGTTGTTTTACAGGGTCAGCCGCTGTAGGAGCCCCTGGAACCAAATTGCTCAAGGGAAGACAGATTTTTCACCTTGTCGGCTCGGGTATTTGAACCAGTGACCTTTCGGTTACTGGCCCAACGCTCTAACCACTAGGCTACCTGCCGCCCAGTAACAATACCATAAATAATTGAAAGGTGTTAAGAAAGTCTCCCAGTCAGCAACACTTGAAACACTACATGATGTCAAGTTGGTTGCTCACCTGTGGTGAGGTGCAGAGGGGGCAACTCTCCCTCCATTGCTGAGCCCAGTGCCGCTTGTTCGGCCATGGACTTCACAGTGCTCAGAGGCTCCTGGGGCTGAAAGTGCGAAAGGGGTTAAACCAACTGGGTGAGAGATCAGGAAATCTGACATCGGGTGAGTCCCAAGAAGTCCTCCCTGTTATGGCTCAGGTTAGTATTTGGGGTTGATCCTAGATCAATGTCTACGGCCAGGGTCATTTTGTTACACAAAGCTCTTTGTGTTTCTCACCTTCATGCTTTCAGAGGCCTGTGTGTAGGAGAGCGGCCCGTTGAGCATACTGCTGCCTGAAGGTTTACTCTCAATGTAGGATGGCGAGGGAGTGCTGGTGGGTAGGGTCATGGACCCTAAAAGGCTGGGGCCACTGTCTTTACTGGGTGGGTAAGAGAGACATTGGTTGATATGCTTTTAAGTGAGTTTGAATAATTATGACCATACAGTGAGATTCACAATACAAGATACCATAGGACTTCAAAAAAGTATAATAATACTCACAGCTGATTGGTGGTGGAGATCAAAGACGAGGGTTGGCTGCTTTGTAATTGGCTGGCAATGTTGAGGGCAGAATCTGGTGTGCTGTCTGCTACTACAGCACTGTAACCTGGGACAGAGGAGATTGTAAACCTCCCTCTCAAACTAAAACAGAACTCTGACAATACTGTACATAGGCGATATTCATTTGGTTTGGTCGACCTTATAATCTGTACAACCCAATTCTGGGTTGAACAACTACTATAAATAAACAATTCACAAAAAATGCCATGGATGGATATAACCGAGCAACAACAATATAAGCGAATGGTAATTCAAGCTTACTAGTGCTACCATTCTGCTTCTGTCCACTGGGTGGCCTTGCAATCGCCGCGCTTCCTCCTCCGATGCCCAAGCTGTTACTTGGCGCTCCTGATCCAGAGTTCCCTCCAATGCTTCCTATAGCTCCCAGGCTGCTTCCAGGGGCCAGGCCTCCTCCTATGGGACTGGGGGACACCAGTGGAGGGCCCTGGACTGTCGACTGTCCTGAGCCAAGGCCTAGGATCCCACCACTGACACCAACTGCACCGGGCACAGAGCCCAAAAGGCCCGTGGACCTGTCGCTGAGTCCGCTCACCGGTCCCACTGCGCTGGAGTTAGTGCTGCTAGTGCTCAGGCTGCTGATTTTCCCTGCAAGGGGGCTTCCTATGGTCCCGGAGCCTGCTGCTGCCATGGCGTAGGGGGCCGAAGTGGAGCCCGCCAGGAGTCCGGCCATGGTGTTTAAGGACGCCGGCATCCCTGAAAGGCCAAGGCCCGACATCTGGCTGACAGCCGGTGACCCACTCATGCCGCCTTTACCAAGGCCCAAGCCCAACCCGAGCCCCAAGGTAGAGCCCGGAGAGGGCCTTGACGGAGCCTGCGGCTGGGTGTTGGGTGTGAGGGCTGTGCTAGAGATGGCGGGCGAGGAGGCGGAGGGGCTGGGGAGAAGGATGTTGTTCGAGGGGCTGGAGGAGGCGTTGGAGGAGAGGATTGAGTTTCTGGCCTGCTGCGTTTGGTGATGCTGCTGAAGTTGCTGCTGGGTAGCGTCGCTGTAGCTGCCAGAGTTGGAGAGGAGACCCCCCATGTTGCCCAGAAGGCTGTTGTTGTTGCCCCCAGCGTTGGCCTGGCCGCCTCCGGCGATGGTCACCATAGAGGCCAGCGAGGAAGAGGCTGCTCCCGAGGAGGCGCCAGAGGCAGATGATGAAGAGGACGAGGAGGATGAGGACGATGAAGACAACGACGAAGAGGGGTTGCCATTCTTGACAGGTGACTGAAATGGAATAAAAGACATACTTCAAAACCACTTCTGGTGCAGCACAGCAACAAAAAGAAAGCGACTCAGACAGCACGGTTTACTTTGCAATGCATCTTACCTGACTGATTTCACTGTCTGTCGAACGTCCCCTTCTCTTGTCATCTTCAGAGTTCTCCTGGAGAAAACCCCCCCCAAAAAAAATATCTCCCAATCAGCACCGAGCCATGACCACCGGTTCTAATTCAACGCAAAACATGTTTTGTACCTAAATTAAATCAAGTGCTGTTCATATTGAGGCTCAATACAAACTTCATCATCTGCTCGCTTTCATCCTTGTTTCTCTAAACCCCCTCTGATCTGAGAGCGAGGGACCACGGAGCACCCACTCCAACCCAGGAACAAGTCAACATTCACAACACCTAATTACTATCCTCTAACAGTACAGCATGAGAGTGGGCGGTTCTAAAGAATGGGCGAGCAAGTAGGGGACACAACGGAGACTGAAGTGAGTAGTAGACAGAACCAGGGGTTTCCTCACCGTAGTGTACGTGGCGGGAATGGGCGAGGAGGAAGTGGTGGAGGTAGGCGTGCCGCTGGAGATCTGATGGAAGAGATCGTCGTCCAGGAGCGATTGGCCCGGCGGGGACGTGGCCACCAGCGACCCGGCTAGAGACACAAGAGATGGATGGGGGGAGACAGAGGGAGAGGTAGCTACATAAAAACAAAAACAAAAGTTGCATAAGGAAAAACGTTAAGTGGGCAGTTACACAGAGACAACAGGAACAGAAATGATGGAACGTACAGTATTGCAATAACCAAGCCATCGTAAATGATACACACATGGGGTCTAAGATATGCAGTACACACGCACACTCAGGAATAGTCACATACATGGAATAGTGTTGTCTCGACACAGTATCGCTTTTGCCATGGAAATACTCTATGGTCCTTTAACGGCTTTAGGTAAAAAAAGTGTGTGCTATAGATTTGTATTTTTCTACAAAATGTGACTTTGGGGTGGCCGTTTCAGGACTGTTTCCTCAGGAAATTGTCTGCTTCCTGTTTTGTTTCCTTGCCGCGATTACCGTCCTTTTGTCGTTATCAGTAGCGTGATACTGAGTGTCGCGACAACACCACCGCGAAGCAGCACTTACGGAGCTCCTCCAGATCCAGGTCGTCGTAGAGGAACTCGTTCTCCTCGAAGTCGGGGTCCTGCGACGAGTCCATGTAGTACTCCACGTCGTCCTTGATCTTGCGGATGGAGTCCACCGGCAAGGTGTCATTGTCCAGCATCCGCAGGATGGTCTCCAGCATCCGGATGTGGTACCGGTGCTTCTCGATGAAGCGCTTCAGCTCTTCGATGCGGTCCTGTTTCTATAGCAGAGATGCGCGTGTAAGTTGATGCCTCAAGCTCAGTTGTACGCATTCAGCGCAGAATGTGCTATATGCATGTGTGGAGGCATGGAAGTGGAAAACAGATGGTACCTACTTTACATTAGGTGCATTGGATAATGCAGCGTGCCGAGAAAATAAGAGACATATATAGGATGAGAGATGAATTTAGAGTTAGAATGGCATCATCTAACGAGAAATTACTTTCGTATGGAAGAAAACAGAGAGAGAGAGGGAGAGATGGAGGGGAAGATATGGAGGGGAAGGTGCACTATAGACATACAAAAGTATGTGGACACCCCTTCAAATGAGTGGAGGGGGGCTATTTCAGCCACACCTGTTGCTGACAGGTGTAGAACATTGAGCACAAAGCCATGCAATCTCCATAGACAAACGTTGGCAGTAGAATGGCCTTACCGAAGAACTCTGTGACTTTCAACATGGCACCGTCATGAGACGCCACCTTTCCAACAAGTCAGTACGTCAAATTTCTGCCCTGCTAGAGCTGCCCCGGTCAACTATAAGTGCTGTTATTGTGAAGCGGAAACGCCTAGGAGCAACAACGAGTCAGCCGCTAAGTGGTAGGCTACACAAGCTCACAGAACGGGATTGCCAATGCCAAGCGTCGGCTGGAGTGGTGTAAAACTCACAGCAATTGGACTCTGGAGCAGTAGAAACGTGTTCTCTAGAGTGATACTTCACCATCTGGCAGTCCGACGACAAATCTAGGTTTGCCAGGAGAATACTACCTGCCCCAGTGCATAGTGCCAACTGTAAAGTTTAGTGGTGGAGGAACAATAGTTTGGGCTGTTTTCGTGGTTCGGGCTAGGCCCTTAGTTCTAGTGTAGTTGAATCTTAACGCTACAGAGTACAATGACACTCTAGCCAATTCTGTGCTTCCAACATTGTGAAAGGCTTTTTCCTGTTTCAACATGACAATGCCCCTATGCACAAAGCGATGTCCATACAGAAATGGTTTGTCGAGATCAGTGTGGAAGAACTTGACTGGCCTGCACAGAGCCTTGACCTCAACCCCATTGAACACCTTTGGGATGAATTGGAACGCCGACTGCGAGCCAGGCCTAATCGCCCAAAATCAGTTCCTGATCTCACTAATGCTGTGGCTGAATGGAAGCAAGTCCCTGCAGCTAAATGTTCCAACATCTAGTGGAAAGCCTTCCCAGAAGAGTGGAGGCTGTTATAGCAGCAAAAGGGGGACCAATTCCATATTAAATATCCCATGATTTTGGAATGAGAGGTTTGACGAGCAGGTGTCCACATACTTTTGGTCATGTAGTGTAGATAACATATGCTGCGACTACTGACCTCTTTGTCTCCCTTCTTCTTTCGAGTCTGGACTGAGAGGGACTCCACTTCGCTCTCAAACTGATCCACCTGCATGTTCAGAGTGTCTATCGTATTCTGATGGACGACAGGCGTGACGTCATTCAAATGATTTAAATATGATCACACCAGAACCAGTCGTTATGCAGTGTGGTCTATGCAAACACTTCAAAAAACACCAAAACCTAATTCATAGGTGAAACTATTAGGGCTGGGACGATACCAGTACCGTGGCAAGGAAACAAAACACTAAGCGGATTTAAGTTCTTTAGGGAAACAGACATTTCCCAAGCTAAAAGCACACTATTTTACATACAGCAAGTTTTAAAGGACTAAAGAGTTTGGTCTGCTTGGTGTTTTCATTTTTGCCATGGAGAAAATATTAAGAATACTGGTACCGTCCTGGCCCTAGAAATACGCAGTAAAGCAAATTCAGATTTGGACATTTAACAAGTCTTATGTACTTTGAAATCCAAGTGCACTGCAATGAAGAGGCATAGATTGCATGATGAAATCCAAGTCATTAATGTCATTTCATCAGACCATATTAATGCCAATAGAATTGAGCTCATGTTTTGTGAAACAAAGGTTTTCAATCAAAGGTAGTGCTCACCGTTAGCCAATTGCCGACCTCCTCCTTCTCCCTTTGGGCCGGGTCCACCTTCTGTGCCAGGCCCAGCCCCTCCTTAGAGTAAGCCTTTGTCTTGGTCTCTCGTTCCACGATCTTGAACCGCTCCATTTGCTAAAGGGGACGATAGCACGAAATGGTTTATAAATCACAACAGGTGATAAGTTCTCTTTGAGAATACATTAGCTGACCACATGCTAGCTATGCCAAAAAAAAAAAAAAACTTTTGGCTTGTGAAAGCAGACATTTCCAACTGCTCACGTCAAAGCATTGGACTAGTTGGCGAGCAAAATAAGGTCATGTTAGGGCATACCGTAGCAAAACCTTTTGAAATGCTATTCAGCGGACACCCAAAGGAAGCATTTTTTTTTTTTTTTTTTTTTTTTTTTTTGGGGGGGGGACAAGTTCAGATAATACCTTGCCGTTTCAGACCTACTGAACATGTGCCTGCTGGGCACTGTGGGTGGAGATTAACACAGAGTCCTCACCAATTAAAGCCATCCTCCAATAGAATGGTTCAGAGTGACTGCAGCAGGTGTACAGATCTCCCAATTAGACCAGTGATTACTAAGTTTTGACACCTGTGTGCTTCCTTGACCAGTAATGCTGGATATTCTCCACTAGGTGTTCTCAGAAGAGACTCCATCCACAACCTCTGACTTCCACAAGCAGAGTTCGGTGCAGAATGTGTATGATGTTTTGGCTAAGGAGAATGCTTGGAGGCGCGTAAACCCAGCCTAACACGGAAACATTGCTTCAATGCATTTCCCTAGAAGTCAGCAGCCCCAGTAAGTGTAGTAATATGCGTCATCCACACAAGAGCATGCCAGCAGCACCTTTGTATATAAGATTGATAGCCCCCCTGTGTTAATCTGTTAACAGTATAACAAGAAGCTAAATTAAAACCCTGGCATGAAGCCTGTGAACGCTTAGCAGAGCGGTGACTATTCGCTAAATGTTATTCATGTGGCTAACTGTTCTCCTGAGGGGGGCCTGGCTGTGGATGGAATCTCCGCCTGGTTATTTAATCCACCTCAGCTCTAGAGTGGACTGACAAAGCCTTTATACAGATCGGGGTAGGGCTCTGTGGAACTGGAACCTGACGGAGACATTCTAAATAGTACACCATTGTCATTTGGGACCGAGACAAAGGGGGCAAACGGCTTGCCTTGAACAGGTGTCACCCCATTACAGTAAGTACCTACAGTAGGATCCTACCTCAATACTACAATACAAAGACGAACAAGAGCAGCTGGGGCTTCAATGGGGCAACTTCCTTCGTTTATCATATCTGCGGACCATAAACTGGGATATGGTGATGACATAGCTTTAACTAAGACTGATCAGTTTAGTTTTGTTAAAGCGATGTAGCAATTGTCTGAGACTAGAAGTTGAGTGCCGGGGGGCTTTTTCTGCAAAAAACAGAAGCACATTATGCTTAGAGGCATTTCCATCAAAGGACCCATGAGCGCCAACATGTGAAATTCATAGCAGGGTTGGAGTCATTTCATTTGCAGTCAATTCAGGAAGTACACTGATTCCAATTCTCTTCAATTAGGAAATTTTCTACCTAGAATTCTAATTAGATTGACCCCAACCCTGCATAACAGCATGTCAAATGAAAGCCAAGAGTCTATATTTTTGTTTGGGAGAAATTGTTACCATCTGTAAGTTTAAGAAATGTTACCAAATACTAATTTCTTAAAGATATTTTCACGAGTGAAGATAAAGTTCACAGAAGTAACCTTTAATGGCAGACCTACCAATTTTTGTATAGTCATTTTACTGATATCCCTTTTGTTTATGAATTAAGTGATTAAAACTCATAATTCTGTTACCAAATTGGTAACGGAATTAACCCCCACAATCTGTAATGGAATTATGTTCAGCTCATAACTGTTTTCTGTCTCTGTTGGCTGGTGGTTAAAACAGTAAGCCTGGACAACCCCTCCCTCTCCAGGTTCATTTCACCTCTCCCAGATCTTAGACACCTACCGACGAGCCCCCTCTTTCCATTGACTTTCCATTGACTTTAACCAGCATCCTCACCCACTGAGCATCAGCCAATACCGGACGTCTAAAAAGTAGTTGACATTTGATCAGTCCACCCTGGCCTTGATGGGGGGGGGGGGTCTGTTCCCAAGTATTCACACAAAGACATTTTATTTTGATGTGACCGTGTCACAATGTAATCAAGGTATGAAATTGTTATTTTCAAATCAAATCTTTTGGGGCTTAGTTGTGGTCAATTTGCAGTGTACAAATTCTAATAATTGTTCCTGACCACCCGCTCTGACATAAATCGCCCCTTGCGCCTGAATCTAGTTGCCTTCCTTACTGCTAACAGAGCTCTAGTATTCACAATGAACATGGCTTTGAATACACACACACAGGTAATATTATTAAAAGTCACCATTGTTCGTCAGTTTGTATTGGCTGATCACCACAATACAAAGGTCACATCAAGAGTCCTGATACCCAAGTGTCCTTTTCAACACCATTGCATGTATATATTTTTTGCCTTAGTAGCACCACATTTCAGGCCAACCAAAACCTCACAGATGCTCACACACTTCGATACAAGACCCTAGATCCAGAGGTTAAGATGACACATCTCATTGTGTTAGCAGGTGCGGTCATTGAAGCATGTCTGAATAACCTCATCAATGCAATGTGGTTTGGTAGGCCGTGCTAAGCACAGGTGTTTATACCAAGGGTTTCCACAGTATGCGGCTAATGAACACGTGTTCCACACACTCACCGTCTCAATGAGTTTGCGATTCTCCACTAGCTGCCTTTTGTCTTTGATCTCGTTGGAGGCCACCCACGTCTTGATTTGGTCTCGAAGACGCTGGGGGGGGGGGGGACAGAGCGGGAGAGAAAGATACATAAGTTTTCTTAGTGAAAGCATGCTGTGGCTTGCCCTGTGAGATCAAGTATGGTTGACACGCACGCACATAAGTTTGGTCCACATGGAAACGTTCAGAAACAAAAACACAAAGTGGACACCCAGATGCTTTTGCTTGGTTTTAAGGAGAGCTGACCCTCATCAGATGTAATCAACACATGCATGTCTGCACGCACCCATGTGTGTGCACACCACACACCCGTGGGCAGGCTAAACCATATAACACTAGTAAACATTGTTTTGACATTTGAGGAACATCCCAAAACCCATGTGTCCTCAAGCCACATAACAGTTGAGAACTCTAGCGTTGTCTGTGTCCCACCTGTAGTTTTTTAATCTCTTTCTTGAGGTCGGCTTCATACTTCTCCTTCTGGTTAGCATTGGCTGCATTGTGAAGCTGTGGTTTGGAGGGGCACAGTCACACAGAGTACACTCAGACAAAACAGCATCTCTTCCCAAACATATTTCATATCAAGTCTTTGTAAACAATGTAGCCTATAGCTTCACAATATGTCTAAAACTAGCGTGGCAAATTCAATCTCATGGAGTGTAGAGCCTAGCATCCATAGCTTAGCCCTCTGTCTATACATTTTAGTGACTAGTCTACATTCCCTTCCAGTCCCATCATCCCTCAACTTTACACCAATTCAAGTGGCGGGGTTGCCACTGGGCCGAAACACCCGACTCAGGAGTGTGGCGTTAAAACGTGTTCTTCTTTGCTTTACACACTAACAAACTGTTACTTCTCTGTCCCCGCGGCCCGTGAATAATGTCTACAACCCTACCAAACAAGGTGTGATGCAGTATTTAAGACCCTGAATATACAATGGATGTTAAACGTTGAATAATTTGGTGGACCTTCGTACGGTCAGCGCAAAACATTCCAACAAGCAAAGCGTCCGGGGAGGTAGAGCTCAACTTCCATATCTGTGCCCAAGTTAGCACACATTTTCAGATCAACACACAAACATTCTTTCACAATTAAAAATGAGATATGGCTGTTACCTTTTGCCAAATGTCTTCAAACTGTTCCACGCCTTCCGTAACTTTTTTCAAACATCGATCTATTTCACCTGGGGAAGGGCATAGAATAACAGGGAGGTTTTGGGAAAGACAACCACGGCTTCAAAAAAAAAAAGAAATACTTCACGACGGATCACGTCAGGATGAATAATGTAAAGTCCAAAATGCGAAGCTCTCCCTCTCCCCATAAAGCAACACCGCTTTTACAACTGTGGCTGGCAGGCTCATCAATGATAGATGCAGTAAAAGCTACATGTGTCACCCCAAACCTGGTTAAAAATGCAGTGCCACAGGCACTGGCCACGGTAGTCTTCATTTTAAGAAGGTTGTCTTCGCAGAGTAAGTCTGACTTTGGCCTTGCGCAGCCTTGCTCCTAAACGTTGCTTCTGGCTTCTTATTTTTGGCGTCACCAACCCTTTTCAGTAATACAGTGCAGCACTTTTCTTACTGCGATCACATCCGCGCAGGACAATTTGATCCCGGTAAGCAGAGTGCACTATACTGCGTTGTAGAGTGACAGGTTTAGAATGAAGAGGTAAAGCTCTACCTGAATGGATAGAGATTAAAAGTGACATTTCATCTGTTGGCTAGACTTGCTTCATAGAGAGAACATGCATGCAGGGAGGGAATGTAGTGATGGACTGGGTGGTGGATGATTGGCAGGTGGTACCATTCTGATCGACCATTTGGTAACCTCACCTTGAAGTTTCCTTTTATCAGCCATGACTGTTGACTAGGATGCTTTCTTCATGCCTTACTTTCACTGTAGAGAAAAAGAAGTCTTACGGTGTGATTACAGTCATCTCTGGCAACCCTTTTACACTGCATTACTTTTTCATAGCATGTTAACTCGGCAGTGAAGTTAGCAGTGTGAAATCCTGGGTCGTATTCGTTAGGGCACAGGCACACCAGAGTGAAACGTTTAGCAACAGAAAATTAAAAAGAGCGTTTGTTATTGGACAAGTTCAGGTAGACCTGCCTGTTTCGGTCCGCTTTCTACCGTTTGCCGCCTAATGAATACGACCCAGCTTTCTACCTGGGGAGAATGTTTCCAACGTCTCAATGTGATGAAGATGTATAGTGAGAGCATGCACGGCGCAGGTACATGGTTTTCACATTAGGCTACCGCTTCAAAACGGCCAGCATGCAGAACAAAGTTTTGATAACTCGGATTAATTTCTAATGGTACAGTTTTCGACTTTCAACTCAAGTTAAATACATTAAAAAGCATTTTGAATGAAACACTCTGATGTACACCCTGGGGGCATCACCATTACATTGTATCAAAGTGTCTAGTTATTACGGATTAGTAGATAGATCATAGTTGACAGTCTGACTTGTTGACATCTTACACATTGTCATCTCCTGGTTGAATGGTGCATGTAATTGGGTTTAGCATGGGTTTAGCTTAGTAACATGGGTCCTTTAACTAGGCATTTCTGACCATTCCAAGAAAGGGAAAATTACTGAGGGGGGCCTCACAGAAACATATACTGAACAAAAATATAAAACGCAACATGTAAAGTGTTGGTCCCATGTTTCATGAGCTGAAATAAAAGACCTCAAATGTTCCATACGCACAAAAATATTATTTCTCTCAAATGTTCCATCCCTGTTAGTGAGCATTTCTCATTGCCAAGATAATCCATTCACCTGAGAGGTATGGCATATCAAGAAGCTGATTAAACAGCATGATCATTACACAGGTGCACCTTGTGCTGGGGACAATAAAAGACCACTCTAAAATGTGCAGTTTTGTCACACAACACAATGCCACAGATGTCACAAGATTTGGGGGAGCGTGCAATTGACCATGCTGACTGCAGGAATGTAAACCAGAGTTGTTGCCAGATAATTTAATGTTCATTTTTCTACCATGAGCCACCTCCATCATTTTAGAGAATTTGGCAGTACGCTCCAAACGACCTCACAACCGCAGACAACGTGTAACCACACCAGCCCAGGACCTCCACATCCGGCTTCTTCACCTGCGGTACGGTCTGAGACCAGCCCACTGATGAAACTGTGGGTTTGCACAACTGAAGAATTTCTGTACAAACTTTCAGAACCTGTCAGGGAAGTTCATCTGCATGCTCGTCATCCTCACCAGGGTCTTGACCTGACTGCAGTTTGGCGTCGTAACGGACTTCAATGGGCAAATGCTCACCTTCGATGGCCACTGGCACGCTGGAGAAGTGTGCTCTTCACGGATGAATCCCAGTTTCAACTTTACTTGGCAGATGGCAGACAGCGTGTATGGTGTCGTGTGGGCGAGCAGTTTGCTGATGTCAACGTTTTGAACAGAGTGCCCCATGGTGGAGGTGGGGTTATGGTATGGGCAGGCATAAGCTACGGACTATGGGATGGCATAAGCTACGGACAACAAACACAATTGCATTTCATCAATGGCAATTTGAATGCACAGAGATACTGTGAGATCCTGTTGCCCATTGTTGTGCCATTCATCTGCCACCATCACCTCATGTTTCAGCATGATAATGCACAGCCCCATATAGCAAGGATCTGTGCACAATTCCTGGAAGCTGAAAATGTCCCAGTGCTTCCATGGCCTGCATAGTCACCAGCCATGTCACCCATTGAGCACGTTTAGGATGTTCTGGATCAACGTATGACAGCGTGTTCCAGTTCCCCCAATATCTTCACACAGCCATTGAAGAGAAGTGGGACAACATTCCACAGGCCACTATCAACAGCCTGATCAACTCTATCTGAAGGAGAGTGGTGACATGGTGGTCACACCAGATACTGACTAGTTTTATGATTGATGCCCCTACCTTTTTCTTTTAAGGTATGTGACCAAAATATGCATATCTGTATTCCCAGTAATGTGAAATCCATAGATTAGGGCCTAATGAATTTATTTCAATTGACTGATTTCCTTGAAATTGTTGCGTTTATATTTTTGTTCAGTGTATGTTTGTTTTATTGTACAGTACAAGACTCGTTTTGAATGTGTCTGTCAATCGATACCATAACACAAGAGTAAATATCACAAGTGGCAGTAGATTGCAGCTAACCGATTTAGCTAGCCTAGCTACATGAATTGTAGCCACTGAGTGGCGTCTGGATACTTTGACATTCAGACAGTGCACGTGAGTTCAAAGATGTGATGGGCGAGGGAGGTTACTTTGCTGAACATCACTTGCTACTTTTTTTGCGACAATGTTAAACGTCCACGCAGCTCGGCGCAACTACGGTTCGATAAGGCAATTTTACCATCACTTCAGCCAGTGGGTTGAGGGTGTATTTGAAGTACATTCGCCAAAATCTTACCCACACTAGACTTTCTTAATTAACAGATCTAGCAAGTGAGCTAGGCTAGTCTCCACATCTGGCTTGGGGGGCAACGATCGCTTATTTAAAAACGTGAGCATTAAAGAAACACATGTTTACAAGCAACATAGATTACTTTATAAGCTGTTTCTATTTGTCAGAGATAAGCAAACAAGTAGACCACTTCAACACCTGAGTAACAAGAACTTGTCGGCTACAAAATTGCCGTGCATTATTGCAAAGCTTGAATTTCCTTGGAAAACATATCAGCCGAACCCATGTCAATTTGTCTCTGGAGCGGATATGATAGCCAGCTAATGGTGAACCACCGGCTAAGCTATTAGTGTAAGACAAATTGGAAGGGAGAAAAAAATGGCACATAAACTAGTTATGTTTTAGTGTACGATTCATTTACCTGGATTTTCCGATTAAGCTTTTCTTTTATTAGTTGACCCCACTCTTTTAAATCGTATTTTCCCAAGTCCTCACGCTATTTTTCTAAATTGTATTAATTATTTTCGCCAAACAATCACTCCGCACATCCAAGATGGCTACCAGGAACACCTCCTCCGCTGTTGCCCTGATGGACTGGAGGCCCGCCTCCCTTGCAAGCGATTGGATCTTCATCCTCATTTTTGCCTTCCACTGGCTAGACTGTCTGCCCGTCTAGTGGGACAGATGTACTACTTCCGCACAGGTCGCACTATGATTGGTTAACTTTGAAAGGTGAAAGGTAAACATGAGTTCTCTAACCTCGCCCCCCTTATGTTTTGATCCATGTCCCTAACCAGTAACACTGATAAACTGAGTCGACAGAAAATCTATTGATAATATGAACTGTAATAGTCCAAGTGTAGACTGCCATGTAGATGATTAATTACAGTGCAATATGAAATCATTCAATGCTGTCTTTCATTAATCAAATGGCCTACATGACTGAAATAAAAGATGTTGCCATCAGTCTAAAGCAATTTTACAATCTATAGTTTTCAAAACTCACTGAATAGAACTCTGGGCTGGCATTGTCTTTTTTTCCAACCCCACTGGAAGGCACGGGGAAATTAAAGACAGTGGGAACACTTGACAGCAATTCAGCAGTAACTTTAGCTTGGAGTTAACACAAATCTAGATTTTATTTATATATATATAAACCTTTATTTAACTAGGCAAGTCAGTTAAGAACAAATTCTTATTTACAATGACGGCCTACCCCGGCCAACGCTAGGCTAATTGTGCTCCACCCTATGTGACTCCCAATCACGGCCGGATGTGATACAGCCTGGATTTGAACCGGATGTGATACAGCCTGGATTTGAACCAGGGACTGTAGTTACGCCTCTTGCACTGATAAACAGTGCCTTAGACCACTGCGCCACTCTGGAGCCTCATTGATACACATTGGTTTTATATGGAGTCTTTGGACACTGTTCTATCACACCTTTTGATCCCCTTTTCCATTCACCATAAAGAATATTCCTCCTTGGACCAGAACCCAAATAGTTGGCTCCATAAAATACCAAGGACGAGCCACACGCACACTAAAATTCTGATTCAATATCCTGTTAACATTAAACAGATCAGACAGGCATCAGAGTACATTAAATCTGTTTTAATGTGATCACTCTGACCTTCTGTAAATAAAAAAAGACAACCTTACAATGTTGAGGGAAGTGACAGAGTGCAAAAATTCCCACATGCTAACCTGTTGACGGTATAAGGACAGAGACAAATACATTTCCTTACATAATCTTTCAACCTGTTTTAGGAAAACAACAAACAGTCTTAGATGTGGAAATGGTTCGGTAATGCAAATCATCGAAAGATCCTCAGGAGACTACCAGCATTTGGAGCGCAAAACCTGTCAAAATAAATATCCATTATGTAATTCGAAGCAACGGAAGGTCTTGGAGAAGGGGATGGGAATAGAACGAAAAACAATGTCAGACAGGTTCCTCCAAGTGTGGTGCTTGTAGTATAGACAATGAAAACGATTAAATGGGAAAGAGGTGTGGAAGTGGAAGAAGGGGGTATGTAATTGGTTCATATTGTATCATAGAGCCTATCCACACCTACAAATTATCTACATTATCTTCACTTTGATATTGTCTCGCCTGTCATAAACCTGAATTCATGTCACCCATCAGAAAGCCTCACACGTGCAGATCCACATGCCTCTTTGGGTCCTAAAGAGATCTCACATTGAGGCAAAGCCATGAGAGCTCTACTGGGTTAAATAGGAACTTACAATTGAAACATATAAAAGCATAATACAAAAATACAGCAGATATGATTTTACAGTGAAATAATAAATAATATTACCTAGTGAGTGTAAGTCAATGTCAATAATGTTTTACAAAACCAACCAAGGGTCGAGGCAGGGCAGTGATAACTCTGAAGTCTTTCAGCTGTATAGCAGATTGTCTAAGGAGAGAGAGAGAGGGAAGGTGTGGGCGGGGAGAGTTCAGGGTCGTGTTCATTAGGCACCAAACTGAAGAAAACAGAGAGATCTGAACTTTTCCAATAAGAAATACACATTTGTTTTCTGTTGCAAAACGTTTTGCTACGGTGTGCCCTAATGAACACGACCCAGCTGTATCAATTTCAGAGGCAGTCACAGTACCTCTGATTGGGTGAGAGCCTTCTATTACAGAATCTGGACTGGTTCATCAGGTACTTCCTGTTAATATACTATATTGTTTCTTGTGGAATGGGGGTTGCCCACTGAGAATTGGTGCCAGAGTCACAAAGTCAAAATATTACATAATTTTCAGACATTTTGTTATCAAAAGAGGGTGGTGATGATAAGTTAAATGTAGACACCCACACTTACAGTATTTGCGTGTCCCCTCAGACATGAGTCAGAACTCACAATAAGTTGATGTTCTGAAAATTTTATATATATATATATATATATATATATGGACACCCCTTCAAATTAGTGGATTTGGCTATTTAAGCCACACCAGTTGCTGACAAGTGTATACAATCAAGCACACAGCCATGCAATCTCCATAGACAAACATTGGCAGAAGAATGGCCTTACTGAAGAGCTCAGTGACTTTCAATGGGGCACCGTCATAGGATGCCACCTTTCCAACAGGTCAGTTAATCAAATTTTTGCCCTGCTAGAGCTGCCCCGGTCAACTGTAAGTACTGTTATTGTGAAGTGGAAACGTCTAGGAGCAACAACTGCTCACCCGCAAAGTGGTAGGCCACACAAGCTGACAGAATGGTACCGCCGAGTGCTGAATCGCGTAGTGCGTAAAGATCGTCTGTCCTCGGTTGCAACACTCAATTCCGAGTTCCAAACTGCCTCTGGAAGCAACGTCAGAACAAGAACTGTTTGTCGGGAGCTTCATGAAATGGGTTTCCATGGCTGAGCAGTCACACACAAGCCTAAGATCACCATGCAGAATGCCAAGCGTCGGCTGGAGTGGTGTAAAGCTTGCCACCATTGGACTCCGGAGCAGTGGAAAGGCGTTCTCTGGAGTAATGAATCACGCTTCACCATCTAGCAGTCTGACGGATGAATCTGGGTTTGGCGGATGCCAGGAGAACGCTACCTGCCCCAATGCATAATGCAAACTGCAAAGTTAGGTGGAGGAGGAATAATGATCTGGGGCTGTTTTTCATGGTTCGGGCTAGGCCCCTTAGTTCCAGTGAAGGTAAATCTTAACGCTACAGCATACAATGACATGCAAAACGATTCCAACTTTGTGGCAACAGTTTGAGAAGGCCTTTTTCTGTTTCAGCATGACAATGCCTCTATGCACAAAGCAAGGTCCATACAGAAATGGTTTGTCGAGATCGGTGTGGAACAACTTGACTGGCTTACACAGAGCCCTGACATCAACCTCATTGAACACCTTTGAGATTAATTGAAACGCCAAGTGCGAGCCAGGCCTAATCGCCCAACATCAGTGCCTTGACCTCACTAATGCTCTTGGACAAGTCCCCGCAGCAATGTTCCAACAAATAGTGGAAAGCCTTCCCAGAACAGTGGTGGTTGTTATTGCAGCAAAGGGGGGAACAACTCCATATTAATGCCCATGATTTTGGAATGAGATGTTCGATGAGCAGGTGTTCACATACTGTTGGTCATTTGGTGTAACAATAAACAACTGGTACCTGAGGCTCAGGCATGGACAAAATAAATGGTTAAAATCATGATTGAACTTGATTCATTGAATGAAATCATAAGCGACGAGGACAAAAGTAATACTTCAACCAATTCTGCTGATTTCAGTGATAAGTGGCCTTAAATGAACTTTCTACGCCTCCTCTTTAAAAAAGTGCAAAAAGTTGAGTGTTGTGATGCTCATAAATATTCATATCGTTACATAAATAACATGAAACTCTGCTTCTCTCCCTCTCTCTGGTTCTCAGGTCTACCAGAAGTCTCGGCGGTGGTAGGCGTCTGGGTCACAGTACTTGGTCACCACCATCCTGTTGGCAAACTTCCTGCCTGTCAGCGCCTGCATGGCCTTCTGGGAGTCAAACAGGGTCATGAACTCCACAAAGATCTGAAGGAGGGAGAGAGAGGGAAAGAAAGGATAGGAAAGTGGGTGTATGGCCATTCTGTATGGAACCAGACAACCATGTTAAATGTAACTCTACAGCAAAAAACTATGATACATGTTTACACACACAAAGGGATTGATTTATTATTGCATTGGAAAAACTACAGTGCCTTGCGAAAGTATTCGGCCCCCTTGAACTTTGCGACCTTTTGCCACATTTCAGGCTTCAAACATAAAGATATAAAACTGTATTTTTTTGTGAAGAATCAACAACAAGTGGGACACAATCATTAAGTGGAACAACATTTATTGGATATTTCAAACTCTTTTAACAATTCAAAAACTGAAAAATTGGGCGTGCAAAATTATTCAGCCCCTTTAATATCAGTGCAGCGAACTCTCTCCAGAAATTCAGTGAGGATCTCTGAATGATCCAATGTTGACCTAAATGACTAATGATGATAAATACAATCCACCTGTGTGTAATCAAGTCTCCGTATAAATGCACCTGCACTGTGATAGTCTCAGAGGTCCGTTAAAAGCGCAGAGAGCATCATGAAGAACAAGGAACACACCAGGCAGGTCCGACATACTGTTGTGAAGAAGTTTAAAGCCGGATTTGGATACAAAAAGATTTCCCAAGCTTTAAACATCCCAAGGAGCACTGTGCAAGCGATAATATTGAAATGGAAGGAGTATCAGACCACTGCAAATCTACCAAGACCTGGCCGTCCCTCTAAACTTTCAGCTCATACAAGGAGAAGACTGATCAGAGATGCAGCCAAGAGGCCCATGATCACTCTGGATGAACTGCAGAGATCTACAGCTGAGGTGGGAGACTCTGTCCATAGGACAACAATCAGTCAGTCGTATATTGCACAAATCTGGCCTTTATGGAAGAGTGGCAAGAAGAAAGCCATTTCTTAAAGATATCCATAAAAAGTGTTGTTTAAAGTTTGCCACAAGCCACCTGGGAGACACACCAAACATGTGGAAGAAGGTGCTCTGGTCAGATGAAACCAAAATTGAACTTTTTGGCAACAATGCAAAACGTTATGTTTGGCGTAAAAGCAACACAGCTGAATACACCATCCCCACTGTCAAACATGGTGGTGGCAGCATCATGGTTTGGGCCTGCTTTTCTTCAGCAGGGACAGGGAAGATGGTTAAAATTGATGGGAAGATGGATGGAGCCAAATACAGGACCATTCTGGAAGAAAACCTGATGGAGTCTGCAAAAGACCTGAGACTGGGACGGAGATTTGTCTTCCAACAACACAATGATCCAAAACATAAAGCAAAATCTACATATCCAGGTGTTAGAATGGCCAAGTCAAAGTCCAGACCTGAATCCAATCGAGAATCTGTGGAAATAACTGAAAACTGCTGTTCACAAATGCTCTCCATCCAACCTCACTGAGCTCGAGCTGTTTTGCAAGGAGGAATGGGAAAAAATGTCAGTCTCTCGATGTGCAAAACTGATAGAGACATACCCCAAGCGACTTACAGCTGTAATCGCAGCAAAAGGTGGCGCTACAAAGTATTAACTTAAGGGGGCTGAATAATTTTGCACGCCCAATTTTTCAGTTTTTGAATTGTTAAAAAAGTTTGAAATATCCAATAAATGTCGTTCCACTCCATGATTGTGTCCCACTTGTTGTTGATTCTTCACAAAAAAATACAGTTTTATATCTTTATGTCTGAAGCCTGAAATGTGGCAAAAGGTCGCAAAGTTCAAGGGGGCCGAATACTTTCGCAAGACACTGTATTACCAAAAAACCTAGGCAAGAGTGATAAGTTATGAATTGTTATGCTTGTTTGATGGGAGGCGAAAGACACATTTCCCCAAGGAGATTCAATAATTTCACCTGAACTGAACGAATTCACTTTGAAACAACAACCCAAACTCTCCTCAAAACACTGCAACAAACACCCCATGCCCTATCCTATCCCATCCTAATACCCAGGTACCCCTATTCCCCTCCCCGTCCTCACCTTCCCAGTGCCTGGGACCTCAAGTCCATCCACAGGTCGGGGGATCTCGATGCTCTTCACCTGGCCGTACTTGCTGCACTCACCGCGGACGTCCTCCGCGATCTCCTCGTACTCCTCGTCATCCAGCAGCTCCTCCAAAACCACCATGTTCATCAGGCAGAGCACCTCAGTGGGCAGGCCACCCAGCAAGGCCATGGAGGTGGGCATCAGGCCTGGCACTTGGAGGGTCACCAGGGTCTGGTTCTTACCTGTCTGGTGAGGGGAGGGGAGAGGTTTTGGTTATTGGGAAAGTTGAAAGAACATGAGATACTTTTAGAAAACGTTTTAGAATGTTTATGGTGTAAAAACGAAGTAAATGAAAGAAAAAAGCGAAATAGAAAAATATGAAACCGTTATTCATTTGCCAACTTGTTTTTGTAATAATACTGTCTACTTTGCAGTGGTGCATACGGTTAGTTAATTTCTTAATCAGCTCTGGATTGTCCTGATTAAGTTATGAAACCGAGCTTGATGTTTTAGGTCAGTGGAGGTGGATCGAAGAAGGCTTGTGTTCAGTAAGGCACAAAACAGGAGAGAACATCTGAAACAGAGGGGATAGTTAGGTCCTAACTTACCCCAAAATATCACTCCTTTTTTCCCTCATCTCTGTCTTATATTGAACAGCATCCATTTGTAAAGTGTGCCTCTCTCTGTAGTCTATCATCTCTGGTACTCACCAGCGCTATGTTCTTGGCCCCAACACTGGCTCTCTGGACCAGGAGCTTCTTGTCCCCCAGCTGCATCCCATTCAACCCTGCAATGGCCTGAGACAGCAAACAGAGTTAGAACAGTGATCAAATGTTTTTTATTATTATTTGTAAGAAGGTACACATGGACAGAAAAACAAGTGACAAGACAAACAGTCCCCCCCCCCCCCCCACCCCACCCACAGGACATCCCGAACCCAAAGTTAGATAGCAGTCTTTTTACAGAGTCATACGTTGATGAAAGAGCAAATATGTTTCTTTCACTCGCCCCATGCATGCCTACAGTCCTACAAGTATCTCCATGTCAATAATAGCCATGAATGATAGCAGCCACTGCTGTCTGTTTAAAGAATGAGGAGGCTGCCAACGTGAGGCTAATTTTTTGGGCTGCTGTTAATCCAGGCAGCCAAATACATTGCTGCTCGACAGATACAGTGGGGCAAAAAAGTATTTAGTCAGCCACCAATTGTGCAAGTTCTCCCACTTAAAAAGATGAGAGAGGCCTGTAATTTTCATCATAGGTACACTTCAACTATGAGAAGAAAAAAATCCAGAAAATCACATTGTAGGGATTTTAATGAATTTATTTGCAAATTATGGTGGAAAATAAGTATTTGGTCAATAACAAAAGTTTATCTCAATACTTTGTTATATACCCTGTGTTGGCAATGACAGAGGTCAATCGTTTTCTGTAAGTCTTCACAAGGTTTTCACACACTGTTGCTGTTATTTTGGCCCATTCCTCCATGCAGATCTCCTCTAGAGCAGTGATGTTTTGGGGCTGTTGCTGGGCAACACAGACTTTCAACTCCCTCCAAAGATTTTCTATGGGGTTGAGATCTGGAGACTGGCTAGGCCACTCCAGGACCTTGAAATGCTTCTTACGAAGCCACTCCTTCGTTGCCCGGGCGGTGTGTTTGGGATCATTGTCATGCTGAAAGACCCAGCCACGTTTAATTTTCAATGCCCTTGCTGATGGAAGGAGGTTTTCACTCAAAATCTCACGATACATGGCCCCATTCATTCAATCCTTTACACGGATCAGTCGTCCTGGTCCCTTTGCAGAAAAACAGCCCCAAAGCATGATGTTTCCATCCCCATGCTTCACAGTAGGTATGGTGTTCTTTGGATGCAACTCAGCATTCTTTGTCCTCCAAACACGACGAGTTGAGTTTGCAGAACTGATGCAGAACTTCCAATGTGACATTATCGAAGGATAACCAACCTTCCAATTAATGGCAATGCATGTCTTAGCCTCTATAAATGCTAGGTTACAGTTTCGTCTGATAAACGCCTCCAGTATCAACATTTATAAGCAAACAAATACAGAAAGAATCGGTAGACATGTGGAGATAAAAGAACATACTCTTTGCCAGAATTAAGCCAGCCTTCACAAGACCATGAATTATGCAAATATGGCCCCCGTTTGTGTTTTACACCTCCAGCAGAAGAATAACATTTCTGAGTGCATGATATTCCATTTAACTGGCAAATAATATGTTATATGGATGATCATAAACTGCAATAATTTATGCCTGAGATGATATGAACATGACTGGGCATTCTAACACATCTGTATCCATTCATCATCATCAATAGTGTCTCCCAGGTCTTCCTCAAATTTTTTTGTTTGACCTGTTGTTTTGCATCATCGGGAAAAACCCTTGATACCGTTTGGAAATGTTTGTCAGACTGCCTTAAAATAGTTTAAATCTTTGAAGCTTCTTCCTTGTCCAGTGTTTGCTGCACAGAGAGAATAAAGTGTTGCATCTGCAGCACTTCTCCTCAGCACTGTCACAGACTGGTCTTCCCTGGCTGCCTGACCATGACCCCTGTCACCGTCTGATCCTGCTCAGATGAAGCATGACAAAGAATTACCTTGGTGTACATTTATACATTATATTATCCAAGAATAGAATCAATGGTTCAATAATTGAAATTACCATGATTCCCAGATTGTAGCCAACCATCAACACAAGATGGAATTTGTATCCATTCACTCACCATTCATTGTATCCATCGGTCTTCCCTGGCTGCCTGACCCTGCTGGGATATGATGAGCATAGTGTTGTGTACGGACTGTACACCATGGCAGTGTAGCCTGTAGAGCTGTTTATAATGTGTCACCGTGAAAGGTAGGGAATTAACTAGATAAACTAACAGTTGAATAACGTTACATTGCTTTACTGACTAATAAAAACTCACATTACACTGAAGAAATGTCAGAATATATTAGCCTTCAATCGTTTGGATGCTGATTTAATCATTTGATTCAAGTCTAGTGTGATTGAGGCAAAAATAATAGCAAAGGTTAGTGAGCTAGCTAGCTAACGTTACCCAACTTTTGGCTAGCTCTAGCTAATGATACAATGGTTCAAATGCACTTCTGTTAAAACGGGACAAAACAAAGGCCACAAAACATTTCCATACACACAAAAGCTGTTAGATACTGCTACATGGCAGATAGCTAGAGGCTAGCTAGAGCTGAACTGGCTATGGTAGGTACACTAAATGACCAAAAGCATGTGGACACCTGCTCATCGAATATCTCATTCCAAAATCATGGGCATTAATATGGAGTTGGTCTGCCCTTTGCTGCTATAACAGCCTCCACTCTTCTGGGTAGGCTTTCCACTAGGTGTTGGAACATTGCTGCGGGGACTTGCTTCCATTCAGCTACAACAGCATTAGTGAGGTCGATCACTGATGTTGTGCTATTAGGCCAGGCTCGCAGTCCAATTCATCCCAAAGGTGTTCAATGGGGTCGAGGTCAGGGCTCTGCCACAAAGTTGGAAGCACCGAATCCGCTAGAATGTCATTGTATATTGTAGCCTTAAGATTTCCCTTCCCTGGAACTAAGAGACCTAGCTCAAACTATGAAAAACAGCCCCAGATCATTATTTCTCCAGCACCAAACAATTCTGCTCCAGAGTCCAATGGTGGCAAGCTTTACACCACATCAGCCGACGCTTGGCATTGCGCATGGTGATCTTAGCGGATCCTCAGCCATTTCGTGAAGGAACAGTTATTGTGCTGCAGAGGCAGTTTGGAATTCGGTAATGAGTGATGCAACCCAGGACAGATGATTTTTACGCTCTTCAGCACCCTCGGAGGTCCCATTCTATGAGCTTGTGTGGCCTACCACTTTGTGAATGAGCTGTTGTTGCTCCTAGACGTTAGTTGACCGAGGCAGCTAGTGCACTGAGCTCTTCAGTAAGGCCATTCTACAGTCAGTGTTTGTCTATGGAGATTGCATGGCCATGTGCTCGATTTTATACACCTGTCATCAAAGGATGTGGCTGAAATAGCCGAATCTACTATTTTTAAGGGGTGTCGACATACTTTTTTATATACAGTGCATTCGGAAAGTATTCAAACTTTTCCCACATTTTGTTATGTTACAGCCTAGTTCTAAAATGTATCAAATATTTTATTTTCCTAATTAATCTACACACAATACCCCATAATGACAAAGTGAAAACAGGTTTTTAGCTATTTCTGAAAATGTATATACAAAAAAAATAATTATATATATATATATATATATATATATATATATATATATATATATATACACACCTTATTTACATAAGTATTCAGACCCTTTGCTATGAGTCTCGAATTTGAGCTCAGGTGCATCCTGTTTCCATTGATCATCCTTGAGATGTTTCTACAACTTAATTGGAGTCCACCTGTGGTAAATTCTATTGATTGGACATGATTTGGAAAGGCACACACCTGTCTATATAAGGTCCCACAGTTGACAGTGCATGTCAGAGAAAAAACCAAGCTATGAGGTCAAAGGAATTGTCCGTAGAGCTCCAACACAGGATTGTGTCGAGGCACAGATCTGGGGAAGGGTACCAAAACATTTCAGCAGCATTGAAGGTCCCCAAGAACACAGTGGCCTCCATCATTCTTAAATGGAAGAAGTTTGGAACCACCAAGACTCTTCCTAGAGCTGGCCGCACATCCAAACTGAGCAATCGGCAGAGAAGGGCCTTGGTCAGGGAGGTGACCAGGAACCCGATGGTCACTCTGACAGAGCTCCAGAGATCCTCTGTGGAGATGGGAGAACCTTCCAGAAGGACAACCATCTCTGCAGCACTCAACCAATTAGGCTTTTATGGTAGAGTGGCCAGATGGAAGCCACTCCTGGGTAAAAGGCACATGACAGCCTGTTTGGAAAAAGGCACCTAAAGGACTCTCAGACCATGAGAAACAAGATTGTCTGGTCTGATGAAACAAAGAGTGAACTCATTTACCTGAATGCCAAGTGTCACGTCTGGAGGAGACCAGGCACCGCTCATCGCCTGTCCAATACCATCCCTACGGTGAAGCATAGTGGTGGCAGCATCATGCTCGGGGAGGTTTTTCAGTGGCAGGGACTGGGAGGCTAGTCAGGGCCGAGGAAACTATGAACGGAGCAAAGTACAGAGAGATGCTTGATGAAAACCTGCTCCATAGCACTCAAGACCTCAGATTAGGGCGAAGGTTCACCTTCCAACATGACATAGACCCTAAGCACACAGCTAAGACAACACAGGCATGGTTTCAGGACAAGTCTCTTAATGTCCTTGAGTGGCCCAGCCAGAGCCAGGACTTGAACCCGATCGAACATCTCTGGAGAGGCCTGAAAATAGCTGTGCAGCGACACTCCCCATCCAACCTGACAGAGCTTGAGAGGATCTAAGGAGGAGAATGGGAGAAACTCCCCAAATACAGGTGTGCCAAGCTTGTAGCATCATACCCAAGAAGACTCAAGGCTGTAATCGCTGACAAAGGTGCTTCAACAAAGTACTGAGTAAAGGGTCTGAATACTTATGTAAATGTGATATATATTATTTTGTGTAGATAAAACATCTACCACATCATTGTGATCTCTACAACGCTGTTGGCTGGCCGTCATTGACCTTGCGTAGGCTTAAACACTGGTATACACTGATTTATAAGGCCATATTGGGTAAAATGCCATTTTCTCTCTTCTTTTTTAGTCAGGTCGGTAAATAAATATCAATTACGGTCCCATTTTCATTTTCTTCTAACAGTACCAAAAATTACAACAGGTCGTGGTAGAAATTGTTTTAGTTACTGAGCTCCGTGGTCCTGGAATTCTCTCCTGAACATTTTAAAATTTGATAATCTAGTTTCGTTTAATCAATTTTACAATTAACTCGCTGCTAGAAGTTCATTTATTTCAGTCGAGAGGGGATGAAACATTGGTTAACGTAACATGTCAGTTACACTACTAGCTCGGCATTTGGAATAAAAATAAACAAATTCTGTCAAACAGCAGTTACCTTACCAGCTAGATCAGTCAACTAAAGAGTAGCCAGTTTATGTTCTGCTTCAAATCAAATCAAATCAAATTTTATTTGTCACATACACATGGTTAGCAGATGTTAATGCGAGTGTAGCGAAATGCTTGTGCTTCTAGTTCCGACAATGCAGTAATAACAAACGAGTAATCTAGCTAACAATTCCAAAACTACTACCTTATACACACAAGTGTAAAGGGATAAAGAATATGTACATAAAGATATATAAATGAGTGATGGTACAGAGCGGCATAGGCAAGATGCAGTAGATGGTATCGAGTACAGTATATACATACGAGATGAGTATGTAAACAAAGTGGCATAGTTTAAAGTGGCTAGTGATACATGTATTACATAAAGATGCAGTAGATGATATAGAGTACATTATATACGTATACATATGAGATAAATAATGTAGGGTATGTAAACATTATATTAAGTAGCATTGTTTAAAGTGGCTAGTGATATATTTTACATTAATTCCCATTAATTCCCATTATTAAAGTGGCTGGAGTTGAGTCAGTGTGTTGGCAGTAGCCACTCAATGTTAGTGGTGGCTGTTTAACAGTCTGATGGCCTTGAGATAGAAGCTGTTTTTCAGTCTCTCGGTCCCAGCTTTGATGCACCTGTACTGACCTCGCCTTCTGGATGATAGCGGGGTGAACAGGCAGTGGCTCGGGTGGTTGTTGTCCTTGATGATCTTTATGGCCTTCCTCTGACATCGGGTGGTGTAGGTGTCCTGGAGGGCAGGTAGTTTGCCCCCGGTGATGCGTTGTGCAGACCTCACTACCCTCTGGAGAGCCTTACGGTTGTGGGCGGAGCAGTTGCCGTACCAGGCGGTGATACAGCCCGACAGGATGCCCTCGATTGTGCATCTGTAGAAGTTTGTGAGTGCTTTTGGTGACAAGCCAAATTTCTTCAGCCTCCTGAGGTTGAAGAGGCGCTACTGCGCCTTCTTCACGATGCTGTCTGTGTGGGTGGACCAATTCAGTTTGTCTGTGATGTGTACGCCGAGGAACTTAAAACTTACTACCCTCTCCACTACTGTTCCATCGATGTGGATAGGGGGGTGTTCCCTCTGCTGTTTCCTGAAGTCCACAATCATCTCCTTAGTTTTGTTGACGTTGAGTGTGAGGTTATTTTCCTGACACCACAGTCCGAGGGCCCTCACCTCCTCCCTGTAGGCCGTCTCGTCGTTGTTGGTAATCAAGCCTACCACTGTTGTGTCGTCCGCAAACTTGATGATTGAGTTGGAGGTGTGCGTGGCCACGCAGTCGTGGGTGAACAGGGAGTACAGGAGAGGGCTCAGAACGCACCCTTGTGGGGCCCCAGCGTTGAGGATCAGCGGGGTGGAGATGTTGTTACCTACCCTCACCACCTGGGGGCGGCCCGTCAGGAAGTCCAGTACCCAGTTGCACAGGGCGGGGTCGAGACCCAGGGTCTTGAGCTTGATGACGAGTTTGGAGGGTACTATGGTGTTAAATGCTGAACTGTAGTTGATGAACAGCATTCTCACATAGGTATTCCTCTTGTCCAGATGGGTTAGGGCAGTGTGCAGTGTGGTTGAGATTGCATCGTCTGTGGACCTATTTGGGCGGTAAGCAAATTGGAGTGGGTCTAGGGTGTCAGGTAGGGTGGAGGTGATATGGTCCTTGACTAGTCTCTCAAAGCACTTCATGATGACGGAAGTGAGTGCTACGGGGCGGTAGTCGTTTAGCTCAGTTACCTTAGCTTTCTTGGTAACAGGAACAATGGTGGCCCTCTTGAAGCATGTGGGAACAGCAGACTGGGATAGGGATTGATTGAATATGTCCGTAAACACACCAGCCAGCTGGTCTGCGCATGCTCTGAGGACGCGGCTGGGGATGCCGTCTGGGCCTGCAGCCTGCTTGCTTTTACAACTCTGAGAAAAAGCGCAACACAGACAGCAGCGGCCTCTAATCATCTCTCCCTTGCTGGTCCTATACGCCAGCCTTTCAGAAGCTTTGCCTTCACACAGTCTGTCCGCACGTTCTGTGGTGTCCGTGCGATCCTAAATCCAGCTGGCTGAAACCGGAAAACAGCCTATCCGACCGCTCTGAGGCATCCACATGGTCCTAAAGCACACCGGAGCCACATTTTGTATCACAGTGCAATTATAAAACTGTTATTTCAGAATGAGTCGGGGGGGAGGCGGTTCATGTCCCTGACCCCAGGGAAAGTTGCGCCCCTGACTGTGGGAAGCATTGGAGTCAACATGGGTCATTATCCCTGTGGAATGCTTTCAACACCTTGTAGAGTCCATGCCCTGGCAAATTGAGGCTGTTCTGAGGGAATGGGGGGGGGGGGGGGGGTGCAACTCAACATTAGGAAGCTGTTCTTAATGTTTTGTATGACTATGTATGACTATATATTTATGTACAGCACCAGTCAAAAGTTTGGACACACTTACTCATTCAAGGGTTTTTCTTTATTTTTACTATTTTCTACATTGTAGAATAATTGTGAAGACATCAAAACTATGACATAACACATATGGAATCATGTAGTAACCAAAAAAGGGTTAAACACATCAAAATATATTTATATTTGAGATTCTTCAAAGTAGCCACCCTTAACCTTGATGACAGCTTTGCACACTCTTGGCTTTCTCTCAACCAGCTTCATGAGGTAGTCACCTGGAATGCATTTCAATTAACAGGTGTGCCTTGATCAAAGTTATTTTGGGGCATTTCTATCCTTCTTAATGCGTTTGAGCCAATCAGTTCTGTTGTGTCAAGAACTTTGAAAGTTTCTTCAAGTGCAGTCGCAAAAAACCATCAAGCGCTATGATCAAACTGGCTCTCATGAGGAACGCCACAGGAAAGGAAGACCCAGAGATACAGTGCCTTGCGAAAGTATTCGGCCCCCTTGAACTTTGCAACCTTTTGCCACATTTCAGGCTTCAAACATAAATATATAAAACTGTATTTTTTTGTGAAGAATCAACAACAAGTGGGACACAATCATGAAGTGGAACGACATTTATTGGATATTTCAAACTTTTTTAACAAATCAAAAACAGAAAAATTGGGCGTGCAAAATTATTCAGCCCCTTTACTTTCAGTGCAGCAAACTCTCTCCAGAAGTTCAGTGAGGATCTCTGAATGATCCAATGTTGACCTAAATGACTAATGATGATAAATACAATCCACTTGTGTGTAATCAAGTCTCCGTATAAATGCACCTGCACTGTGATAGTCTCAGAGGTCCGTTAAAAGCGCAGAGAGCATCATGAAGAACAAGGAACACACCAGGCAGGTCCGACATACTGTTGTGAAGAAGTTTAAAGCCGGATTTGGATACAAAAAGATTTCCCAAGCTTTAAACATCCCAAGGAGCACTGTGCAAGCGATAATATTGAAATGGAAGGAGTATCAGACCACTGCAAATCTACCAAGACCTGGCCGTCCCTCTAAACTTTCAGCTCATACAAGGAGAAGACTGATCAGAGATGCAGCCAAGAGGCCCATGATCACTCTGGATGAACTGCAGAGATCTACAGCTGAGGTGGGAGACTCTGTCCATAGGACAACAATCAGTCGTATATTGCACAAATCTGGCCTTTATGGAAGAGTGGCAAGAAGAAAGCCATTTCTTAAAGATATCCATAAAAAGTGTTGTTTAAAGTTTGCCACAAGCCACCTGGGAGACACACCAAACATGTGGAAGAAGGTGCTCTGGTCAGATGAAACCAAAATTGAACTTTTTGGCAACAATGCAAAACGTTATGTTTGGCGTAAAAGCAACACAGCTGAACACACCATCCCCACTGTCAAACATGGTGGTGGCAGCATCATGGTTTGGGCCTGCTTTTCTTCAGCAGGGACAGGGAAGATGGATAAAATTGATGGGAAGATGGAAAACCTGATGGAGTCTGCAAAAGACCTGAGACTGGGACGGAGATTTGTCTTCCAACAAGACAATGATCCAAAACATAAAGCAAAATCTACAATGGAATGGTTCAAAAATAAACGTATCCAGGTGTTAGAATGGCCAAGTCAAAGTCCAGACCTGAATCCAATCGAGAATCTGTGGAAAGAACTGAAAACTGCTGTTCACAAATGCTCTCCATCCAACCTCACTGAGCTCGAGCTGTTTTGCAAGGAGGAATGGGAAAAAAATTTCAGTCTCTTGATGTGCAAAACTGATAGAGACATACCCCAAGCGACTTACAGCTGTAATCGCAGCAAAAGGTGGCGCTACAAAGTATTAACTTAAGGGGGCTGAATAATTTTGCACACCCAATTTTTCAGTTTTTGATTTGTTAAAAAAGTTTGAAATATCCAATAAATGTCGTTCCACTTCATGATTGTGTCCCACTTGTTGTTGATTCTTCACAAAAAAATACAGTTTTATATCTTTATGTTTGAAGCCTGAAATGTGGCAAAAGGTCGCAAAGTTCAAGGGGGCCGAATACTTTCGCAAGGCACTGTACCTCTGCTGCAGAGGAGAAGTTTATTAGAGTTACCAGCATCAGAAATTGCAGCCCAAATAAATGCTTCACAGAGTTCAAGTAACAGACACATGTCAACATCAACTGTTCAGAGGAGACTGTGAATCAGGTGTCGTGGTCAAATTGCTACAAAGAAACCACTACTAAAGGACACTAATAAGAAGAAGAGACCTGCTTGTGCCAAGAAACACAAGCAATGGACATTAGACCGGTGGAAATCTGTCCTTTGGTCTGATGAGTTCAAATTTGGTGACGAACTGTGTCTTTGTGAGATGCAGAGTAGGTGAACGGATGATCTCCACATGTGTGGTTCCCACCGTGAAGAGGAGGTGTGATGGTGCTTTACTGGTGACACTGTTGGTGATTTATTTAGGATTCAAGGCCCACTTAACCAGCATGGCTACCACAGCATTCTGCAGCGATACGCTGTCCCATCTGGTTTGCGCTGAGGCAAAGGGTGGCTACTTTGAAGAATATAAAATATATTTTTATTTGTTTAACACTTTTTTGGTTACTACATGATTCCATTAGTGTTGTTTCATAGTTTTGATGTCTTCGCTATTATTCTACAATGTAGAAAATAGTAAAAATAAAGAAAAAACATTGAATGAGTAGGTGTGTCCAAATGTTTGACTTGTACTGTATATGTATGAAGTGAGAGAGGGACTGAGTTGAATACTTTCATACAATATCACATCAACAGCCTTTGCTTTTGAGCAGACATAATACGGACTGTGATGTGACACTATTATAGTGAGAGCTGACATGTATTGCCAAACTGACCCTGCAAAGCGTTGTACTGCAGGGGGGGTGATATGCTCGAAGCCTGGTGCCGGAACATCCCAGTACTTCCTCACTTTCTTCTTCTCTCTGTGCAGAGCTGGAGAGCGACTGCAGGAGAGAAACAGTAGGGGACAGGACAGGAGAGATGGACATATAGCCTTGCAATGCAGAGACTGTGTGGAGAGAGGACAACGAATAGCACAAAAGTATGGGAATCAAAGGGATATTAAAAATGTATACATTTTGGATGGATAGTTATAACACATTCCTTTCAGAACTCTATCTTCCTGGAATCTACATGGTCACATTTTTATATGAATTAGACATCAGATATCGACCAAAATATAAGCACGGACTTCAAAGCAAGCCTCTAAGACAGCTACAGATCCAAGTCTTCACCCCTTACCTTGAAATTGTATTAAGAAGCAATTCTAACGTTAGTACTCACAACCACCAAGTACAGTACTTAACCAACATATGGACAGCTGACTCATTATTAGCAGTTATACTTTGAAGGTGTCATGCAAGTCACTGTCCGCTGTATTGCTGTAGCTCACGACAGTCTCTTGGGATTGTTTTTGAGTCTGTGTGCTGAAATGACAGTTAAAACATGGGTATTCCGTTTACTGTTGCATAAAGGTGGGGAAAGAAAAATTTGAAACAAGCCAATGGTCCACAAAGCTGACAACTATTCGCACAAAATGGGAATGGATCTCATTTCAAATACTTGAACAGCGGTATCCACCTGCGCCTGTGTTGATGGTCCTTGCTGTCGCTGCGGCTTGCCCTACTCTTCCTCCTTTCCCAGCTCCTCTTCTTCCTCTCTCGGCTGCGACTGCGGGACAGTGTGCGCCGACGGTGCCGATTCTCCTTGTCCCGCTCTAAAAGGGGGAGGGAGGAAGTATAAGCGAGTAGGGCTGAGTCACTGACAAAGACACAGGATCCCTTAGTCGCAGCAGGAGAGAAAAGGCCTTATGCATACTACCGGAGAAAGAAAAATACTGTCATACGCTGCTACTCCTGTTATAGCTAACGTTAGAGGAGTTAAAAGGCCATTCAAAATTCACTCCATCAACATGCAGAGAAAGGACGATATGTGGGCATATCTGTAACACTATTCCCTCATTCTACATTGCATAAATGTACAGTACCCTTTAGATAAGGTATCGGATAGTCCGCGTGCTGCAGTTAATAGCAGCACAAGTCAAAAACTAATGGACAGATCGCAATTTTAAAATGTCACTAGTCAATCCTGCAGATGTAGCTAGCTATTCAGGTATGGCTATCTGTCAAACAGTACCCTTTTTGTTATACATTGCCAGCAGAGGTGCAAGCAAGCATGTGAGTCTCTTGTCATAATATTGTTTTGGTAAACACTTTATACGCCTTGTGCAAGCTAGTTAGCAGCAATGCAGTGACAGGGAGCTACCGGTATGATACCTAGTTTAAATAATCTATTGGAGCTACTGTCGATGGTCAAATTAACCGCTACTGTAGGATGAATGTGCAACAACACTCACCTTTCTTATTTTCAGTCAACAGTCTCTCGAATTCATCAACATTATGGACCTCGATTTAATGACTTGATCTTGTTAGTTTAGCTACCAAGGCTACAAATAAACATCTGTTTGAATCAAGACTGGACACAAGGAATTTGGATGCCCTCTGTCGGCATGGAATAACGCTAATCTTGTGTGTGTGTTGAGCAGAGGAATTCTGGACAATTGTTCAGAGGCCAGCCAGTTAGTAATAAACACAAGCACATTTCTGATCAATTTAATATCTAGGAAGACAGATACCAACTACAAAAACCCATAACTACATTTTGCACAAATTATATTGTTTTATTGTACAGCAAATGGGTTACTGACCTATCAGTAACTGACCTATCAAAACGCGGCAAGAAAATGAAAAAATAAACAAAAAAATATTCAGGTATTAAATGGTTCAACAATGAAAACAAATAAAACATGTACAGGTGGAGTTTCTTTAAACCCACAGCTCAGAACGGTGTGCCTGTTCATGAACTTTCTCTACCATCAAAACAACAATATGTGCTCAAATTATTCACATTTCCTTCTCAAACGGAGGAATGCGGTGTCTGCAATATGTGCTTGTGTCAGTGCTTCTACCATCCATGAATCATGCAGCAACACCTCAAATCATCATTCTGCTGCGCCATCTGACTGAATGAAAGATAGATAGTATTTGATTCATGGCTATCAAAACATAATCCAATTACCATAAACAGCATGCCCAACCAGTGGATGACTCAGGATGGAGCCAACACTATTTTTCTATGTAACTGCTGTAATAGGCTACATCACAAAATGTGGCTTTTAGTTAATACTGTGACAGACTACAAACCTTTCTTACACATCTCTTCTCTTCTAAAAAAATAGGTTGGGAGAACAGAAATCTCTCGAATGTAGGGGGGGAAACCATTCTGAAGCTAGAGCCAAATGGCTGTGACCAAAGCCTTATAGCTTTTGGTAAGTGAATCCCCATGAAGGTCAATAACTTCTCGTCTACATTCCGATCCCTTGATGTCAACACTTAAAGGAGGAAAGGAACCCCCATTCGTTTCTAAACCTGTAGGTGATGGGCAGAAGCAGGTGGTATGCACTGAAAAGTTATTGACCACTTGACCTATGACACCATAATTACATTATTAATTGAGTTGTTGAAGGTATCAAGAGGTGATTATGTAGAGCCCTATTCATGAGGGATGATAGTTTAATTACCTCACCCTCCAGGTCTGTGGAACTTCTAGCCAATTAGTGACATGAATCAATAAACTGCAGATCATGTTGCTTGTGTTCGAGTAGCCCGGAACTATCTGACATTTCATGATAAGAGAACATATTTATAAGGGGTTGCTTAACTCACTAGTATTCTGTATGTTCTCCTCAAAGGGGAAGGAGACTTCACATCCATCCACAACAATATACAGACCTTTAGGGACCACAGTCAATGGTAGTGACACATAATTAACAATTATGTCGTTTGATAAACTAGAAAGGGAGGAGCAGGTCTTTAAATATAAGTGCCTTTAGAGTAGGCTAACCATGCTTTTATACATTTCTATAGTAAATGCAGTAACTTAGTAAAATAACAATTAGACAGGAGGAGGAAGACAAGTTAGTGTCTGTTGCATTCCTCGTGCTTGTCCGAGAATCAGTCATCTTTCATGGGCTGAGTGTTGTTTTGCAAATCTGTGATAGGCTACACATGGCAACATTGTAGCATTATAATAAGCACCATCATGGATCATACATTGTACTGAAAGTGTTAAAACTGTCATTAATCCTTCGACACGGTGATGTCACCAGCTGTAAAACAATTAACTTTAATATTCAAATGCAATTTCGCCATATGAGTTGTATCTAGTAAGTTCACCTGCTCCAAAATCGGTGGCACAAAGCTGAAATGTAGCTAAAAGGAAGCCAACTGAAGACACATGTTTTCGCATGAAAGGTCATCGAATCTTTTGCCTTAGTTGTTCCCTCGTTCTGCAAAAAAAAAGAAAAAAAAAGACGCAAGTTAATACCCATCCGCTCCCCATCAGGTACATTCGTCAGCTTTTCTCCTCAAGGGAGGGCACATGCCTACGACTTGTAACGCTTCGGACTTCCTGATGGCTAATGAAAATGTATCAGAATTACAGTGAAACTAACTTTATACCTACTTCATCGTGTCTTCACATACATCAACTACTGTATTTGTATATTCTAGCCTTATTAGCCTACCAATGATAACCATGTCTTATACCATTTTTGCATACCGTTTGTGGGCGGGGCTCAGGTGAAATTGTGGGAGGGGTAAAGTGGTCGTTGAGAAAAACGCAAAAAAGTGAAAAGGTGGGATCGAATTCCGGAAGATTACACAACGTGTCCAGGTAGATAACTATTTTTGATAATTAAAAAGAAGACATTAAACGATGTCGGATTCGACATCAGTTTCACCAGGTCAAACTAAAAACATGACACATTTTCCAGACAAAGTACGCTACCGACTATGGCAAGCCAATGGTTTGAAAACAATGTGGCCTCCCTAGCCTAACTATTTTCTTTGTTCCTTTGGAGTGAACATGTAATTAGTTAGGCTATTCTGATGTTCTAAAATATTGCCTTCCCACGGGTGCGGTCTCAAGTTCAACGTTCAGTTGATTTAGGCTACATTTGGTTGAGTTGTGAGTTAACGTGAAATCATCCAAAAATGTCATCCTGTCAATGGATTTAGGTTAAAAGGTTGGGTGAAAAAGAAACGAGATTCTCTTACTTTGATGACTTTTGGAAATCCAATTAGTTTTCCACGTTGATTTAAGTTCATTACATGAACATTACATTACATTGTTTTGGTCGAAATGTCGTGGAAACATCGTTGATTTAACCCTTTTTGACCAGTGGGTTCCTGTTTGTCCCATACAAACGTTGTTTAAATCTTTGTAAACTAATACCAACCACTTTTATATCTAACTCATGTAGGTGTGACCATGGGGCTCTGTGATGGCCTGTCCCACTGTAAACTGGCCCTGGCCTTTGCAGTGCTGATGGACTTGCTGGGTGGCACCGCCTTGCTGGTGGGAGTCTTTGTCCCTCTGAATATCAAAGGCAGGGACTTTGGGGACCTCCTGGTGTACACAGGAGCACTGTTCGTGCTCATGTCCCTGGGGGGCTGGGTGCTGTGGTACAGCGGAAACATTGACGGCCTCGTCTCCAGCAAAGAGCTTGGCCACATCGGCACCACCGTGGACCGGCTGGCCCGCACCCTCAGCCGCAAGATGCATATCCATCGCCACAGGGGGCCTTAGGGCTGTGGCAACTGGCCATAAAAGCAGGTAAGTTACGTTACTAGGGACTTGAATAATGGATTATAGGCCAAAACATTTCCTACATTATACTTACAGGGCTCATCTGTGAAAGAGACCTTGTTCTCAGCATGACTCCCTTACATCAAATAAACACGCCACCAGACATGCTATTTGTGATGCATCTACTCGGCAGGATCTAAAATAATTAATTGATTTGTAACCTCTCGCTCTCTCCACCTCTTCTCTCAATAGGCTTTCCATCTACACATTGGTGGGTGGATGCCAGACATGTATTGGATCAATCACCCCCAATCTCCCCTCACATTGAACAATTTCTATAGTTCTTGTGCTAGTGCAGTATTTTACATTTTATTCTGAGACTTGTGTCCAGCAGTATTAATGTGTGATGGGTAATTAGCACTGTTTAATGCCAAGCAGTTGAAATGCACTCACCTAGCATGCTATGTCCCCTGTATATTACAAACTATTCATGTCCAAAGTTTTTAAAACACTTTTTATTAAAAATAATAATGCATTTGCTCATCTGTTACATCTGACATAGTGGATGTGATTTAACATTTCTTGTGTGGTGTGATTTCATTTAGAAAAATGGCCTTACACTCAATCATTTTCATTTAGTTATTTTGCTAATAAATGTTTCCTTGTGTGAACTTTTTCAGGCTCTTTGAATTTTGGAAATGTCTATAGGTTTACTAGTAATGTAAATCGTTTAGAATGGTAGCCCTGCAGCGTGAATGTGATCCATTGTATTTTACATTTCTGGAAGGCGTAATTGTAGTATTTTCAGTCTCCAACCATTCCCTCTTATCTTGGGACAGTTCCTATTGTGAACTGTAGATGGAGACAAACAGATTTACTCTCAGGTCCCCACAAGGAGTGTACAGTATGTACATCACAGGAGGCTACAGAGGGGAGGACAGCTCATAATAATCGCTGTAATGGAATGGTATCGAAATGCACAAGAAACCATATGTTTGATAAGTTCGATTACCATTCCATTTAGTCCATTCCAGCCATGGCTATGAGCCCGTCCTCCCCAGTTAAGGTGTGTGCCACCAACCTCTTATGATGTACATTATGTACGAGTAGACCTGTTTGGACTGACATTCTTATTCAACCAAATCGCACAGCATACATTTAAGCACACTTCAGAACCTACATGCACACAATGCATTTTCCATCGGAGAGACACAGCAACATAAGTATCTATGACGACTACTATACAATTCAAGGGGCTTTATTGGCATGGGAAACATGTTAACATTGCCAAAGCAAGTGAGGTAGATATTATACAAAAGTGAAATAAACAATACAAATTAACAGTAAACATTACACATACAGAAGTTTCAAAACAATAAAGACATTACAAATGTCATATATATACTATCCCTACCACTATGCAGAGGTAGATATTCATAATTGTATTCTAGCTTCTATGTCCTGTGTATGACCACAATTTAGTCATACACAGATGTGGGAACTTTTGTTTTGTTATACAAAAATGGGAGCTTTTGTTTTACTACTTAAACAAAAATGAATTAGCTTTATATTGAGGGGGCTCAAATGAAGTTTATTCATTCATGTTATTCAGAGGATACCGTCCAACAACTGATATCCTGTAAACCTGGCAAGAAGTATTATATTATAATTCAAAACAACAACAGGCTTAACGGAAGGCAGGGGAGAGAAAATGGACTATCCTGGACATAGGAGGTTGGTGGCACTTTATTTGGGGGGGATGGGCTGATGGTAATGGCTGGAGCAGAATAGGTGGAATGGTATCAAATACATGAAACAATGGTTTGATGCCATTCCATTAATACCGTTTCAGCCATTATTATGAGCCGTTTTCCCCTCAGCACCCTCCACTGCTCCTGGAAGAAGAGAAAATTGTTTTGTCCTGCCAAATTTAGAGGGGTCTTTGACTTGTGGTCTACAAGAGGGTCCTCATAAGCTGGGTAATGAGTTGGTGTAGCAGATAATTATAATGTACTCTCAAGCATGTTCTGTACCTCATAGATGTATGCTGGGAACAGTGGGTTAAACGGCCTTGTTCGGGGGCAGAACGACAGATTTTTACCTTGTCAGCTCCGGGGATTTGATCTAGCAAACTTTCGGTTACTGGCCCAACTGGCCCAACACTCTAACCACTAGGCTACCTATAATATTTTTTTTTTTTTTTTTTTTTTTTTTTTTTTTTTTACCTTTATTTAACCAGGCAAGTCAGTTAAGAACAAATTCTTATTTTCAATGACGGCCTGGGAACAGTGGGTTAACTGCCTGTTCAGGGGCAGAACGACAGATTTGTACCTTGTCAGCTCGGGGGTTTGAACTCGCAACCTTCCGGTTACTAGTCCAACACTCTAACCACTAGGCTACCCTGCCGCCCAATATAAGTACATATCTGGGCTAGTACATATATGAATGTGAGATCAGTGTTCTGCTTTGTCTGGATCAACACTTAAGTGGATAGTTCACCTCAATGACAAATCTACACAATAGTATGGGTAGATTCTACTGATCCCTAAGAGTCAGCAACCAAAAATATACACTCATCGGCCAGTTTATTAGGTACAAGAACCAGGTCCAGAACAGCCTGCATTCTTTGGGGCTTGGACAGTACAAGGTGTCAGAAACATTCCAAAGGGATGTGGGTCCATCCTGACGCGATGGCAACACGCAGTTGCTGCAGATTGGACAGCAGTTCATTCATTCTGCGTTCCATCTCATCCTAAAGATGATCTATTGGGTTTGTTCAGCAACAATGTTCAGATACCCTGTGGCATTCAACCGTTGCTCAATTGGGGGACCTAACGTGTGCCCGGAAAACATTCCTCACCAGCCTGTACCTTTGACAGCAGACAGGATGGGTCGGTCCATGGACTCAGGCTGCTTACGCCAAAGCCTGACTCTGCCATCAGCATGACGCAAAAGGAACTGAGTTTTGTCGGACCAGACACTGTCGTGTGTGAAAAGCCCAGGAGGGTGGCCATTTCTGAGATACTAGATCCGGCGCACCTGGCACCTATGATCATACCACGCACAAAGTCGCTTAGGTCACTCGTTTTGCCCTTTTAACATTCAATCGAACAGTAACTGAAGACCTCGATCGCTGTGTGCCTGCCACGGCCACGTTACTCACTGTCTGTAGAAGCGGTTCATTAATGAATTATGGTCTTCAATTTAATCATGGCCTTAAATGAAGATCATGATTAGTCTAATCCGGTATTTAAGAGCTGGGCTGTAACAAAAGGGCTGTACCTAAAGCCTGCCAAGTCTGAGGTCAGGAATGGAGTTGCCTATATAGCCTGTCCTGCCCTGGCTAGTTCGTTCCACGTTCCATTGTTGTGATCCAATTGCCAGCAATTTTTATAACCCTAGCTATATTTACCATAGCATGTACAGTGGGGCAAAAAAGTATTTAGTCAGCCACCAATTGTGCAAGTTCTCCCACTTAAAAAGATGAGAGAGGCCTGTAATTTTCATCATAGGTACACTTCAACTATGACAGATAAAATGAGAAAGAAAATCCAGAAAATCACATTGTAGGATTTTTAATGTATTTATTTGCAAATTATGGTGGAAAATAAGTATTTGCTCACCTACAAACAAGCAAGATTTCTGGCTCTCACAGACCTGTAACTTCTTCTTTAAGAGGCTCCTCTGTCCTCCATTCGTTAGCTGTATTAATGGCACCTGTTTGAACTTGTTATCAGTATAAAAGACACCTGTCCACAACCTCAAACAGTCACACTCCATTATGGCCAAGACCAAAGAGCTGTCAAAGGACACCAGAAACAAAATTGTAGACCTGCACCAGGCTGGGAAGACTGAATCTGCAATAGGTAAGCAGCTTGGTTTGAAGAAATCAACTGTGGGAGCAATTATTAGGAAATGGAAGACATACAAGAACACTGATAATCTCCCTCGATCTGGGGCTCCACGCAAGATCTCACCCGGTGGGGTCAAAATGATCACAAGAACGGTGAGCAAAAATCCCAGAACCACACAGGGGGACCTAGTGAATGACCTGCAGAGAGCTGGGACCAAAGTAACAAAGCCTACCATCAGTAACACACTATGCCGCCAGGGACTCAAATCCTGTAGTGCCAGACGTGTCCCCCTGCTTAAGCCAGTACATGTCCAGGCCCGTCTGAAGTTTGCTAGAGAGCATTTGGATGATCCAGAAGAAGATTGGGAGAATGTCAAATCGTCAGATGAAACCAAAATATACATTTTTGGTAAAAACTTAACTCGTCGTGTTTGGAGGACAAAGAATGCTGAGTTGCATCCAAAGAACACCATACCTACTGTGAAGCATGGGGATGGAAACATCATGCTTTGGGGCTGTTTTTCTGCAAAGGGACCAGGACGACTGAACCGTGTAAAGGATAGAATGAATGGGGCCATGTATCGTGAGATTTTGAGTGAAAACCTCCTTCTATCAGCAAGGGCATTGAAAATTAAACGTGGCTGGGTCTTTCAGCATGACAATGATCCCAAACACACCGCCCGGGCAACGAAGGAGTGGCTTCGTAAGAAGCATTTCAAGGTCCTGGAGTGGCCTAGCCAGTCTCCAGATCTCAACCCCATAGAAAATCTTTGGAGGGAGTTGAAAGTCCGCGTTGCCCAGCAACAGCCCCAAAACATCACTGCTCTAGAGGAGATCTGCATGGAGGAATGGGCCAAAATACCAGCAACAGTGTGTGAAAACCTTGTGATGACTTACAGAAAACGTTTGACCTCTGACATTGCCAACAAAGAGTATATAACAAAGTATTGAGATAAACTTTTGTTATTGACCAAATACTTATTTTCCACCAAAATTTGCAAATAAATTCATAAAAAATCCTACAATGTGATTTTCTGGATTTTTATTCTAATTTTGTCTGTCATAGTTGAAGTGTACCTATGATGAAAATTACAAGCCTCTCTCATCTTTTTAAGTGGGAGAACTTGCACAATTGGTGGCTGACTAAATACTTTTTTGCCCCACTGTATCTTTGACAAACAGACTAATAGGATGGATGGCATGGCCATTCGATCACTTTGGCACCACTCTGTCCTGACATAAACCATCACCTCCTAAGCCTCCATAGCCTCTCTTCTGTCTATCTCTCCGTCAATCAAAAGATCCCTTCACTAGCGCCATCCACTCAGCCTAAACCTTGATTTAGAGCAAAGGTTAGATTGGTCTCGGGGCAGCAGCTTTACTGGCTCAGAGAGTTGAGGGGGGCGTCAAACATACTTAATCCAATAACCAGGGGCTCTTGGCAAAGTATATTTCTAGCTGAGGGGAAAATCCCCTCTTTAAAATAGATGGATGGACAAAACAAGTGGGGGGAGGGTGTGTGTCAGGCCAGGGGGATCACAATGGATAAAGTGTGTGTGGACAAAGTGGAATGTGAGGACAAGACTGTATCTGAAGAGTGGTACTATGCCACCCTGTTTTAAGGCGATCTGTGCCTCTGTCCATGGGTGTTCTGGCCATCTGAACGTTTAAGTAGTTTGACTTCATTTACAGGTGAATTCGGGGACTGATGGTAACACACACGTCTTGGTGCCAGTCTATCCAGACGTCTCTCTTGATGTGGTTGATCAAATGGAATCCAAGTTATCAGGTTAAAGGTATGGTGTTGCTTCACACATACAACAATCAAGCACATAGACAATAAATAGACAATAAATAGACAAGAAACATAATCAGTATCCTTGATGCTACCTCCTATTGTTGTGCCTTTGAGAAAGGCACTTAACTGCACCAGAGGAACTCACTGAAAATTGGTTACATGTACAGTGGGGCAAAAAAGTATTTAGTCAGTCACCAATTGTGCAAGTTCTCCCACTTAAAAAGATGAGAGAGGCCTGTAATTTTTATCATAGGTACAACTTCAACTATGACAGACAAAATGGAAAAAAATCCAGAAAATCACATTGTAGGATTTTTAATGAATTTATTTGCAAATTATGGTGGAAAATAAGTATTTGGTCACCTACAAACAAGCAAGATTTCTGGCTCTCACAGACCTGTCCTCCACTCGTTACCTGTGTAAACACAGCCTTTCTGTATTAGATTCTGTATTAGATTCTAAACACAGTGTTGAAATCCAAACTCTCATACTGTATATAGGACCATCTTTTTCAAGGTGTTGATAAATTGACCACTTCACAGTGTTGGGTCCCTATGACACACTGTAGGTTTTGAAAATGAACATTGTGTCAGACAATCAACCAATAACACTAAGCATTACAGGTGGAGTATGGAAAAGGCCAGAGAAAATAAGGGAGAAAGAGAAAACTGGTTAACCAAGTCAATAAAAACGTGGCCCCTCCAGAGGGGTATAATACAAAGCAGGAATAATGAGTTAGCCAACTTTGATAAACATCCAGAAATAACTATTGATTTTCTGGTTCATTAAACTTAGGTATGTGTTTTTGGTTGTCGACTCAATTGGACTATATGCATTTCAAGCATATATAAAAAATAAAAAATAAAGTTAATTCAGAATGTTTATGCAAAGTTCGATGGCTAACACATTGATCCTGCTTTGTTGTAAACCCCTCTGGTCCTAGTGATAAACAGAGGTAGACAGTGGTGGCGAAACCTCCAGCTATCAAGGCCCATCCTTCTTTTATGTATGGCTGTCATGGTTGTCAACCAGTGGCGGCCATACATTATACTTATACCCAGTCATACTTATACCCAGTGACGGCCACACCTGTTTAGCTATAAAAAATATATAAAAAAATTATCTAAAATAATAATAAAATAAAATAAAACAAATATTTAAAAAAACATTATATATATATATATATATATATATATATATATATATATATATATATATATATATATATATATAGTACCAGTACACAGTCAAATGTTTAGACACACCTACTCATTCAAGGGGTTTTCTTTATTTTTACTATTTTCAACATTGTAGAATAATAGTGAAGACATCAAAACCATGAAATAACACATATGGAATCATGTAGTAACCAAAAAAGTGTTATAATAAATAAAAATATATTTTATATTTGAGATTCTTCAAAGTAGCCACCCTTTGCCTTGATGACAGCTTTGCACACTCTTGGGGTTCTCTCAAAAGCTTCACCTGGAATGCTTTTCCAACAATCTTGAAGGAGTTCCCACATAAGCTGAGGAGTTGTTGGCTGCTTTTCCTTCACTCTGCAGTCCAACTCATCCCAAACCATCTCAATTGGGTTGAGGTCGGGTGATTGTGGAGGGCAGGTTATCTGAAGCAGCACTCCATCGCTCTCCTTCTTGGTATACATTTTCATCATTGAATATTGTAAGAGCTTTCATTGTCTGCTTATATGCTACCTTTATTTATCTTACGCTTCTGACTTGGTGTACAGGGAGAATACTGTAAGAACGGCCCATGTTCTGAATTCTGTTGCTGTACATTTCAAAAGTGCTGAACAAATAGTTATATTGACTACGTCCGTCCTAGCTCGCTCATTAAAGTTTTAATCGAAATTACAGATATTTTCTTATCCGCTTGTCGTCCACTTATTCCATAGTTTGCACATCTCAATTGTCAGTAGAAACCACATTTGTTTAAGCAAGTCAGCCATATCAGCTATGTTTTTTTTTAAAGGTGGTAAATTAGGCTGAATTAACTGTTTCGCTGCCAGACAAGGCTCCGCCTCCGCCTGCCAGGTGTAGCAGTGGTAAGGTGTTGGGACTGCTGTTGAGACTCTGCTTTTGGGACAGTTTTATGTAGGCCCTAACATTTTGTGGACAACCGTTTGCCATCGTTATAGTGCAATTAATGTATTGTTTAGTGTTGTGTTGTGTAATGGCTTTGCTGGCATGCATACAAAAACAAATGGGGGAGTTTGCCCCACCAACATTTACATGCTAAAATGGCCACTGGTTATACCAACTCCAACTAAATTGGGGAAGTTATGAGGATTCTACCAAAAATATAATGCACATTTTCTTTCAGGCAGTTTCACCTCAGCAGGTGGTGGACTACGGCTTATGGGTCATAGGTCAGGTAAGTGCACTTAAGTCCCCTGGATCAAAGACAGGGGGGTCAATTATCACTAACTCGTCTTAGGTCTGTAAGACCCAAGAACCTGAAGGTTTAGCCCTTTCTAATTACGGGGGAAGAATAGGTTACCTGTGTGTTATTGACATACTGAATCTCTTTGTTTGTGAGACCACCCTTTACTATTTTGTCTGTTTCTGTCTCAAAAGCGGTGTACATGATGGAAAGAGGGGGTTTATGCACATCTTAAATAGTAACAGGAGCTCAACAAAAATATCTACATCTTATTATTCTTCTTTTGTGGGTTTTATGGCGGAATACAACCCCAAAAGGTGTATTGCTGCCACCAACTGGACAGGTTGAAAAACCAAAACAAGGTAAAAAGAAAATCCATAGGTGATAGGTAAACTAACTTAATCCACCCAAATAGAAATAGTACATTGACAAAACCAAATCAGAACTACCACTTCTTACTTCTTTCAAATCTCCATACCTCCCTTCTCAGGCTCTAGGGCCTCAGAGGGTGGTACGGCTTGTGACAATATTTCATGTAACTCCTCCGCCAAGACATCTTTCAGTCCCAGGAACCACTCCGCCGCATCCACAATGATATCCATCTTCCTGGACCTCCTCCCCACCTTGGCAGTGCCATTAATCACTATGGCTATAAAGGCCACTCAGATATAACCCCCTTGATGTGTGCCCTGTTACGAAGAGACAGACAAACTTATCAAATTTGGGGAGACGCACATTTCTTCCGATCCGCAGAAGCACAAAAAAATCGAAACAAGCCCGCCTCTCGTGACCCTCACAGCCTTCACTTTACCCAGCACTCTCTCCGCCAGTTTCGGTATCTCAAATGGATTCTTCAAGATTGGTAATCTGCTCAGCTGCTCCTCATTAAGAAACTGTACTTCTACTAGATACGAAGGGACACTCGTCACTGTACACTACTTTTGCTACACTAATTATCCTTGGGTCTACCGCCATTGGATTCAGAATCCACTTCATCGTCCGCTTCCGCCTTCTTTTCCCCACCAAGTCTCTCCCAGACCATGCTCAAAGTCGAAGATCTACATCAAAAAAGAATCTTTGCTCACTGTTATGCTGCTCCCAAACATGATGATTTAATAAAGCTATCATGGTGATTTAATAACGCTAGTGTGGTCATTTACCTTGAAGGCGATTTGAATAAAGCTTGAAGCTTTATTAAATCAACTCATCTGGGAACAACGAAACAGCGAGCAGGCATTTATTTGTTTCTATGTTG